>NC_137785.1:736666-1473333 GCF_963455305.1 Plecotus auritus | reverse complement strand
GCTGATCAATGATTCTCATCTTTGATGTTTCTCCCTCTCCCTCTAGAAAATCAATAAAAACATTTTTATTTTTTAAAATATATATTTTTATTGATTTCAGAGAGGAAGGGAGAGGAGGAGAGAGATAGAAACATCAATGATGAGAGGGAATCATGGATTTTCTGCCTCCTGCACCTGGGACTGAACCCAAAAACCCAGGCATGTGCCCTTGACTGGAATCGAACCTGGGACCCTTCAGTCCGCAGGCTGACGCTCTATCCACTGAGCCAAACCGGCTAGGGCAATAAAAACATTTTTAGAAAAGGAATAGTGTTAAGATTGAATTGACTCACCCTAGCCCGTTTGGCTTAGTGGATAGAGCATCGGCTTTTGGACAGAAGGGTCCCAGGTTTGATTCTGGTCAAGGGCACGTGTACCGGTTGCAAGCTTGACCCCACCTCCTGGTCAGGGTGAGTGCGGGAGGCAATCAGCTGATGTGTCTCTCTCACATGGATCTTTTTTTTAGCATATTTTTTATTGATTTCAGAGAGGAAGAGAGAGAGATAGAAACATCAATGATGAGAATCATTAATCGGCTCCCTCCTGCACGCCCCCTACTGGGGATTGAGCCTGCAATCAGAGCATGTGCCCTTGACTGGAATCGAACCCAGGACCCTTCCTTCCTCAGGCAGACTCTCTATCCACTGAGCCACACCGGTTAGGGCTCACATGGATATTTTTAAACAAAGAAATAAATGATTGAAAAAAAGATTGAATTGACTCAACAACACCAAAGTGAGCGTGGGCCATCACGTTTCCTCCCAACCCTTGTAAGGAAAGTCAGGCCTTGGTCTGTCTTTATGGAGGATGTCCCAGGCATCACTGTGGGAACAGGAAGCAGCCTGGACCGGGTCGGCCTCAGGTTGGCCTGGTATGTCTGTTCTTGATTTCATGCAGAAACGATTTCACAACATGAGTTCCGGAGACGTTGAAGGTACGTTTGTTGAAGCTGGGGGTAATGGGGGAAAATGTAGGCCCTGGGATCCAACAAGCAACAGCAGAGATTCCATGGGGCTCCTCCGGCCATAGGAACATTGTGGGAAACGATGGAGCCAAAGCGGGGCTGCTGTGAGCTCACTGGACCTTGAGTGCAGGTTCGGGGGGTCAGCCTGGGATGAGCTGCTGCAACTCACTGCTGCCCTGGTTGCAGGTCGGTGTGGGGGGGGGACCCTTAACAGTTTACAAGAACCCGGCAGGTGTGGTTCAGTGTCATCTACGAACCTGGAAGTCAGAGTTCGATTCCAGGTCGGGTCGCATGCCAGGGTTGTGGGCTCAATCCCCATTGTGGGCTGTGCAGGAGGCAGCCCACCAGTGATTCTGTCACCACGGATGTTTCTCTCTCTCTCCCTCTTCCTTCCTCTGTGAAATCATTAAAAAAAATGTATTTTGAATGTTTTAAGAAATGTTTAAAACTTGCCACCTCTCAATTAATTTACTACTAGAGGCCAGATGCACGAAATTCACGCAAGGGGCTTGGCCCTCCCATCCGCCACCCACTGGTCGTTCAGGAAGGTCATCCTTCTGGTCTAATTAGCCTATTAGCTCTTTATTATATAGGATTTCATTACGAATGCTCTTGAGCATATTTGTTGCCACTGTGTCTGTATGTTGGAAATAAAATATAATGATTTGCTACTGAAATATCTTAGCAGGCCCATGTTCAATGCCATCATCTTGGTAGTTTGAAACTGGCAATGAGAGGGAAAAAAACAAAACTGACAGGTACTACACACCTTGACTTCACTTAACGTACTATGGAATGCTAAGACTTAGAAAAGAATCGAGAAGCATGTTAGCAATGCAGAGGAGCTGGTAAGTGTATCGTACAATGGGGATTTACTAGTCAATTGCACTTCGGATGCAATGCGTGAAGAAATAATTTTGCGTCCTGTATTCAAATCATATAGTTCCAAATTGCAAAGGAGTCAGTTGAGTCATTGAGGAAGGAGTAAAATGAATGCATCTGTCTTAGTTGCTGCACGTACCTCCTCTTGGTTAAAATAATAAATTCATCTTAAAAATTGGCCCAAGGTTCTGACCTGACATTTCAACAAAGGAGGTAAAGACCGTATACTGGTAAATAAATGCATGAAGAAACACACACCATAAAAAAATGTCTTAGTGAAATGGATTTGAAACGAAACAAGCTAACACTATACTCATTTCCGGGCCTACAATTAAAAAATATGCAACCCGTGTGCTGGCAGGATTGTGGAAAACCTAGAATTGTCATTACTGTTGATGACTGGGAAGGCAAAGGGAATGACTATTTTAGATCACAGTTCTGCTTACCATACAAAGTAAAACACTCAACTGTACTGCAACGGTCAGGTAAGTAAAACGTACGTCTACGTAATGAACGGAACACAATATTCCCAGCAGATTTAGTTTTAATACTCCAAACATAGAAATAGCAAAACCATAGACAGATCAATGGATAAAGTGGTTATCCACAGAACATGAGAGTACTCAGCAATAAAATATAATTAACTTTTCACATGAGCATTAGTGGTTGAACCTCAACATAACTGTAGCATGAAGGAGAGTTATTTGTTAAAGAGCACACACCTTACAGTGCCTATAAAATTATGAAAAAATATGAACTAATCTTGTAAAGGAAGGAAAATCAATGACTGCATGGAGGGCAGGGGAAGGCAGAGAGAGAGATTATGAAAGGGCAGGAAGATGTCAGTACAGGGTGTGACAAAAGTAGGTGTAGAACTGTTGGCATGGAAATTAATACGACGATTTAAAAATACAAATACAAGAAGAAACTCTTCCCTGCCAGTGAGCCTCAGTGGGTTGGGCACCATCCCTTGCCCTGAAAGGTCACTGGTTCCATTCCAGCTCAGGGCACATGCCTGCCTGGATGCCCTGTAGGTGGCGTGCAGGAGACAGCGTTCGATGTTTCTTACTAATATCACCATTTCTCTCTCTCCCTTCCTCTGTTTCTGAGAAGTCAATAAAAATATTTTAAAATATTTTAAATATATATATATACTTAAATATATTTTTATTGGTTTTAGAAAGGAAGGGAGAGGGATAGAAATATCAATGATGAGAGAGAATCATTGATCGGCTGCGTCCTGCCTGACCCCCATTGCCGATCAAGTTTGCAACCTGGGCACATACCCTTGACCAAAATTGAACCTGGGACCATTCAGTCCACAGGCCAACACTCTGTCTACTGAGCCAAACTGGCTAGGGCTAAATATATATTTTTAAAAGAGAGAATAAATTCTGTGTTTTGCATACTCACATGGGTACGTCTACGTTTGCCCTAACCTGTACGGTATATGGGCGAGAAATGCTTATTTCACATTGCTGGTTTTACAGCTTTATCCATATATCCAGCTCCCAAACAGTGCGCGTGAGAAAAGTGCACTCTGTTGCATGTCAGCGAGAACTAGACCGGAAGAAAGACCTAGATATCCGTCTTGTGAGGAAGTTAAAATGGAAACCCTAGATGGGCTCTACCATTTCTCCTCTAATTTCCTAGGAGCACCACCAGCCTTGCCTCAGTGGCAGCAAATGTTGGCGAGCAGGGAAGTCGATGGCCATCGGAATCAACAGGAATGCCGACGGGGTCACAAATGCCGCGTCCTGGGACTGACTACAGGCTTATCCTGCCTCTAGCTTTGAGGTCTTGCCTGCTGAGCACACCCTGAGGTGCACATCCTAGAGGGGCCAGAAGAGGACACAGATCTTTAGATTTTTTTTTCCCCTAAAAATGACTTCAGCTGCAGGGAACAGTCAAAGGAGGTCCTGAGAATACCCCTACACAAAGACCACACAGGCCACAGGCCCTGGCACAGTTGTGGGGAACGTTCATCAGAGGCGCTATTCACCTAATTCACTGCAGTCTTTCCCACTCACTACGAATACAGGGTTTCTGACCCAATTGTAGTTCCACCTAACCCTCAGAGCCTTATAACAAATGGCACCAGCCTAGGAAACGTACATCATGGCATACGGCTCCTTTACAGTATGGGGGGAAGAATTTCCCTAAACATTGCTGAGAATTATATAGGACATGCTGTGAATAGCAAATATAACTCATATTGTTCACAGAAGCACAACAATGAACTCCTCTTCTGGGTAACTAATGACCTCAGCAATAATAGAGGCACCAGACTGCAACTCAGCACCACAAAGTCATGCACACTTTCTCTCAAGGA
This sequence comes from Plecotus auritus, assembly GCF_963455305.1. NCBI lineage: Eukaryota > Metazoa > Chordata > Mammalia > Chiroptera > Vespertilionidae > Plecotus > Plecotus auritus. The sequence continues at coordinate 1,469,116 of NC_137785.1, read as the reverse complement.
CTTGGGCAGCAATGCAAAATCAGCCAATATTAGCCCTAACCGTTTTGGCTCAGTGGATAGAGCATCGGCCTGCAGACTCAAGGGTACCAGGTTTGATTCCGGTCAAGGGCATGTACCTTGGTTGTGGGCACATCCCCAATAGAGGGTGTGCAGGAGGCAGCTGATCCATGTTTCTCTCTCATTGATGTTTCTAACTCTCTCTCTCTCTCCCTTCCTCTCTGTAAAAAATCAATAAAATATGTTTAAAAATAAACCAAAATCAGCCAACATTGGACAAAGACTTATTTTCTGCGAACATTAACCTTCCAAAGCATAGAAAGTTTGGGATCCCACCATATCTGTTCACCTCTCCATGCTGACAGATCACAACTTTCCTCTCAAATCATCCCAGGCACTGATTTAACAACAAAATTAAAGGTACAAAATAAAAAACACCTTTATGAAATATCATAAACCAGAACACAGGAGAGCAAGGAGTTTGCAGGTTGGTGAATTAGAACCTGAAGCCATTCATCACGGCATAATGTTAAGAACCACATGTCCCTGAAAGAGGTAGCGCTTCTTAGCTGAGGATGGGAGCCCTAGATGACCCCTGGGTCAGGTCAGTTCCCTAGAAGTAAAGGAATGAAGATCCTGCCAAGAGCTCAGAGTCTTCATAATTTCCTCAAGCACAAGTGAGAACACAGATCACATTTCCCCTGAGCACCCACGGGTGGTGACTGAAGCACACTCTTCCGGTGAGCCAGGTGCTAGAGGTGAATCTCTTCAACCACAAACACTCAATTGGAAATCAGTGAGGCAGTAGGTCTGGGCATGTTCGCAAGTGCCCTTGTACTTCAAGTTTCACGTGTACCCAAACCTTATGAGGAATCCAGCAGTGTACATTCCATTGTAAGGGATTTACATTCAGGTCAATGTGGTGCAAAGTGTCTCCTTCAGCGTTGTCGTTCTAAGTGAGAAAAATACAACCTTCCCGGCACTTTTAATGCTTTCCCTAGTGTGACCTCCGTGGTGTTCCAAGAGCTTAGGTCTTTGGCTGAAAGACTTCCCACAAGCACTAGAGTCACATAGCGTTTCTCTACTGTAAACTCTCTTGTGGGTAAGGGGATGATTATCGCACCTAAAGTGTTTCTCACATAAACTTCTTAAACGGTTTTTCACCAATGTGAACTCTGAGGTGTTTACTGAGGCAAGATCTTTGACCTCTCAGCAGTCTTCCCACATTCACTACACTTATATGGCTATTCTCTAATGTGAATTCGGTGGTGTCGAGTGAGGGTACACCTTTGACTGAAGGACTTTCCACAATCAGTACACTCATATGGCTTTTCTCCAGTGTGAACTCTGTAGTGTATAATGAGGTGAGTCCTTTGACGAAAGAACACCCCACATTCTCTACACTCATATGGCTTTTCTCCAGTGTGAACTCTGTGGTGTCTAGTGAGCTCAGATCTTCCACTGAAGGACTTCCCACATTCACTACACTTATATCGCTTTTCTCCAGTGTGAACTCTGTGGTGTTTAGTGAGGTCACACCTTTGATTGAAGGACTTGCCACATTCACTACACTCATATGGCTTTTCTCTAGTGTGAATTCTGTGGTGTCGAGTGAGGGTATACCTTCGACCGAAGGACTTTCCACAATCAGTACACTCATACTGCATTTCTCCAGTGTGAACTCTGTGGTGTTTAGTGAACTCAGACCTTCCATTGAAGGACTTCCCACATTCACTACACTTATACTGCTTTTCTCCAGTGTGAACTCTGTGGTGTTGAATGAGGCTAGAGCCTTGACTAAAGACATTGCTACCATCACTATACTCACATGGCTTTTCCCCAGTGTGAATTCTCTGGTATTTGATGAGAGTAGTGCTCTCATTAAAGAAATTCCCACAATCAGTACACCCATAGGGCTTTTCTTCAGTGTAAATTCTCTTACGTTGAATGAGTTTAAAGTTCCGTCTGTAAACTTTCCCACATTTGGAACACTTATGATTCACTTCTCCAGAGCAGACACCCTGATGCTGAACAACGTTCTGGTTATGTCTGGCATTATTTTCACATTCACCACTATGGTGAAAACTTTTTCCACTAATAAATTCCTGAGGAATCTCACTGCCACTGTGTAGGTCCTCAGCGTTAGGAGTGGGCTGGTGCTGGAGATGATATGTGATGTCTGGGAAGTCCTCCCCAACCTCATTACTGGTTGAATGCACCCAAGATAAGGAGAAGTTGATCTTGGACTCAAACGAAGCCATGTCCACACCTTCTGTCCAGGGTTTCTCTTCATTAGCATCCCTCTGTTGCTGGTGAAGATTTTCACTCCAAGAGAAGTCTCTCACACACGCATCACTGAAAAGTGCTTTCTGCAAAAAGTTAGTTGCTTCTAACTCAGTCAGGTGCAGAATATCTTCTAACACCGAGAAACAATGCTTACACAGATGGGTCTTCTGGGTTGCTGGAGCGGTCTTAGAGGCCCGGAACTGTGACTCTCCTTTTACCAATTCAATCTGCTCAGAAAGTGCCACCTTATCTCCCATTTTATGCCAACAACCTAAAAACAGAGAATGGTAAGGAAATGAATGTTGATTGTGGAGTCAGGGGCAAGTTCTAATACAAAAGCGTGTTCCACATAACACATGGTTTCCATGTAATTGTCTGAAAAAAAAAGAGATCAGCAGGAAAGATTAATAAGAGGTTGCTGTAAAATCCTGGGCCTCTGAATAAAACAAACCATAAAAGACCTCACCGGAAATATGACACAAAGATGGCAAGGACCAAGTCGAAGAGGAGGATCTCCAGCTCATTCTTCTGCTAAGAGTATCCAGCAGTGCCTCTCTGCTGGTGACACGGGCAAGCTGTGCAGAAGGTTGGCTACATCTTATTCCAAGTAAAAATTCAATAAATTAGTATTTGGTGCTCGAGGACTACTTACTCATGTATGTGCACTTCATAACACATCTGCAGGACAGTGCTGAAGAATACAATAGAGAGAGCAGCGCAGAGGCCAAAAGGCCACACGGATGAAGGTAGCCAACAACCTAGCCAGGTGAAATAACAAGTCAGCAAAGTGTCAAGTATCGAAAAGAAAAGGTGCAGATGAGTTGTGGCCAGTGGCTCCTGACCCTAAACATTGTTGGTCATGAGCAGACTCCTGGTATGATCTGAACACAGCACATATGTAATACCTTCATTCAGGTGCCACTCAGAAGTGCCCTGCTTCTCTGAGACCATCCTACATACTCACCTTGTGAAAACACAGGGTTCTCATTGCACCTTCTATTGTACAAGTACGTAAAACCTAAATATTCTTATTAAAGAAATTTTTTTTAAAATTGATTTCAGAGAGGAAGAGAGAGGGTGAGAGAGATAGAAACATCAATGATGAGAGAGAATCCTGCACGCTCCCCACTGGGGATCAAGTCTGCAACCCAGGCATGTGCCCTTTACCAGAATTAAACCCCGGACCCTTCAGATTGCAGGCTGATGCTCTATCCACCGAGCCAAACCAGCTAGGGTTAAATATTCTAAGTATTAATAAAGGACAACAGAGGTGAGCAGCAAGCACTGCCCCAGAGCAACTTGGCATGCAATAGCATCAATGAAAGAATATTACAAATAATAACTGAAGGAGGGTCTTACAAGAACAGCCTATGACTCATGAAAGTAAAGACCATAACCTGGCACAGGCACTCACAAAGTAATTTTAGCTAGAGAAAGGGGGCAGAAGTGGAAGCCATGGATATAGACTTAGGAAACGTCCCAGGAAGGGGAAGAGCAAGGAGGACCCATTAAGCTGCCTGTAAAACTCCTGACTGGAGCCACTTCCTGCATTTCTTGAGGCAACAGGTGTGAGGGATGTTTGTGGAGTCCACAGCTCAAGGCTCTCCACAGAGCTCACTGCTGGCAGCCACAGCACATTTGACAGGATGGAGGGGGAAATTAGCAGAGCTCATGGTCTGGCTGTGAGAGCTAAGTCTGCAGAATAAAGGAAGAGAGGACCTCACCTCAGGACACTAAGAGAGATGTGAAGGTCTTACCTACAGATGATACAAGTGCAAACACTTCCAGCATCACATCGCAGTACAGAAGTCTCTGAGGCTCATCAAGGAGCCCCCACTCCTCCTGAGAGAAGGCAATGGCCACGTCCTCAAAGTTCATATCCTGTCATAATGGGGACAGTTAAATCCATGATCAGCTTCTCTGCTAGGATTTTTGTTCATTGCCGGGGTTCTTTTCCCAGCCTTACAAAGGGTTCAGCATTCTGGAGAAAAGGGGCTGATGCGTAGATTCAAGAAGGAGTCCAAAGACGAGAGATAATTTTGAAAGGCATTGAGGGTCAGAGGATCTTCAGCTGAAGGAGCTGCAAGACTCTTTCCTTGTCTAGGATCCTGTGCTTTTATTCACACGATTTATTCTAAGGCAAGGTGGAGATAATATACTTCAAAGGGTAAGGTATCAAAGGGTAGAATACAGAAACATTATCAGTTCGGGGAAGAGCCTACAGCTGTTCAGGTGTTTGGCCAACAGGAGGCAATAAAATGCCTTGAGCTGTCTGGTAGCAGACAATCCTATTCAGGTTTGGGGGAAGTGCTGTTTAGCCGTTTCCAACAGGTAAACTACATATGTGGCTCACCCTTGTTGAGCCCCCCAAGTCCCATTAACCTTTTGATGGAACTCTTGTAATTATTACATGCTGGAATTGCTTCCCGGCAGTTCATCATACTCCCCATCCACCACATCCATCCCACATGACAAAAAATTCGAGGACTTGGTCTCATCAAAGTAACTCTCTCCTTTTATTCCCACAGATACAGTGTCTTCCCACAACAATAAGGCAGATAAACAGACTGATGATAGCTGTGCTCTGGGCCTCACACTGGGTCTGGTCAATAAGTGGTTGCCATGAACACAGGGAGGGAGAGTTGTGGGCCATACAGAGAGTGTGAGTGATTTGACGCTGGTCTTATCAGGCAATACCCCTGGTAGCGCCCCAGACCATCCCTCCAAGACACCGAAAAGCATGGCATCATCCTTCACCATGTCGACCTAGTTTGCTAAGGTCATCATTTTGCACTATGTGCTGCACATCATTCTCTGAACCACGCTTCTCTCCTATCTTCATTCCCAGAGGCACAACTTCAAAGATAACAAAAATTTGCCGTGGCAAGGGCAAGGGCAAGTTGTTTCCTAATCAACTTATTTTCCAAAATTATAGCTCAGCACCTCCATAACCTGCTTCTCTGTTAACCTTCTCCCTCACCCATTTCAGTGGAGATTTTCAAGCCCAGGTAACACTGATGAATGCTCTCTCATTCCTATGGATCACTGTGCCAGCCCTCAACAAAAGGCAGTTGGGTACACAAATGGAACCTAAGTTCTGGACCTAGCATGTACTGCCACAACACCCCTCTTTCAAGCAAGTAGTCTAAGATTCCCCTTATTGTATCATCCAGACACCCCAAGAAATGGACTCACCCTTCATTCATTCTAATGTCAATGACAGGCCCCTGTGGCCATGAAATCACACTCCCTCTCCAAGTGCACATCACTCTTTCTACCACACCTCTCTCACACCTGCACTCCCACAACCCCAGCCCCCATAGTCATCTCCTTGGCCTCTTACTCATTACTCAACATGTGTGGTCCAGAGAATGCTTGCCAAATTCAAACAGGATCCAATACTGCCCAGACTCTGAGAGTCAAGACTCATAGTGGCAGTCTTGAGTCCTTCTATGAAGGTGTCTCTCCATGATTGTTTATTCCTTCAATCTCACCGATTGAGAACCACTATCAAGAGGCCACCGCCCTTCACCACTCACAGCCAATATCTCTCCACTTACTCATCAGTCAAGTCCCAGCCCCGATGGCCCTCTGCACCACGCCAAGTGAGTCTCAGAGATGACCACTCAAGCCTCTAAGCAAATCCACAAGACTGACTGCAACACCCCAGGCCACACCAAGGGTCACAGCAAAACCCTGGTGAGTGTTTAGAGAAGTAAATATGTACCAGCCTGAGTCTCATCTTGTGAGAATTACTCTTCGGTCTCCAATTCATCTCATGTCCACTCATCTTTTAAAGGCCTTGGCCACTGGGAAACCATTATCCATCCTCAACACTCTACATGACCACTTTTGTCCCTATGCTGTGATGTGATACCTACCTCCCATAAACAGGGGCCCCAGCAGGAAAACCAGTCCTCAGGCTCACACTGTCCCTTCTGAGCTACTACTACCATTATCATCCTGACCATGATTCCCTGTATTAAAGTGATCTACAGTCCTAGCTGATGTGACTCAGTTCGGTAAGCACCGACCCATGTGCTGAGAGGTCTAGGTACCAGTTCTGGTCAGGTCACATGGGTGGATTTAGGACTGGATTCCTAGTAGGGGTCATGCAGTAGGTGAACCAATCCTTGTATCTTGCTCATAGATGTATCTGTCTCTTTCCCTCTCCTTTTTTTTCCTATGTCTAAAATTAATAAAGGTATATATATTTTTTGGTTTTATTATTTTAAATATATATTTTTGTTGAATTCAGAGAGGGAGATGGAGAGTTAGAAACATCAACGATGAGAATCATTGATAGGCTGCCTCCGGCACGCCCCCTATTGGGGATCAAAACCACCACTTGGGCATGTGTCCTAGACTGGAATCAAACCAAAAACCCTTCAGTCTGCAAACCAATGCTCTATCCACTGAGCCAAACCAGGTAGGGCTATATACAATAGAGGCCCCGTGCACAAAAATGTGTGCACTCAGGGAAGGGGGTCCCTCAGCCTGGCCTGTGCCCTCTCGCAGTCCAGGACCCCTCGGTGTATGTCCACCTGCTGGCTTTGGCCCACTTCCCGGGGGATCAGGCCTAAGCTGGCAGTCAGACATCCCTCTGGCAGCCCAGGAGCACTTGGGGGATGTCCAACTGCCAGCTTAGGCCCGCTTCCTGGGGGATCAGGCCTAAGCTGGCAGACATTCCTCTGGCAGTCTGGGAGCCCTTGGGGGATGAATGACTGCCAAGGAGGCAGGAGAGTCTCCTGCCACCGCTACTGCACTTGCAGCCATCAGACTGTCTTGTGGCTGAGTGGAGCTCCCCGTGTGGAAGCGCACTGACCACCAGGGGGCAGCTCCAGCGCTGAGCATCTGCCCCTTGGTGGTCAGTGTGTGTCAAAGCAACCAGTCCTTCTGCCTTTAGGGTCAATTTGCATATTACCCTTTTATTATATAGGATGTATATGTATACATATATATTTTTTTTAATATTTTTATTGATTTTTTACAGAGAGGAAGGGAGAGGGATAGAGAGCTAGAAACATCGATGGGAGAGAAACATCAATCAGCTGCCTCTTGCACACCTCCTACTGGGATGTGCCCGCAACCAAGGTACATGCCCTGGACCAGAATCAAACCTGGGACCCTTCAGTCCGCAGGCCGACGCTCTATCCACTGAGCCTAACCGGTTAGGGCATATGTGTATATATTTTTGCAAGACAAATATCTTTACTTTTACATAGAAGGGTGCACATGCACATGGTCTGGAAGCGCACACACACACCGAGTAGGCGGTCTGCTCGGCATTTTCAATCCTAATGCACGTGACCTGTCCCTCACTCTTGATTGGAGCTCAGGTGCACAGTCTTTTGCAACTGGCTAATTTGAGGGGAGGGGTTGGCCTTTGCCGTTTCAAGATGGCGGCTCCTAGGGGAGCCGCAAGTCATGAGGCTAACATGGTGGCTGCCAAGTCACATGAGCCAAAATGGCAGCTGTCTAAACCAGCGGTCGCCAACCTTTCGGACCCCATGGACCACCCGTGGTCTGCGCACCACCAGTTGGCGACTGCTGTCATGGGGGATCTTGTCCTCTGACGTCTACACCGAAATCTAGTCCTAGCTCATCTTTTGACCTAAAAGCTGAAATATCCAAGTCATTCAAGTTTTATCTATAACCAATAACTGGGTAAGCATTATCCAAATTGTACACATTTCTGCAGCCCACATTGTAAGCCCCTGCAATATGCCAGATCCCTAAAGCAAATAGAATTCAGTAATTGATGGTTATTAAGACCATTCACAGTTTTTGGCATTAATTTCAAGGGGATATGTCCTGGTATGGCTGTTCAAATTGAGGTGTGTCCGCCCTTAATCCATGTGTGATGGGTCCAACCCCGCTCTGCAGTCCGAACAGCAGTCTCTGTGGTAAGCAAGACAGGTAAGGTCCTTCCCAGGAGGATTCCAACTTGCTTCCCTTCTAAATCTTGATTAGGACAAATGTAGTCTCCCGGTTGGTGGCGATGAACGGGAAAGTCAAGAGGGCATTGGGTCAGGAGGCCTTCTAACCTGACTGCCGCAGTTCCTGCTTGGGCCCTTCATGAGTTGCTGGCTGACTCTCGATCCCGAGCTCGTAGCCAGCCTGGGGGTAATGGGTGTCCCTCCTCACCGAGGCCCCGCAACTTGGCAGCAAAGCGCACCTCCTCAGGAGAGGGTTCCAATTTCCCTCTGTGACGACATACGGTATCCTGGACGGTGCCCCCAAACTGTAAGAAATAAGGTGAGCCCCCAAATTCAGGGATCCTAATAGGGCACAAAATTTACTCGGGAGCCAGGCAGCAAGGCAAATATCTTTACTTCTACATAGAAGAGTGCGCACGCACAGTCTGGAAGCACACATGCCGGTATATATATATTTTTAAAGTATAACTGCCAATAAAAAATAAAATAAAATAAAGTACACCTGCCATTGCTGAATCATCTCAGTCTTCACTCCCAGCCTTTGCACATCCTGGTACTTTTTCCTGGGAGGACCTCCCACATCACACTCCACCCGTTGCCAAAACCAGGGTCCACTTCCTAAAGCCCTAGTCATGGCCTCAGGACTCTGGGCTGAGTGTCTGCAGGAAGGAAGTGTCTGCAGGGCAGGAAGAGGGGAGGGACAGTCCCAGGACCCACCACCTCAGAGGCCACAAGAGTGTGAGGCCCTGAGATCAGCTCCACAGCCCAGCCCCCTAAGCGGCTCTGCACCTGCAGGAACCTGTGGGAACGAAAGGCCTGTGGAGGGCCTGGCACCCACCACCAGGACCAGCCGTGGGCAAACTACGGCCCGCGGGCTGGATCCGGCCCGTTCGGCTGTTCTATCCAGCCCGCGGAGCCGAAAGAGCGGAGGGTTCTCTTGCTCTCCCCTCCGCTCCTTTACTTTGAATTTATATTAGTTCACACAAACACTCCATCCATGCTTTTGTTCCGGCCCTCCGGTCCAGTTTAAGAACCCATTGTGGCCCTCGAGTCAAAAAGTTTGCCCACCCCTGGCCAGGACCCAGGGGCTTGAAGCATAGTAATCCCTCCTTTGGAAAAACTGCTGTTTTGAACTACTCTGTTATTCTTAGTCTCTTATTCTATAGGTCAACTCTGTTGTTTTTAGACTGTAAAATAACTTTGTTTTTAGCTTGAATAATAGAAAAGATAAACTTAACTATCTGACCTTGCAAGCTAGCCATCTAAAGGGGCTGATACACTGATACTGATAACTCCCATAGTCTGCCAAGTGTTTGTTCATCCAAGGTTACAGGTGTCTATATAGATATGATACGCACTCAAGGTTACAAGCTGTCTGTAGAGATGACAGGTGTTTGTCAGATATGATATATACTCAAGGTTACAAGCTGTCTGTAGAGATGACAGGTGTTTGTCAGATATGATATATACTCAAGGTTACAAGCTGTCTGTAGAGATGACAGGTGTTTGTCAGATATGATATATACTCAAGGTTACAAGCTGTCTGTAGAGATGACAGGTGTTTGTCAGATATGATATGCACTCAAGGTTACAAGCTGCCTGTAGAGATGACAGGTGTTTGTCAGATATGATATATACTCAAGGTTACAAGCTGTCTGTAGAGATGACAGGTGTTTGTCAGATATGATATATACTCAAGGTTACAAGCTGTCTGTAGAGATGACAGGTGTTTGTCAGATATGATATATACTCAAGGTTACAAGCCGCCTGTAGAGATGACAGGTGTTTGTCAGATATGATATATACCAGGGGTGGGCAAACTTTTTGACTCGAGGGCCACAATGGGTTCTTAAACTGGACCGGAGGGCCGGAACAAAAGCATGGATGGAGTGTTTGTGTGAACTAATATAAATTCAAAGTAAAGGAGTAAAGGGGAGAGCAAGAGAACCCTCCGCTCTTTCGGCTCCGCGGGCCGGATAGAACAGCCGAACGGGCCGGATCCAGCCCGCGGGCCGTAGTTTGCCCACGGCTGATATATACTCAAGGTTACAAGCTGCCTGTAGAGATGACAGGTGTTTGTCAGATATGATATGCACTCAAGGTTACAAGCTGCCTGTAGAGATGACAGGTGTTTGTCAGATATGATATGCACTCAAGGTTACAAGCTGTCTGTAGAGATGACAGGTGTTTGTCAGATATAATATGCACTCAAGGTTACAAACTGTCTTACACAAAGAACTAGAAGGCTACAAAAAGGAAATACTCCCTCTTGTGTTTGTTCAGAATTTGACAGAGGCAATCTGCTCTGAACCTGCGTGCAATAAAGATGACTCCTAACTAACTGGCTGATTAAGGGGTCTCGTCCACAGATCGCTGATTTGTGATACAAACAGGCTCAGGATGCCCAGGGCCCTGGCCCAGCCCCGGGGCTGGGTGATGCCCGCATCCCTCAGGGCTCAGTCCAGTGCACCTGCTGTTGTAGTGTAACCCCCATCTTACAAAGGACGCCTCAAAAAAAGGTCAAATTATGGAGTCATTTATTAAAAGCTGGCGGCATACGAGGGAGCAAAAGCGCTCCAGAACAGCTCCCCGCTTCTGGCTTATATTGACAGAATCTCACAAAAGTATTGATTACATCGTTGGGTCTGGAATGAGGAACCTGTTTCGCGAAAACGCATTTTTTACAGAAGCGGAATTTGAGCAACTTAGTGATCTAAAGTATCTACAAATTGCCAAAACCGGTGTGGCTCAGTGGATGGAGCGTGGGCCTGCGGACCGAAAGGTCCCAGGTTCGATTCCGGTCAAGGGCATGTACCTTGGTTGCGGGCACATCCCCAGTAGGGAGTGTGCAGGAGGCAGCTGATCGATGTTTCTCTCTCATCGATGTTTCTGACTCTCTATCCCTCTCCTTTCCTCTCTGTAAAAAATCAATAAAATATATTTAAAAAAAAAATAAAGTATCTAGAAATCACTGAATCAACAGAAACACATGATCCGGGACCACCTGGACGATTTAGAAGAATAGTGCTGTCCAGAGTCCAGGACCACTGAGTCAACCGACACTCAGTTATCTGTAGCTGCTGAGACAATTTGGGATCATTGAGCTGTCCTGGGTCCCGGAGGAATGGGCTTCGATGACCAGGGAGGTCACAATCAATGGGATATTCAAAGCATCACCAATGGAGTATTGGGAGAGCATAATAATATTTAATATAATATAATATAAATATTCAAAATAATATTCAAATATTTATATTATATTATGTTATAATATAATATAATATAAATATTTGAATAATATAAATATTCAAAATAATATTTAAATGAGTACAGAACCCAAAACAGCAAGGTTAAAATGTTCAACAGCCATTGTTACCCAAGGATGGTTGCTACCAGACTTCACTGCCAGTTACCTCATCACCTACCGGGTCCTCTCCCTTCTAGTCACACAAGGTCCCTCACCACCGCCCACAGCCCAGCCCCTCAGCGGCTCTGCACCTGCAGGAACCTGTGGGGACGGAAGGCCTGTGGAGGGCCTGGCACCCACCGCCAGGACCCAGGGGCTCAGGCTGCTCAGGGCCCTGGCCCAGCCCCGGGCCGGTGACGCCCGCACCCCTCGGGGCTCAGGGTCCCTCTGTGGTTCCCACCGCCCACAGCCCCGTCCCCTGAGGAGGAAGGGACGCTCCTCCCGGAACCGCCTCTCCTCCTCGCTGTCGCCTTTAGACACAAACAGGCCTGGGCTCCCCACCTCCCGGCTCAGCCCCCCACGGCCTTCCCCGGGGCATCGCAGCCCGTCGCCCTCGTCCCCTCACCCCCTGCGTCCCCCACGGGCACTCACTGCTCTGGGCGCTGCGACCTGGGCTGCGGGGCCTGAGCGGCGCCGGCCCCGAGGCTGGAGGGCCGATGGGGTGACGCCGAGTGAACTCTGTCAGCGGAGAGGAGGCGGGGAGGCACGGGGACCCCAGTCCCGCCGGTTGGGGGTCACCCGGCCTCAGACTCACCCTGCCCAGCGGGACGCTGCCTCCCGCGTCTCCTCCTCCTCCTGGCGACCCACGCGCTGAAGTCTGTGAGGCCCTGAACAGTTCGAAAAAAGTCAAAATGGCCGCCAGGAGGAGGACACCGGAAGTCCCGCCCTAACCGGATGCATAGGCACCAAAATGCCTTTTCGTAGCTGACCGGCGCGTTGCTTTCTGGGTAATGTAGTTTTTTCCCCAACTGCCCAGAGGAGGACGGATATCCCAGACCCATGACCTTGGGGAATCCTGGTAAAGGCGCTTGGCACCGGGGAAGGACCAGATGGAGCCAGAGGCCTGGTTAACTGGAAAAGAGGGACAGATCTCCCAGGGGAAGGGGTGGGGAGGACTGAAACAGATCCCACCAAAGACTACATACACAGGGGAAATGGGAGACATCCCTAATACTATCAAGAATAAAAAATATAGCCCTGGCCGGTGTGGCTCAGTGGATAGAGGGTCGGCCTGCGGACTGAAGGGTCCCGGGTTCGATTCCGGTCAAGGGCATGTACCTTGGCTGCGGGCACATCCCCAGTGGGGGGTGTGCAGGAGGCAGCTGATCGATGTTTCTCTCTCATCGATGTTTCTAACTCTCTATCCCTCTTCCTTCCTCTCTGTAAAAAATCAATAAAATATATTTGTTTTAAAAAATGAGATATCTGGCCTGGCCGGTGTGGCTCAGTGGATAGAGCGTCGGCCTGCGGACTCAAGGGTCCCAGGTTTGATTCCGGTCAGGGGCATGTACCTTGGTTGCGGGCACATCCCCAGTGGGGGGTGTGCAGGAGGCAGCTGATCGATGTTTCTCTCTCATCGATGTTTCTCTCTCATCGATGTTTCTCTCTCATCGATGTTTCTAACTCTCTCTCCCTCTCCCTTCCTCTCTATAAAAAATCAATAAAATATATTTTTAAAAAAGAATAAAAATATATGTAATTTTTAAAAATTTAAAAAGATTATAGCCCAGACATAGCCAGTCTGCCTCAGTGGATAGAGCCTCAGCCTGTGAACCGAAGGATCCCGGGTTCAATTCTGGTCAAGGGCAGGGACCTAGGCTGCAGGCTTCTCCCTGATCCAGGGCCCGGTTGGGACTTGTGCAGGAGACAACTAATCGATGTGTGTCTCTCACATCCATATTTCTCTGTCTTTCCCTGTCTCTTCTACTCTCTTTAAGAATTAATGAGCCCTAACCGGTTTGGCTCACTGGATGGAGCGTCGGCCAGCAGTCTCAGGTTTGATTCTGATCAGAGGCATGTACTTTGGTTGCGGGCACATCCCCAGTAGGAGGTGTGCAGGAGGCAGCTGATGGATGTTTCTCATCGATGTTTCTAACTCTCTATCCCTCTCCCGTTCTCTCTCTAAAAAAAAAAAAATCAATAAAACATATTTTTAAAAAATTAATGGAGCCGAAACCGGTTTGGCTCAGTGGATAGAGCATCGGCCTGCGGACTGAAGGGTCCTGGGTTCAATTCCGGTCAAGGGCATGTACCTTGGTTGCGGGCACATCTCCAGTGGGAGTTGTGCAGGAGGCAGCTGATCGATGTTTCTCTCTCATCGATGTTTCTAACTCTCCATCCGTCTCCCTTCCTCTCTGTAAAAAAAATCAATAAAATATATTTAAAAAAAATTAATGGAAAAATATCCTCATGTGAGGATTTAAAAAAAAATTACAGTCCAGCTGGTGTTTCTCAATGGTTGAGCCTCAACCTATGAACCAGGAGGTCAAGGTTCAATTCCTGGTCAGGGCACATGCCTGGTTTGCCCGCTAAATTCCCAGTGGGGGGCAGGGCATCCAGAATGCAGCTAATCATTGACTCTCTCCCACCACTGATGTTTCTATCTCTCTCTCCCCTTTTCTCTTTCTCTCTCAAAAGCAATATAAATATATTTTTAAAAAAGAATATCGCCAAAACCGGTTTGGCTCAGTGGATAGAGCGTCGGCCTGCGGACTCAAGGGTCCCAGGTTCGATTCCGGTCAAGGGCATGTACCTTAGTTGCGGGCACATCCCCAGTAGGGGGCGTGCAAGAGGCAGCTGATCAATGTTTCTCTCTCATCGATGTTTCTAACTCTATCCCTCCTCTCCCTTCCACTCTGTAAAAAATCAATAAAATATTAAAAAAAAAAAGAATATCGATAATAAAAGCATAATGTCCTAATTAGACCGGACATCCTTCCATCCTTGCAGACGAAGCCGGGGCTGCGAAGGAAGCCTGGGTCCCAGGTGTCAGAGGGAAGCTGGTGCCTGCTGCCAGGGGAAGGAAGGCCTATTCTTTTTTTTTTTTTTTTTTAAATATATTTTATTGATATTTCACAGAGAGGAAGGGAGAGAGATAGAGAGCTAGAAACATCGATGAGAGAGAAACATCGATCAGCTGCCTCCTGCACACCTCCCACTGGGTATGTGCCCGCAACCAAGGTACATGCCCTTGACCGGAATCGAACCCGGGACTTTTCAGTCCGCAGGCCGACGCTCTATCCACTGAGCCAAACCGGTTTCGGCAGGAAGGCCTATTCTTGCACGAATTCCGTGCATCCGACCTCTAGTATATACATATAAGCATAGCCCATGGGCATAGACAATAAGGTGGTGACGGCCTAGAAGTGGTGGTGGGAGGTAGACAGAGGCAAAGTGGGAGGGGAGGAATGAGGGGAAATCGGTTATAGTCAACGATATTAAAAAAATGAGTTAAAATGTAATTGACCCAACAACACCAAAGTGAGTGTGGGCCATCACTTTCTCTACCAACCCTTGTAAGAAAAACCATGCCTTGGTCTGTCTATAGAGGGCGACCCAGGCAGCACTGTGTTCGGGAACAGGAAGCAGCCTGGAGTGGCTTGGCCTCAGTTGGCCTGGAGTGTTTGAGTTCTTGACTTCATGCTGAAAGGATTTCACAACGTGAATTCAGAAGGTTTCCAGGCACGTTTGTTGAAGCTGGAGATAATGCAAGCAAATGGAGGCCCTAGGACAGTGGTCGGCAAACTGCGGCTCGCGAGCCACACGCGGCTCTTTGGCCCCTGGAGTGTGGCTCTTCCACAAAATACCACGGCCTGGGCGAGTCTATTTTGAAGAAGTGGCGTTTGAAGAAGTTTAGGTTTAAAAAATTTGGCTCTCCAAAGAAATTTCCGTCGTTGTCCTGTTGATATTTGGCTCTGTGGACGAATGAGTTTGCCGACCACTGGTCTAGGATGGAACCAGCAACAGCAGAGACTGGGTGGGGTCCTGTGACTCTAGGAGCATTGTGGGAAATAAGGGAGCCGAAGCGGGGCTGTGGTTAGCTCTCTGGACGATCAGAGGAAAGGGGGCCTTGAGCGCAGGTTCGGGGGGTCAGCCCGGGAGGAGCTGCTGCTGCTATTGCTGCCCCAGTTGTAGGTCAGGTGGGGACCCTTCCAAGCTTAGAGGAGCCCAGCTGGAGTGGCCCAGTGGTTGAACATTGACCTATGAACCAGGAGGTCACAGTTCGATTCCTGGTCAGAACACATGCCCAGGTTGTGTGCTCTATCCCCATTGTGGGGTGTGCAAGAGGCAGCTGATCAATGATTCTCTCTCATCATTGTTGTTTCTCTCTCTCCCTCTCCCTTCCTCTCGGAAATCAATAAAAATATATTTTAAAAAATAATTTTAGCCCTAGCCTGGTTTGCTCAGTGGATAGAGCAATGGCCTGCGGACTGAAAGGTCCCAGGTTCGATTCCGGTCAAGGGCATGTACCTTGGTTGCGGGCACATCCCCAGTGGGAGGTGTGCAGGAGGCAGCTGATGGATGTTTCTCTCTCATCGATGTTTCTAACTCTCTATCCCTCTCCCTTCCTCTCTGTAAAAAATCAATAAAATATATTAAAAAAAAAAGAAGAGGCACTTTTCATCTCATTTACTGCAGTCTTTCCCACTGACTATTTTTTAAAAAAAATATATCTTTATTGATTTCAGAGAGGAAGGGAGAGGGAAAGAGAGATAGAAACATCCATGATGAGAGAGAATCATGGATTGGCGGCCTCCTGCAGGTCCCCTACTGGGGATCAAGCCTGCAACCCAGGCATGTGCCCTTGACTGGAATTGAACCTGGGACCCTTCCAGTCTGCAGGCTGACACTCTATCCACTGAGCCAAACAAGTTAGGGCCCCGCTCACTATTAATAGGGTGTTTCGCCCTAGTTGGTTTGGTTCAGTGGATAGAGCGCCGGCCTGCGGACTGGAGGGTCCCAGGTTCAATTCCAGGTCAGGGCACATGCCCAGGTTGTGGGCTCGATCCCCAGTGTGGGGCATGCAGGAGGCAGCCGATCCATGATTCTCTCTCATCATTGATGTTTCTATCTCTCTCTCCCTCTCCCTTCCTCTCTGAAATCAATAAAAAAGATGTTTTTTAAAAATGGGGTGGTTCTTTTTTTTTTTTTTAAATATATTTTATTGATTTTTTACAGAGAGGAAGGAAGAGGGATAGTCGGAAACATCGATGAGAGAGAAACATCGATCAGCCGCCTCCTGCACACCTCCCACTGGGGATGTGCCCGCAACCAAGTTACATGCCCTTGACCGGAATCGAACCTGGGACCCCCCAGTCCGCAGGCTGACGCTCTATCCACTGAGCCAAACCGGTTCTGGCTGGGGTGGTTCTTTAAAAAAAGAAAAATAGGGTGTTTCTCTCCTAATTGTGGTTCCACGTAACCCTCAGAAACTTACAAGGAATGACACCAGCGTATGAAATTTTGTACATCATGGGATATGGCTCCTTTGCACTACATGGGGAGGAGTTCCACTAAGAATTAGGTAACACCTACCGCGAACAGACAATAGAATTCGTATTGTTCACACCACAAGCCTCCTCTTCGAGGTGACCTTTGACCTCAACAAAAATCGAGGCGTCGGGCTGCCAATGAGACCCCAAACGCATGCATATTTCTGTCAAGGCCTTGGGCAGCCATGCAAAATGAGCCAATATTGCACCAAGAGTGACTTTCTGCCGTCATGCTGTCCCCTTCAAAGCACGGAGCATTTGGAATACACAACATTATCTGTCCACCTCTCGATGCCAACCCATCACAACTGGGCTTTCAAACCATGCCAGCGAGTGAATGGGACCAACGGAATTACCCCTGAATCCGAAGTAGCTTATTCTCCACCCCTGGCTGGAAGGTGCAGAGACCACAAGGGCTCTGAGCTTTCCCCAGATGCTTAGGTTTTATTTTATTTATTTTTTAAAAAATATATTTTATTGATATTTTACAGAGAGGAAGGAAGAGGGATAGAGAGAAACATCGATGAGAGAGAAACATCGACCAGCTGCCTCCTGCACACCCCCTACTGGGAATGTGCCCGCAACCAAGGTACATGCCCTTGACCGGAATCGAACCCGGGACCCTTCAGTCTGCAGGCCGACGCTCTATCCACTGAGCCACACCGGTCAGGGCCAAACAGGTTTTAAAATAAATAAATAGGGAGCCGCTGTGAAAGCTGCAGCTCTGTGGTGCGGCCAGGCCACAGCGATGGCCCTGCAGGCGGGGGACGCTCGGTGGCTCCACTGTGTCCTGCTCTTTGCTCTGCTCACTGCCAGTGCAGCCTCACTCATATAAAATCTCCAGGAGCCTCGCAGCCGGGCTGGCAAAATCCGCCTGCACCCGTGGGGCAACCTCTGGGCCACTGGTCACTTCGTGGTCAAGAAGAGTCTGGAGCCCCCCGGCTCATCCTGAATAGAGACCGCTCCCCAGGTCTCTCTGGGGACCAGAGACTGCAGATGAGGCAGCATCTGCTCAGGACCCTCCTGCTGAAGCAGCTCTGGGCATGAGCCCCCGCGGCCCCGCACCTCACAGCCAGTGCAGGAGGCCGCGGGTGCACGTGCTGCAGAAGCGATGCCATTCGTGAGGCGGGCACCACAACGGGGCTCAGACTGTGCGCACCCCGGGAAGGTGCTGAAGGGGACCTAGGAGTGGCCCCATCTGGATGTAAGTTCTGGGCTCAAATCCCTGTTAATGCATTAGTGTGATATCTCATCGGGTCACCAGGAATATCACCAGTGCAGACACAAACTATGTCCCTGGGTAGTTTTTGCTTCCCTGTTGAAGTGAATAAAACCCTGCTCTTTACAAAATAAATAGATAGATAGATAAATTTGTGGAAAACAATTTTACTTCCAGTATTCAAAACCTATGGTTCCATATGGCAAAGAACTCATGGAGTCATTGAGGAATGAGTGAAATTCAAACATATGTCTTAGATGCTACACAGGACCCTGTTAGGTTAAAATAATAAATTTATTGAAACAATTTGAAAAGATTCTGAGCTGACATTTTAACAAAAGACATAAAGACAGTATAAATAAATGCATGAAAATAACACTCTCCATAAAAATTTCTTAAGATAAATGGAATTAAAACAAAAGTGAGTTAACACTATATTCATTTCCAGGGCTACGATGTAAAAAGGTTAACCATTGCATGTGCTGGCAGGGTAGCAGAAAAACTAATTTTTATATACAGTAGGTTAGTGGGAAGGCAAAGAGAATGACCCTTCTGGGTCACAGTTCCACATATCTTAAATGTAAAACATTCACATACATGGCAACAGTTTGAGAAGTAAAACATATACTCATATAGAGAACTGAAGGCAATATTCCCAGCAGATTTATTTATAATACCCCAAACCTGGAAATAACCAAAACCATAGATAGACCAATAGATAAAGTGGGTATCCGTAGAACACAGTACTTCTCAGCAATAAAAAAAACTTTATCCACATGAACATTAGTGTTGAATCTCAAAATAACTGTGTAGCATGGAGGAAACCAGTATTTGACTGCCCCACTTATAATGCTTATAAAATTATGAACAATATAAACTATTCTATTGTAAAGGGAGAAAAACCCATGACTGAATGGAGGGCCGGGAAAGGCAGAAAGAGAGATTATAAAAGGGCAGTAGGAAAATACAGGATGGGGCACAAGTAGGTGTAGAGTTGTTGGTATGGAAATTAATACAATAATTAATAATAATACAAGAAGAAACTCTTCCCGGCCAGTGTGCCTCACTCTTCCCTGCTGGGCACCATCCCTTGCCCTGAAAGACACGGGTTCCATTCCTGCCTGGATGCCCTGTAGGTGGCGTACGGGAGGCAGAAGTTATCTGCATCTTTTCCACATCACCATTTCTCATTCTGTCTCCCTCCCTCTCTTTCTAAAAAGTCAACAAATTATTTTAAAGAAATATAAAATAGTTATTTTAAAAAAGAGAATAAACTCAGTTTTGCATACTCACATCTATAAGCCTACTTTTCCCCTAACCTGTATATGAGAGATAACTTTATTTCACAAGTGATTGTTTTACAGCTTGATCCATATACCCAAACTCACAAAAGTACATGAGAAAAGTAAACTTTGTTACATTTCAGTTATAAAAAAACTTAAAGCCTTAAAATACTTTCAAATAAAGACCTAGATATTCCTGTCTTATTAAAAATTAAAATGGGAACCCTATATGGGATCTACCATCTCTTTCCTAATTTCCTGAGAGGACCAGCCTTGTCTCAATGGCAGCAAATATTGGCAAGCAATGAAGACTATTGCCATCGGAATCAATAGGAATGCTGACTGGTTACAAAAGACACATCCTGGGACTGATTACAGGCTTATTCTTCCTCTAGCTCTGAGGTCTTGCCTGCTGAGCAAACCCTGAGGTGAACACCCTAGATGGGCGAGGGGAATCCAAACTACCATTACATTATTTTTTCTGCCAATTATTTCAGCCACAGGAGACAGTGATGGAGGTCCTCAGAATGTATGTACACAGAGATCACACAAGCCACAGCCCACTGACCATTTGTGGATAAGGTTGAGAACAGGCACTTTTCATCTAATTTACTTCAGTCTTTGCCACTCACTATGAGCACAGTGTTTCTGTCCTAATTGTGGTTCAATCTAAATCTCAGTGTCTTACAGCAAATGACACCAGCCTATGAAATTTTATACATTATGGCACATGGCTCCTTTACAGTATGTGAGGAAGAATCCCCCAAAACAGTGCTGAGAATTATGTAATAAATGCTGTGAACAGAGAATATAATTCATATTGTTCACAGAAGCACTACAAAGGCCTCCTTTTCTGGGTGACCATAACATCACCAATAGAGGCACCAGGCTGCAAATTAGAACCACAAAGGCATGCAGACTCTCTCTCAAGGCCTTGGTCAGCAACACAAAATAAGCCAATATTGGACAAAGAGTGCTGTTCTGAAATCATGCTGTGCTCTCCCAAGCACAAAAAGACCCCACCATATCTGTTCACCTCTCCATTCTGACAGAGCACTACTTTCCTTTTTATCATCCCAAAGAAATAAACAAATCAACAAAATTAAAGGTACGAGAGAAAAAAAAACCTTTACAAAAAGATCATAAACCAGATCAGAGGACAGCAAGAGGTTTGCAGGCTGGTGAACTGGAATCTGAAACAATTCATCACAGCATAAAGTGAGACCCACAATGTCCCTGAAAGAGGCAGCACTTCTTAGCTGAGGATGGGGGCTCTGGATGAAACCTGGGTCAGGTCAATTCTCTACTCAGAGAGTAAGGAATGAAGATCCTGCCAAGAGCTCAGCGAATTCATAAATTTCTCAAGCACAAGGGAGAACACAGAATTCCTTTTCCCTGAGCACGCAGGGGTGGTGACCGATGCACACTGTTCAGCTGAGCCAGGTGGTAGAGGAGGTCACTTCAGCCACAAATACTCACAGTGACATCAATGAAGTAGGAGTCCTCAGAAGTTAGCAAGTACAATGCAGCTGCTTCAAGCCTCACTTATACCTTAAACTTGTGAGGAATTTCGCACAGTGTATGTTCAGATAAGAGGGGTTTATATTCAGGTGAATGGATTTAAGTCTCCCTCAGTGTTGTAGAGTGAGAAAGATAAAACATCCCCTGCACAGTTAAGGCTTTTCTCCAAAGTGAACGCTCAGATGTCTAACAAGGCTAGGTTTGCAGCTAAAACATTTCCCACATTTACTACACTCATATGGCTTTTCTCCGGTATGAACTCTGTGGTGTTGAATGAGGGTAGACTTTCGTCTAAAGAACTTCCCACAATCACTACATTCAAAAGGTTTTTCACCAGTGTGAATTCTCTTGTGTTCAAAGAGGTCATATCTTCTCCTGAAGGACTTCTGACAATCAGTACACTCATATGGTTTTTCTCCAGTGTGAACTCTCTTGTGGTTAAGGAGCGTATTATTGCTCCTAAAAGATTTCCCACAATTGGTACACTCATAGGGTTTTTCTCCAGTGTGAATATGGTGGTGTTCAGTGAGGGTTGACTTTCGCCTGAAGGACTTACCACAATCACTACACTCATATGGCTTTTCTCCAGTGTGAACTCTCAGATGTCTAACAAGGCTAGGTTTCCATCTAAAACATTCCCCACATTCACTGCACTCATGAGGCCTTTCTCCAGTGTGACTTCTATGGTGCTCCATGAGAGAACGTCTTTGTCTAAAGGACTTTCCACAATTACTACAATCATACGGCTTTTCTCCAGTATGAACTCTGTGGTGTTGAATGAGGTTCCCCTTTAGTCTAAAGGACTTTCCACAATCACTACAATCATATGGCTTTTCTCCGGTATGAACTCTATGGTGTTCAATGAGGTTCCCCTTTCGTCTAAAGAACTTCCCACAATCACTACATTCAAAAGATTTTTCACCAGTGTGAATTCTCTTGTGTTCAGAGAGGTGATAGCTTCTCGTAAAAGATTTCCCACAATCAGTACACTCATAGGGTTTTTCTCCAGTGTGAACACGGTGGTGTTTAGTGAGGTGAGAGTTTTGCCTGAAGGACTTTCTGCAATCACTACACTCATATGGCTTTTCTCCAGTGTGAACTCTGTGGTGTGAAATGAGGTCAGACCTTTGTCCAAAGGACTTTCCACAATCAGTACACTCATAGGGCTTTTCTCTAGTGTGAATTCTCCCATGTCGAATGAGGTGAAAGATTCGTTTAAAAACTTTCCCACATTTGTCACACTCATATTTCACTTCTCCAGAACAGATACCCTGATTCTGAACAACTTTCTGGTTGTTGCTGTCAAATTTTTCACAGTTACAAGTCTGGTGAAGACTTTCTCCACCAAGATATTCCGGTGAAATCTCACTACCACTGTGTGGCTCCTCAGTGTTGAGAGGAGACTCCTGCTGGAGAAGGTCTGAAATGGCTAGGAAGACTTTCCCAACCTCCCTGCTGCTTGAAAGCACCCAAGATAAGGAGAAGCTACACCTGGTCACAAACAAGGCCCTGTCCATGTCTTCTTTGAAGAGCTTCTCTCCACCGGAATCCCTCTGCTGCTGGTGAGGGTTTGCATTGAAACAGAAGTCTCTCACACATGCATCACCGAGGAAGCCATTCTGCTCAAAGTCTGCTGCCTGTGACTCAGTCAGGTGCAGAACATCTTTGAACACTGAGACACACCGCTTACACAGATGGGTCCTCTGGGTTGCTGGAGCTGTCTCAGAAGCCCTGACCTGTGACTCTCCCTGTATAGATATGGTCTTCTCAGGACAGACCTCCTCATCATCCGTTTTATGCCAACAACCTGAAATCAGACAAATGGGGAGGAACTGATTGTTGACGGGGGTGACAGGGGAAGTCCCTTTGCTAATGTGTTTTGCACATAATACGAGTTCTATTGTCTGAAAATAAGAGATCTGCAGGAAGGATTAATAAGAGGCTGCTGTGAAGGTCTGCACCTCTGAAGGTCACAAAACAGGGAAGACCTCACCAGAAACATGACACACACATGGCAAGGACCACATGAAAGAGAAGATGCATCTCCAGCTCAGTCTTCTGCTAAGAGTGCTCAGCAGGACTGGTCTGCTGATGAAAGGGGCAAGCTGTGCAGAAGGCTGGTTATGTCTTATTCCAAGTAAAATTCAATAAATGAGTAGCAGGGGTTCGAGGACTACTTAAGCATGAAGGTGCACCTCATAACACATGTGCAGGTCCATGTAGGAGAATACCGCAGAGGGAGCAGTGCCGAGGGACAGGTGATGCAAAAAGGTGACAAAGGTGAAGGTAGCCAAAAGCCAGGAAGTCACAGATGAAATGCAAGTCAGCAAAGTGTCAAGTATGGGAAAGAGAAGATAGAAATGGGGTTTAGCCATGGCACCTGCCCCTAAACCCTGTTGGAAATTAGCTGGTTCCTGGTACCACCTGACCACCACCATTATGTCATACCTTCCCCACAGATGTCACTCAGCATGGCCAGACCTCTTCTGAGACCATCTTGTGTGTTCACCCTATGAGCAAACTAGGTTTCTCCCGGAATCGTCTACTCTACCAATGCATAAACCCTAAATATTCCAAGTATTAATGAAAGACAATGGAGGGGAGCATCCAGCTCTGTCCCAGAGCAATTTGGCCCTCAATAGTCCTCAGCTAAGGTAATATTACAAACAACAACTGAAGAAGGTCTTACAAGAATAGTCCATGGTTCATGTAAGTGAAAACATAACCTGGCACAGGCTGTCATAAAGCACCTTTCCCCACAGGAAGGGGGAAGAAGGGAATAAATGTGGGTATTGTCACCCTCCCAGGGAGAGGAAGAGGAAGATGGGACCCATTAAGCTGCCTGTAAGACTCCCGATTCCCAGACACTTTCTGCACTTTTTGAGGCAATGGGTGTTATGGATGTTCCTGGAGTCCATTGGTCAGGGCTCTGCACACAGCTCAGCACTGGCAGCCACAGCACATTAGACAAGACAGGGGCAGAAATCAGCAGAACCCGGGGTCTGGCTGTGGAAGAGAGAAAGCTATGTTTTGAGAATAAAGGAAGAGAGGGCATCACCTCACGACACTGGGACAATGTGAAGGTCTTACCTACAGATGAGACAAGTGCAAACACTTCCAACATCATATCGAAGTACAGAAGTCTCTGAGCCTCATCAAGGAGCCCCCACTCCTCCTGAGAGAAGCCAATGGCCACGTCCTCAAAGTCCATATCCTGTCGTAATGGGCACAGTTCAGTCATGATCAGCTTCTCTCCTAGGCTTTTACTTTCGTCATATGTCCCAATCTCCATAACCATTTGCTCCCTTAAATCCCACATCACAGAAAATAGTGGACCTTGCATCCACCAGAGTCGCTCTCTCCTTATATTCCTACTGGTACTGTGTCTTCCCACAGCAATAGAGCAGATGCCCAGATTGATTATACCGGACCTCAGGGCCTCACATTTAGAGTCAACACAATGGGTGTCACCAACGTAGGGTACAGATAAATGTTGGCCATAAAAAGGGATGTGAGTGATTTGACACTGGTGTAGTGGGGGAATATCCAACACATTCTCCTTCCAAGACCCCGAAAACCATGGCATCACATTCCACCCTTTCGATTCCAGTCTTAGGGTGCTGAGGCCAACACTTTGCACTACCTGTTGCACATAATTCTTCGTATCACACTTCTCTGATACAGCTTCATTCCCAGAATCACAGCTTCAAAGTTGACACATATACGCCATGAAGAGGAGGGGATGTTTTCTAATCACCGTCTTTTCAACATTCTAACTCACCTCCTCTGTAATGTATTTCTCTCTAATCCTTCTCCCTTCCCCACCTGTAAGTAAACCAGGTTTTTCCCGGAATCTTCTACTCTACCTATGCATAAACCCTAAATTGTCAAGCACAGGTGACACTGATGTATGCTATCCCATTCCTATTGGTCACTGTATCAGCCCAACAACAACAGGCAGGTGTGCACCTACATGACACCTAAATTCTGGATTTGGCATGTAGGGTCAGAACAACCGTCTTTTCAGGAATTACCCTAAAATTCCCCATGTTGTATCATCCAGTTATCACCAGAAATGGACTCAATCTTCATTCCATGTCAATATCAGGGATCTGTGGCCATGAATTCACACTCCCTCTCCAAGGGCACATCACTCCTTCTCCCACACCTCTCTCACACCTGCACTCCCGTAGCCCCAGCTCCCATAGGCACCTCCTTGGTCTTAGTCATAACTCAGCATGTGTGTTCCAGAGAATGTATGGCAAGTTCAAACAGTATCAAGTACTAACCTGACTCGGAATGCCCACACCCAAGACACACAGCCTTCAGTTCTGCTATGAAGGCCTCCCTGCCAAATTGTTTTTCCTTTAACCTCCCCTATCGAGAACCACATCAGATCTCAGTTATCCAGAGCCCACCTCTACTGCTGCTGCACTTGATGTCCCTTCTCCATTCACAGACTTCAGTACTCAAGTCCCATTGCCTATGGCCCTCTACCCCATGCCCAGTGAGTCTCACAGATGCCCACTCAGGCCCATAAGCAAGTTAATCAAACTGGATGCAACACGCCAGGCCACACAAAGGGTCACAAGAAATCCTGGTGAGCGTTTAAGAAGTAAATATGCACCAGGCACATCTCACCTTTTTTGAATTACTCTTCTACCTCCAATAAAATAAAATAAAATAAAAAAGGTGATCTACAACTCCTCCCTGGTCCATACTCTACTATTTTTTAAAGTAGTCTTCATCTTGAACTACTCCTCAGAGTTCCAGATGGTTATGAACTGGTCGCTGAAACATCTCATACCCTAATAGGAAAGAAAAACGATTTTATATTCCTCATGAACATGACTGTTCCCACTATGAATTTCTCCATGTCAGTTGATGGTGCTTTCATACCTGCAGGTGCTAATTCCAAACCTTTACATCATCTCTGATTCTTACCTCTCTCTCCAGTCCTCAAAATTAGAAAATCCAGGTGGCCACACCTAAATCAATGACCCATAATGCAACTGCTTCTTCCACATCCACAACCACCGCTGTGCTCCAGTTACCATCACACTCACCAAGACCATCACAGCAGCTTCCATCCTAGTCTTCCTACCACCGTCCTCACACCCATATTGTGCATCATGCTGCAGTCACAGGAGTCTAAGGAGACCTGGGACACATCACCTGCTCTACTGCTCCAATGACCCCAATGATCCCATCCCCAGCAGAACAGAAACCCAAGTTGTCACAAAGCTCCTCTGGACTTGATTCTGTCCCACTGTTTCCAGTCCTTATTTTTAAAACATGGACAGCTGCTTGTCCCTGAATCAGCTTGGTCTTCACTTCAAGCCTTTCCTCATTCTGGAACCCATGCATGGAAGGACCTATCACCCACAATTCCACTGGATGCCAAAATCAGGTGCCACTCATCTGACCCTTGACCTAGGCTTAGGATTCTGGGCTTGGTGTCCCTTCAAGGTCCCCAGGTCCAAGGTCCTCGAGAAGAGCGGCTGGACAGCCCCAGGACCCCACTATCTCAGAGGCCACGACAGTGTGAGGCCCTGACATCAGCCCCACAGCCCAGCCCCTCAGCGGCTCTGCACCTGCAGGAACCTGTGGGGACGGAAGGCCTGTGGAGGGCCTGGCACCCACCGCCAGGACCCAGGGGCTCAGGCTGCTCAGGGCCCTGGCCCAGCCCCGGGGCCGGTGACGCCCGCACCCCTCGGGGCTCAGGGTCCCTCTGTGGTTCCCACCGCCCACAGCCCCGTCCCCTGAGGAGGAAGGGACGCTCCTCCCGGAACCGCCTCTCCTCCTCGCTGTCGCCTTTAGACACAAACAGGCCTGGGCTCCCCACCTCCCGGCTCAGCCCCCCACGGCCTTCCCCGGGGCATCGCAGCCCGTCGCCCTCCTCCCCTCACCCCCTGCGTCCCCCACGGGCACTCACTGCTCTGGGCGCTGCGACCTGGGCTGCGGGGCCTGAGCGGCGCCGGCCCCGAGGCTGGAGGGCCGATGGGGTGACGCCGAGTGAACTCTGTCAGCGGAGAGGAGGCGGGAGGCACGGGGACCCCAGTCCCGCCGGTTGGGGGTCACCCAGCCTCAGACTCACCCTGCCCAGCGGGACGCCGCCTCCCGCGTCTCCTCCTCCTTCCGGCGACCAACGTTCAACCGCCGCGCTGAACCCTGCATGTCCTTTAACGGAAACCAAAATGTCCGCCAGGAGGACCCTACCGGAAGTCCGGCCCTAAACGGAAGTACAGGAATAAAAAACGCGTTGACTTCCGCTGAAGCGTGCGCGTTGCCTTCTGGGTGATGTAGTTTCTCCACGCAGCCCGGGCCATGACCTAGGTGAGTGAAGGTGCGGCGCTGCCAGTGGGGCTGGGGAAGGAGGTGGGACCAGAGGCCTGGTGACCGGGGACAGACTGACATCTCCCAGGGGAGGGGGGGACGGGGAGAGACCCCCAAAGAACACAGACCCGGGGGAAATGGGAGACATCTCTAACACCTTCAACAATAAAACTACACATTGCATTTTATTTAAAACTATAATAAAGCTCCGCTGGCGCTGCTCAGTGGTTGACGCCGACCTAGGAACCCGGAGACCAGGTTCGATGCCGGTGAGGCGCGTGCACGGACCGCAGGCACCACGTCCAGTGGCGGCGGCCGTGCGGGAGGCCGCGAACCGGGGGTCCCCTCCCGTCACCGGCGGTTTTCTCTCCCCCGCCCCCTTCTCCTCTCTGAAATCAGCACAAAGACTCTTTATGGGGCGGAAGGGCCTCCAGGTGCGGAGGCTCCACGTCGCCCGAGGGCGCCAAAGCGGGGCCTTCTCCCTGGGCCCGTCCTCCCTCCTCCTCCTGGAGCTGAGGCGCTGCTGCGAGGAGCGCGGTGTCTCCAGGGCCTCCGTCCCTCCTGCTCGCCCTCCACCTGCTCTTCGGCCTGGGAGGCTGCGGCGTCCTGTGGGGGTGGGGTGGGGGCACCTGCGCGCCCCCCCCACCCCCCGCCTTCCGTCCCTGTGGGCCGCCCACCTGTTCCTCCTCCCGGCACCTCCATCGTGGGCTGCCTCGGGCCATCGGAGAACAGGCGCCTCGCTGCCCTTCCCGCGCTGCTGCTGCTGCTGCTGCTGCTGCTGCTGGGGTTCCCGCTGGAGGCCCCACCCCGACCCGATGGGCAGGTCTGCGCAGCGAGGCCTGAAGAAGGGCCCGCCCCAGGGCTGCAGCTCCAGCGACAGGGCCCCCCCACGCCTGGAGCATCATCCAGACCCACCATCCCCGCGGCTGCGTCTCCCCCCACACGGATCGGTCCGAGGCTCACCACGCCCCGCGGGGCCCCGCCTCCTGCGGCCGGAGCTCAGGGGGAGCCGAGGGCTGCGGGCACCTGGCACCTGGCACCTGGGGAGGCGCCGCGGGACCAGAGGGCGAGGACGCGGCCCAGGAGCTCCTGCGGCCCTGGCGTCTCGGGCTGTGCGCAGAGCAGCTGCAGGTCTGAGCCTGACCTTCCCAGGACCTGGTGCTGTAGGTGCTAACCCCTCCCCGCCCCCCAGCTGCCCGCCTGCCACCCGCTTCCTGACAGAGGAGGCCTCCCATCACCTGCCGGAGGGGAGCTGGCGCCCTGTGTCCACACCCACATGACTCAGGACTCTGGGCTGAGTGTCCCTTCAAGGTCCTCAGGTCCCAGGGCTGGAGGATCCCAGGACCCCACGACCTCAGAGGCCACCATAGTGTGAGGCCCTGACATCAGCCCCACAGCCCAGCCCCTCAGCGGCTCTGCACCTGCAGGAACCTGTGGGGACGGAAGGCCTGCGGAGGGCCTGGCACCCACCGCCAGGACCCAGGGGCTCAGGCTGCTCAGGGCCCTGGCCCAGCCCCGGGGCCGGGTGATGCCTGCATGACCTTGAGGCTTTCACAGAACGTCTCCTTCCCGTCGTCCCTCACTGCTGTCCTCTCTCCTCTAGTCTGTTCTTCCTCTGAGCAGTTCTGAGAAAAGGCTGGAACCCTAACTCACACCATGTCCCGCTTTGGTTCACAGCCATGGATGGCAGCCGCTCCCTGAAAATGGAGTAAAACTCCTCACACACAAGTTCCCTTCATCCTCCTTGTTGCCTTTGGACATAACACAGGCCAAGGTCTCCCCAGTCCTCCCTCCTCGGTCACACCGCCACGGCCTTACACGGCGGCCTCTCAGCCTGTCACCCTCTCCCACCCAGTCACACCACGTGGCACCCCAAGCAACTCACTGTTCCGGCGGCGCAGAGACCTGGGCTGCAGGGCGGCCCGGGCACCCACCCCCGAGCCTGGAGGGAAAATGAGGTGAGGCCGGGTTGGACTCTGGAAGCAGAAAGTAGTTTGGGGGGCACAGAAGATGCAAACATGGTCTGTTGTGGCTCAACCAGCCTCACACACACCCTGCACTGTGGGGACACTGCCTCTGAGGCCTCGTGACCCAGCACTGGAGCCTCTGATTCTGTGAACACACTGCAAAGGTCAAATTCACCACCAGGAGAAAGACCCTGGAAGTCAAGCTCCACCCAATGAGCACAGGGATAATGCGCCTCTCCTGGGCTTTCATTGGCTAAACCCAGCCATCCTTAGCGCATGGCCCTTTGGGTAATGTAGCAATCTAGCCTCCCATGGGGCACTAGGATCCCAGTCACTCACTGACCACTGAGAATATTGTTCTGGGGCGCCCAAGTGACACTGGGAACTGATAACTTTATGTTTGAGGGGCTGGTCACAGGTTTCTGGGGAGTGTTGTCTACAAAACTGAACTCTTGTTTGGAAACATTATTTCAGACCCGGAACACTTAGAATGCTCCCTCAGGTGAAAAGTGTTATTTCAATTATTCCTGAAGATTATGAATCTAAATGAATAAATATATGTAAAGGTATTTTATTTTTTAAAAATATACTTTATTGATTTGTTACAGGGAAGAAGGGAGAGGGATAGAGAGCTAGAAACATCAATGAGAGAGAAACATCAATCAGCTGCCTCTCGCATGCCTCCTACTGGGGATGTGCCCGCAACCAAGGTACATGCCCTTGACCAGAATCGAACCTGGGACGCTTCAATACACAGGCCAACGCTCTGTCCACTGAGCCAAACCGGTCAGCGCTGTAAAGATATTTTCATTGACTTTTACAGAGAGAAGAAGGGGAGAAACACAGATTGGCTGCCTCCTACATGACCCCTAATGGGAAGCAGCCCATTACCACAGCAGGTGCCCTCACATAAGAACTGAACCAGAAATCTTTCTGTGCATGGGACTACGCTCAACAAAGTGAGCCACTCCAGCCTGGCTTTTTTCTTTTTTCTTTTTTTGACATCAAAATTTGACATTATTAAGAGAAAAGCAGGCTATGAGAAAATATACATAATCCTCTCCTATTCGTTTAAAAAGAAATTTGAAAGAATACGTAGGCCAACACATTGACAGCTCCTACACTGTATGTCTGTGGTCAGTACACATTGTGATGTTAAGGAGCTAAGAGTTACTGAATGTTTACTAGAGGGGCCAGGCCCGGATTCAATGTTTTACCTACATTATTATTTCATTCAATCCTCTCTGCAACCTGAGAGGGTTTAACCATCTGTTTTATGGGGAGGAAATCCAGGCTCAGAGACTCAATATAAATTAACTGATTGTAGAGTTAATAAAGGCAGGGCTGGAAGTCAAACCCAGGTGTCTCCAACAACAGAGCTCTGGCTTCTAATGTTAGGCTCTGCTGCCTCCTAGAGGGTAGAATAGGGGATGCGTTCCCATTAGGACAGGCGATGTTATGGTGGGTAATGAACAGCCCAAAGCTTTTGTGGCTTAGAGTAAAGAAGGTGTCTTTCTTGTTCACAGCACATGAACACCCTGGTTCTCCTGGAATCAGGATAAAGGAGCTGCCAACATGTAGGTTCCTGCTGGGTGTTATCAGAGATGGACAGAGAGGGCGGCCATCTCACTGGTTCCAGACTCTTCTGTTAGAGGTGACAGGCTGGACTTCCACCACATTTCCTTGGTCAGAGCATATCACTGGCTGCAGCCAACATCAGGGTGTCAGTAGCAGAACCTGATCTACTTGATGGGCCCCTGTAAGGCGACCCCATAGTGCCAGCCTCTTCTGGGGCTGCTCAGGGACCAAGGAGAGGGGTGGGGATTGGTAGGAAATGACAGTGGAAGTCAGTCAGGATGGTTTGCTTTCTTCTCCTCCACCGAGACTATGTCTCCGAGCTGCCCCAAACCCAAGATTTATAGGAGTGAGCTTCAGAAAAAGGACTTTGGTCACATGTCATTGGCAGAAAACTCAGAACCCACTTCTGAGTGTGACCCTGGGTAACTCCCTGCTGCCTGGGTCCTCACACTGTCGTGGGCGTGAAGAACACGTTAAGAGAGTTGACTGGGAAGGTTACTGAACCACAAGCATTGCAGTGTCCATGTTCTCTTATATTCACAGCAGTCACTACCCTGCCTCCAAGCCTCTTTGTCATTTGCATTGCCCAGGTGAGTGCGCCATCAGGTGGGGCTGATTGGAAAAACGCTGACATTAATGTCAACGGTGATCCTGTCATTTCCATTCATCCTGTGCAGGAACCTGTGCTAAATGTGGTCCCTTCATGTTTTCCCCATCCCCACTGCAGGGAACACTGAGCTTATTCTGCCTCCTGGCCCCGGTGTTACCAGGTGACCATGCACACTCAGTAGATGACCAGAGATCGGAGGTCCAGGAGTGATGCTCTGAGCAGCCCAGGCACCTTCGTCTATTAGATGTCAGCCGAGATTTCCCATGGGCAAGGGGTGACCTGCTATCCAGGGAGAAGGAGTCCCACAGGCCCCCCCAGCCCTCTCCAGGGGTTTCCAGTTCCTCATTCGCAAAGGGGACTTAGAGGCCTAGGAATCTCCCCCCTCAGGTTTCCCCCATGTGCACACACCCACTTATAAAATTTCCAGGAAACCAGGATCCTCCCAGTCCTCCTCAAAGGCCTAGAGTCGTCCCAAAACAGCACCTCCACACTCTATAAGTCCTTTCTGACATCAGAGTCTTCCCCAAGTCCCCACCTTCCCCCAGCCTAGGGTTCTATGAACTGACCCTTCACTTCATCCATCCTTGGGGCCTGAGATGAGACCTCCAGGGTTACACCAGAGGCTGGAAGAGCAGGACAGAAGGGGCTCAGCCTGGAAGTCAGGGAAGAACATATTATCCTTCCCATCACCCCTCGGGAGATTGCCAATGCAGCTGCCTGTTGCCGGGGTGCACAGCCACACAGACGCACAGGGAAACATACAGACAAGAGAAGCAGGGACACACTCAGGTACAGAGCACTCACAGCCTATGGTGGGCGCTCAGGTGCAGAGCTTATGGCCAGGCTCACAGGGACCCACGCTGTAGACACCAGTAACACCTTGATGGGAACGTACACAGCAACACACAGGTGAGAAAACACAGGGTCACCCAGCATGTACCACAGGGCATATCCACACACAATGGACACACACACGCACACTCCTGAGCAGACTTATAGGGACACAGAACACAGACACAAAGAGGACACACACACAGATACAATTAGGAACACTCAAAGGGGAAGCACATTCACACATACAAACAACACGCAACATGCAAAACAAACAACCCCCCCAAATGCTGAGTCATACTAGTCACACTGTCATGAAGGAATTAGTAAGAATTGAGGTCCTGCCCTGTCCATGTGGCTCAGTTGCTTGGATCTTCATTTCATACGTCCATTCAAATGAACGTGCAGGTTTGATTCCTGGTGAGGTCACACGCCTATGTTGGGGACTCCATCCCTGGTCGGGTCATTTATGGGAGGCAACTGATCCATATTTCCTCTCACATCAATCTTCCTTTTCTTCTCTCTATTGCTCCCTTCCTGACTCTCTCAAATCAATAAACCTATCCTCCGGTGAGAATTTAAAAAAAATTAAGGTTTTGAGTTTTGAAGAACATACTGTTAACTCTAGAGCCATCTCTCTAGAACAGTTCTCAGAATACTCTGAACTCAGAAGTCTGTCTTCTTTCCCATAAGAGACTAAGAGAATCAGAAGCAGGGATTTCAGAAAAACCCCACACTCTCAGTGTCACAGTCATGATCCCCACCTTGCATTTATTGAAGCACTAAAATCCGATGATTTCTGAATAAAGTCATGGTTAGTCTTTGAGTGATAAACATACCTTTCCCATGGGAGCAGCTGTTGCTGAGGGATTCCATCACAGCTTGGGACACTGGAGTGGGCACAGCTCATGGTGAACTAGGAACTGAGCTTTCCCGAGAGAAACCACATTTCTAATGTCTAAAAACACGGCCAGGGAAGCGGGAAGCACGAGTCAGCCACTTTGCTGTCCTTCCCTTTGAGCCCACGGGGACACTGATGGAGGATTTGTAAAGATGGTTTTTGGAGACAGATGTATTACAAATGTCTAAGGCTCCTCATTACTTCAAATATTTCATCTACGGCATATTCTGCCCCATTATTGTCACCTTTGACAAGATTTTATATATATATATATTGATTTTAGAGAGGGAGGGAGATAGAAACATCAATGATGAGAATCATTGATTGACTGCCTCCTGCATGCTCCCAACTGGGGATTGAGCCACAATCCAGGCATGTGCCCTTGACTGGAATCAAACCTAGGACCCTCCAGTCTGCAGGCTGATGCTCTATGCACTTAGCCAAACCAGCTAGTGCTGGCAAGATTTTTGAAGTTCTGTGGAAGTCCATTGTCTCCTTGTACATTTCTGTATTTGCCATTTTCCTTGTGGTGAGTATACTAAAGTATCTTACAGATAAACTTTTATTTATAAACTAGAGGCCTGGTGCACGAAATTCATGCACGGAAGGGGGTGTCCCTTCAGCCTGGCCTGCATCCTCTCCAATTCGGGACCCCTCAGGGATTGGGCCTAAACCAGCAGTTGGACATCCCTCTCGCAATCCGGGACTGCTGGCTCCTAACCGCTCACCTGCCTGCCAGCCTGATCACCCCATAACCACCCTCCCCTACTGGCCTGATTGCCCCTAACCGCCTCTGCCACGGCCTCTGCCACCATGGCTTTGTCTGGAAGGAGGACCGGACAACCAGAAGTTGTCTGGTTTCCCGGTGTAATAAGCATATTAACCTTTTATTAGTATAGATAAGCAAAAATATTTAAGCCATTGGGCTCTTTGTTTGCATTCAGTTCTGTCAATTTCCCGCTGGGCAGTGATTTTGCTGAAGGTTCCCCACATCAGCTCTTGCAAAGGCGAACTGTGAAGCCTCCTGAGGGGAAGGTCAAGTCCTCCCACAGAGCCCACAGCCCAGCCATGACCCCACTTTCTGATCCTGGTTGTCCAAACAAGCCAAGGTGACCTCCCAAATGCCCAGGGCATGCTCCCCACAGGCTGCCATCTGGAGCCTGTCACCCCTTCCCAGACTTCCACAGGGAGACCCCACTGACCACCCCTGGCCTCACTTCCCCCCTGAGCTCCTATCACCTGTCACAACTACCCTGCCCCCATGTTTGGGGGCTGTCCTTCACTAGAACACCAGTTCACAAGGGCAGGGGACTCCGTACCTCCAGACTCTGGAACAGTCGAGGTCAACAGTGTCCACACCCTTGGTCTTTCCAGGTCTCAGCTGTGCCCGCCCTTGGCTGTGGCCCTTCCATCCAGCCTGATTCAAGTTCTCATCACTGGAACCTCCCCTCGGCCCTCCCACTCAAGGACCCTGCCCCATGTGCTGACAGGAAGCACCCTCACCAACCCCGTCCAAAGCCCAACTTCTTCATCAACCATACACCTCAGCATCACTGTTCCCCGGAGCCCAGGGTCCATCGGCTCACTATAGGGGAAGGGGTCTGCTCTGCACAGGCCAGCATTAGCCAGGTGGGCACAGCAACCAGAATGCACCCTGCCGTGTGGTATCATGTTGAGACCAATCCCCTCCTGCTGGAAAGGCTTGTATTGCACAATGTTCTCAGCGTTGAAAACACACAGCACCCTTTCCTGGAGAACCCATGTGACCTCCAGGACTGCAGGGAAGTCAGGGGAGGAGGGTGTGTGCTTTATCCTATATAATAAAGAGGTAATATGCTAATTTGTCCACGATGGTGTCCCAGTCACAACTAGTCAATGGGTTGCACATGCACAGGAGCTGGGGGGTGGGAACTTCCTCCCACAGCTCAGGCATACCCAGGCCTGCCAAGCACTCACATCCCGCCCAGCGCTGAGGTGATGCTGTCTGTGTCCCTGACCTGGGACGTGGCGTTGCCTGCGGGCGTCCTCCCCCAGCGCAGAGCTGCTTCCGTGTCTCAGTGAACTTTGAAACAGACCCAAGGGGAAACCGAGAGGGGAGAGGCTGGGAGCTGTGGATTCCCAGCGCTTTAGTCACTTGAAAACAGCCCCGTTTGGAATGCGAGGCGGCTGTACCTTCCCGCTGAGAAGTGAGGAGGCTGAACACCACCATCCCTGGGCTCCAGTCGGTCCGAGGTCCAAGCATCCACCACGAGAAGGAAAAAACAGAGGGAGGGGCCCAGAGGAACGGAGAACAATCGAAGGAAATGTGTCTAGACTTTCCCCAGCCCTCTCCCTATTTCACCTGCCTACAAAAGCTCCAGGACCAGCCACAATTCTGTTTCCACCTTTTAGTCTCCTGTCCTCCAAACACAGGGGAAAGAAATAAGGAAGGAGTCCGTGCTGCCTCCAGAAAGTATCTATATACCTGATCGGCCGGTCGCCTCCCGCAGAGGAGCGAGCCTAAGCTGTCAGTAGGACATCCTGTGAGGGCTCCTGGACTGTGAGGGGGGCAGGTTGGGTGGAGTGACCCTCCTCATACATGAATTTTCATACACCAGGCCTCTAGGTTTTAATAAAATCCAAGTAGAAAATTACCCCAAAAATGCAAAAATAGACTCAAAGAACACCATTGGGTCTCAGGGGTATAATTGGTCTTGCTAGAGGCCAACTTTTCCTAAGGTGAACTGATTTGGGGCCCAAAGCATCAGGGGGCTTCTCACAGAGAAAGTAGATTCAGTTGCAGTGGGGCAGGGGCCTGGGGGTGGGGAGAGCAGGCTGGAGAGACCTCTGGATGGAGACAGCAGAGCCCTGGCCAACTCCTCTCAGGCGGACACAGAACCCCAATCCATCCCAGGGACCTGCCTTGGGCTCCTCTCTGACAACTCCTCGGCAGAAAACAGTGTGCCCAGCTTCAGGGGGAACATCCCGGGCAAAGACAGGAAACAATAAGGGAAGGTGGGCTGTGCAGGCAGAGCCCCATCTTAGGGAAGAAGGGAGGATAGTCTTTTTTTAAAATTTATTTTTTAAATATATTTTATTGATTTTCCACAGAGAGGAAGGGAAAGGGATAGAGTGTTAGAAACATCAATGAGAGAGAAACATCGATCAGCTACCTTCTGCACACCCCCTGCTGGGGATGTGCCCGCAACCAAGGTACATGCCCTTGACCAGAATCGAACCTGGGACCCTTCAGTCCGCAGGCCGACGCTCTATCCACTGAGCCAAACCAGTTAGGGCGGTCTTTTTTTTTCTTAAGAGAGAGTGAGAGGTGGACGAGAGAGAGAGAAACACAATGACTGGATGCCTCCCACACCAGACGAAATGGTGGGCTGGGATCAAACCTGCAAAATATAGCCCTAACCAGTTTGGCTGGGTGGATAGACCGTTGGCCTGCAGACTGAAAGGTCCCAGGTTTGATTCCAGTCAAGGGCATGTACCTTGGTTGTGGGCACATTCCCAGTAGGGGGTGTGCAGGAGGCAGCTGATAGATGTTTCTCTCTCATCAATGTTTCTAACTCTCTATCTCTCTCCCTTCCTCTCTGTAAAAAACCAATAAAATATATTTAAAAACAAAACAAAACAAAACAAAACCCCTGCAAAATACAACCACAAAGTCATGTGGTCTTTATTTCAAGGCCTTGGGTAGTAATGCAAAGAAAATTGGACAAAGAAGGATTTTCTGCCGTCAAGCTATCCTTTCTGAAGCACAGAAAGTTTGAGTTCCCCACAATATCTGTTAAGTCTACATGCTGACAGATCAAAATTGTGCTTTCAAATCAACCCAGGCAGTGAGTAGAACCAACAAAATTAAAGGTACAAAAGCAAAATCACATTTACAAAAACACCATATACCAGAGCAGAGGACAGCAATCAGTTTGCAGCAATTCATCACAGCAGAAGGTGAGAGTCACAATGTCCCTGAAAGAGGTAGCACTTCTTAGCTGAGGATGGGGGCTCTGGATGAACCCTGAGTCAGGTCCATTTCCTAGTCAGAGAGTAAGAAATAAGGATCCGGCCAAGAGCTCAGAGTATTCCTAATTCACTTAAGCACAAGTGAGAACACAGAATTCCTTTTCCCTGAGCACACAGGGGTGGTGACTGATGCACACTGTTCAGCTGAGCCAGGTGGTAGAAGAGGTCACTTCAGCCACAAATACTCGCAGTGACATCAATGACACGGAGTCCTCGGAAGTTAGCAAGTGCAATGCAGCTCCTTCAAGCCTCACTTGTACCTCAAATTTGTGAGGAATTTCCCACAGTGCATGTTCAGATAAGAGGGGTTTATATTCAGGTAAATGGATTTAAATCTCCTTCAGGGTTGTAGTGTGAGAAAGATAAAACATCCTCTGCACAGTTAAGGCTTTTCTCTAATGTGAACTCTCAGATGTCTAACAAGGTTAGGTTTGCTGCTAAAACATTTCCCACATTCACTGCACTCATGAGGCCTTTCTCCAGTGTGACTTCTGTGGTGGTCCATGAGCGAACGTCTTTGTCTAAAGGACTTTCCACAATCACTACACTCATATGGCTTATCTCCAGTGTGACTTCTGTGGTGGTCCATGAGTGATCGTCTTTGTCTAAAGGACTTTCCACAATCACTACACTCATACGGCTTTTCTCCAGTATGAACTCTGTGGTGTTTAATGAGGTGCCCCTTTAGTCTAAAGAACTTCCCACAATCACTGCATTGAAAAGATTTTTCACCAGTATGAATTCTCATGTGCTCAGAGAGGTGAAACCTTCTCCTGAAAAACTTCCCACAATCAGTACACGCATATGGCTTTTCTCCAGTGTGAACTGTCTTGTGGTTAAGGAGCGTACTATTGCTCCTAAAACATTTCCCACAATCAGTACACTCATAGGGTTTTTCTCCAGAGTGAACTCTCTTGTGGTTAAGGAGATTATTGTTTCTTCTAAAAGATTTCCCACAATCAGTACACTCATAGGGTTTTTCTCCAGTGTGAACTGTCTTGTGGTTAAGGAGGTTATTATTTCTCCTAAAAGATCTCCCACAATCAGTACACTCATAGGGTTTTTCTCCAGTGTGAACTTTCTTGTGGTTAAGGAGGTTATTATTTCTCCTAAAACATTTCCCACAATCAGTACACTCATAGGGTTTTTCTCCAGTGTGAACTCTGTGGTGTGAAAGGAGGTTGGACCTTTGTCCAAAGGACTTCCCACAATCAGTACACTGATAGGGCTTTTTTCCAGTGTGAATTATTCTATGTTGAATGAGGTGAAAGTTTTGTTTAAAAACTTTCCCACATATGTCACACTCATATTTCACTTCTCTAGAGCAGGCACCTTGATGCTGAACAAACCTGTGGTTGTGGCTGCCAAATATTGCACAGTTACAAGTCTGGTGAACACTTTTTCCAACAAGAAATTCCTGTGAAATCTCACTGCCACTGTGTGGCTCCTCAGTGTTGAGAGGAGCCTGGTGCTGGAGAAGGTCCGAGATGGCTGGGAATACTTTCCCAACCTCCCTACTGTTTGAAGGCACCCAAGGTAAGTATAAGGTGCAGCTGGTCACAAACGAGGCCCTGTCCATAGATTCTTTCCAGCATTTCTCTCCACCGGAATCCCTCTGTTGCGGGTGAGGGTTTGCACTGAAACAGAACTCTCTCACACATGCGTCGCTGAAGAAGCCTTTCTGCTCAAAGTCTCCAGCTTGTGACTCAGTCAGGTGCAGAATATCTTTGAACACTGAGAAACACCACTTACACAGATGAGTCCTCTGGGTTGCTGGAGCTGTCTTAGAAGCCCTGACCTGTGACTCTCCTTGTATAGATATGGTCTTCTCAGGACAGACCTCCTTATCATCCGTTCTATGCCAACAACCTGAAATCAGACAAATGGGAAGGAACTGAATGTTGACTGTTGTGACAGGCGATGTCCCATTGCTACAGCATTATGCATATTATACATGGGTTCTATGCAACTATCTGAAAATAAGAGATGTGCAGGAAGGATTAATAAGAGGCTGCTGTGAAGGTCTGCACCTCTGAAGGTCACAAACCAGGGAAGACCTCACCAGAAACATGACACACACATGGCAAGGACCACATGAAAGAGAAGATGCATCTCCTCTTCTGCTAAGAGTGCTCAGCAGGGCTGGTCTGCTGAAGACAGGGGTAAGCTGTGCAGAAGGTTGGTTATGTCTTATTCCAAGTGAAATTCAATAAATGAGTAGCAGGGGTTCGAGAACTACTTAACCATGTATGTGCACCTCATAACACATGTGCAGGTCCATGTAGGAGAATACTGCAGAGGGAGCAGTGCAGAGGGACAGGTGATGCAAAAAGGTGACAAAGGTGAAGGTAGCCATACGCCAGGAAGTCACAGATGAAATGCAAGTCAGCAACTTGTCAACTATGGGAAAGAGAAGGCAGAAATGGGGTGTAGCCATGGCACCTGTCCCTAAACCCTGTTGGAAATTAGCTGGTTCCTGCTACCATCTGACCACCACATGTCATACCTTCCCCCCAGTTGTCATTCAGCATGGCCAGATCTCCTCTTGAGACTATCTTCCATGTTCACCTGTGAGTAAACCAGGTTTTTCCCGGAATCTTCTACTCTATCTATGCATAAACCCTAAATATTCTAAGTATTAAGGAAATACAACAGAGGGGAGCATCCAATTCTGGCCCAGAGCAATTTGGCCCACAATAGTCCTCAGCTAAGGTGATATTACAGACAACAACTGAAGGTCTTACAAGAATAGTCCACGGTTCATGTCAGTGAAGAACATAACCAGGCACAGGCGGTCATAAAGCACCTTTCCCTACAGGAAGAGGGAAGAAGGGAATAAATGTGGGTATTGTCACCCTCCCAGGGAGAGGAAGGGGAGGATGGGACCCATTAAGCTGCCTGTAAGACTCCTGATTCCCAGACACTTTCTGCACTTTTTGAGGCAATGGGTGTTATGGATGTTCTTGGAGTCCATTGGTCAGAGCTCTGCACACAGCTCAGCACCAGCACCCACAGCACATTTGACAAGACAGGGGCAGAAATTAGCAGAACTCGGGTCTGGCTGTGGGAGAGAGAAAGCTATGTTTAGAGAATAAAGGAAGAGAGGCCATCACTTCAGAAGACTGGGACAATATGAAGATCTTACCTACAGATGAGACAAGTGCAAACACTTCCAGCATCATATCGAAGTACAGAAGTCTCTGAGCCTCATCAAGGAGCCCCCACTCCTCCTGAGAGAAGGCAATGGCCACATCCTCAAAGTCCATATCCTGTCGTAATGGGGACAGTTCAGTCCATGATCAGTTTCTCTCCTAGGCTTTAACTTTCATCATACTTCCCACTCTCCATATCCATCTGCTCCCTCCACTCCCCACATCACAGAAAATAGCAGGCATTGAACTTAATAGAGTCACTCTCTCCTTATATTCCTAGTGATACTGTGTCTTCCCACAGCAATAAAGCAGATGCCCAGATTGATGATACCTGACCTCAGGGCCTCACATTTATGGCCAACGCAATGGTTGTCACAAACATAGGGGACAGATACATGTTGGCCATAAAGAGAGATGTGAGCGATTTGACACTGGTCTTGTGGAGCAATATCCTTGTTGTCCCACAGATTCTCCCTCCAAGACCCCAAAAAACATGGCATCACTCGTCACCCTTTCGATTCCAATCCTAGGGTGCTGAGGCCAACACTTTGCACTACCTGTTCCACATAATTGTTTGTATCACACTTCTCTCATACAGCTTCATTCCCAGAGTCACAACTCCAAAGACAACACATATACGCCATGAAGAGGAGGGGATGATTTCTATTCACCTTCTTTTCAACATTCTAACTCACCTCCTCTGTAATGTATTTCTCTCTTACCCTTCCCCCTTCCCCAAGCCAGTAGAGATTTTCAAGCCCAGGTGACACTGATGTATGCTATCCCATTCCCATTGATCACTGTATCAGCCCAACAACAACAGGCAGGTGTGCACCTACATGACACCTAAATTCTGGATTTGGCATGTAGGGTCAGAACACCCATGTTTTCAGGAATTACCCTAAAATTCCCCATGTTGTATCATCCAGTTATCACCAAAAATGGACTCAGCCTTCATTCCCTCTATGTTAACAGCAGGGATCTGTGGCCATGAATTCACACTCCCTCTCCAAGAGCACATCACTCCTTCTCCCACACCTCTCTCACACCTGCACTCCCCTAGCCCAGCTCCCATAGGCATCTCCTTGGTCTTAGTCATTACTCAGCATGTGTGTTCCAGAGAATGCATGGCAAGTTCAAACAGTATCACGTACTAACCTGACTCTGATTGCCCACACCCAAGACACAGCCCTCAGTTCTGCTATGAAGGGCTCCCTCCCAAACTTCTTTTTTCCTTCAACCTCCCCTATTGAGAACCACATCAGATCTCAGTTATCCAGAGCCCACCTCTACTGCTGCTGCACTTGATGTCCCTTCTCCACTCACAGCCCTCAGTACTCAAGTCCCACTGCCTATGGCCCTCTACCCCATGCACAGTGAGTCTCACAGATGCCCACTCAGGCCCATAAGCAAATCAACCAAACTGGATTCAACACACCAGGTCACACAAAGGGTCACAAGAAATCCTGGTGAGTATTTAAGACAGCGGTTCTCAACCTGTGGGTCGCAACCCCGTTGGGGTCGAACGACCCTTTCACAGGGTTCGCCTAAGACATCCTGCATATCAGATATTTACATTACGATTCATAACTGTAGCAAAATTACAGTTATGAAGTAGCAACAAAAATAATTTTATGGTTGGGGGTCACCACAACATAAGGAACTGTATTAAAGGGTCACGGCATTAGGAAGGTTGAAAACCACTGGTTTAAGAAGTAAATACCCACCATCCACAGTCCCACCATTTTTGTATTACTCTTCTACCTCCAATTAATAATAATAGTAAAAAAAAAGGTGGTCTACAACTCCTCCCTGGTCCATACTCTTTACTATTTTTTTAAGTAGTCTTCATCTTGAACTACTCCTCAGAGTTCCAGATGGTTATGAACTGGTCTCTGAAATATCTCATACCCTAATAGGAAAAATAAAAGATTTTATATTCCTCATGAACATGACTGTTCCCACTATGAATTTCTCCATGTCAGTTGATGGTGCTTTCATACCTTCAGGTGTGAAATCCAAACCTTTACATGATCTCTGATTCTTACCCCTCTCTCCAATCCTCAAAATTAGAAAATCCAGGTGGCCACACCTAAAACCCTGATCCATGATGCAACTGCTTCTTCAACATCCACAACCACCACTGTGCTCCAGGTACCATCACACTCACCAAGACCATCACAGCAGCTTCCATCCTAGTCTTCCTACCACCGTCCTCACCCCCATATTGTGCATCATGCTGCAGTCACAGGGAGTCTAATGAGACCTGGGACACATCACCTGCTCTACTGCTCCAATGACCCCAGTGATCCCATCCCCAGCAGAACAGACACCCAAGTTGTCACAAAGCTCCTCTGGACTTCATCCTGTCCAACTGTTTCAAGTTCCTATTTTTTAAACAATGGACACCTGCTCGTTCCTCAATCAGCTTAGTCTTCACTTCAAGCCTTTGCACATTCTGGAACCCATGCATGTTAGGGCCTATCACCCACAATTCCACTGGGTGCCAAAATCAGGTACCACTCATCTGACCCTTGACCTGGACTTAGGATTCT
The DNA here is from genome assembly GCF_963455305.1 of Plecotus auritus. Lineage (NCBI taxonomy): Eukaryota > Metazoa > Chordata > Mammalia > Chiroptera > Vespertilionidae > Plecotus > Plecotus auritus. Next base: position 1,426,191 of record NC_137785.1, on the reverse strand, counting down.
GGGCTTGGTGTCCCTTCAAGGTCCCCAGGTCCAAGGTCCCCGAGAAGAGCGGCTGGACAGCCCCAGGACCCCACGATCTCAGAGGCCACGATAGTGTGAGGCCCTGACATCAGCCCCACAGCCCAGCCCCTCAGCGGCTCTGCACCTGCAGGAACCTGTGGGGACGGAAGGCCTGTGGAGGGCCTGGCACCCACCGCCAGGACCCAGGGGCTCCGGCTGCTCAGGGCCCTGGCCCAGCCCCGGGGGCCGGTGACGCCCGCACCCCTCGGGGCTCAGGGTCCCTCTGTGGTTCCCACCGCCCACAGCCCCGTCCCCTGAGGAGGAAGGGACGCTCCTCCCGGAACCGCCTCTCCTCCTCGCTGTCGCCTTTAGACACAAACAGGCCTGGGCTCCCCACCTCCCGGCTCAGCCCCCCACGGCCTTCCCCGGGGCATCGCAGCCCGTCGCCCTCCTCCCCTCACCCCCTGCGTCCCCCACGGGCACTCACTGCTCTGGGCGCTGCGACCTGGGCTGCGGGGCCTGAGCGGCGCCGGCCCCGAGGCTGGAGGGCCGATGGGGTGACGCCGAGTGAACTCTGTCAGCGGAGAGGAGGCGGGAGGCACGGGGACCCCAGTCCCGCCGGTTGGGGGTCACCCGGCCTCAGACTCACCCTGCCCAGCGGGACGCTGCCTCCCGCTCCTCCTCCTTCTGGCGATCGGCGCGCTGAAGCCCGTGAGCCGGTGAACAGCTTGAGGAAGTAAAAATGTCCGCTAGGAAGAAGACTCCGGAAGTCCCGCCCTAACCGGATGCACTGGCTCCCAATGCTCTTCGTAGCCGCATTGCTTTCTGGGAAATGTAGTTTTCCCAACCGCCCAGGAGAGGGCTCGCTTTCCAGCCCAGGAACCTGAGGAACCAGGTGGTGTGGCGCTGCCAGTGGGGCTGGGGAAGGAGGAGGTGGGACCAGAGGCCTGGTTTCCGGGGACAGACTGACGGACCTCCCAGGGGAGGGGTGGGAGAAGAATTCCTGATTTGAGCTCTCTAGGTGAGAATTCACAAAATAAGATGAGTGTGTTGTTACCTAAAAGGAACGATCACATTTCTGTAATCAGGCTGATGGGAACAAAATACTTTTTAGAAATGTGGATAGACAATAATAGAATTAAGTGGTTAATTTTCACTTATAAGCATATAGGAACTGGGTGTTGAACAAAAGCTCGCCCAAATAGCCATTTATTTCCAGGAGCCACATCCGTGGAGCCACTGTGGAACGGAGAGGCCTAGACTCAGCCCTCAAACCCGGTGCAGACCCTCAGCCCCACCCCTTCCTTGTTCAGGAACCGGCCCAGCCAAACCCCAAACCTGTCAGCAGGTGCACTCCTCCCACCAGGCGAGGCTGTGCCCTCAGACACGCTCGCACCAAATGTAAACAGATGGGGGCAGTTTTAGGTTTCTGTTGTGTTCTTCTCTGATCTTCCGCTGCTGGGTTGGTGCTGCTGCCAATACAGTGACCTGCTGATGGCAGAGTTGCCCGCTTAGCACAGCAGCTTGAGTGGGCACCACTTAAAGCCCTCCAGACAGACACGGCCTGCCCGGCCAGTGCTGATGCCCAGGTTGTGGGCTCCATCCCCAGGGGTGGCCTGTGGGAGGCAGCCAATCCATGGTTCTCTCTCATTGATGTTTCTATCTCTCCCTCTCCCTTCAACACTGAGATCAATAAAAACATATTAAATATATATATATAATCAGAAAAATAGATAGGACCTGACTGTTGTGTGGCTTTTCTCTAAGGATGGATGTAGGTGGATGTCTGTGGCAAAAAGGGTCTCTGCTGTTGTTCGGGGTGTGGGTTGAGCTGTGATTCGGGAGTCCATACGGCCTTTCTGAGACGTGTTAAACCTGCTCAGGGGCCTCAGAACTGCCCGGCATCCTATCACTTGCTTTACAGCCCTGTGCTGTGCGTCACTGAGCTCACATCCACTCAGAGTCCTCGGGTGTCTTCACCACGTCCTAGGCCACTGGGTCAGCGTGTCCTTTAGCGGCTGTAGGTCTCCCAGCGGCGCCCTGGGTGGGAGTCACTTCTGAGCAGCTGTGCTTTAGGAAGTGAGCAGTGCCTGGGGGCCCTTCATCCTGGGGGAATGAGGGTAGGTGCATGGGGATAGGGCCTGCCCACAGGGTGCCCCGGGGAGCATCCTCACTCCTCCCTTCTTCCTGCACTCGAACCCTGGACACCTCCCAGAAGTGCCTCGAGGAGCTGCTGGGGGAGAACGTGGCCCTTGAGGCTTCACAGGTCCAGAGGATGAACCAGCCCGACCACCGGAGCTGGGAGCGGGGGCAGCTGTCAGACGGTAGGCACAGCCCCTGGTGCCGGGGAGCCAGCCTGGCTGCGGCTTCTCCCTCAGCCAGGGAGCTGAGCCCTGGGCTCTGAATGTCCCAGGTCAGCCCATCCTCAGCCAAGTCCATAGGGTTTTATTCAAGTGCCGATTGGAACTGTTCCGTTGCCATTCTCCCCAAGGAGAACATGAAGGGTCTGGCAGCCTTGAAGTCAGGACATGAACCACAAAGTTTGTGTTACCAGATTTCTCAGCGGCCATGGGGACAGCCCCAGGAGCTTCCAGATGACAGCACGCTGACCCTGAGGCTGTCTTAGATGTGTCCATGGGGGACTGAAAGCTCTGCATGGCAGGACCCTTCCCCAGTGGTCACTGACCTGCATTGTAACAGCAGCCTGGGCTGATTCCCTCCGTTCATGTCATAATCGGGCGGATGGGTGCGGTCTGCTCTCCGTCTCCCTGGGCAGGAGCTGCTAATTTCTTAGGCCTCTCCCTCTCCCTCTCATGTTTGGGCCCCTCCTAGCACCCAGACAAGGTGTGCGGTTGGCCAGGGGAAGGTGGGTGGGGTGGCAGGCCGTGCAGCAGGGAGCCTGGGCACCCAGCCAACAGGAACCCAGGTCCTGTGCTCAACACCAGCTCCACAACACGCGTGCACCTGGGAGGGCAGGGAAGGTGTGCTCATGGCTCTGCAGGCGCAGGAGGGCCTTGGGCTGGTTTGGGGAGGGGCTGCTTTTCCAGTTCTGAGCAACATTCCTCAGCGGCATGGAGAGGCTGTGGAAAGCAGGTAGATCTCCCTTCTCTCCGAGGGGTCCCATCAGCTCCAAACCTAAAGTCAGTTCACTGAACTGCGAGTCTGGGTGAGAAGTTACTTCTTTCTGTGGGTTGGTGTCCTGGGCATCCTGGGGCCAGGGGAGGGCAAAACGGGAATCCCTGCTCTGGGAGTTCAGGGTCATGGCGAGGACACTGCCCCCCGGCGGAACACACGAGTGGTGCGGGTGGCAGGGGCCCTCTCAGACCCAATGCTTGTCAGAGACCAGGGTGGCTGGTGGGCTTGGTTGGAAAGCCCCCTGACGCGGGCACTGCGTGGAGCTTGCGAGCCCTTGCAGGCCAGGGCCCGGGACTCCTTGGTGTTCCCACGCCTGCTGCTCAGCTGGCAGCCCAGGGACCAGGTGTGGATGGACCTCTGCCTGGATGGCGTGGTGGGTTCTTGAGTTAGAAAGGCTCGGCGTCGAGTCCTCCTTCCTCCACCTGCTGGCCAGGCGGCCTCTTTGAAACCTCAGTTTTCTCATCTGCAAAACGGGGGCAATGCAGCCGCCTCACGGGATTGCTATGCGTGTCTCGTGAGAGGAGACCGCGAAGCTCTCCGCCGGCCTGGCCCACAGGGCGCCAACACAGGATGGCTGTCCGCGCGCCCTGCTCTGATGAACGGTCCTCATTGCTCTGGCTCTGGGTGCTCCTGAGAGCAGCACCCAGGAGAGGACCGTTGCTGTTGTCCCCATAAACGGTGGCGTCATCCTGAGAGCCTGTGGGGCGCTGGTCTTCAGGGAAGAGAGGCTTGTCGTCAGGTCCGCTGCTGCCCTTGGAGGTCACTCACCCTTACTTCCCAGGAGCGCAGCGCCTTGGCGTGAGGTAGTGACCGTCAGGAGGTGGGTGGGGCGGGTGCAGGTCAGTGGAACCTATCAGATGCCACAGAACTGTACGCTGGAAAATGGTTAAAACGGTGAACTCCGTGTTGTATATATTTCACCCCAATTTTCTCCAAATATATACACGGTATTATTTATTGATTCAGAGAGGAAGAGGGAGGGACACAGAGAGAAGCATCAGTGATCAGAGAGAATCCTTGATCGGCTGCCTCCTGCATGACCCCTACTAGGGATGGAGCCTGCAACCCGGGCGTGTGCCCTGACCTGGAATTGCACCGTGACCTCCTGATTCATAGGTCAACCCTCCACCATGGAGCCTCGCTGATCAGGGTCACCCCAACTTCTAAAAGTGTTATTTTTAAAGCGAAGGCTGCACAGGTACCGTGTGAATGAGCACAGGCTGTGACTTAGTGGAGTTTTAGGCGCTGAGTGTCCTGTGCAGCCTGGTCAGGACGCAGCCTTTGGCGTGTGTTCGTGTGTTGAGAGCATGCGTGTTTGTGTGTGCTGAGCGCTGAGCTGGACTTGGGGGCACAAAGGTGCGTTTGCCCCCCGGGCTGAGCTCCCTGCTGCTCTGGGTCTTCAGTCTGTTCTGGCTTCTGGGTCTGTGCCGCTGTCCCGGGTGGGTGATGAGAAGGTCCCGTGTGACATGCCACTGGGAAAGGCGGCGTCCCCTCCAGGTCCTTCCATCCCCGGGGGCGAGGGCGGGGAGGCGGGGGAAGAGGAAGCAGGTGGGGTGCAGCCCCAGGAGCAGTGCAGTGTGAGGAGGCTCCCAGGGCTGAGGACCTGGCCCTGGAGGGACCGGGGAGGGGGCGCCTGACCCCTCACCCCTTCCTTTGCTACAGTCACGCCCCCGCTGGAGGCAGGAAGGGCCCGGAACTCCCCTTCTTCTCAGGTCTGTGCGCCCCTTTCTGTCTGCGTTCCCGCTGCTTAAAAGCAAGGAGGAAATCTGCCCTTTTCTGTGTTTACCTTGTTTTAATCTCGTGTAGACTTTTCCAAGCAATTTAGATCTCCTGTCTCATTCTTCCTTCAATGCGATCGTGAAATTGCAAAAGGAACTCTCCACCCGAAGGACCTTGCCCGGGGATGGCAGTACTGGGCACACGCCCCAGAGCCTCTCACACCCGCAGACACACAGGTAATGATCGTGCCCGTCACACCCCCAGCTGAGGGCTGGCACAGACCACGCCATCACTTTGCCGTCTCTGTGAGTCTCTGCAATCCTTGAGTAGACAGTCAGGTTAGAATTAGCAAAAAGGGGTTCCACCGTATTGAAGTTTTCCACTGGCACCCCACGGGCACCTGCTTTCTTCTTAGCTCTGGGGGGCTCCCCTAACGGACACAGCTAAGCCAGCAGGGGGGCCACAACGGCCTGAGGAACCCACAGGTGCTGACAGCAACAGCACCCTGGGGAAAAGGGAGGGCACCCAGCTGCCCATCCCCATCCCCTCAGGCCTAGGGCTCGGGGAGATGGCCATCTGGGGGGGGGGCAGAGAGGGGAAGCGGAGGCCCTGGAATCTGGGCTCTGACTCCACTTTGCTCTTCAGCCTCCAGCCGGATCCTGGCATTGGAGGAAGAAAACCAGCCCCTCCAGGGCACAGTCCAGGAACTGCGGGTGCCGCCCTGGCCCGGCAGGAGAGCAGTGTCCAGTACACTGCTCAGGAGGAGAACCAGCGGCTCCAGAAGCAGGTAACGGTGGGTGGCGTCCGGAACATACGGGCAAGCCGGTGGCCAGGTGTCTAGTGGGGTGACAGGTGTGGGGTTTGCTTTAAAGCCAAGTTCACTTTGGGACCTGTGTGGGCTGGGTCGTTGGCTCTGCAGGTGGGAGAGCTGGGGATCTGACCGCAGCAGGAAAAGGCCAGCAGACAGCACTGCGAGACCCTCAATGATGAGCTGGAGGGAGACCTCGAGCAGCTGCTCAGCATCACACACACCCTGAGGGCGCACAGGGCCGCGCAGGCAGGCCTCCAGAGCGCATGTCCCCCTGGCGCCCTGCCTGCCAGAGGGAGCGTCCAGGGTCACAGCCATGTCCTGGTCATTGATCAGTGATTCCTGGTGACCAGTTCCCTCGCTCAGCTGCAGCTCAGACCAGCAATTCTCAGCCAGGGCAGGGGGACGGGGCAGGTACGGCCTCCCAGGGACACTGGCCATCTTGTTGTTGATGGACAGGACTGGGGGAGGAGAAGGGAGGCGCTGCCCGCTGTGCTGGGTGGATGCTTGTTCCATAAACATTAGATAGAAGTGGTTGGTAGTGTTGTTCATGTATTCTGTATCCTTCCTGATTTTCTAAGTACTTTCTTTTTCAATCGGCTTTTATTTTACTATTATTTTTAAAAATTTTTTCAAATATATTTTTATTGATTTCAGAGAGGAAGGGAGGAGAGAGAGATAGAAGCAGCAATGATGAGAGATAATCATTGATTGGCTGCGTCATGCACACCCCACACTGGGGACCCAGCTGGCAACCTGGGCATGTGCCCTTCACTGGAATGGAACCCGGGACCCTTCAGTCCACAGGCTCACGCTCTATCCACTAGCCTTGTCCCCATCCAACGAGGGCTACTTCGCCTTTTTCTTTCCAACAGGCTATTAAAAGTAGTCAGTGTAACCAAGGAGCTGATCCGGAGAGCGGGCGGCATTTGCCCCTGAAGGTCCCGTGTGTGGAGAGGAAGCAGGACGCAGTGTAGCACCACGTGATGGTCCGTTCATGCCATGGGCCCAGCCCAGCGCGGTTCCTTAATTCCTGGAAGAACCGTCCTCAGCGCGGCTGGGTGCTGCCTGCCCCGAGGGCCCCTGCTCCTCTGGGGCCTGCACTTGCCCTGCTCTTGGCCCCTCACTGCCTGTGGGGGTGCAGGGATGTGGAGTCCGTGGCTCCCCAGGGGTACACCCAGTGAGGCATCCTCACCTTTTCCCTCTGGGGCAGGAGGAACCTTCCATTCTGGGCACCGAGAACCAGCAGGGGGCCGAGGAGTGGGAGCTTGAGGAGCTGGGGGAGCAGCAGGAGCAGCTGACTGCAGTCCAGGAGGCCCGGCTGCAGGACCCCGCGTGCCTGGGGGCGCCCCGTGACCACCTGTCGGGGCAGGACGAGGCCCTCATGGGGGAGCACAGCCACCCGAGACGCTGCTGCGTGGGTCCCTGGAGATGGGAGAGCCAGGCGGTCAGGCTGAGGTGAGTGCCGGCCACTGGCGGGGTGCCTGGTGGGCTCCCCAAAGCTCCTGTCCCCCCTTCGCTGTGGTCCCTCATGTTTCCTTTGGACCCAATGCTTCACAGGGACTGGTAGGGACCCTGGGGACACCTGGGGGGGGGGGTGCGAGGGGAAGGACTGGGGTCTGGAGGAGACCCCAGCCCATCGCCGCCTCCCTCAGGCCAATGGGGTGACGCTGAATGAACTCTGTCAGCGGAGAGGAGGCGGGGAGGCACGGGGACCCCAGTCCCGCCGGTTGGGGGTCACCCAGCCTCAGACTCACCCTGCCCAGCGGGGACGCCTCCTCCGCGCCACAAACGCCCAACCCGCGCGCTGAAGCCTGCAGGTCCGTTCACGGAAGCCGAAACCTCCGCCAGGAAAGTACCGGAAGTCCCGCCCTAACCGGATGCGCAGGGACCCAAAAGCGGTTACTCGGCCGAAGCGTGCGCGTTGCCTTCTGGGTGATGTAGTTTCTCCACGCAGCCCGGGCCGTGACCTGGGTGAGTGAAGGTGCAGCGCTGCCAGTGGGGCTGGGGAAGGAGGAGGGGGAGAGACCCCCAAAGAACACAGACCCGGGGGAGATGGGAGACATCTGTAATATTATTAACAATAAAAATACACATTGCATTTTATTTAAAAGTAAAATAGCCCTAACCGGTATGGATAGAGCGTCAGCCTGCGGACTGAAGGGTCCCGGGTTCGATTCCGGTCAAGGGCATGTACCTTGGTTGCGGGCACATCCCCAGTGGGAGGTGTGCAGGAGGCAGCTGATCCATGTTTCTCTCTCATCGATGTTTCTAACTCTCTATCCCTCTCTGTAAAAAATCAATAAAATATATTAAAAAAAACAAACACACCCACAACTGTTTTTAAAAATAAATAAATAAATAAATAAAAGTAAAATAAAGCTCCGCTGGCGCTGCTCAGTGGTTGACGCCGACCTAGGAACCCGGAGACCAGGTTCGATGCTGGGGAGTCGCGTGCACGGACCGCAGGCACCATGTCCAGTGGCGGAGGCCGTGCGGGAGGCCGCGAACCGGGGGTCCCCTCCCGTCACCGGCGGTTTTCTCCCCCCTCCCCCTTCTCCTCTCTGAAATCAGCACAAAGACTCCTTTTGGGACAGGAGGGCCGCCGCGGGGCCTGGGGAGCGGGCCGAGGGCGGGAGGAGGCCGAGGACGCAGCCCCTTCCTGGGTCCGCAGGGCCGCCCGGGCCCCACAGCGGCGGAGGCTCCACGTCGCCTGAGGGCGCCTAATGCGGGGCCTTCTCCCTGGGGTCGTCCTCCCTCCTCCTCCTCCTCCTCCTCCTGGAGCTGAGGCTCTGCTGCGGGGCGCGTGGTGTCTCCAGGGCCTCCCCTCCACCGGCCCTTCGGCCTGGGAGGCTGCGGCGTCTTGGGGTGGGGGTGGGGGGCACCTGCAGTACCTCAGGGCTCAGTGCACACCCTACCAGTTACCTCATCACCGACAGGACTTCTCCTCCCCGTCCCTCACTGCTGCCCTCGCTCTTCTAGTCTGATTTTTTCTTTTCTTTTTAATATATTTTTTATTGATTTCAGAGAGGAAGGGAGAGGGAGAGAGAGAGAGAGAGAGAGAAACATCCATGATGAGAGAGAATCATGGGTCGGCTGCCTCCTGAACGCCCCCTACTGGGGAATGGAGCCCACAACCCGGGCGTGTGCCCTGACCGGGAATTGAACCTGTGACCTCCTGGTTCCTAGGTTGATGCTCAACCACTGAGCCACGCCGACCGGGCCTAGTCTGATTTTCATGTGAGCAGTTTTAAGAAATGGTTAGAACACTTAACTCACATTTTGCCCCACTTTGGTTCACAGCCATGGATGGCAGCAGCTTCCTGAAAATGGAGTAAAACTCCTCACACAGAACTTTGCTTCATCTTCCTTGTTGCCTTTGGACATAAAACAGGCCAAGGTTTCCCCAATCCTCCCTCCTCGGTCACACCACCACGGCCTTACACGGTGCCCTTTCAGCCTGTCACCCTCTCCCACCCAGTCACACCATGTGGCACCTCAAGCAACTCACTGTTCCGGCGGCGCGGAGACCTGGGCTGCAGGACGGGACAGGCACCCACACCCGAGGCTGGAGGGAAAACGGGGTGAGGCGGATTGGACTCTGGAAGGAGAAAGTAGTTTGGGGGGACGGAGGACTCAATTGCTGCCTGTTGTGGCTCAACCAGCCTCAGACACACCCTGCACTGTGGGGACACTGCCTCTGACGCCTTGTGACCCAGCACCAGAGCCTCTGATTCTGTGAACACACTGCAAAGGTCAAATTCACCACCAGGAGAAAGACCCTGGAAGTCAAGCTCCAACCAATGAGCACAGGGATAATGCGCCTCTCCTGGGCTTCCATTGGATAAACCCAGCCATCCTTAGCGCATGGCCCTTTGGGTAATGTAGCAATCTAGTCTCCCATGGGGCACTAGGATCCCAGTCACTCACTGCCCATTGCGAATATTGTTCTGGGGCGTCCAAGTGGCACTGGGAACTGACAACTGTATGTTTTAGGGGCTGGCCACAGGTTTCTGGGGAGTGGTGTCTACAAAACTGAACTCTTGTTCGGAAACATTATTTCAGAATCCGTGACGCTTAGAATGCTTCCTCAGGTGAAAAGTATTATTTCAGTTATTCCTGAAGACTACAAATCTAAATGGATAAATATATGTAAAGGTATTTTAGTTGGCTTTTACAGAGAGACGGAGAGAAACACAGACTGGCTGCCTCCTACATGACCCCCTAATCTGGGATGCAGCCCATTACCACAGAGGCGGTGCCCTCAAATAAGAACTGAACCGGCAATCTTTCTTTTCTTTCTTTTTTTTTTTTTAAATATTTTATTGATTTTTTACAGAGAGGGAGAAGGATAGAGAGTTAGAAACATCGATGAGAGAGAAACATCGATCAGCTGCCTCCTGCACACCCCTTACTGGGGATGTGCCCACAACCAAGGTACATGCCCTTCACCGGAATCAAACCTGGGACCCTTTAGTCTGCAGCCTGACACTACCCACTGAGCCAAACCGGATAGGGCAAAATCCAACGATTTTGAATAAAGTCATCTGTTGTTTTTTTAACGTAAGTTAGTCTTTGAGTGATGAACATTTAACTTTCCCATGGCAGCCGCTGTTGCTGAGGGATTCCATCATAGCTTGGGACACTGGAGTGGGCACAGCTCATGGTGAACTAGCAACTGAGCTTTCCCGAGAGAAACCACATTTCTCATGTCTAAAAACACGGCCAGGGAAGCGGGAAGCACGAGTCAGCCCCCTGGCGGTCCTTCCTAAAGCAGAGACTCCCTTCGAGCCCACGTGGAACTGATGGAGGATTTGTGAGGATGGTTTTTGGAGACAGATGTATTGCAAACGTCTAAGGCTCCTCATTATCTCAAATATTTCATCTATTGCATATTATGCACCATTTTGTGACCTTTGGCAATATTTAATATATTCATATTTCCAAAAGGAAGGGATGGAGATAGAAACATCAATGATGAGAATCATTGATTGAGTGCCTCCTGCACGCACCCAACTGGGGATCAAGCTGCAACCCGGGCAAGTGCCCTTGACTGGAATCAAACCCGGGACCCTTCAGTCTGCAGGCTAACGCTCTATCCACTGAGCCAAACCAGCTAGTGCTGGCAAGATTTTTGAAGTTCTGTGGAAGTTTACCATCATTCCTGTCTCCTTGTAAATTTCTGTATTTGTCATTTTCCTTGTGGTGAGTATACTAAAGTACCTTACAAATAAACTTTTAATCGTAAATAAGCAGAAACATTTAAACCACTGGGCTCTTTGTTTGCACTCAGTCCTGTCAATTTCCCGCTGGGCAGTGATTTTGCTGAAGGTTCCCCACATCAGCTCTTGCAAAGGCAGCCTGGGACTCAAGGCAAACTGTGAGGCCTCCTGAGGGGAAGGTCAAGTCCTCACACAGATCCCACCGCCCAGCCATGACCCCACTTTCTGATCCTGGTTGTGCAAACCAGCCAAGGTGACTTCCCAAATGAGCAGTGATGCTCCCCACAGGCTGCCATCTGGAGCCTGTCACCCCTTCCCAGACTTCCACAGGGAGACCCCACTGACCATCCCTGGCCTCACTTTCCCCCTGAGCTCCTATCACCTGTCACAACTACCCTGCCCCCTTGTTTGGGGACTGTTCTTCACTAGAACACCAGTTCACAAGGGAAGGGGACTCCGTACCTCCAGACTCTGCAACAGTCGAGGTCAACAGTGTCCACACCCTTGGTCTTTACAGGTCTCAGTCATGCCTGCCCTTGGCTATGGCCTTTCCATCCAGCCTGATTCAAGTTCTCATCACTAGAGCTTCTCCTCAGCCCTCCCACTCAAGGACCCTGCCCCATGTGCTGACAGGAAGCACCCTCACCAACCATGTCCAAGGCCCAACTTCTCCATCAGCCATACACCTCAGCATCACTGTCCCCCGAGCCCAGGGTCCATCACCTCACTATAGGGGAAGGGGTCTGCTCTGCACAGCCCAGAATGAGCCAGCTGGGAACACCAACCAGAATGCACCCCCCCCCACCCCCAATGTGGTATCATGTTGACACCAATCTTTTCCTGCTGGAAACGCTTGTACTGCAGAATGTTCTCAGCATTGAAAGTACACAGCACCATTTCCTGGAGAACCAATGTGACCTCCAGGACTTCAGGGAAGTCAGGGGAGGAGGGTGTGTGCTTTATTTTTAATCAAATGAAAGTAGAAAATTACACCAAAAATGCAAAAATAGACTCAAAGAACACCAATGGGTCTCAGGGGTGTATGTGGTCTTACTAGAGACAGACTTTTCCTAAGGTGAACTGATTTGGGACCCAAAGCATCAGGGGCTTCTCCCAGAGAAAGTAGATTCAGTTGTAGTGTGCCAGGTGCCTGGGTATGGGGAGAGCAGGATGGAGACAGAAAAGCCCTGGCCGGCTTCCCTCAGGCGGACACACAACCCCAATCCCTCCCAGGGACTCGCCTTGGGCTCCTCTCTGCCAGCTCCTGGGCAGGACACAGCGTGCCCAGCTGCAGGGGGAACATCCAGGGCAAAGGCAGGAAACAATAAGGCAGGGTGGGCTGTGCAGGCAGAGCCCCATCGTAGGAAAGAAGGATAAATGGTCTTAATACAACCACAAAGTCATGCGGTCTTTATTTCAAGGCTGTGGGCAGTAGTAATGCAAAGAAAATTGGATGAAGAATGACTTTCTGCCATGAAGCTATTCTTTCGAAAGCACAGAAAGTTTGAGATCCCCACAATATCTGCTAACTACATGCTGACACACCACAATGGTGCTGTCAACCCATACAGTGACTAGAACCAGCAGTATTAAAAGGACAAAAGCAAAATCACAATTACAACAACATCGTATGCCAGAGCAGTGTACAGCAATCAGTTTGCAATAATTCTTCTCCACAATGTTCCTGAAAGAGGTTGCACTTCTTAGCTGAGAATGGGGGCTTTGGACGAATCCTGGGTCAGGTGCATTTTCTAGTCAGAGAGTAAGGAATGAAGAACCTGGCAAGAGCTCATGTATACTAATAAAAGCCTAGGTGGCATCTCACCCTCGTGTCATCACAAGAAGGCTGCCACTACATGACTGGCAGGGGAGGGCAGTTGGGGGCAATCAGACCGGCAAGGGTGCAGTTAGACATCAATCAGGCTGGCAGGGGAACACTTAGGGGCAATTAGGCAGATGAGTTGTTAGGAGCAAGCAGTCCCGGATTGTGAGAGGGCTGTCCGACTGCTGGTTTAGGCCCGTTGCTACAGGGATAGGGCCTAAACCGGAAGTCGGACATCCCCCAAGGGGTCCCAGATTAGAGAGGGTGCAGGCTGGGCTGAGGGACAACCCCTCCTATGCATGAATTTCATGCACCAGGCCTCCATTAGCATTCATAATTCACTTGAGCAAAAGTGAGAACACAGAATTCATTTTCCCGGAGCACACAGGGATGGTGACTGATGCACACTGTTCAGGTGAGTCAGGTGGTAGAGGAGGTCACTTCAGCGACAAATACTCACAGTGACATCAGTGAGGTAGAAGTCCTCGGCAAGTTAGCAAGTGCAATGCAGCTCCTTCAAGCCTCACTTGTACCTCAAACTTATGAGGAATTTCCCACAGTGTATGTTCAGATAAGAGGGGTTTATATTCAGGTGAATGGATTTAAGTCTCCTTCAGGGTTGTAGGGTGAGAAAGATAAATCATCCCCTGCACAGTTAAGGCTTTTCTCCAATGTGAACTCTCAGATGTCTAACAAGGCTACGTTTGCAGCTAAAACATTTCCCACATTCACTACACTCATAAGGCTTTTCTCCGGTATGCACTCTGTGGTGTTGAATGAGGGTAGACTTTCGTCTAAAGAACTTCCCACAATCACTACACTCATACGGCTTTTCTCCAGTATGAACCATGTGGTGTTGAATTAGGGTCTCCTTTAGTCTAAAGAACTTCCCACAATCACTGCATTCAAAAGGTTTTTCACCAGTGTGAATTCTCTTATGTACAGAAAGGTGAGAGCTTTGCCTGAAGGACTTTCCACAATCACTACACTCATATGGGTTTTCTCCAGTGTGAACTCTGTGGTGTGAAATGAGGTCGGACCTTTGTTCAAAGTACTTCCCAAAATCAGTACACTCACAGGGCTTTTCTCTAGTGTGAGTTCTGTGGTGGTCCATGAGCGTAGATCTGTGTCTAAAGGACTTTCCACAATCACTGCACTGAAAAGGCTTTTCTGCGGTATGAACTCTGTAGTGTCGAGTGAGGATAGACTTTTGTCTAAAGAACTTCCCACAATCACTACATTCAAAAGGTTTTTCACCAGTGTGAATTCTCTTGTGTTCAGAGAGGTGACACCTTCTCCTGAAAGACTTCCCACAATCAGTACACTCATATGGCTTTTCTCCATGGTGAACTGTCTTGTGCTTAAGGAGATTACTATTGCTCCTAAAAGATTTCCCACAATCAGTACACTCATATGGTTTTTCTCTAGTGTGAACATGGCGGTGTTCAGTGAGCTGAGACCTTTGCCTGAAGCACCTTCCGCAAACGCTACACTCATATGGCTTTTCTCCAGTGTGAACTCGGTGGTGTGAAATGAGGTTGGACTTTTGTCCAAAGGACTTCCCACAATCAGTACACTCATAGGGTTTTTCTCTAGTGTGAAGACGGTGGTGTTTAGTGAGGTGAGAGCTTTGCCTGAAGGACTTGGCGCAATCACTACACTCATATGGCTTTTCTCCAGTGTGAACTCTGTGGTGTGAAATGAGGTAGGACCTTTGTCCAAAGGACTTCCCACAATCAGTACACTCATACGGCTTTTCTCTAGTATGAATTCTCCCATGTCGAGTGAGGTGAAAGATTCGTTTAAAAACTTTCCCACATTTGTCACACTCATATTTCACTTCTCCAGAGCTGGCACCCTGATGGTGAACAACTTTCTGGTTGTGGCTGCCAAATTTTTCACAGTTACAAGTCTGGTGAAGACTTTTTCCTCCAAGATATTCCTGTGAAATCTCACTACCACTGTGTGGCTCCTCATTGTTGAGAGGGGCCTGGTGCTGGAGTAGCTCTGAGATGGCTGGGACGACTTTCCCAACCTCCCTTTTGGTTGAAGGCACCAAAGATAAGTAGAAACTGCACCTGGTCACAAATGAGGCCCTTCCCATGTCTTCTTTCCAGGGCTTCTCTCCACTGCTATCCCTCTGTTGCTGGTGAGGGTTTGCATTGAAACAAAAGTCTCTAACACATGCGTCACTGAAGAAGGCTTTCTGCACAAAGTCTGCTGCTTGTGACTCAGTCAGGTGCAGAATATCTTTGAACACTGAGACACACCGCTTACACAGAAGGGTCCTCTGGGTTGCTGGAGCTTTCTCAGAAGCCCTGACCTGTGACTCTCCTTGTATAGATATGCAAGGCTCAGGACAGACCTCTTCATCATCCATTTTATGCCAACAACCTGAAATCAGAGAAATGAGGAGGAACTGAATGTTGACTGTGGTGACAGGGGAAATCCCATTGCTCAAGTGTTTTGCACATAATACATGGGTTCTCTGCAACTGTCTGAAAATAAGAGATGTACAGGAAGGATTAATAAGAAGCTTCTGGGAAGGTCTGGGCCTCTGAAGGTCACAAAACAGGAAAGACCTCACCAGAAACATGACACACACATGGCAAGGACCACATGAAAGAGAAGATGCATCTCCAGCTCAGTCTTCTGCTAACAGTGCTCAGCAGGGCTGGTCTGCTGCTGACAGGGGCAAGCTGTGCAGAAGGCTGGTTATGTCTTATTCCAGTAAAATTCAATAAACGAGTACCAGGGGTTCGAGAACTACTTAAGCATGTATGTGCACCTCATAACACATGTGCAGGTCCATGTAGGAGAATACTGCAGAGGGAGCAGTGCAGAGGGACAGGTGATGCAAAAGGGTGACAAAGGTGAAGGTAGCCAAACGCCAGAAAGGCACAGATGAAAGTCAGCACAGTGTAGATGATGGGAAAGAGAAGGTAGAAATGGGGTGTAGCCAGTGGCACCTGCCCCTAAACCCTGTTGGAAATTAGCTGGTTCCTGGTATCATCCAACCACCACCATTATGTTATACCTTTCCCCCAGTGGTCACTCAGCATGGCCAGACCTCCTCTGAGACCATCTTGCATGTTCACCCTATGAGGAAATCAGGTTTTCCCTGCATCTTCTACTCTACCAATCCATAAGCCCTAAATATTCCAAGTATTAATGAAAGACAACAGAGAAGAGCAGCCAGCTATGGTCAGAGCAATATGGCCTGCAATAGTACTTAGCTAAGGTAATATTACAAACAATAATTGATGAAGGGTGTGATGACCCACGTCCTGCGTGGCTCAGTGTTCGAGCTCTGGAGAAGGGCTGCGCACAAATGACAGAGACGAGACAAGAAATAATAATTTGGAAATTGGGGGGCTAGGTGAGAGCCCAAAAAGAAGGACTCCACTTGTGCTCAGGCCTTGCTATCCTTTTATTCAGTTTGGAATACACCGATAGCCCTTGGGCAGGCAATTCCAGTAACGGACAGACTTTCTTATCAGTAAGGATTTAGGTGACTATCTGGTCTGGAAATTGCTACAGCTACCATTGTCTCCACTGAACATTCGGTGCATAGCTCTGACCTTTGGCAGGGCTCAAGGTTCACCAGCTTTCCAGGCTCCTTGTCCACACCTCTCTGCTAGTAAAGACAATGGGCAGCTTCCAACAGAAGGGTCTTACAAGAATACCCCATGGTTCATGTAAGTGAAGAACATAACCTGGCACAGGCTGTCATAAAGCACCTTTCCTTAGAGGAAGGGAGAAGGGAATAAATGTGGGTATTGTCACCCTCCCAGGGAGAGGAAGAGGAAGATGGGACCTATTAAGCTGCCTGTAAGACTCCCGATTCCCAGACACTTTCTGCACTTTTTGAGGCAATGGGTGTCAGGGATGTTCCTGGAGTCCATTGGTCAGGGCTCTGCACACAGCTCAGCACGGGCAGCCACAGCACATTGGGGAAGACAGGGGCAGAAATCAGTAGGACATGTGTTCTGGTTGTAGGAGAGAGAAAGCTATGTATTGAGAATAAAGGAAGAGAGGGCATCACCTCACGACACTGGGACAATGTGAAGCTCTTACCTACAGATGAGACAAGTGCAAACACTTCCAGCATCACATCGCAGTACAGAAGTCTCTGAGCCTCATCAAGGAGCCCCCACTCCTCCTGAGAGAAGGCGATGGCCACGTCCTCAAAGTTCATATCCTGTTGAAATGGGGACAGTTCAGTTCATGATCAGCTTGTCTCCTAGGCTTTTACTTTCATTATACTTCCCACTCTCCATAACCATCTGCTCCCTCCACTCCCCACTTCACAGAAAATAACAGGCCTTGCATCCACCAGAGTCACTGTCTCCTTAAATTCCTAGTGACATTGTGTTTTCCCACAGCAATCAAACAGATGCCCAGATTGATTATACCTGACCTCAGGGCCTCACATTTAGGGTCAATGCAATATGTATCACCAATATAAGATACAGACAAATGTTGGCCATAAAGAGAAATGTGAGTGATTTGACAGTGGTCATGTGGGGCAATATCCTTCTTGTTCAACAAATTCTCCCCCCAAGACCATGAAAAACATGGCATCACTCATCACCCTTTCAATTCCAATCTTAGGGTGCTGAGGCCAACACTTTGTGCTACCTGTTCCACATAATTCTCTGTATCCCACTTCTCTCATACAGCTTCATTCCCAGAGTCACAGATTCAAAGACAACACATGTACGCCATGAAGAGGAGGGGATGTTTTCTAATCACCTTCTTTTCAACATTCTAACTCACCTCCTCTGTAATGTGTTTCTCTCTTACCCTTCTCCCTTCCCCAAGCCAGTAGAGATTGTCAAGCCCAGGTGACACTGATGTATGCTATCCCATTCCCATTGATCACTGTATCAGCCCAACAACAGGCAGGTGTGCACCTATATGACACCTAAATTCTGGACCTGGCATGTAGCCCCACAACACCCGTCTTTTCAGGATTTACCCTAAAATTTCCCATGTTCTATCATCCAGTTATCACGAGAAATGGACTCAACCTTCATTCCTTCTATGTCAATATCAGGGATCTGTGGCCACGAATTCATACTCCCTCTCCAAGAGCACATCACTCCTTCTCCCACACCTCTCTCACACCTGCACTCCCCTAGCCCAGCTCCCATAGGCACCTCCTTGGTCTTAGTCATTACTCAGCACGTGTGTTCCAGAGATTACATGGCAAGTTCAAACAGTATCACGTACCAACATGACTCTGATTGCCCACACCGAAGACACAGCCTTCAGTTCTGCTATGAAGGCCTCCCTCCCAAATGACTTTTTCCTTCAACCTCGCCTATTGAGAACCACATCAGATCTCAGTTATCCAGAGCCCACCTCTACTGCTGCTGCACTTGATGTCCCTTCTCCACTCACAGCCCTCAGTACTCAAGTCTCACTGCCTATGGCCCTCTACCCCATGCCCAGTGAGTCCCACAGATGCCCACTCAGGCCCATAAGCAAATCAACCAAACTGGATGCAACACACCAGGCCACACAAAGGGTCACAAGAAATCCTGGTGAGTGTTTAAGAAGTAAATATGCACCAGCCACAGTCCCACCATTTTTGAATTACTCTTCTACCTCCAATTAATAAAATAAAATAAAATAAAATAAAATAAAATAAAATAAAAAGGTGATCTACCACTCCTCCCTGGTCCATACTCTACTATTTAAAAAAAAACAAACAACGTATTTTATTGACTATTTTTTACAGAGAGGAAGGTAGAGGGAGAGAGTTAGAGACGTCGATGAGAGAGAAACATGGATCAGCTGCCTCCTGCACATCCCCTACTGGGGATGTGCCCACAACCAAGGTACATGCCCTTGACCAGAATCAAACCCGGGACTTTTCAGTCCCCAGGCCAACGCTCTATCCACTGAGCCAAACTGCTCACGGCTCTTTACTATTTTTTTAAGTAGTCTTCATCTTGAACTACTCCTCAGAGTTCCAGATGGTCATGAACTGGTCTCTGAAATATCTCAAAACCTAATGGGAAAAAGTAAAAGATTTTATATTCCTCATGGACATTACTTTTCCCACTATGATTTTCTCCATGTCAGTTGACGGTGCTTTCATACCTTCAGGTGCTAAATCCAAACCTTTACATCATCTCTGATTCTTACCTCTCTCTAAGGCCCCAAGTCAGAAAATCCAGGTGGCCCCACCTAAATCACTGATCCATGATGCAACTGCTTCTTCCACATCCACAACCACCACTGTGCTCCAGGTACCGTCAGACTCACCAAGACCATTACAGCAGCTTCCATCCTAGTCTTCCTACCACCGTCCTCACCCCCATATTGTGCATCATGCTGCAGTCACAGGAGTCTAATGAGACCTGGGACACATCACCTGCTCTACTGCTCCAATGACCCCAATGATCCCACCCCCAGCAGAACAGAAACCCAAGTTGTCACAAAGCTGCTCTGGACTTGATTCCTGTCCCACTGTTTCCAGCTCCTATTTTTTATAAAATGGACACCTGGTCGTCCCTGAATCAGCTTGGTCTTCACTTCAACCCTTTGCACATTCTGGAACCCATGCATGGAAGGGCCTATCACCCACAATTCCACTGGATGCCAAAATCAGGTGCCACTCATCTGACCCTTGACCTGGACTTAGCATTCTGGGCTTGGTGTCCCTTCAAGGTCCCCAGGTCCAGGGTCCCCCGAGAAGAGCGGCTGGACAGTCCCAGGACCCCACAACTCAGAGGCCACGACAGTGTGAGGCCCTGACATCAGCCCCACAGCCCAGCCCCTCAGCGGCTCTGCACCTGCAGGAACCTGTGGGAACGGAAGGCCTGTGGGGGGCCTGGCACCCACCGCCAGGACCCAGGGGCTCCGGCTGCTCAGGGCCCTGGCCCAGCCCCGGGGCCGGTGACGCCCGCACCCCTCGGGGCTCAGGGTCCCTCTGTGGTTCCCACCGCCCACAGCCCCGTCCCCTGAGGAGGAAGGGACGCTCCTCCCGGAACCGCCTCTCCTCCTCGCTGTCGCCTTTAGACACAAACAGGCCTGGGCTCCCCACCTCCCGGCTCAGCCCCCCACGGCCTTCCCCGGGGCATCGCAGCCCGTCGCCCTCCTCCCCTCACCCCCTGCGTCCCCCACGGGCACTCACTGCTCTGGGCGCTGCGACCTGGGCTGCGGGGCCTGAGCGGCGCCGGCCCCGAGGCTGGAGGGCCGATGGGGTGACGCCGAGTGAACTCTGTCAGCGGAGAGGAGGCGGGAGGCACGGGGACCCCAGTCCCGCCGGTTGGGGGTCCCCCAGCCTCAGACTCACCCTGCCCAGCGGGACGCCGCCTCCCGCGTCTCCTCCCACTCGCCACCAGAGCGCTGACGCCGTGTCTGTGAACCCACAGAAGAGGCCAAAATGGCCGCCAGGAGGAGGAAGCGGGAAGTTCCGGTCTAACCGGATGTGCAGGCACCAACTGCGATGACTGTGGCGCAGTGCTTTCTGGGTAATGTAGTTTTTTGCAAAGGCCCAGAGGAGGACTCACCCCACCAATGACCTTGGTGAGTAAGGTGTTGAGGCCCCACAAGTGGTGCTGGAGGAGGAGATGGGGCTGGAGGTCTGCTTTCCTGGTCCACACGGACAGATCTCTCAGGGGAGGCGGAAGGGAGCCCTGGAATAGATCCACCAAAGGGTCCTATAAAATAAAAGGTTAATATGCAAATCAACTTAAAAAGCTGAACGACCGGTCGCTATGAAATGAACTGACCACCAGGGGGCAGACTCTCAATGCAGGATCTGCCCCCTGGTGGTCAGTGTGCTCCCACAGGGGGAACGCAGCTCAGATAGAAGCCGGGCTCACAGCTAGTGAGCATAGCAGTGGTGGCCGGAGCCTCTCTCACCTCCATGGCAGCGCTAAGGAGCAATGAGGGGGTCCGGGACTGTGAGAGGGCTCCGTGACTGGGAAAGGGTGCAGGCTGGGCTGAGGGCCACCCCCCCCCCCTGCAGAATGCACAAATCTCATGCACCAGGCCTCTAGTCAACAATAAAAAATACATATATTAAAATTTTTTTAAAATACTAAAGCTGGCGTGGCTCAGTGGTTGAGCATCGACCTATGAACCAGGAGGTCATGGTGCGATTCATGGTCAGGGCACATACATGGGCTGCAGGCTCAATTCCCAGGGAGAGGGGAGGTACAGGAAGGACCCTATCAGTGATTCCCTCTCATCATTTATGTCTCTATCTTTCTCTTCCTCTCCCTTCTTCCCTGAAATCAATTAAAAATACTTTTTGAATGTATGATTAAAATCAATTGTACATAAATGAAACTTTAAAAAAGGTTTAAAACTTGAGGCTTCCCAGTAATTTTACTGTGTCATTATGAAAGTTCTGGAGCATATTTATTGCAACTTTATCATTATGTTGGAAATAACATGCAATGATGTGCAGCTGAAATATCTTATAATGTGCATATTCAATGCTATCACTTTGGCAGTTTAAAACTGATCATGATGAGAGTATTTATGCCAGGGAAACTGACAAATACTACAAACCTAGACTTCACTTAATGTATTAATAAATGCTTAGACCAGTGGTCAGCAAACTCATTAACCAACAGAGCCAAATATCAACAGGACAACGATTGAAATTTCTCTTGAGAGCCAAATTTTTTAAACTTAAACTTCTCCTAACGTCACTTCTTCAAAATAGACTCGCCCAGGCCGTGGTATTTTGTGGAAGAGCCAAACTCAAGGGGCCAAAGAGCCGCATGTGGCTCATGAGCCGCCGTTTGCTGACCACGGGCTTAGACTTAAATGAGAGTGGCTCTGAATGTTAGCAATGCAGAGTAAATGTGTAAGTATATGGTATAAGTTGGCTTCAGTTATACACAGCATTAAAACTGAAGAAAACAATTTTCCTTCCAGGATTCAAAACTGATGGTTCCATATGGCAAAGGAGTCACTTGAGTCACTGAGGAATGAGGGAAATTTAAGCAGATGTCTTAAATGCTGCACAGTCCTCCTTCAGTTAAAATAATAAGTTTATTTAAACAATTTGAAAAAGATCCTGAGCTGACATTTTCACAAAGCAGATACAGTGCAAAGAAATGTATGAAAAAAAATGTTCACCATAAAAAATTCTTAGGTAAATGAAATTAAAACAAAAACGAGTTAACACAATGTTCATTTCCGGGGTTATTATTTGAAAAGGTTAACCACTGTATGTCCTTGCAGGGTAGCAGAAACACTGGAATTTTTATATACTATGCGTTAGTGGGAAGGCAAAGGGAATGACCATTTTGGATCACAGTTCCCCGTATCTTAAATATAAATCATTCATATACACAACAGTTTGATAAGTTAAAATCTCTGTCTATATACACAACTGATTGCAAATATTCCCAGAAGACTTAATTATAATACCCCAAACCTGGAAATAACAACGAACATAGAGATCAATAGATAACGTGGTTATTCACAGAACCCAGTAGTGCTCAGCAATTTAAAAAATTCACATAAGCATTTGTATTGAATCTCAAAATGACTATGTAGCATGGAAGAAAGCAGTATTTGTTAAAGTGTACACACCAAATAGTGCCTATAAAATTATGAACGGTATGAACTATTCTATTGTAAAGAAAGGAAAATCCATGACTGCATGGTGGGCCAATAAAGGCAGAAAGAGATTATAACAGGGTATTAGGAAAATACAGGATGTGGGAAAAGAAGGTTCGGAGTTGCTGGTATGGAAAATGCCACAATAATTAATAATAAAGGGATAAACTCTGCCCCGGCCAGTGTCCTCAGCTGGCTGAGTGTCATCCCATTCACGGACAGGTCTCTGGTTTGATTCCAGGTCAGTGCACATTCCCAAATGGATCCCCAGTTGGAGGCATTCAGGAGGCAGCAGATCTATGTTTATCTCTCTCTTCCCCTCTCTACTTCTCCCTTCCCCCCAAAAAAAGAATAGAAGTATTTTCTAAAATATTTTTTAAAAGAATAATCTGTGTTTTGCAAACATACAACTGTAAGCCTATGGTTGCCTCACCCTGTGTAGGAGTTACAGGTGGTGTATGTCACATGTGACAGTTTCACAGCTTTCTCTCTAGGTCAGGGCTCACCAAATAGCACACATGAGAAAGGTGCACTTTGTTGCACGTCAGTTCTCATTTCCTGGGGGACCAGCCTTGCCTCAGTGGCAGCAAATGTTGTCAAGCATGGAAGACTATTGCCATTGGAATCAACAGGAATGTTGACTGGTTACAAAAGACACATTCTGAGAGTGATGACAGGGTTATCCTTCCCTAGCTTTGAGGTCATGACTGTTGAGCAACAACCTTGAGATGAACACCCTAAGGGGCCAGGGAAATGCACAAAACCATGAGATTATTTTGTCTGCTAGTGACGCCAGCTACAGGAAATACTGATGGGGGTCCTCAGAAAGTTCTCAGAGATCCTACAAGACACAGGCCCCGGAGTAATTTTGGATTTACGTCCAGAAGAGTCACTTTTCTTCTTGTTTAACTGCAGTGTCTGCCATGACTATGAAAACAGTGTTTATGTCTCAATACTAATGCCACTTCAGTGTCTTACAACAAATGACACCAGCCTATGAAATCTCATACATCATGACACATGACCTCTTTGGAGCACATGGACAGTAGTTCCCTTAAACATTGCTGACACTTACGTAATACATACTGCGAACAGAGAATATAATTCATGTTGTTCACAGGAGAACAATAAAGGCCGCCTATTCAGGGCGACCATTGACCTCTACAATAAGAGACACCGGACAGCAAATTAGAACCACAAAGTCATGCACACTTTCTCTCAAGGCCTTGGTCGGCAATACAAAATCAGCCAATACTGAACAAAGAGTGATTTTCTGCCATTAAACTGTGCCTTCCTAAGCACAGAAAGTTTGGGACCCCACCATATTGTTCACCTGTCCATGCAGACAGATCACAACTTTCCTTTCTATCATCCCAGGGAGAGAATAGAACCAACAAAATTAAAGTACAAAAGAAAAAACACCTTTACATAAAGGTCATAAACCAGAGCAAAGGACAGCAAGGGGTTTGCAGGTTGATGAATTGGAACCTGAAACACTTCATCACAGCATAATGTGAGACCCACAATGTCCCTGAAAGAGGTAGCACTTAGCTGAGGATGGGTGCTCTGGACAAAATCTGGATCAATTCTCTGGTCAGAAATAAAGGAATGAAGATTCATCCAGGAGCTCAAAGTATTCATAATCTTCTCAAGCACAACCCCAGAGCATGCAGGGGTTGTGAGTGATGCACACTCTTCAGGTGAGCCAGGTGGTAGGGGTGAAATATCTTCCACACAAATACTTCCAGTGACATAAATCAGGTTGTAGGCCTGAGTAGGTTAGCAAGTGCGATGCATTTTCTGAAAGTGTCACTTATACCTGAAACTTAGGAGGCATCTAGCAGAGTGTATGTTCTGATAAAGGGGTTTGCATTCAGGTAAATGGGGGTAAAAGCTTCTCCTTTGGTGTTGTTATTCTGAGTGAGAAAGATAAAACATTCCCTGCACATTTAAAGCTTTTCTCCAGTGTGTTCTCTCAAGTGTTGGAGGAAGAGAGATTTGTAGCGAAAACATTTACCACATTCACTACACTTATGAGGCCCTTTTCTAGTGTGCTCTCTCTGGTGCCCTGTGAGGGCAAACTTGTGTCTGAATGACTTCCCACAATCACGACACTCATACAGTTTTTCTCCAGTGTGAATTCTGTTGTGGTAAAGGAGGTTACTGTTGTGCTTAAAAGATTTCCCACATTCACTACACTTATATGGTTTTTGTCCTGTGTGAACTCTCTGGTGCACTGTGAGAGCAGACTTTTGCCGGAAAGACTTCTCACAGTCTCTACACTCATACGGCTTTTCTCCAGTGTGAACTCTCTGGTGATATGTGAGAGCAGAATTTTGCGTAAATGCCTTCTCACAAGAATGACACTCATACGGCTTATATCCAGTGTGAAGTCTCTGGTGATATGTGAGAGAGGAGTTTTGCCGGAACGATTTCCCACATTCACTACACTCATAACGTTTTTCTCCAGTGTGAACTCTGTTGTGTTGAATGAGGTTAGAGATTTGACTGAAGCACTTCCCACAATCACGACACTGATACGGCTTTTCTCCGGTGTGAATTCTCTGGTGGATAAGAAGGTGACTGTTGTGCCTAAAAGATTTGCCACATTCAGTACACTCATAAGGTTTTTCTCCAGTGTGAACTCTGTGGTGTTGAATGAGGTGAGACCTTTGACTGAAGCACTTCCCACAATCACTACACTGATGCGGCTTTTCTCCAGTGTGAACTCTCTTGTGGGTAAAGAGGTTGTAATTGCGCCTAAATGATTTTCCACATTCACTGCATTTGTAAGGTTTTTTCCCAGTGTGAACTCTGTGGTGTTTAGTGAGGGAAGACCTCTGATTGAAGGACTTCCTACGGTCAGTACTCTCATAGGACTTTTCTCCAGTGTGAACTCTCCTATGTCTATTGAGGTTAAAGATACATGTAAAAACTTTCCCACATGTATTACACTTATAATTCACTTCTCCAGAGCAGATGCCCTGATGTAGAATAAGGTTCTGGTTGTGGCTGGCAGCTTTTTCACATTCATCCCACTGGTGATGCCTTTTTCTATTGAGAAATTCGTCTGAAATCTCATCGCGACTGTGTGGGTCCTCAGTGGTGAGAGGGGCCTGGTGCTGGAGAAGCTCTGAGATGGCTGGGAAGTCTTCCCCAACCTCCCTCCTGGTTGAAGGCAGCCCTGATAAGGAGAAGCTGAACCTGGTCCCAAATGAGGCCCTGTCCACAGCTTCTTTCCAGGGATTCTCTCCACTGGCTTTCCTCTGTTGCTGATGAGGGTTTTCACTGAAACAGAAGTCTCTCACACATGCGTCACTGAAGAAGGCTTTCTGCCCAAAGTCTGCTGCTTGTGACTCAGTCAGGTGCAGAGAATCTTTGAACACAGAGAAACACCTCCCACAGAGATGGGTCCTCTGGGCTGCTGGAGCTATCTTAGGAGCACTAGCCTGTGACTCCACTTGTACAGATACGTTCTGCTCAGAACAGGCCTCCGCATCATGCGTTTTATGCCCACAACCTGAAAAGAGAAAAATGGTGATGAAATGAATGTCAACTCTGGTGACGGAGAAGTCTCATTACGAAAGTGTGTCGCACATAACACGTTGGTTCCATGCAATTGTCTGGCAGTAAAATATCTATAGGAAGAATATATAAGATGCTGCTGTGATGCTCGGGGCCTCTGAAGATCACCATACAGGGAAATTCTCAAACAAAATATGAAAGAAATATGGCAAGCACCACATGGAACAGAAGCTGGATCATCTGCTCATGTGTCTGCTAACAGTGTTCAAAAGGGCTTGTCTGCTGGTGACATGGGCCAGCTGTGCAGAAGGTTGCTTAAATCCTATTCCACATAAAACTCAAGAAACGAGAAGCTTGTGTCAAGGTCTAGGGAAGCACATCTGTGCACATCATAACACATGTGCAGGTCAATATTTGAAAATACTGCAGTGAGCGCCTTGAGGGTGGACATGTGATGCAAAAAGGCCACAAAGGTAAAGGTCACCAAAAACCAGGAAGTCACAGATTCAAAGACAATTCAGCAAAGTGTCAGGCATGGGATTGAAAAGGTAGAAATGCGCTGCTGCCAGTGGCACTTGAACCTAAACTCTGTTGAACACGGGCAAGTTCCTGGCATTCTCTGAACAAAATCATTAGGTCAAAGCTCCCCCCGGGTGCACCTCAACATGGCCAGGCCACCTCTTAGATCATCCTGAAAGTTCACCCTGTGAAAAGACCAGGGTTCTCCTTGTACCTTCTAATGTACAAGCACTTAAAACACAAATATTCTGAGTTTTACTGAAAGACAACAGAGGTGAGCAGCCAGCACTGGCCTAGAGCAAGACAGCATGTAATAGCATCCAGGTAACAGAATATTACAAACTATGGAAGGTGGGTCTTTCAAGAACCGCCCATGGTTCATGCAAGTAAAGACCATAACCTGGCATAGTCACAAACAGCCTTTAGCTGAGGAAGGGGTCAGAAGTGGAAGCCATGGATGTGGACATAGTCACCCTCACAGGAAAAGGAAGTTTGAGGTGGGACCCATTAAGCTTTCTGCAACAATCCTGATTCGCGGACACTTCCTGTACTATTTGAGGCAATGGGTGTGAGGGATATTCATGGAGCCCTTCCTTTGGTCAGGGCTCTCCACACACCACAACTCAGCACTGGCAGCCACAGCCCATTTACAGGAAAGTTTGGAAAACTAGCCCATGATCTGGCTGTGGGAGAGAGAAAGCGACATTTGGAAAACAAAGGAAGGAAGGACATCACCTCAGGACACTGGGACAATGTGAAGCTCTTACCTACAGATGAGACCAGTGCAAACACTTCCAGCATCACATCGCAGTACAGAAGTCTCTGAGCCTCAACAAGGAGCCCCCACTCCTCCTGAGAGAAGGCAATGGCCACGTCCTCAAAGTCCATATCCTGTCATAAGGGGGACAGTACAGCCCATGATCAGCTTCTCTCCTAGGATTTTATGTTCATCATCCTCCCCATCATCCACATCCATCTGCTCCCTCGACTCCCCACATCAGAAAAGCACCCAGGACTTGGTTCATCAAAGTCGCATTCTCCTTATATTCCTACTGATATTGTGTCTTCCCATAACAATAGGGGTGGATGAGCATGTATATGATACCTGTGCTCTGGGACTCACATATAGGCCACACTGCCCCTTTTCAATACAGTGGGTGTCATGAACATAGGGTAGGGAGAGATGGTGTCCATAATGAGAGTGTGAGTGATTTGACACTGTTCTTGTCAGGCATTACCCTTGTTGTCTCTCGGATTCTCATTTCAAGACCCCAACAATTATGGCATCACTCTTCAATCATATGAATCCAATCCCAGGGTGCTGAGGCCATCATTTTGCACGACCTGCTGCACGTAATTCATTGAACCACACTTCCCACACTTCATTCCCAGAGGTAAAACATCAAAGGGAACACAAATATGCCATGATGAATACAGTTTATTTCCTAATCATCTACTTTTCCAAAATTTGAATTCACCACCTCTGTAATGTATTTCTCTCTTACCCTTCTCCCTTCTCCAAGCTAGTGGAGATTTGAAAGCCCAGATGACAGTGATGTATGCTATCTCATTCCTATTGATCACTGAACAGCCCTCAACAACAAAAGGCAGGTGTACACGCAAGTTTCACCTAAGCTCTCAGCCAGGAATGTACCATCAGAACACAACCCCTTTTCAGGAATTAACCTGAAATTCACCATATCACATTATCCAGACATTACCAGAAACAGACTTAACATTCACTCCCCCTTATTTAAATGTCAGGGTCCTGCCCTAACCGGTTTGGCTCAGTGGATAGAGCATTGGCCTGCAGACTCAAGGGTCCCAGGTTCGATTCCAGTCAAGGGCATGTACCTTGACTGGTTGTGGGCACATCCCCAGTAGGGGGTGTGCAGGAGGCAGCTGATCGATGTTTCTCTCTCATCGATGTTTCTAACTCTCTATCCCTCTCCCTTCTTCTCTGTAAAAAAATCAATAAAATACATTTTTTAAAAAAGTCAGGGTCCTGCATGCATGAATGCACATGCCCTCTCCAAGGGCACATCACTCTCCCACACCTCTCTCACACCTGCACTCCCATACCCACAGCCCCCATAGTCATCTCCTTGACTTCCTACTCATTACTCAGCATGTGTGGTGTAGTGACTGTTTGGCAAACCCAAACAGGATTAAGTTCTACACCAACTCTGAGAGTCCACACTCACTGAAGCAGCCTTGAGTCCTGCTATGAAGGCCTCCCTCCCTGATTGTGTTTTCCTTCAACTTCAATTACTGAGAACCACATCAGATTTCAGATATCCAGACTCCACCTCAACTGGTGCTGCACCTGATGTCCCTTCTCCAGTCACAGCCTCCAGCACTCAAGTCCCAACACCTAAGGCCCTCTACCCCATGCCCAGTGAGTCTCACAGATGACCACTCATGCCCCTAAGCAAATCCACCAGACTGAGGATAACACCCCAGCTTAGGCTCACAACACAATCCTGGTGTGTGTTTAACAAGTAAATATGCAACAGCTGCAGTCGCACCGTGCTTGAATTGCTCTTTGGTCTCCAATTAAAAAGAAAAAAAAAGGGGGGGGGAACAAAAAGAAGACCTACAACTCCACCCTCGTCTCTCCACTCCCAGCTACCTTTCAAAGAAGCTTTCATTCTGAACTGCTCCTCAGAGTTCCAAACGCTCAGGAACTGGTCTCTGAAATATCGCAAACCCTTACAGGCAAAAGTAAAGGTTTTGTCATCTCCAATGAACATTACATTTCCTACTATGAATATCTGCATCTCACCTGATGGTCCTTCCATACCTCCAGCTGCCAAATGCAACACTTCAAGTCATCCCTGATTCTTACCTCTCTCTCTACCTCCAAATTAGAAAATCCTGGTGGCATAACACTGATCCAGAATTCAACTGCTTACTTCACCTCCACAGCCCCCATCATGGGCCAGTTACCATCACACTCACCAAGACTATCACAGCAGCTTCCATCCTAGTCTTTCTACTGACTCCATCCCATCTATATTGTTCTCCATGCTGCAGCCACAGGGAGTCTAATGAGACCTGGGTCAGTCACCTGCCTCCATTGCTCCATATCTCCCATTGCTCCCATCACCTGCAGAACAGACTCCCAAGTTGTCACAAAGCTCCTCTAAATCTGACTACTGTCCCATTGTTACCAGTTCCTCCTTTTTTTAAGAAAATGGACACCTTCTCATTCCTGAATGATCTGTCTTCACTCTGAGCCTTTGCACACATAGGAACCTATGCCTGGAAAAACCTCTCACATCCCATTCCACTGGTTGCCAAAAACAAGGACCACTCACAGGACACTAGACCTGGACTTAGAATTCTGGGCTTGGTGTCTCATCAAGGTCCACAGATAAAAAGGCTGGACAGTCCCAGGGGACCACTACCTCAGATGTCACTAGACTGGGAGGCCCTGAAACAAGTTCCACAAACCAGTCCCCCTACGCGATTCTGCGTCTGCAGGAATCTGGGGAAAGAGGAAGGTCTGCTGAGTCTGGTCACCCCCAGACCAGGTGACCTTGAGATGCTTGCATTTCCTCAGGGCCTCAGTCCTCAGTGCACACTCTTTCTAGTGACCTTATCATTTACAGGACTTCTTTCTGTCCCTAAGTGCTGTCCTCTCTCTGCCAGTCTTCTCGTTCTTCCTCTGAGCAGTTTTGGGAAAAGGTTAGAATCCTGCCTCAGACAACGTCTCTCTTTGTTCACAAGCACCAATGCTGGCACTCCCTGAAAATGAAAGAAAAACTCCTCACACAAAACTTTCCCTCATCTTTTTTGTTGCCTTTAGACATAAAACAGACCTGGGTTTCCCGAATCCTCCCAGCTCAACCACACCACCACGTCCTTCCTGGCTGGCATGGCCGTCTGTTACCCACCAGAGACTCGCTGTTCTGTAAGCTGCGACCGGGGCTGCAGGACCTGACACTGGAAGGTACATGAGGTGAGCTGAGTGGAACTCTGTAAGCAGAGGAGTCTGGAAAGCAAGGAGGCTTCCATCCCATCTGCTGTGGCTCAACAAGCCTCAGACACACCACTCAGAGCAGGGACACTGCCTCTGATGCCTCGTTGTGGTTTTAAGGCAGAGCGCCAGAGCCTCTGACTGTGGTAACAGAAGAAAGAGGTCGAAATGACCACCAGGAGAAAGATGCTGGACGTCACACCCAAACCAATGGGCACCTGGGTAATGCGCCTCTTCCGGGCCTTCACTGGCTACACTCAGCCATCATTGGGCCCATTGCCCTTTGGGTAACGTACTTTTCCGGCCCCCCAGGTGCCATTAGGATGCCAGTCACTGACTGGCCGTTGCAGTGTTGGTTTTGGGACGCTGAGTGGTGCTGGGAAATGACAACTTGAGGTTTTGGTGGCTGTTATAGGCTTTTGTGGAGTGTTGTCTGCAACTGATCCCTTGTTTGGAGACATTATTTCAGATTCCGTGAAACCCAGAAAGCTCCCTGAGGTGGAAAGTGTTATTTCACTGATTCCTGAAGACCACAAATCTAAATGAATATATATAGTGATATATTTAAGATTTTTTTATTTGAATTTTAGAGAAATGAACTGAGATGGAGAAACACCCATCAGCTGCCTCCTGCATGGCCCCACCCACCGCGAATACAACCAAGAGACCTGGTTTGTGCCCTGACCAGGAATTGAACTGGCAACCGTTCTGTGCATGGGAAGATGCTCAACCAACTGTGCCCCTCCAGCTGTCAGATTCTTTATATTTAACATAAAAATATCACATTATTAAGAGAAAAAGCAGGCTATAAGAGAATATACATAATTCCATCCTATTCGTTTCAAAGCAGTATTTGAAGGCTTACATAGGCCAACAAGTTGACATTCCCTACATTGTCTGTGGTCAGTACCCATTGTGAAGCTAAGGAGCTAACAGTTACCGAATGTTTACTACATGTGCCAGGCCCGGTTTGATGCTGTACCTGCATTATTATTTCATTTAATCCTCTCTGCAATCTGATATGGTTTAACCATCTATTTAATGGGGAGAAAATCCAGGCTCAGAGACTCAACGTGAATTGAATGATTGTAGAGTTAATAAAGGCAGGGCTGGAAGTCAAACCCATACCACACGAACACCCTGGTTTCGCTGGGACTGGGATAAAGTACAAGCTCCATGTTGGTACCTACTACGTGTTATCAGAAATGGAAAGGGAGGATGGCTAGTCTTAGTGTTTCTAGACACTTCTGTTAGAGGTAACAGACTTCACTCCCACCACATTTCACTGGTCAAAATACACCTCAGGGCTGCCGCAAACACCAAGGGCTCCGTAGGAGAACCTGACGTACTTGACGGGCCCCATTAAGGCAAGTGCGTGGAAGCAGCCTCTTTTGGGGCTGTGAAGGGTCCGGGAGTGATGCTCTGAGTAGACGCCGGCACCTTCCTCTACTACCAGGTGTCAGCCTAGCTTTCACAGGGGCAATGGATTGACCTGCTCTTCAGGGACTAGCAGTCCCACCTGACGCTCCCAGCCCTCTCCAGGTGTATCCAGTTCCTCATTACTGAGGGGGACTTAGAGGCCCCGGAGTCTTCCCCCTCAGCTGTTCCCATATGCACCCACCCACTCATTCCTTCCCAGGCATCCAGGATCCTACAGCATTTTCATGAAGGCCCAGAGTCCTCCACAAACAGCCCCCTCCACACTCTGTATCTCCTTCTGTCCTCAGAGTCTTCCCCAATTCCCCACCTCCCCACAGCCTGGGATTCTATGAAATGACCCTTCACTTCATCCACCCTTAGAGCCTGAGATGGGATCCCCCAGTGCAGTGGTCGGCAAACCGCGGCTCGGGAGCCGCGGTTTGCCGCTCTGTTGACTAATGAGTTTGCTGACCACTGGGATGGGGGCTTAATCACAAGGAACAACAACAGCCTGTAATTATTGGAATCGAGAGTCTAGGTCAGTGGTCGGCAAACTCGTTAGTCAACAGAGCCGCAGTTTGCCGACCACTGCCCCAAAGGAACACCAGACACCTGGAAGAGCAGAGGCATTAAGGGCTCAGCCTGCAGGAGGAGAAAGAACACATTTGCCAGGAGCCAAGATCAACAGTAGTTAATATAAGTACAACTTTGACATTCACAGAGTGGACATCTGCATTTCATTACCTCCTGCTGATAACTCAATGGCCTAAAGCAAACTCCCCCAACCTGAAAACCTTACAGTTTACTCAACAATCGCGTCTGTTTGCATTCCTGAAAGGCCACTGTGTACTCTAGTAAATAAAAGCAGGTGGGAAAGAGGCTACTACAGCTAAGCTTTCCCCGGCTTCCCCTTAATTTCCAAATGTGTATTTCTTGTCTTGTGTATTAATTTGCGCGTCGGCCCTTTCTCCAAGCCTTTGAACCCGAAAGCCTTCACACACACACTGTCCTCTCCATCACCCCGGAAGAGAATGCCTATGTATTTGCTGGTTTCTAGGGCGCAGAGACACACAAACTCACAGGAAACATACAGACTCCACAAGCACAGAAACACGGGTACAGAACAGCCCAGCATCACATCACAGTTCAGAAGTCTCTGAGCCTCGTCCAGCATCCCCCACTGCTCCTGAGAGAAGACAACGGCCGCAACCTCAAAGCTCATATCCTGTCATGAAGGGGAAAGCTCAGTCCATGATCAGCTTCTTTCCTAAGATTCCAAGTATATAATATCTCTGACCCTCCACATTCATCTCCTGCCTCTGCTCCCACAACCTCACCTATTGAGAACCACAATCCGATCTCAGATACCAGAGCCCACCTGCCCTGGTGCTGCACTCGATGTCCCTTCACCAGGCACAGCCCACATCTCTCCACTTACCCGTCACTCAAGTCCCAGCCCCGATGGCCCTCTGCACCGAGCCCAGTGAGTCTCACAGGTGGCCACTCAAGCCTCTAAGCCGACCCACAAGACTGACTGCAACCCCCAGGCCACACCAAGGGTCACAGCAAAACCCTGGTGAGTGTTTAGGGAAGTAAATATGTACCAGCCCTAGTCTCCTCTTGTGAGAATTACTCTTTGGTCTCCAGTTCCTCTCATGTCCACTCATCTTTTAAAGGCCTTGGCCACTGGGAAACCATTATCTCTCCTCAACACCCTACATGACCACCTCTGTCCCTTTGCTGTGCTGTGACACCCACCTCCCACAAACAGGGGCCCCAGCAGGAAAGCCAGTCCTCACTGGGCTTGGTGCACAGGACCACAGGGTCACACTGATCCTCTGAGCTACTAAGACCATTACCATCCTGACCATGATTCCCTGTATTAAAGTGATTCACAGTCCTGGCTCATGTGTCTCAGTTGACTGAACGTCAACCCATGCACGGAGAGGTCGCAGATACATACCAGTCCCAGTCAAGTCCCCTGCCTGGGGTTGGGACTGGATATACATAGGGGTCATGCAGGAGGGAACTGATTCTTGTTTCTTTCTCATGGATGTTTGTCTGTCTCTCTCCCTCTCCCTTCCTTTCTACATCTAAAATCAGAATAAAAGTATATATAGATATATTTTTATATTTTAAAACTTTATTATTTTTAAACATTTTTTTATTGATTTCATAGAGAAAAGGAGAGGAAGAGTTAGAAACATCAATGATGAGAATCATTGATCGGCTTCCTCCTGAAAGCCCCTACTGTGGGTTGAGCCCCCAACCCCGGCATGTGCCCTTGATCAGAATTAAACCTGGGACCCTTCAGTCTGTAGGCCGACGCTCCAGCCCCTGAGCCAAACCAGCTAGGGCCAAAAATACGTATGTGTATTTTTTAAAAAAATATATTTTATTGATTTTTTACAGAGAGGAAGGGAGAGGGATAGAGAGTCAGAAACATTGATGAGAGAGAAACATCGATCAGCTGCCTCCTGCACACCCCCCACTGGGGATGTGCCCCCAACCAAGGTACATGCCCTTGACCAGAATCGAACCCGGAACCCTTCAGTCCACAGGCCGACGCTCTATCCACTGAGCCAAACCGGTTAGGGCTGTATGTGTATTTTTTAAGTAACCTGCCAGTTCCTGAGCCAGCTCAGTCATCACTCCCAGCCTTTGCACATCCTGGTCCCTTTTCCTGGGAGGACCCCCCACATCGCACTCCACCCGTTGCCAAAACCAGGGTCCCCTTCCTAAAGCCCTAGTCGTGGCCTCAGGACTCTGGGCTGAGTGTCTGCCGGTCCCGGGGCAGGAAGAGGGGGGGGGGACAGTCCCAGGACCCCACAACTCAGAGGCCACGATAGTGTGAGGCCCTGACACCAGCCCCACAGCCCAGCCCCTCAGCGGCTCTGCACCTGCAGGAACCTGTGGGGACGGAAGGCCTGTGGAGGGCCTGGCACCCACCGCCAGGACCCAGGGGCTCAGGCTGCTCAGGGCCCTGGCCCAGCCCCGGGGCCGGTGACGCCCGCACCCCTCGGGGCTCAGGGTCCCTCTGGGGTTCCCACCGCCCACAGCCCCGTCCCCTGAGGAGGAAGGGACGCTCCTCCCGGAACCGCCTCTCCTCCTCGCTGTCGCCTTTAGACACAAACAGGCCTGGGCTCCCCACCTCCCGGCTCAGCCCCCCACGGCCTTCCCCGGGGCATCGCAGCCCGTCGCCCTCCTCCCCTCACCCCCTGCGTCCCCCACGGGCACTCACTGCTCTGGGCGCTGCGACCTGGGCTGCGGGGCCTGAGCGGCGCCGGCCCCGAGGCTGGAGGGCCGATGGGGTGACGCCGAGTGAACTCTGTCAGCGGAGAGGAGGCGGGAGGCACGGGGACCCCAGTCCCGCCGGTTGGGGGTCACCCAGCCTCAGACTCACCCTGCCCAGCGGGACGCCGCCTCCCGCGTCTCCTCCTTCTCACAATGGACGCGTTGAAGGCCCTGAACCGGTGAACAGTTCCAAAAAGTCAAAATGTCCGCCAGGAGGAGGACAACGGAAGTCCCGCCCTAACCGGATGCGGAGGTCCATTGTTGCCACTTACGTGGACGCATTGCTTTCTGGGAAATGTAGTTTTCCCAACCGCCCAGGCCGGGGCTCGCTTTCCAGCCCAGGAACCTGAGGAACCAGGTGGTGTGGCGCTGCCAGTGGGGCTGGGGAAGGAGGAGGTGGGACCGGAGGCCTGGTGACCGGGGACAGACTGACGGACCTCCCAGGGGAGGGGGGACGGGGAGAGACCCCCAAAGAACACACACACGGGGGAAATGGGAGACATCTGCAACACCATCAACAACAAAAAATACGTATTTAAAAAATATTTGAAAAGAAGGTAGGCCAGCTGGTGGGGCTGCGTCGTTTAGCGTCAACCTATGATCCAGGAGGTCACGGTTCTATTCCTGGTCATGGCACATACCTGCGTTAGGGGTTCAATTCCCGGTGTGGGGGGGAGGTACTTGCAGGAGGCAGGTAATCAGTGATTCTCTCTCATTATTGATGTTTCTCTCTCTTTCTCTTCCTCTAAAATATATAATATACATGTATACATATAGCTCATGGACACAGATTATAATGTGGTGAGCTCCTACAAGCAATGGGGGCAGAGGAGAGGGAAGCAAAGGGGGAGGGGGGAGGGGAAATGGGGGGGGGCATCTGTAATTGATTCAAAAATTGAAAACAATAGTGCACCCAGCGGGTGTGGCTCAATGAATAGGTTTGGACCCATGAACCAAGAGATCACTGGTTCGATTCCTGGTAGGGCACATGCCCAGGTTGGGGGCTTGATCCCAGTAGGGGGCAGGCAGGAGGCAGCTGATCAGTGATTCTCATCTTTGATGTTTCTCCCTCTCCCTCTCTCTCTAGAAAATCAATAAAAACATTTTTAGAAAAGGAATAGTGTTAAGATTGATTGACTCAGCCCAGCCCATTTGGCTCAGTGGATAGAGCATTGGCCTTTGGACCAAAGGGTCCCAGGTTTGATTTAGGTCAAGGGCACGTGTACCGGTTGCAAGCTTGACCCCATGCCCTGGCCAGGGTGAGTGTGGGAGGCAATCAGCTGATGTGTCTCTCTCACATGGATCTTTTTTTATATTTTTTATTCATTTCAGAGAGGAAGAGAGAGAAATAGAAACATCAATGATGAGAGAGAATCCTTAATCGGCTGCTTCCTGCATGGCCCCTGGGGACTGAGTCTGCAATCAGGGCATGTGCCCTTGACTGGAATCGAACCCAGGACCCTTCCTTCCTCAGGCAGACTCTCTATTCACTGAGTCAAACTGGTTAGGGCTCACATGGATGTTTTAAAAAAAGAAATAAATGATTGAAAAAAAGATTGAATTGACTCAACAACACCAAAGTGAGCGTGGACCATCACGTTTCCTCCCAACCCTTGTAAGGAAAGTCAGGCCTTGGTCTGTCTTTATGGAGGATGTCCCAGGCATCACTGTGGGAACAGGAAGCAGCCTGGACCGGGTTGGCCTCAGGGTGGCCTGGTATGTCTGTTCTTGATTTCACGCAGAAAAGATTTCACAACGTGAGTTCAGGAGACGTTGAAGGTACGTTTGTTGAAGCTGGGGATAATGGGGGAAATGTAGGCCCTGGGATGGAACAAGCAACAGCAGAGACTCCGTGGGGCTCCTCCGGCCCTAGGAACATCGTGGGAAACGATGGAGCCAAAGCGGGGCTGCTGTGAGCTCACGGGACCTTGAGGGCAGGTCCAGGGGCTCAGCCTGGGATGAGCTGCTGCAACTCGCTGCTGCCCTGGTTGCAGGTCGGGGGGGGGAGGGGACCTTTAAAAGTTTAGAAGAGCCCGGCTGGTGTGGTTCAGTGTCATCTACAAACCTGGAAGTCAGAGTTCAATTCCAGGTCGGGTCGCATGCCAGGGTTGTGGGCTCAGTCCCCATTGTGGGCTGTGCAGGAGGCAACCCACCAGTGATTCTGTCACCACTGATGTTTCTATCTATCTCTCCCTCTTCCTTCCTCTATGAAATCATTAAAAAATATAATTTGAATTTTTGTTTTAAATCAATTATAAAGTTTTAAAAAATGTTTAAAACTTTCCACTTCTGAACTATTTTATTAGGAACGAGAGGCCTGGTGCATGAAATTCGTGCACTGGGGGAGGTGTCCCTCAGCCCATCCTGTGCCCTCTCAGTCTGGGGCCCCTTGTGGGATGTCCAACTGCCCGTAGGTGGACATCCCTCTCACAGTCCAGGACCCCTCACTCCTCACTGCTTGGCTCGCTGCTCCTCAGCGCTGCTGCGGAGGCGGGAGAGGCTTCCACCACTGCCACTGCGCTCGCCAGCCGTGAGCCCGGCTTCTGGTTTGCCAGCTGAATTCTCAGGGCGGGCAGGGCATCCAGAATGCAGCTAATCCGTGACTCTCTCCCACCACTGATGTTTCAATCTCTCTTTCCTTTTCTCTTGCTCTCTCAAAAGCAATATAAATATATATTTTTTAAAGAATATCTAGGCTTTGCAGATGCCGCCACTCCGAAGCCGCTCGTGATCAGCCATGGTGAACCCTACCGTGTTCTTCGACATCGCCGTCGATGGCGAGCCCTTGGGCCGCGTCTCCTTCGAGTTGTTTGCAGACCAAGTTCCAAAGACAGCAGAAAACTTCCGTGCCCTGAGCACTGGGGAGAGAGGATTCGGTTACAAAGGCTCCTGCTTCCACAGGATCATCCTGGGATTTATGTGTCAGGGCGGTGACTTCACACGCCGTAATGGCACAGGCGGCAAGTCCTTCTATGGGGAGAAATTTGAGGACGAGAACTTCATCCTGAAACATCCAGGCCCTGGCGTCCTGTCCATGGCAAATGCTGGGCCCAACACAAACGGCTCCCAGTGTTTCACCTGCACTGCCAAGACCGAGTGGTGGGATGGCAAGCACGTGGTCTTCGGCCAGGTGACAGAGGGCATGGATATTGTGACGGCCATGGAGCGCTTTGGGTCCAGGAATGGCAAGACCAGCAAGAAGATCACCATTGCTGACTGTGGACAGCTCTGATGAATCTGACTTGTGTCTTATCTTAACCACCAAGCCATTCCTCTGTCACTCAGGAGAGCGCCCCTTCACAAAAAAAAAATATCTGTAATAATAAAAGCATAATGTCCTAATTAGACCGGACATCCTTCCATCCTTCCAGACGAAACAGGGGCTGCGAGGAAAGCCTGGGTCCCGGGTGCCAGAGGGAAGCTGGTGCCGGCTGCCAGGGGAAGGAAGGCCTATTCTTGCACGAATTCCGTGCATTGGAGCTCTAGTATATACATATAAGCATAGCCCATGGGCATAGACAATAAGGTGGTGACGGCCTAGAAGTGGTGGTGGGAGGTAGACAGAGGCAAAGGGGGAGGGGAGGAATGAGGGGAAATCTGTTATAGTCAACGATATTAAAAAAATGTGTTAAAATGTAATTGACCCAACAAAACCAAAGTGAGTGTGGGCCATCACTTTCTCTACCAACCCTTGTAAGAAAATTCATGCCTTGGTCTGTCTTTATAGAGGGCGACCCAGGCAGCACTGTGTTCGGGAACAGGAAGCAGCCTGGAGCCGTTTGGCCTCAGGTTGGCCTGGAGTGTTTGAGTTCTTGACTTCATGCTGAAAGGATTTCACAACGTGAATTCAGAAGGTTTCCAGGCACGTTTGTTGAAGCTGGAGATAATGCAAGCAAATGGAGGCCCTAGGATGGAACCAGCAACAGCAGAGACTAGGTGGGGTTCCTGTGTCTCTAGGAGCATTGTGGGAAATAAGGGAGCCGAAGCGGGGCTGCGGTTAGCTCTCTGGATGATCAGAGGAAAGGGGGCCTTGAGCGCAGGTTTGGGGGGGTCAGCCCGGGAGGAGCTGTTGCTGCTCATTGCTGCCCCAGTTGTAGGTCAGGTGGGGACCCTCCCAAGCTTAGAAGAGCCCAGCTGGAGTGGCCCAGTGGTTGAGCATCGACCTATGAACCAGGAGGTCACAGTTCGATTCCCGGTCAGAACGCATGCCCAGGTTGTGTGCTCTATCCCCATTGTGTGGTGTGCAAGAGGCAGCTGATCAATGATTCTCTCTCATCATTGTTGTTTCTCTCTCTCTCTCCCTCTCCCTCTCCCTTCCTCTCTGAAATCAATAAAAATGTATTTAAAAAAATAAAGAATATAGAGAGGAACCAAGATGGCGGCATAAACACCTGAACTTGCTGCCGCACACCACCACATCAAAACTACAACTAAAAGACAAAATGGGTATCATCCAGAACCACAGGAAGGCTGGCTGAGTGGGAGTTATACAAATCGAAGGAAAGAGAAAACCACACTGAGAATGGGAGGAGGTGCGGAAGTGAAGTGCAGAGGTACAGAGGAGTGCGCAGAAAGGGGATGGCAACTGGGTACGCTGTTGTCTTTTTCAATCGGGAGGGAGATACAAGCTCCCGACTACTCTGAACTCCAGATCCGGGTGCGAGACTCTGGGGACCCAGACTCACATGGGGAGAACGTGGACTGCCTGGCATCAGGCCGGAACATGAGGGTGGCTTTCTCTCAGAGCTGCTTGCAGAGATCATTGTTCCTGCACGGAGCCGCAAGACACAGAGACCCGGGGACCTCTCTGGGGCAGGGCTGACGGGCAGCCATTGCTGTTTGCTCCGCCCTGGTGATTCCCTGAGACCCCGCCCCACCCAATTTACAACCCCACCCAAGCTGTGTGCAGAGGCTTTTGCATATGAATGGCCTGGCCTTTTGCAATCTAAAACCTAACAAACTGCAGCTGAGTCAGAGAGCCCCAGAGTCTCCAAAAGAAGGCCCAAGGCTGGACAGTAGCTTGCATTGCTTCACAGCTGGGCCTCATCTGGGCACCTCCAAACCCCAAACAAAGAAGACGAATCTGTAGATCTCTCCGTAGCCCCTGCTGGGTGGCATCAGGCAGAGCTAAATTTACACCTCCTTGGAGATCCAAGAGCCAGTGTATCCAGTGGCTAGAGTGGGACCATTACAGATTACAACTCCTCAGATCCATAAGGACACACTCAGGGGGCAGACTCAGTGAGCGCCAAAGCCCCACTGAAGCAAATCTTGCTCCATAAGGGTGTCTCCAGCACAGAAGTTCTCCCATTGTAGACACAACTGATCCTCACAGCCAATTGGCCTGTGGGTCAATTCCTCCCAGTGACTCCAACAGCAATCAAGGCTTAACTACAACAAGACTGTGCACACAGCCCACAAAGGGGTGCACCAAGAGTGTCCACCTCAGGTAACTGGGTAGGC
This sequence comes from Plecotus auritus, assembly GCF_963455305.1. Classification (NCBI taxonomy): domain Eukaryota; kingdom Metazoa; phylum Chordata; class Mammalia; order Chiroptera; family Vespertilionidae; genus Plecotus; species Plecotus auritus. The sequence continues at coordinate 1,385,686 of NC_137785.1, read as the reverse complement.
TGAGCCACTGGGCCCTATAGGACACCTAGCACACAAAGCCACTCTATCAACACAGGGAAGCAGCCAAAATGCGGAGACAAAAAAACATGTCACAGCTGAAACCGGTTTGGCTCAGTGGATAGAGCATCGGCCTGTGGACTGAAGGGTCCCGGGTTCGATTCCGGTCAAGGGCATGTGCCTTGGTGGCAGGCACATCCCCAGTAGGGGCTGTGCAGGAGGCAGCTGATCGATGTTTCTCTCTTATCGATGTTTCTAACTCTATCCCTCTCCCTTCCTCTCTGTAAAAAATCAATAAAATATATTTAAAAAACAAAACAAAACATGTCACAAGTGCTTGCTTCAGCAGCACATATACTAAAATTGGAATGATACAGAGAAGATTAGCATGGCCCCTGTGCAAGGATGACATGCAAATTCGTGAAGCGTTCCATATTTTTTTATTTTTTAAATATATTTTATTGATTTTTTACAGAGAGGAAGGGAGAGGGATAGAGAGTTAGAAACATCGATGAGAGAGAAACATCGATCAGCTGCCTCCTGCACAACTCCCACTGGAGATGTGCCCGCAACCAAGGTACATGCCCTTGACCGGAATCGAACCCAGGACCCTTCAGTCCGCAGGCCGACGCTCTATCCACTGAGCCAAACTGGTTTCGGCGTTCCATATTTTTTGAGAAAAACAAACAAACATATCACAAATGAAAGAAATGGAGGAAATCAAACTATTGGATATAGAGTTCAAAACTACAGTTATAAGGTTACTCAAGAATCTTCTAGAAACCTCTGAGAAATTTAGTGGGACCCTCAAGAATATGAAAAAGGACCAACTAGAAATTAAGCATACACTGACTGAAATAAAGAATAATATACAGGAGAGTGAGAAGACAGCGACCGGCAGGAAGGTAGGGAGGGAGAGTGTGTGAGTTAGGGAGCGATAGAGGTGTGTGTGGGTTGTGGAAAAAGTAGAATTTTCATTACCACTGATGAGTGGGAAGGCAAAGGGAATGACTATTTTAGATCACAGTTCTGGATATATGTACAGCTAAAACATTCACCTGCACTGCATCAGTTTGATAAGTAAAATATACCTCTATATAAAGAACTGAAGGTAAACATCCCCAGCAGATTTGTTTATACTACCCCACACCTGGAAATAACCAAAGACAGACCAATAAGATAAAGTTGTTATCCATAGAACATATTACTACTCACCAATAAAATATAATTAACTTTTCACATAAGCATTAGTGTTGAACCTCAAAATAACTGTGTAGCATGAAGGAGACCAGTCTTTGTTAAAGAGCACACACCTTTTAGTGACTATAAAATTATGAAAAATATGAACTAATCTTGTAAAGGAAGGAAAATCAATGACTGCATGGAGGGCTGGGGAAGGCAGAGAGAGAGATTATGAAAGGGCAGGAGGATGTCAATACAGGGTGTGGCAAAAGTAGGTGTAGAACTGTTGGCATGGATATTAATACGACGATTTAAAAATAAAAATATAAGAAAGTCTTCCCTGCCAGTGAGCCTCAGTTGGTTGGGCACCATCACTGGTTCCATTCCAGCTCAGGGCACATGCCTGCCTGGATGCCCTGTAGGTGGCGTGCAGGAGGCAGCTGTTTGATATTTCTTTCAAATATCACCATTTTGCCCTCCCTCTTTGTGAAAAGTCAATAAAAACATTTTTAAATATATAAATACTTATCTAGAAAAATAGAGAGTAAACTCTGTGTTTTGCATATTCACATCTGTATGCCTGGTTTTGCCCTAACCTGTATATGGGTGAGAGACGTTTATTTCACATGTGACCGTTTTAGAGCTTGATCCAAATGTCCCAGCTCACCAATTAGTACACATGAGAAAAGTACATTTTGTTACATTTCAGTTATAAATATACCTAAATAAAGCGTTATAAAGTACTTCCAAATGAAGATCTAGATATTCCTGTCTTGTTGGAAAATTAAAATGGAAACCCTATATGGGCTCTACCATCTCTCTCCTGATTTCCCGGGAGGACCAGTCTTTGTTCAGTGGAAGCAAATACTGGCAAGCAGTGAAGACTATTGCCATCAGAATCAATAAAACCGATGACTGGTAACAAGAGACACACCCTGGGACTCATAGGATTGTCTTTGAGTTCTTCCCTGCTGAGCACACCTTGAGGTGAACACCCTAGAGAAGCCACAAAAGTCTACAAAACTGTTCATTTCCTCTGCCAATGACTTCAGTCACAGGAAACAATGATGGAGGTCCTGAGAATGTCTGTACACAAAGATCACAGAATCCAATGACCCTGACCATTTGTGGACAATGTTCAGAAGAGACGCTTTTCATCTAATTTACTGCAGTCTTTCCCACTCACTATGAACACAGTGTTTCTGTCCTAATTGTGTTTCAATGTAAACCTCAGTGTCTTACAGCAAATGACACCAGCCTATGAAATTTTATACATTATGGCACATGGCTCCCTTACAGTATGTGGGTAGGAATCCTCCAAAACATGGCTGAGAATTGTGTAATAAATGCTGTGAACAGAGAATACAATTCATATTGTTCACAGAAGCATTATAAAGGCCTCCTATTCTGGGTGACCATGACATCACCAATAGAGGCACCAGGCTGCAAATTAGAACCAAAAAGTCATGCAGACTCTCTCTCAAGGCCTTGGTCAGCAACACAAAATAAGCCAATATTGGACAAAGAGTGCTGTTCTGAAATCATGCTGTGCTTTCCAAAGCACAAAAAGTTTGGGACCCCACCATATATGCTCACCTCTCCATGCTGAAAGAGCACTATTTTCCTTTCAATCATCCCAGGGAATTAAAAGAACCAACAAAATTACAGGTACACAAAACACCTTTACAAAAGATCATAAACCAGAGCAGAGAAAAGCAAGTGGTTTTCAGGTTGGTGAATTGGAACCTGAAACAATTCATCACAGCATAATGAGAGACCCACAATGTCCCTGAAAGAGGTAGCACTTCTTAGCTGAGGATGGGGGCTCTGGATGAAACCTGCATCAGGTCAATTCTCTGGTCAGAGAGAAAGGAATGAGGATCCTGCCAAGAGCTCAGAGTCTTCATAATTCACTTAAGCACAAGGGACAACACAGAATTCCTTTTCCCTTAGCACCAGGGGTGGTGACTGATACACACTTCAGGTGAGCCAGGTGGTAGAGGAGGTCACTTCAGCCACAAATACTCACAGTGACATCAATGAGATAGGAGTCCTCGGAAGATAGCAAGTGCAATGCAGCTCCTTCAAGCCTCACTTGTACCTCAAACTTATGAGGAATTTCCCACAGTGTATGTTCAGATAAAAGGGGTTTTTACTCAGGTAAATGGATTTAAGTCTCCTTCAGTGTTGTAGAGTGAGAAAGATAAAACATCCCCTGCACATTTAAGGACTTTCTCCAATGTGAACTCTCAGGTGTCTAATAAGGCTAGGTTTGCTGTAAAAACATTTCCCACATTTATTACACTCATACGGCTTTTCTCCAGTGTGACTTCTGTGGTGGTCTAAGAGCGAACGTCTTTCTCTAAAGGACTTTCCACAATCACTACACTCATACGGATTTTCTCCAGTATGAAGTCTGCGGTGTTGAATGAGGGTAGACTTTCGTCTAAAGAACTTCCCACAATCATTACATGCAAAAGGTTTTTCACCAGTGTGAATTCTCTTGTGTTCAGAGAGCTTACAGCTTCTCCTGAAGTACTTGCCACAATCAGTACACTCATATGGCTTTTCTCCAGTGTGAACTCTTTTGTGTTCAGAGAGGTGACAGCTTCTCCTGAAGGACTTCCCACAATCAGCACACTCATAATGTTTTTCTCCAGTGTGAACTCTCTTGTGTTTAAGGAGCGTATTGTTGCTCCTAAAAGATTTCCCACAATCAGCACACTCCCGTTTTTCTCCAGTGTGAATTCTTCCATGTCGATTGAGGTGAAAGATTCGTTTAAAAACTTTCCCACATTTGTTACACTCATATTTCACTTCTCCAGAACAGACACCCTGATGCTGAACAGCTTTCTGATTGTGGCTGCCAAATGTTTGACAGTTGCAGGTCTGGTGAAGACTTTTCCCACCAAGACATTCCTGTGAAACCTCACTGCCACTGTGTGGTTCCTCAGTGTTGAGAGGGGTCTGGGGCTGGAGAAGCTCTGACATGGCTGGGAAGTCTGGGTGAAGGCACCCAAGGTAAGGAGAAGGCACCCAAGGTAAGGAGAAGCTGCACCTGGTCACAAACGAGGCCCTGTCCACAGCTTCTTTCCATGGCTTCCCTCCACTGGCTTCCCTCTGTTGCTGGTGAGGGTTTGCATTGAAACAGAATTCTCTCACACATGCATCACTGAAGAAGCCTTTCTGCTCAAAGTTTGCTGCTTGTGACTCAGTCAGGTGCAGAACATCTTTGAACACTGAGACACACCGCTTATACAGATGGGTCCTCTGGGTTGCTGGAGCTGTCTTAGAAACCCTGACCTGTGACTCTCCTTGTATAGATATGCTCTTCTCAGGACAGACCTCCTCATCACCCGCTTTATGCCAACAACCTTAAGAGAGAGAAATGAGGAGGAACTGAATAACAACTTTAGTAACAGGAGAAGTCCCATTGCTACAGTGTTTTACACGTAATACATGGATTCTATTGTCTGAAAATAAGAGATGTGCAGGAAGAATTAATAAGAAGCTGCTGTGAAGAACTGGGCCTCTGAAGGTCACAAAACAGGGAAGACCTCACCAGAAACATGACACACACATGGCAAGGACCACGTGGAAGAGAAGATGCATCTCCTGCTCAGTCTTCTGCTAACAGTGCTCAGCAGGGCTGGTCTGCTGCTGACAGGGGCAAGCTGTGCAGAGGTTGGTTATGTCTTATTCCAAGTAAAATTCAATAAATGAGTAGCAGGGGTTTGAGGACTACTTAAGCATGTATGTGCACCTCATAACACATGTGCAGGTCCATGTAGGAAAATACTGCAGAGGGAGCAGTGCAGAGGGACAGGTGATGCAAAAAAGTGACAAAGGTGAAGGTAGCCAAACGCCAGGAAGTCTCAGATGAAATGCAAGTCAGCAATGTGTCAAGTATGGGAAAGAGAAGGTAGAAATGTGGTGTAGCCATGGCACCTGCCCCTCAGACTGTTGGAAATTAGCTGGTTCCTCGTACCATCTAACGACCACCATACCTTCCCCCTAGTTGTCACTCAAGCATGGGAGACCTTCTCTGACACCATCTTGCATGTTCACCCTATGAGGAAACCAGGTTTCTCCCTGATCTTCTACTCTATCGTTGTATAAACCCTAAATATTCCAGGTATTAATGAAAGCCAACGGAGGAGAGTGGCCAGCTCTGTCCCAGAGCATTTTGGCCTGCAATAGTCCTCAGCTAAGGTAATATTACAAACAATAACTAAAGAAGGGTCTTAGAAGAATAGCCCATGGTTCATGTAAGTGAAGAACATAACCTGGCACAGGCTGTCATAAAGCACCTCCCTAGAGGAAGGGGGAAGAAGTGAATAAATGTGAATATAGTCACCCTCCGAGGGAGAGGAAGAGGAAGATGGAACCCATTAAGCTGCCTGTAAGACTCCCGATTCCCAGACACTTTCTGCACTTTTTGGGGCAACGGATGTCAGGAATGTTCCTGGATTCCATTGGTCAGGGCTCTCCACACAGCTCAGCACCAGCAGCCACAGCACATGTGACAAGACAGGGGCAGAAATTAGCAGAACCCGTGTTCTGGTTGTGGGAGAGAGAAACCTATGTTTTGAGAATAAAGGAAGAAAGGGCATCATCTCAGGACACTGGGATAATGTGAAGCTCTTACCTACAGATGAGACAAGTGCAAACACTTCCAGCATCACATCACAGTACAGAAGTCTCTGAGCCTCATCAAGGAGCCCCCACTCCTCCTGAGAGAAGGCAATGGCCACGTCCTCAAAGTCCATATCCTGTCGAAATGGGGACAGTTCAGTCCATGATCAGCTTCTCTCCTAGGCTTTTACTTTCGTCAGACTTCCCACCCTCCATATCCATCTGCTCCCTCTACTCCCCACATCACAGAAAATAGCAGGCCTTGCATCCACCAGAGTCACTCTCTCCTTAAATTCCTAGTGATACTGTGTCTTCCCACAGCAATAAAACAGATGCCATGATTGATTATACCTGACCTCAGGGCCTCACATTTAGGGTCAATGCAATGTGTGTCACCAATATAAGATACAGACAAATGTTGGCCATGAAGAGAGATGTGAGTGATTTGACAGTGGTCATGTGGGACTATATCCCTGTTGTTCAACAAATTCTCCTTCCAAGACCACGAAAAACATGGCATGACGTATCACCCTTTCAATTCGAATCCTAGGGTGCTGAGGCCAACACTTTGCGCTACCTGTTCCACATAATTCTTTGTATCCCACTTCTCTCATACACCTTCATTCCCAGAGTCACAACTGCAAAGACAACACATGTACGCCATGAAGAGGAGGGGATGTTTTCTAATCACCTTCTTTTCAACATTCTAACTCACCTCCTCTGTAATGTGTTTCTCTCTTACCCTTCTCCCTTCCCCAAGCCAATAGATTTTCAAGCCCAGGTGACACTGATGTATGCTATCCCATTCCTATGATCACTGTATCTGCCCAACAACAACAGGCAGGTGTGCACCTACATGACACCTAAATTCTGGACCTGGTGTGTAGCGCCACAACACCCGTCTTTTCAGGAATTACCCTAAAATTCCCCGAAGTGTATCATCCAGTTATCACAAGAAATAGACTCAACCTTCATTCCCTCTATGTCAATATCAGGGATCTGTGGCCATGAATTCACACTCCTTCTCCAAGAGCACATCACTCCTCCCACATCTCCATCACACCTGCACTCCCATAGCCCCAGCTCCAATAGACATCTCCTTGGTCTTAGTCATAAATCAGCAAGTGTGTTCCAGAGAATGCATGGCAAGTTCAAACAGTATCACGGAATAATCTGACTCTCATTGCCCATACCCAAGACACAGCCTTCAATTCTGCTATGAAGGCCTCCCTCCCAACTTCTTTTTTCCTTCCACCTCACCTATTGAGAACCACATCAGATCTCAGTTATCCAGAGCCCACCTCTACTGCTGCTGCACTTGATGTCCCTTCTCCACTCACAGCCCTCAGTACTCAAGTCCCACTGCCTATGGCCCTCTACCCCATGCCCAGTGAGTCTCACAGATGCCCACTCAGGCCCATAAGCAAGTCAACCAAACTGGATGCAACACACCAGGCCACACAAAGGGTCACAAGAAATCCTGGTGAGTGTTTAAGAAGTAAATATGAAACAGGCACATCTCACCTTTTTTGAATTACTCTTCTACCTCCAATAAAATAAAATAAAAAGGTGATCTACAACTCCTCCCTGCTCCATACTCTTTACTATTTTTTTAAGTAGTCTTCATCTTGAACTACTCCTCAGAGTTCCAGATGGTCATGAACTGGGCTCTGAAATATCTCATACTCTAAACAGCATAAAATAAAAGATTTTATATTCCTGATGAACATTACTTTTCCCACTATGAATTTCTCCATGTCAATTGATGGTGCTCCCTAACCTGCAGGTGCTAAATCGAAACCTTTACATCATCTCTGATTCTTACCTCTCTCTCCAATCTTTGATATTCGAAAAATCCAGGTGGCCACACCTAAATCACTGATCCATGATGGAACTGCTTCTTCCACATCCACAACCACCACTGAGCTCCAGGTACCATCACACTCACCAAGACCATCACAGCAACTTCCATCCTAGTCTTCCTACCACCGTCCTCACACCCATATTGTGCATCATGCTGCAGTCACAGGAGTCTAATGAGACCTGGGACACATCACCTGCTCTACTGCTCCAATGACCCCAGTGATCCCATCCCCAGCAGAACAAAAACCCAAGTTGTCACAAAGCTCCTCTGGACTTGATTCCTGTCCCACTGTTTCCAGCTCCTATTTTTAAACAATGCACACCTGCTCATCCCTGAATCAGCTTAGTCTTCACTTCAAGCCTTTGCACATTCTGGAACCCATGCATGGAAGGACCTATTACCCACAATTCCACTGGATGCCAAAATCAGGTGCCACTCATCTGACCGTTGATCTAGACTTAAGGTTCTGGGCTTGGTGTCCCTTCAAGGTCCCCAGGTCCAAGGTCCCCCGAGAAGAGCGGCGGGACAGTCCCAGGACCCCACTATCTCAGAGGCCACGATAGTGTGAGGCCCTGACATCAGCCCCACAGCCCAGCCCCTCAGCGGCTCTGCACCTGCAGGAACCTGTGGGGACGGAAGGCCTGTGGAGGGCCTGGCACCCACCGCCAGGACCCAGGGGCTCAGGCTGCTCAGGGCCCTGGCCCAGCCCCGGGGCCGGTGACGCCCGCACCCCTCGGGGCCCAAGGTCCCTCTGTGGTTCCCACCGCCCACAGCCCCGTCCCCTGAGGAGGAAGGGACGCTCCTCCCGGAACCGCCTCTCCTCCTCGCTGTCGCCTTTAGACACAAACAGGCCTGGGCTCCCCACCTCCCGGCTCAGCCCCCCACGGCCTTCCCCGGGGCATCGCAGCCCGTCGCCCTCCTCCCCTCACCCCCTGCGTCCCCCACGGGCACTCACTGCTCTGGGCGCTGCGACCTGGGCTGCGGGGCCTGAGCGGCGCCGGCCCCGAGGCTGGAGGGCCGATGGGGTGACGCCGAGTGAACTCTGTCAGCGGAGAGGAGGCGGGAGGCACGGGGACCCCAGTCCCGCCGGTTGGGGGTCACCCAGCCTCGGACTCACCCTGCCCAGCGGGACGCCGCCTCCCGCACCTCCTCCCACTCGCCACCAGAGCGCTGACGCTGTGAGTCTGTGAACCCACAGAAGAGGCGAAAACGGCCGCCAGGAGGAGGACGCAGGAAGTCCCGCCCTAACCGGATGTGCAGGCACCGAAATGCTCTTTACCACCTCTCACCCTGGCGCAGTGCTTTCTGGGTAATGAAGTTTTCGCAAAGGCCCAGAGGAGGGCTCCTCCCAGCCAATGACCTTGGTGAGTAAGGTGTTGAGGCCCCACAGGTGGTGCTGGAGGAGGAGATGGGGCTGGAGGTCTGCTGACCTGGTCCACACGGACAGATCCACCGAAGAATACATATAAGGGGGGAATGGGGGACATCTGTAATACTATCAACAATGAAAAGTACATATATTTAAAAATTGTTTTTCAGATAATATATCCCAGCTGGTGTTGCTCAGTGGCTGATCATCGACCTACGAAGCAGGAGGTCATGGTTCTGTTCATGGTCAGGGCACATACATGGGGTGCAGGCTCAATGCCCAGGGAGAGGGGACGTACAGGAAGAAGCCTATCGGTGATTCTCTCTCAGCATTGATGTTTCTATCTCTCTCTTCCTCTCCCTTATTCCCTGAAATCAATAAAAAATATTTTTTGAATGTATGACTTAAATGAATTGTACGTAAATGAAACTTCAAAAAAGATTTAAAACTTGAGGGTTACCAAAGGTTTTACTGTGTTATTATGAAAGTTCTGGAGCATATTTGTTACAACTGGATCACTTTGTTGGAAATAAAATACAATGATGTGCTCCTGAAATATCTTATCATGTGCATATTCACTGCTATCTCTTTGACAGTTTAAAACTGAGCGTGATGAGAGTGTTTATGCCAGGGTAACTGACAAATACTACAAACTTACACTTCACTAAATGTATTAATAAATACTTAGACTTAAATACCAGTGGCTCTGAACTTTAACAATGCAGATTACATTTATAAGAATATGGTATAATTTTCCCTCAGTTTTACATAGCACTAAAAATGAGTAAAACAATTTTCCTTCTGGATTCAAAACCGATGGTTCCATATGGCAAAGGAGTCACTTGAGTCACTGAGGAATGAGAGAAATTTAAGCAGATGTCGCAAATGCTGCACAGTCCTCCTTCAGTTAAAATAATAAATTTATTAAAACAATTTGAAAAAGATTCTCTGCAGACATTTTAACAAAGCAGATAAATACAGTGCAAAGAAATGTATAAAAAATGTTCACCATAAAACATTCCTCAGTAGATGGAATTAAAACAAGATGAAGACAGCATTATATGCATTTCTGGGGTTACTATTTGAATAGCTTAACCATTTTATGCCCTCGCAGGGTAGCAAAATGTTTGGAATTTTTGTATACTGTGGGTTAGGGGTAAGCCAAAGGGAATGACCATTTTGGGTCACCGTTCTGCATATCTTAAATGTAAAACATTCACCTACACAACAGCGTGATAAGTAAAACATATGTCTATATAGAGAACTGAATGCAAACATTCCCAGAACAGTTATGTATAATATCTCAAATCTGGAAAAAAACATAGATCAGTTAATAATGTAGTTATTCACAGAACCCAGTACTACTCAGCAATAAAAAAAAATTGAGTCTTCACACAAGTATTTGTAATGAATCTCAAAATGATTGTGTGGCATGGAGGAAACCAGTATTTGTTAAAAAGTACATATCAAATAGTGCCTATAAAATTATGAACAGTATGAACTATTCTATTGTAAACAATGGAAAATCCCTGAGTGCATAGAGGGCCGAGAAAGGCAGAACGAGTGATTAAAACAGGACAGGAGGAAAATAGAGGGTGTGGCAAAAGAAGGTATAGAGTTGTTGTTATCAAAATGATACATTAATTAATAATAATAAACAGGAATAAACTCTGCCCTAGCCAGTGTCCTCAGTTGGTTGGGTGTCATCCAATTCACTGACAGGTCTCCCGTTTGATTCCAGGTCAGTGAACATCCCCAAATAGATTTCCAGTTGTGGCGTGCAGGAGGCACCAGATCTATGTTTACCTCTCTCTTCCAGTCTCTCTCTCTCCCAGAAAAAGAATAAAATTATTTTCTAAAAAAATTTCTTAAAAACAATAATCTCTGTGTCTTGCAAACATACAACTGTGAGCCTATTGTTGCCCCACCCTGTGTATGAGTTACAGGTGGTTTATGTCACATGTGACAGTTTCACAGCTTTCTCTCTAGGTCAGGGCTCACCAAAGAGCACACATGAGAAATGTGCACTTGGTTGAACGTCAGTTCTCATTTCCTGGGGGACCAGCCTTGCCTCAGTGGCAGCAAATGCTGTCAAGTAGGGAAGACTATTGCCATTGGAATCAACAGGAATGCAGAGTGGTTACAAAAGACACATTCCGGGAGTGATGACAGGGTTATCCTTCCTCTAGCTTTGAGGTCTTGCCTGTTGAGCAACAACCTTGAGATGAACTCCCTAGGGCGCCAGGGGAATCCACAAACTCACGAGATTATTTTGTCTGCTAGTGACGCCAGCTACAAGAAATAGTGATGGAGGTCCTCAGAAAGTTCTCAAAGATCCTACAAGAAACAGGACATGAAATATGTGGACGTATGACCAGAAGAGGCACTTTTCATCTTGTTTAACTGCAGTGTCTGCCTTGACTATGAAAACAGTGTTTATGTCCCAATACTAACTCCACCTCAGAGTCTTACAACAAATGACACCAGCCTAATAACTCTCATACATCATGACACATGGCCTCTTTGGAGCGCATGGAGTGTAGTTCCACTAAATATTGCTGACACTTAGGTAATACATACTGCGAACAGAGAATATAATTCATATTGTTCACAGCAGCACAATAAAGGCTGCCTGCCAAAAGCGACCATTGACCTCTACAATATAAGAGGCGCCAGAGAACAAATTAGAACCACAAAGTCATGCACACTTTCTCTCAAGGCCTTGGTCGGCAATACAAAATCAGCCAATATTGAACAAAGAGTGATTTTCTGCCATCAAGCTGTGCCTTCCAAAGCACAGAAAGTTTGGCACCCCACCATACAGTTCACCTTTCCATGCGGACAGATCACAACTTTCCTTTCAATCATCCCAGGGAGAGAATAGAACCAGCAAAATTAAAGGTACAAAAGAAAAAACTCCTTTACATAAAGATCATAAACCAGAGCAGAGGACAGCAAGAGGTTTGCAGGTTGAAGAACTGGAACCTGAAACACTTCATCACAGCATAATGTGAGACCCACAACGTCCTTGAAAGAGGTAGCCCTTCTTGGAGAAGGAAGTGGGCTCTGGACCAACCTGGGCCAGGTCAATTCTCTGGTCAGAAATAAAGGAATGAAAATTCATCTAGGAGCTCAGAATATTCATAATTTTCTCAAGAAAACCCCAGAGTATGCAGGGGTTGTGACGCATGCACACTCTTCAGGGGAGCCTGGTTGTAGGGGTGAAATGTCTTCCAGACAAATTCTTCCAGTGACATAAATCCGGTTGTAGTCCTGAGTAGATTAGCAAGTGTGCTCCAGTTTCTGAAAGTGTCACTTATACCTGAAACTTAGGAGGCATCTAGCAGAGTGTATGTTCTGATAAAGGGGTTTGCATTCAGGTAAATGGGGGTAAAAGCTTCTCCTCTGGTGTTGTTATTCCGAGTGAGAAAGTAAAACATTCCCTGCACATTTAAAGCTTTTCTCCAGTGTGTTCTCTCAAGTGTTGAAAGAGGAAAGATTTGTAGCAAAAACATTTCCCACATTCAATACGCATGAGGCCCTTTTCCAGTGTGAACTCTGTGGTGTCGAATGAGAGTAGAACTTTTGCTGAAGGACTTCCCACAGTCACTACACTCATATGGTTTTTCTCCAGTGTGAACTCTGTAGTGTTTCATGAGGGTAGATTTGTGACTGTAGGACTTCCCACATTCACTACAGTCATACGGTTTTTCTCCAGTGTGAACTCTCTGGTGGATAAGCAGGTGATGGCTATGCCGAAAAGCTTTCCCACAATCACTACACTCATAAGGTTTTTCTCCAGTGTGAACTCTGTTGTGTTTAGTCAGGTGAGAACGTTCATAAAAGGACTTCCCACATTCACTACACTCATAAGGTTTTTCTCCGGTGTGAATTCTGTGGTGATTAATGAGGGTAGATTTTTGACTGAAGCACTTCCCACAATCACTACATTGATAAGGTTTTTCTCCAGTGTGAACTCTCTCATGGATAAGGAGGTCACTCTTCTTCCTAAAAGATTTCCCACATTCACTACATTTGTAAGGTTTTTCTCCAGTGTGAACTCGGTGGTGATTAATGAGGGTAGATTTTTTACTGAAGCACTTCCCACAATCACTACATTGATAAGGTTTTTCTCCAGTGTGAACTCTCTCATGGATAAGGAGGTCACTCTTCTTCCTAAAAGATTTCCCACATTCACTACATTTGTAAGGTTTTTCTCCAGTGTGAACTCTGTGGTGATTAATGAGGGTAGATTTTTTACTGAAGCACTTCCCACAGTCACTACATTGATAAGGTTTTTCTCCAGTGTGAACTCTCTCATGGATAAGGAGGTTACTCTTCTCCCTAAAAGATTTCCCACATTCACTACATTTGTAAGGTTTTTCTCCAGTGTGAACTCTGTGGTGATTAATGAGGACAGATTTTTTACTGAAGCACTTCCCACAGTCACTACATTGATAAGGTTTTTCTCCAGTGTGAACTCTCTTGTGGATAAGGAGGTTACTCTTCTTCCTAAAAGATTTCCCACATTCACTACATTTGTAAGGTTTTTCTCCAGTGTGAACTCTCTGGTGGGTAAGGAGGTTATGGTTGTACCTAAAAGATTTCCCACATTCACTACACTTATATGGTTTTTCCCCAGTGTGAACTCTGTTGTGTTTAGTGAGGGAAGACCTTTGCTTGAAGGGCCTCCCACAGTCAGTACACCGATACAACTTTTCTCCAGAGTGAACTCTACTGTGTCTATTGAGGTTAAAGGTACATCTGAAAACTTTCCCACATGTATTACACTCATATTTCACTTCTTCAGAAGAGACCCCCTGATGTTCAACAAGGTTCTGGTTGTGACTGCCTGCTTTTTTACAATCATCCCATTGGTGATGCTTTTTTCTATTGTGAAATTCCTCTGAAATCTCACTGCCACTGTGTGGCTCAGCAATGCTGAGAGAACAATGGTGCTGGAGAAGCTCTGAAATGGATGGGAAGTCTTCCCCAACCTGCCGCCTGGTTGAAGGCAGCCCTGATAAGGAGAAGCTGCATCTGGTCACAAATGAGGCCCTGTCCACAGCTTCTTTCCAGGGATTCTCTCCACTGGCTTCCCTCTGTTGATGGGGAGAGTTTTCACTGAAACAAAAATCTCTCACACATGCGTCACTGAAGAAGGGTTGTTGCTCTAAGTCTGCTGCTTGTGACTCAGTCAGGTGCAGAACATCTTTGAACACAGAGAAACACCTCCCGCAGAGATGGGTCCTCTGGGTTGCTGGAACTGTCTTAGGAGCACTGACCCATGACTCTCCTTGTACAGATACACTCTGCGTAGAATACACCTCCGCATCATCCGTTTTATGCCAACAACCTGAAAACAGAAAAATGGTGATGAAGTGAATGTCTACTGTGGTGTGTGTCATTACAAAAGTGTGTCACATATAACATGTTGTTTCCATGCAATGGTCTGACAGTAACATATCTGAAGGAAATATTGATAAGATGCTGCTGTGCAGATCTGGGCCTCTGAAGATCACCATACAGGGAAGATCTCATACTATATATGAAACAAACATGGCAAGCACCACATGGAACAGAAGCTGGATCGTCTGCTCATTCTTCTGCTAACAGTATTCAACAGGGCTTGTCTGCTGGTGACATGGGCCAGCTGTGCAGAAGGTTGCTTACATCTTATTACACATTAAATTCTAGAAATGAGAAGCTCGTGTCAGCGTCTAGTGAAGCACGTTTGTGCACCTCATAACACATATGCACTTCAATATTTGAATATACTGCAGCCCTAACCGGTTTGGCTCAGTGGATACAGCGTTGGCCTGCGGACTGAAGGGCTCCAGGTTCGATTCCGGTCAAGGGCATGTACCTTGGTTGCGGGCACATCTCCAGTAGGGTGTGTGCCGGAGGCAGCTGATTGATGTTTCTAACTTTCTATCCTTCTCCCTTTCTCTCTGTAAAATAATCAATAAAATATTTTTTTAAAAAAGAATAGAAAATACTGCAGATAGAATAGTTCAGAGGAACAGGTGATGGAAAATGTCAAAAAGGTAAAGGTAGTCAGAAACCAGGAAGGCACAGATTAAAAGATAAGTCAGGGAGTGTCAAGCTTGGGAATGAAAAGGTAGAAATGAGCTGATGCCAGTGGCACCTCAACCTAAACTTGTTGGACATGAGCAGGTTCCTGGTATGATCTAAACACCACCCTTATGACATACCTCCCCCCAGTTGCAACTCAGGAGGGCCAGGCAACACTTTAGATCATCCTGCATGTTCACCCTGTGAAGAAAAGGGTTCTGCTCACACCTTCTACTGTACAAGCACATAGAACAACAATATTCTGAGTTTTATTGAAAGACAACAGTGGTGAGTAGCCATCACTGACCAGAGGAAGACAGCATACAGTAGTATTCAGGGAACAGAATATTAGAAACAATGGGAGGAGGTCTTTCAAGAACGGCCCATGGTTCATGCAAGTAACGACCATAACCTGGCACAGTCAGTCACAAAGAGCCTGTAGCTGGAGGAATGGTGCAGAAGTGGAAGCCATGGGTGTGGACATAGACACCCTCCCAGAAGAGAAAGTGCAAGCTTGGGCTCATTGAGTTGTTTGCAACAATCCTGACTCCCAGACACTTCCTGCACCATTTGAGGCTATGGTTGTGAGGAATATTCATGTAGTCCTTTGCTCGGGTCTCTCCAAATTACCCAGCACTCTCAGCCACAGCACATTTGATAGGACAATGGGGAAAACAAGTACAGCCCATGGTCTGGCTATGAGAGCCACATCCGGAGAAGAAAGGAAGAGAGGACGTCACCTCGGGACACTGGCAGAGATGTGAAGGTCTTACCTACAGATGAGGCCAGTGCAAAAACTTCTACCATCATCTTGCAGTACAGAAGTCTCTGGGCCTCATCAAGGAGTTCCCACTCCTCCTCAGAGAAGGTGATGGCCACGTCCTCAAAGTTCATCTCCTGTCACAATTGACACAGTTCATTCCATGATGAGTTTCTCTCCTAAGATTTTATGTTCATAATATTCCCCCAACGTCCACATCCATCTGCTCCCTCGACTCCTCACATCAGAAGAGATACCAGGCCTTGGTCCCATCAAAGTCACTCTCTCCTTCTGTTCCTACTGATGCTGTGTCTTTCCCCCTCAATAACGGCAAATGAGCTTGTAGATGATACCCGAGCTCTGGAGCTCACATGAAGCCCACACCCCTTTTCAATACAGTGGGTGTCATGAACATAGAGTGGGGATACATGGTGTCCATAAGGAGACTGTGAGCGATCTGACACTGTGCTTGACAGGCAATCACCTTGTTGTCCCCCGATTCAGGGTATCACAAGGTGATGGTATCACACTTCAACCTTTAGAACCCAGTCCCAGGGTGCTGAGGCCATCACTTTGCACAACCTCCTGCACATAATTCTTTGAACCACACTTCTCTCACACAGCTGCATTCCCAGAAGCACAACGTCAAAGGGAACACAAATGTGCCGTGATGAGCTGTTTATTTCCTAATCATCTTCTTTTCCAAAATTCTAATCCACCACCTCTGTGATGTATTTCTCTCTCACCCTCCTCCCTTCTCCAAGGTAGTGGACATTTTCAAGCCCAGATGATAGTGATGTATGCTATCTCATGCCTATTGATCACTGTAAAAGCCCTCAACAACAAAAGGCAGGTGTGCACATAAATTTCACTGAAGCTCTGAATCAAGAATGTACCACCAGAACACACCCTCTTTTCAGGAATTAATCTGACATTCACCATATCATATTATCCAGACATCACCAGAAATGGACTCAAACTTCATTGCCTCTTATGTCAATGTTAGGGCCCTGCATGCATGAATGCACACGCCCTCGCTAAGGGCACAGCACTCTTCCTCCCACACCTCCACTCCCACACCCACAGCCCCATAGTCACCTCCTTGACTTCCTACTCATTACTCAGCATGTGTGGTATAGTGACTGCTTGGCAAATCCAAACAGGATTAACTTCTACACCAACTCTGAGAGTCCACACTCATTGAAGCAGCCTTGAGTCCTGCTATGAAGGCCTCCCTCCCTGATTGTGTTTTCCTTCAACCAAATTACTAGAACCACATCAGATCTCAGATACCCAGAGTCCACCTCCAATGATGCTGCACGTGATCTCCCTTCTCCAGGTCAGCCTTCAGCACTCAAGTCCCATCACCAAAGGCCCTCTACCCCATGCCCAGTGAGTCTCACAGATGCCCACTCATGCCCCTAAGTAAATCCACCAGACTGAGGACAATACTCCAGGCTAAGGCTCAATCAAAATCCTGGTGTGTGTTTGACAGGTAAATATGCAACAGCTGCAGTCTCATCTTGTTTAAATTGCTCTTTGGTCTCCAATTAAAAACAAAACAAACCACAAAAACAAGATGACCTACATCTGCACCCTGTTACCTACACTCCCGATACCTTTTAGAGAAGTTTTCATCCTGAACTGCTTCTCAGAGTTGCACACCCTCATGAACTACTCTCTGAAATATCACAAACCCTAAAAATAAAAGTTTTGCCATTCACAATGAACATCACACTTCCTGCTATGAATATCTGCATCGCAGTTGATGCTTCCATACTTCCAGCTGCCAAATGCAAACCTCCATGTGGTCCTCGAGTCTTACCCCTCTCTGTCTCATCCTCAAAATTAGAAAATCCAGGTGGCCACACCTATAACACTGATCCAGAATCCAACTGCTTAATTCTCTCCATGGCCACCATCATGGGCCAGGTACCAACACACTCACCCAGATGATCACAGCAGCTTCCATCCTAGTCTTTCCACCACCTCCCTCTCACCCTACAGCTCATTATGCTTCAACCAAGGGCGTCTACTGAGAGCTGGGTCAGTCACCTGCCTCCACTGCTCCAAATCTCCCATTGCTTCCATCACCTGCAGAACGGATACCCACATTGTCACAAAGCTGCTCAGGACCTGACCCCTATCCATTCTTACCACTTCCCTTTTTTTGAAAAAAATGTGTACCTGCAAGTCCCTCCACGAACCCAGTCTTCACTCTAAGCCTTGGCATATTCTGGACATATGCCTGGGAGGACCTCCCATATCTCATTCCATTGGTTGCCAAAACAGGAGCTACTCACATGACCAAATACAAGGACTTAGAATTCCGGGCTTGGTGTCTCTTCAAGGACTCCACCTCCAAGAGCTGGAAGAGGGGCTGGACAGCCCCAGGACCCCACTATTTCAGAGGCTATAAGAGTGTGAGGCCCTGAGATAAGCTCCACAAACCAGTCCCCCTAAGCGGCTCTGCATCAGCAGGAACCTGTGGGAACTAAAGGTCTACAGAGCGCCTGGCACCCACCGCCGGGACCCATGGGCTCGGGTGCCCAGACCCAGGTCAGGTGACTTGAGATGCCTGCATTACCTCAGGGCTCCGTCCTCAGTGCACACCCTTTCCAGGGACCTGATCATTTACAGGACTTCTCCATCCTGTCCCTCACTGCTGTTCTCTCTCCTCTAGTCGATTCTTCCTCTGAGCCGTTTTGGGAAAAGGTTAGAACCCTGCCTCACACTATGTCCCTCTTTTGTTCACACCCATCGATGGCAGCAGCTTCCTGAAAATGAAAGGAAAACTCCTCCCGCAAAACTTTGCTTCACCTTCTTTGTTGCCTTTTGACATAAGACAGACCTGGGTTGGTGGAATCCTCCCAGGTCAGCCACACCACCATGTCCTTCCTGGCTGGCATGGCAGTCTGCCACCCTCTTTCACCGTGTCCCACCGTGTGTCACCCACCTGAGACTCACTCTTCTGGAAGCTGTGACCTGGGCTGCAGCACCTGACAGGCTCCCTCACCAGAGCCTGGCGCATAAATGGGAGGAGCTGAGTGGAACTCTGTAAGCAGAGGGGAGTCTGGGAAGCAAGGAGGCTCCATTCACACCAGTTGCTGCTCAACAAGCTTCAGACACGCCCTGCAGAGCGGGGACACTGCCTCTGAGGCCTCGATGGAGTCTAAACCCAGAGCGCTGGAGCCTCTGGCTGTGGTAAGAGAATAAAGGGGTCAAAATGACCACCAGGAGGAAGATGCCGGAAGTCACAGCCAAGCAATGAACGCTGCACTATCCGTCTCTCCTGGGCTTTCATTGGCTAAACCCAGCCATCATTAGGCGCATTGCCTGCTGGGTAATGTACTTTTCCAGGCCCAACAGGTGGCATTAGGATGCCAATGACTCGCTGTCCATTGCGGTATTGGCACTGGGGCACCCGAGTGGTGCTAGGAAATGACAACCTTCGGCTTTGGTGGCCGGTTGCAGGTTTCTGGGGAGTGTTGTCTGCAACTGATCTCTTGTTTGGAGACATTATTTCAGGTTCCATGGAGCTCAGAATGCTCGCTGAGGTGAAAAGTATTATTTCACTGATTCCTGAAGACTACAGGCCTAAATGCATATACATAGTATATATTTATATATTTGCGATTTTTTATTTGAATTTGAGAGAGAGAGAGGAAATGAGATGGAGAGAGAGATACAACCATCAACTGCCTTCTGCAAGCCCCCACCCAGCCCACATGCCCCTCCCGCCACTGAGTGCCCTCACCAGGAATTCAACTGGTGACCTTTCTGTGCATGAGAGGGTGCTCAACCAATTGTGTCACTTCAGTCTTCAGATTTTTATTTTTTTATATAAAAATATGACATTACTAAGAGAAAAATGCAGGCTATGAGAGACCATATATGATCCTATCCTATTCCTTTAAAAGTAGTATTTGAAAGGATACAGAGGCCAACAGGTTGACATTTTCTACATTGTCTGCATGTCTGCAGTCAGTACACATTGTGCAGAGATGGAGCTAACAGTTACTGAATGTTCACTACATGTGCCAGGCCCTGGATTCAATGCTTTACCTGCATTATTATTTCACTTAATCCTCTCCACACCTGAGATGATTTAACCGACTGTTTAATGGGGAGGAAATCCAGGCTCAGAGACTCAAGGTAAGTAGCCTGATTGTAGAGTTAATAAGGGCAGGCCTGGAAGTCAAACCCAGGTGTCTCCAACAACAGATCTCTGGCTTCTAATGTTAGGCTCTGCTGCCTCCTAGAGGGTAGAATTGCTAATTCATACCCACTAGAATGGGCGAGATGTTATGGTGGGTAACAATCAGCCCCAAAGCTTTAGTGGCTTAGAGTAAAGAAGGTATCTTTCTTGTTCATAGCACATAAACACCCTGGTTCTTCAGGGTTTGGGAGTAGCCACAATGAAGGTTCTGTTAGGTGTTATCAGTGATGGAGAGAGATCATGGCCAGTCTCAGCTCTTCCAGACTCTTCTGTTAGAGGTGACAGGCTTCACTCCCACCTCATTTCATTGGTCAAAGAATATCACAGGCTTCAGCCAACATCAGGGTCAGCAGCAGAACCTGACCTACTGGATGGGCCCCAGTGATGTCACCACATGGTGCCATACCCTTTTGGGGATGTGCAGGGGCAAAGGAGAGGGGTGGGCATTGGTAGGAAAGACAGTGGGAGTCA
Source organism: Plecotus auritus (assembly GCF_963455305.1). Lineage (NCBI taxonomy): Eukaryota > Metazoa > Chordata > Mammalia > Chiroptera > Vespertilionidae > Plecotus > Plecotus auritus. Next base: position 1,365,114 of record NC_137785.1, on the reverse strand, counting down.
TTCAGGATGGCTTGCTTGCTGCTCATCCTGAGCTGTCCAAAACCATCACTGGTAAGATTCAAAGGAGTGAACTGCAAAAAGAGAAGTTTGGTCAGATGTCATTGGTAGCGAACTCATAACCCAGTTCTGAGTGTGACCTTGGGTAAATCCCCGCATTCTCGCTTCCCCCACTGTGGAACACACATGTTAAAAGAGTTGATTGGGAAGAGGACAGGACTGAACGCATTCCAGCACCTATATTAAATTCACATCACTCACGACACTGCCTCCAAGCCTCTTTGTCATTTGCATTGGCAGGTGAGTGTGCCATCAGGTGGGGCTGATTGGAAAAAGGCTGACATTAACATCCATGGTGATCCTGTGGTTTCCATTCATCCTATGCAGGAACCTGTTCTAAATGCGGTGCCTTCATGTTTTCCCCATCCCCACTGCGGAGAGCAATGAGCCTATTCTGCCTCCTGGCCGCAGTGTTACCAGGTGGCCATGCACACTCAGTAGATTACCAGAGATTGGAGGTCCGGGAGTGATGGTCTGAACAGCCCAGCCACCTTCCTCTATTAGGCGTCAGCCACGATTTCCCACGGGCAAGGGGGTGACCTGCTCTCCAGGGATTAGGAACCCAAAGGACCCCCAGTTCTCTCCAGGGGTATCCAGCTCCTCATTCGCAAAGGGGACTCATGAACCTAGGAACCTTCCCCTTGTGCTTTCCCTCATATGCACACACCCATTTATTCATTTCCAGGAAACCAGGATCCTCCCAGTCATTCTCAAAGGCCTAGAGTCCTCCCCAAACAGCACCTCCACACTCTATAAAGCAATTTTCTTTCAGGATTCAAAACCAATGGCTCCATATGGCAAAGGTGTCACTTGAGTCACTGAGGAATGAGGGAAATTTAAGCAGATGTCTTAAATCCTGCACAGTCCTCCTTCAGTTAAAATGATAAATTTATTTAAACAATTTGAAAAAGATTCTCAACAGACATTTTAACAAAACAGATAAAAACAGTGCAAAGAAATGTATAAAAAATGTTCACCATAAAATATTCCTCGAGAGATGGAATTAAAACAAAAACAAGGTAACATTATATGCATTTCTGGGGTTATTATTTGAAATGTTTAACCATTGTATGCCCTTGCAGGGTAGCAAAATATTTGGAATTTTCATAGACTTTGGGTTAGTGGCAAGCCAAAGGGAATGACCATTTTGTGTCACAGTTCTGCATATCTTAAATGTAAAACATTCACCTACATAACAGTGTGATAAGTAAAACATATGTCTATATAGAGAACTGAATGGAAACATTCCCAGAAGAAATATGTATAATACCCAAACCTGGAAATAACAAAAACATAGATCAATTAATAACGTGGTTATTCACAGAACCCAGTACTACTCAGCAATAAAAAAAAAATTAACTCTTCACAAGCTTTTGTATTGAACCTCAAAATGATACTGTGGCATGGAAGAAACTAGTATTTGTTAAAATGTACACATCAAATAGTGCCTATAAAGTTATGAACAGTATGAACTATTCTATTGTAAATAATGGAAAATCCCTGAGTGCATAGAGGGCCAAGAAAGTCAGAAAGAGAGATTATAACAGCGCAGTAGGAAAATAGTGGGTGTGGCAATGGATGGTATAGAGTTGTTGGTATGGAATATAATACAAAAATTAATAATAATAATAAACGGAGATAAACGCTGCCCCGGCCAGTGTCCTCAGTTGGTTGGGTGTCATCCCATTCACGGACAGGTCTCTGGTTTGATTCCAGGTCAGTGAACATTCCCAAATGGAATTTCAGTTGTGGCGAGCAGGAGGCAGCAGATCTATGTTTACCTCTCTCTTCCAGGCTCTCTCTCTCCCAAAAAAAGAAATAAAATTATTTTCTAAAATATTTTTTCAAAAAGAATAATCTCTGTGTTTTCCAAACATACAACTGTAAGCACATTATTGCCCCACCCTGTGTATGAGTTACAGGTGGTTTATTTACATGTGACAGTTTCACAGCTTTCTCTCTAGGTCAGGGCTCAGCAAATAGCACACATGAGAAAGGTGCACTTTGTTGCATGTGAGTTCTCATTTCCTGGGGGAACAGCCTTGCTTCAGTGGCAGCAAATGTTTTCAAGAAGGGAAGATTATTGCCATTGGAATCAGCAGGAATGCTGACTGGTTACGAAAGACACATCCTGGGACTGATTACAGGGTTATACTTCCTCTAGCTTTGAGTTCTTGCATGTTGAGCAACAACCTTGAGATCAACACCCTAAGGGGCCAGGGCAATGCACAAAACCATAAGATTACTTTATCTGCTAGTGATGCCAGCTACAGGAAATAGTGATGGAGGTCCTCAGAAAGTTCTCAAAGATCATACAAGCCACAGGACATGAAATAATTTCGATTTAAGTCCAATAGAGGCACTTTTTAAATCCAGTTTAACCGCAGTGTCTGCCATGAATATGAAAACAGTGTTTATGTCCCAAGCTAATTCCACCTCAGTGTCTTACAACAAATGACAACAGCCTATGAAATCTCATACATCCTGTCGCATGGCCTCTTTGGAGCGTGTGGAGTGTAGTTCCCCTAAACATTGCTGACACTTATGTAATACATACTGTGAACAGAGAATATAATTCATATTGTTCACAGCAGCACAATCAAGCAATCCTATTGAGGGTGACCATTGACCTCTACAATAAAAGAGGCACCTGACAGCTCATTAGAAACACAAAGTCATGCACACTTTCTCTGAAGGCCATGGTCGGCAATACAAAATCAGCCAATACTGAACCAAGAGTGATTTTCTGCCATCAAGCTGTGCCTTCCTAAGCACATTAAGTATGAGATCACACCATATTGTTCACCTGTCCATGCGGACAGAACACAACTTTCCTTTCAATTATCCCAGGGAGAGAATAGAACCAACGAAATTAAAGGTACAAAAGAAAATAGTCCTTTACATAAAGATCATAAACCCGAGCAAAGGACAGCAAGAGGTTTGCAGGTTGATGAATTGGAACCTGAAACACTTCATCACAGCATAATGTGAGACCCACAATGTCCCTGAAAGAGGTAGCCCTTTTGGTGGAGGAAGTGGGCTCTGGACAAAACCTGGTTCAGGTCAATTCTCTGGTCAGAAATAAAGGAATGAGGATTCATCCAGGAGCTCGGAATATTCATAATTTTCTCAAGCACAACCCCATAGTATGCAGGGGTTATAACGGATGCACACTCTTCATGTGAGCCAGGTGGTGGGGTGAAATATCTTCCTGACAAATTCTTCCAGTGACATAAATCCAGTTTTAGTCCTAAGTAGATTAACAAGTGTGCTCCAGTTTCTGAAAGTGTCACTTATACCTGAAACTTAGGAGGCATCTAGCAGAGTGTATGTTCTGATAAAGGGGTTTGAATTCAGGTAAATGGGTGTAAAGCTTCTCCTCTGGTGTTGTTAATCTGAGTGAGAAAGTAAAACATTCCCTGAACATTTAAAGCTTTTCTCCAGTGTGTACTCTCAAGTGTTGAACGAGGAAAGATTTGTAGCGAAAAGATTTCCCACATTCACTACACTCATGAGGCCCTTTTCCAGTGTGAACTCTGTGGTGTCGAATGAGAGTAGAGCTTGTGCTGAAGGACTTCCCACAGTCACTACACTCATACGGCTTTTCTCCAGTGTGAACTCTGTTGTGTTAAGTGAGGGTAGACCTTTGATGAAAGGACTTCCCACATTCACTGCACTCATAGTTTTTCTCGAGTGTGGATTCTGTAGTGTTTAATGAGGCTAGATTTTTGACTGAAGAACTTTCCACAATCACTACATTGATATGGTTTTTCTCCAGTGTGAACTCTCTGGTGGATAAGGAGGTGATTGTTCTGCCTAAAAGATTTCCCACATTCACTACATTTGTAAGGTTTTTCTCCAGTGTGAACTCTGTAGTGTTTAATGAGGTTAGAGTTTTCATAGAAGCACTTCCCACAATCACTACATTGATATGGCTTTTCTCCAGTGTGAACTCTGTTGTGTTTAGTGAGGGTAGACCTTTGATGAAAGGACTTCCCACATTCACAACATTTGTAAGGTTTTTCTCCCGTGTGAACTCTCTGGTGGATAAGGAGGTGATTGTTCTGCCTAAAAGATTTCCCACATTCACTACATTTGTAAGGTTTTTCTCCAGTGTGAACTCTGTAGTGTTTAATGAGGTTAGAGTTTTCATGGAAGCACTTCCCACAATCACTACACTGATGCAGCTTTTCTCCAGTGTGAACTCTGTAGTGTTTAATGAAGCTAGATTTTTGACTGAAGAACTTTCCACAATCACTACATTGATATGGTTTTTCTCCACTGTGAACTCTCTGGTGGATAAGGAGGTGATTGTTCTGCCTAAAACATTTCCCACATTCACTACATTTGTAAGGTTTTTCTCCAGTGTGAACTCTGTAGTGTTTAATGAGGTTAGAGTTCTCATGGAAGCACTTTCCACAATCACTACATTGATATGGCTTTTCTCCAGTGTGAATTCTCTGGTGGAAAAGGAGGTGACCTTTCTGCCTAAAAGATTTCCCACATTCACTACACTCATAAGGCTTTTCTCCAGTGTGAACTCTGTGGTGGCAAAGGAGGTTAGACCTTTGACTGAAGCATTTCCCACAATCACTACACTGATGCGGCTTTTCTCCAGTGTGAACTCTCTTGTGGGAGAAGAGCTCATAATTGCGCCTAAATGATTTTCCACATTCACTACATTTGTAAGGTTTTTCTCCAGTGTGAACTCTGTTGTGTTTAGTGAGGGAGGACCTTTGATTGACCAGCTTCCCACAGTCAGGACACCGATAGGACTTTTCTCCAGTGTGAACTCTCCTATGTCTATTGACGTTAAAGATAAATGAAGACACTTTCCCACATGTATTACACTTATCATTGACTTCTCCAGAGCAGACGCCCTGATGTTGCACAAGGTTCTGGAGGTGGCAGGCAGCTTTTTCACATTCATCCCACTGGTGATGCCTTTTTCTATTGAGAAATTCCTGTGAAATCTCACTGCCACTGTGTGGGTCCTCAGTGTCAAGAGGGGCCTGGTGCTGGAGAAGCTGAGAGATGGCTGGGAAGTCTTCCCCAACCTCCTTACTAGTTGAAGGCAGCTCTGAAAAGGAGAAGATGAAGTTGGTCACAAATGAGGCGCTGTCCACAGCTTCTTTCCAGGGCTTCTCTCCACTGGCTTCCCTCTGTTGATGGGGAGGGTTTGCACTGAAAAGGAAGTCTCTCACACATGCGTCACTGAAGAAGCCTTTCTGCTCAAAGTCTGCTGCTTGTGACTCAGTCAGGTGCAGAATATCTTTGAACACAGAGAAACACCTCCCACAGAGAAGGGTCCTCTGAGTTACTGCAGCTGTCTGAGAAGCACTGACCTGTGACTCTCCTTGCACAGATACACTCTGCTCAGAACAGCCCTCCACATCATGCGTTTTATGCCAACAACCTGGAAACAGAAAAATGGTGATGAAATGAATATCAACTTTGGTGATTGGGAGAAGTGTCATTACAAAAGTGTGTTGCCCATAATACATTGGTTCCATGCAATTGTCTGACAGTAAAATATCTGAAGGAAATATTGATAAGATGCTGCTGTGAATATCTGGGCCTCTGAAGATCACCATACAGGGAAGACCTCAAACAAAATATGAAACAGCATGGCAAGCACCACAAGGAACAGAAGCTGGATCGTCTGCTCATGGGTCTGCTAACAGTGCTCAATAGGGCTTGTCTGCTGGTGACATGGGCCAGCTGTGCAGAAGGTTGCTTGCATCTAATTCCACGTAAAATTCAAGAAACAAGAAGCTTGTATCAGGGTCTAGTGAAGCATGTGTGTGCACCTCATAACACATATGCAGATCAATATTTGACAATACTGCAGAGCGAGCAGTTCAGAGGAACAGGTGATGTAAAAGGGAAAAAGGGGAAGGAAACCAGAAACCAGGAAGGCACAGATTAAAAGACAAGTCAGGGAACTCTCAGGCATGGGAATGAAATGGTAGAAATGAGCTGTTGCCAGCGGCACTTCAACCTAAAGTCTGTTGGACATGAGCAGTTACCTGGTATGATCTAAAACCACCCTTATTTCATTCCTCCCCCAGATTCCAACTCAAGAGGACCAGGAAACTCTTTATATCATCCTACATGTCCACCCTGTGAAAAATCAGGGTTCTCCTTGCACCTTCTACTGTACAAGCACACAAAACACAAACATTCTGAGTATTAGTGAAGGAAAACAGAGATGAGTAGCCAGCACTGACCCAGAGTAAGACAGCATGCAGTGGTATTCAGGAAACAGAATATTACAAACCATGAAAGGAGGTCTTTCAAGAACCGCCCATGGTACATGCAAGTAAAGACCATAACTTGGCACACTTAGTCACAAAGAGCCTGTAGCTGGAGGAATGGTGCAAATGGAAGCCATGGATGTGGACACAGACACCCTCCCAGACAGAGAAAGTGCAAGATGGGCCCATTGAGTTGTTTATAACAATCCTGACTCCCAGACACTTCCTGCACCATTTGAGGCTATGGAAGTGAGGGATATTCATGGAGACCTTTGCTCAGGTCTCTCCAAATTACTCAGCATTCTCAGCCACAGCACATTTGACAGGACAATGGGGAAAACAAGTACAGCCCATGGTCTGGCTGTGAGAGCTATATCCAGAGAAGAAAGGAAGAGAGCATGTCACCACAAGACACTAGGAGAGATGTGAAGGTCTTACCTACAGATGAGACCAGTGCAAAAATTTCTACCATCATCTTGCAGTACAGAAGTCTCTGAGCCTCATCAAGGAGCCCCCACTCCTCCTCAGAGAAGGTTATGGCCACGTCCTCAAAGTTCATCTCCTGTCACAATTGGCACAGTTCAGTCCATGATGAGCTTCTCTCCTAGGATCTTATGTTCATAATACTCCCCAACATCCACATCCACCTGCTCCCTTGACTACTCTCATCAGAAAAGATACAGGCCTTGGTCCCATCAAAGTCTCTCTCTCCTTCTGTTCCTACTGATGCTGTGTCTTCCCCCCTCAATAAGGGCAAATGAGCTTGTAGATGATACCTGTGCTCTGGAGCTCACATGAAGGCCACACCCCTTTTCCATACAGTGGGTGTCATGAACATAGGGTGGGGAGCCATGGTATCCATAATAAGAGTGTGAGTGATTTGACACTGTTCTTGACTGGCAGTAACCTTGTTGTGTCCCGATTCAGGATATCACAAGGTTATGGTATCACACTTCAACCTTTTGAATCCAATCCCAGGGTGCTGAGGCCATCACTTTGCACTACCTGCTACACATAGTTCTTTGAACCACACTTCACACACAGTTGCATTCCAGGGGCACAACATCAAAGGTCACACAAATGTGCTGTGATGAGCAGTTTATTTCCTAATCATCTTCTTTTCCAAAATTCTAATGCATCACCTCTGTAATGTATTTCTCTCTCACCCTTCTCCCGTCTCTATGCCAGTGCATATTTTCAAGACAAGAGGACACTGATGTATGCCATCTCATTCCTATTGATCACTGTAACAGCCCTCAACAACAAAAGGCAGGTGTGCACATAAATTTCACTGAAGCTCTGGGCCAGGAATGCAGCACCACAACATGCCCTCTTTTCAGGAATTAATCTGACATTCACCATATCCTATTTCCAGACATCACCAGAAATGGACTCAAACTTCATTCCCTCTTATATCAATGTCAGGGCCATTTAACTATGTAAGCACATGAGTACACCAAGGGCACATCACGCTTTCTCCCACACCTATCTCACACCTGCACTCCCACACCCACAGCACTCAGGGTGATTTCTTGACTTCCTACTCATTACTCAGTATGTGTGCTATAGTGAATGCTTGGCAAATTCAAACAGGATTAAGTTCTACACCAACTCTGAGAGTCCACACTCATTGAAGCAGCCTTGAGTTCTGCTATGAAGGCCTCCCTCCCTGATTGTGTTTTCCTTCAACCTCAATAACTGAGAACCACATCAGATCTGAGATATCCAGAGGCCACCTCCACTGGTGCTGCACCTGATCTCCCTTCTCCAGTCACAGCCTTTAGCACTCAAGTCCCATCACCTAAGGTCCTCTAGCCCATACCCAGTGAGTCTCACAGATGCCCACTCATGCCACTCAGCAAATCAACGTGATTGAAGACAACAGCTCAGATTAAAGCTCAATCAAAATCCTGGTGTGTGTTTAACCCGTGAATATGCAACAGCTGCAGTCTCATCTTGTTTGATTCACTCTTTGGTTTCCAATTTAAAAAGAAAGAAAATGATCCACAACCACACCCTGGTCCCTACATTCCCAACTACATTTTAGAGAAGTTTTTATTCTGAACTGCTCCTCAGAGTTCCAGATGCTCATGAACTACTCCCTGAAATATCGGTAACCCTAACAGGTAAAATATAAAAGTTTTGGTATCCCCAATGAACATTACAGTTCCCACTATGAATATCTGCATCTCAGCTGACACGGTCCTTCCATACCTCCCGTTGCCAAATGCAAACCTTCACAACATCCCTGACTCTTACCTCTCTGTCTACCTCCAAATTAGGTAATCCAGGTGGCCACATATAAAACACTAATACAGAATTCAACTGCTTATTTCACCTCCACAGCCACTATCATGGGCCAGTTACCAGAAAATTCATCAAGACTATTACAACAGCTTCCATCCTAGTCTTTCTACCGCCTACATCCCATCTATAGTTCATCATGCTGCAGCCACAGGAGGTCCCACCTGCCTCCATTGCTCCAAATATCCCAACACCTACAGAACAGATTTCCAAGTTGTCACAAAGCTGCTCAAGACCTGACTCCTGTCCCATTGTTACCATTTCCTAATTAAAAGGAAAAAACGGGGGACACCATAGGGTTTCTGAATGAGCTCCGTCTTCACTCTGAGTCTTTGCACACATAGGACCCTATGCCTGGAAAATCCTCTCACATCCCATTCCACTGGTTGCCAATAACAGGGACCATACATAGGACCCTAGACCTGGACTTAGAATTCTGGGCTTGGTGTCTCATCAAGGTCTTGAGGTCCCAGGGCTAGAAGAGTGGGTGTACGATCCCAGGACCCCACTACCTCAGAGGCCACAAGAGTGTGAGGCCCTGAGATCAGTCCCACAACCCAGTCCCCTAAGCGGCTCTGCACCTGCAGGAACCTGTGGGAACGGAAGGCCTGTGGAGGGCCTGGCACCCACCGCCAGGACCCAGGGGCTCAGGCTGCTCAGGGCCCTGGCCCAGCTCCAGGTGATGCCCGCATCCCTCAGGGCTCAGGCCTCAGTGCACACCCAACTAGTTACCTTATCATTTACAGGACTTCTCCTTCCCATCCCTCACTGCTGTCCTCTCTCTTCTAGTATGCCCTTCCTCTGAGAAGTTTTGAGAAAAGTTTAGAACCCTAACTCACACTATGTCCCTCTCTGGTTCACAGCCATGGATGGCAGCAGCTTCCTGAAAATGAAGTAAAACTCCTCACACAGAACTTTGCTTCATCTTCTTTGTTGCCTTTACGCATAAAACAGGCCAAGGTTTCCCCAATCCTCCCTCCTCAGTAACACCACCACGGCCTTACACGGTGGCCTTTCAGCCTGTCACCCTCTCCCACCCAATCACACCATGAGCACCCTAACCAACTCACTGTTCCGGCGCTGAGACCTGGGCTGCAGGACGGGAAAGGCACCCACAGCCGAGCCTGGAGGGAAAATGAGGTGAGGCCGCGTTGGACTCTGGCAGGAGAAAGTAGTTTGGGAGGCACGGAGGACTCAATCACGGCCTATTGTGGCTCAACCAGCCTCAGACACACCCTGCGCTGCGGGAACACTGCCTCTGAGGCCTCGTGACCCAGCACTGGAGCCTCTGATTCTGTGAACACACTGCAAAGGTCAAACTCACCACCAGGAGAAAGACCCTGGAGGTCAAGCTCCAACCAATGAGCACAGGGATAATGTGCCTCTCCTGGGCTTCCATTGGCTAAACCCAGCCATCCTTAGCGCATGGCCCTTTGGGTAATGTAGCAATCTAGCCTCCCATGGGGCACTAGGATCCCAGTCACTCACTGACCATTGCGAATATTGTTCTGGGGCGTCCAAGTGGCACTGGGAACTGACAACTTAGGTTTTAGGGGCTGGCCACAGGTTTCTGGGGAGTGTTGTCTACAAAACTGAACTCTTGTTTAGAAACATTATTTCAGATTCCGTGATGCTTAGAATGCTCCCTCAGGTGAAAAGTATTATTTCAATTATTCCTGAAGACTACAAATCTAAATGGATAAATATATGTAAAGATATTTTAATTGACTTTTACAGAGAGACGGAGAGAAACACAGACTGGCTGCCTCCTACATGACCCCCTAATGGGATGCAGCCCATTACCACAGCAGGTGCCCGCAAATAAGAACTGAACTGGCAATCATTCTGTGCATGGGACTACACTCAACAAACTGAGCCACTCCAGCCTGGCTTTTTTTTTTTTTTTTTTTTTTTTACATCAAAATACGACATTATTAAAAGAAAAAGCAGGCTATGAGACAATATATGTAATCCTATCCTATTCGTTTAAAATGAAAATTTGGAAGAATACATAGACCAAAACATTGATAGTTCCTACATTGTCTCTATGTCTGTGGTCAGTACACACTGTGACGTTAAGGAGCTAACAGTTACTACAGGTGCCAGGCCCTGGATTCAATGCTTTACCTACATTATTATTTCATTTAATCCTCTCTGCAACCTGAGGTGGTTTAACCATCTATTTAATGTGGAGGAAATCCAGGCTCAGAGACTCAATATAAATTGACTGATTGTAGAGTTAATAAAGGCAGGGCTGGAAGTCAAACCCAGGTGTCTCCAACAACAGAGCTCTGGCTTCTGTTAGGCTCTGCTGCCTCCTAGAGGGTAGAATAGGGGATGCGTTCCCGTTAGGACAGGTAGATGTTATGGTGGGTAACAATCAGCCCCAAAGTTTTAGTGGCTTAGAGTAAAGAAGGTATCTTTCCTGTTCACAGCACATGAACACCCTGGTTCTCCTGGAATCAGGATAAAGGAGCAGCCAACATGTAGGTTCCTGTTGGGTGTTATCAGAGATGGACAGAGAGGGTGGCCCGTCTCACTGGTCCCAGACTCCTCTGTTAGAGGTGACAGGCTGGACTTTCACCACATTTCCTTGGTCAAACCATATCACTGGCTGCAGCCAACATCAGGGTCAGTAGCAAAAGCTGACCTACTTGATGGCCCCCTCTTTTGGGGGACTGTGCAGGGGCAATAGAGAGGAGTGGGGATTGGTAGGAAATGACAGTGTAAGTCAGTCAGGATGCTTTGCTTTCTCCTCTTCCACCTAGACTTTGTCTCCGAGCTGCCCAAAACCCAACATTCATAGAAGTGAACTTCAAAAAAAGGAGTTTGGCCCTAACTGGTTTGGCTCAGTGGATAGAGCGTCGGCCTGTGGACTGAAAGGTCCCACGATTGATTCCGGTCAAGGGCATGTACCTGCATGTTATCATGTTGAGACCAACCCTCTCCTGCTGGGAAGGCTTGTATTGCAGAATGTTCTCCCCATTGAAAATACACAGCACCCTTTCCTGGAAAATGCATGCAACCTCCAGGATGGCAGGGAAGTGAGGGTGGGGAGGGTGTGTGCTTTATTTTTAATAAAATCCAAGAAGAAAATCACCCCAAAAATACAAAAATAGACTCAAAGAACATCAATGGGTCTCAGGGTTGTATGTGGACTTGCTAGAGGCAGACTTTTCCTAAGGTGAACTGATTTTTGGCTCAAAGCATCAGGGAGCTTCTCCCAGATAAAGGAGATTCAGTTGCAGCGGGCCTGGGGACGGGGAGAGCAGGCTGGAGAGACCTCTGGATGGAGACAGAAGAACCCTGGCCAGCTCTTCTCAGGCAGACACAGAATTCCAATCCCTCCCAGCAGCCTGCCTTGGGCTCCTCTCTGCCAGCTCCTGGGCAGGACACAGCATGCCCAGCTGCAGGGGGAATATCTCGAGCAAAGGAAGGAGAGAGGGAGGAAAGGTGGGCTGTGCCGGCAGAGCCCCATCTTAGAGAAGAAGGGTGGATGGATTTTTTTTTTGAGAGAGAGAAAGTGGGAGGGGGATGAAAGAGAGAGAAACATAATGACTGGAAGCCTCCCACACCAGCCGAAATGGTGGGCTGGGAATCAAATGTGCAAAATACAACCAAAGAGTCATGTGGTCTTTATTTCAAGGCCTTGGGCAGTAATGCAAAGAAAATTGTACAAAAAGGATTCTCTGCCATGAATCTATCCTTTCTGAAGCACAGAAAGTTTGAGATCCCCACAATATCTGTTAAGTCTACATGCTGACAGATCAAAATTGTGCTTTCAAAGCAACACAGCAGTGAAAAAAACCAACAAATTTAAAGGTACAAAAGCAAAATCACATTTACAAAAACATCATATACCAGAGCAGTGTACAGCAATCAGTTTACAACAATTCATCACAGTATAAGGTGAGAGCCACTATGTCCCTGAAAGAGGTAGCACTTCTTAGCTGAGAATGGGGTTTTGGACGAATCCTGGGTAAGGTGAATTTCCTAGTCAGAGAGAAAGGAATGAAGATCCTGCCAAGAGCTCAGAGTCTTCATAATTCACTTAAGCACAAGGGAGAACACAGAATTCCTTTTCCCTGAGCACGCAGGGGTGGTGACTGATGCACACTGTTCAGGTGAGCCAGGTGGTAGAGGAGGTCACTTCAGCCACAATCACTCGCAGTGACATCAATGAGGTAGGAGTCCTCAGAAGTTAGCAAGTGCAATGCAGCTCCTTCAAGCCTCACTTGTACCTCAAACTTACGAGGAATTTCGCACAGTGTATGTTCAGATAAAAGGGGTTTATATTCAGGTAAATGGATTTAAGTCTCCTTCAGTGTTGTAGTGAGAAAGATAAACCATCCCCTGCACAGTTAAGGCTTTTCTCCAATGTGAACTCTCAGATGTCTGACAAGGCTAGGTTTGCAGCGAAAACATTTCCCACATTTACTACACTCATATGGCTTTTCTCCGGTATGCACTCTGTGGTGTTGAATGAGGGTAGACTTTTGCCTAAAGAACTTCCCACAATCACTACATTCAAAAGGTTTTTCGCCAGTGTGAATTTTCTTATGTTCAGAGAGGTGACAGCTTCTCCTGAAGGACTTTCCACAATCAGTACACTCATAAGGCTTTTCTCCAGCGTGAACTCTCTTGTGGTCAAGGAGGTTAATATTGTAGCTAAGAGACTTCCCAGAGTCAGTACACTCATAGGGTTTTTCTGCAGTGTGAACTCGTGTGTGGTCAAGGAGGTTAATGTAGCTAAAATATTTCCCACAATCAGTACACTCATAGGGTTTTTCTCCACTGTGAACCCTCTTGTGGGTAAGGAGGTCATTATTGGTCCTAAAAGATTTCCCACATTCACTACACTCATAAGGTTTTTCACCAGTGTGAAATCTGCGGTGTAGAATAAGTGAATTCCTTTGCCGGAATGACTTTCCACAATCACTACACTCATAAGGCTTTTCTCCAGTATGAACTCTGTAGTGTTTAGTGAGGTTCCCCTTTAGTCTAAACAACTTCCCACAATTACTACATTCAAAAGGTTTTTCTCCAGAGTGAACTCTCTTGTGGTTAAGGAGTGAATTATTGATCCTAAAAGATTTCCCACAATTAGTACACTCATAGGGTTTTTCTCCAGTGTGAACTCTCTTATGGTTAAGGAGGTTAATATTGCTGCTAAAAGATTTTCCACAATCAGTACACTCATAGGGTTTTTCTCCAGTGTGAACACGGTGGTGTTCAGTGAGTTGAGAGCTTTGCCTGAAGGACTTCCCACAATCACTACACTGATATGGCTTTTCTCCAGTGTGAACTCTCTTGTGGTTAAGGAGATTACTATTGTTCCTAAAGAATTTCCCACAATCAGTACACTCATAGGGCTTTTCTCCAGTGTGAACACGGTGGTGTACAGTGAGGTGAGACCTTTGCCTGAAGGACTTTCCACAATCACAACACTGATATGGCTTTTCTCCAGTGTGAACTTTCTTGTGGTTAAGGAGCACATTATTGCTCCTAAAAGATTTCCCACAATCAGTACACTCATAGGGCTTTTCTCCAGTGTGAACACGGTAGTGTTCAGTGAGGTGAGACCTTTGCCTGTAGAACTTCCCACAAACAGTGCACTCATAGGGCTTTCTTCTAGTGTGAATTCTTCCATGTTGAATGAGGTTAAAGCTTCCTCTAAAAACTTGCCCACATTTGTTACTGTCATAGTTCACTTCTCCAGAGCAGGAACCCTGAAGCTGAACAACTTTCTGGTTGTGGCTGCCTAATTTTTCAGTCACAAGTCTGCTGAAGATTTTTTCCACCAAAATATTCCTGTGAAATCTCACTGCCACTGTGCGGCTCCTCAGTGTTGAGAGGGGCCTGGTGCTGGAAAAGCTCTGACATGGCTGAGAAGACTTTCCCAACTTCCCTATTAGTTAAAGGCACCCAAGGTAAGTAGAAGCTGCACCTGGTCACAAACGAGGCCCTGTCCACAGCTTCTTTCCAGGGCTTCTCTCCACTGGCTTCCCTATGTTGTTGGGGAGGGTTTGCACTGAAACAGAAGTCTCTCACACATGCGTCACTGAAGAAGCCTTTCTGCACAAAGTCTGCTGCTTGTGACTCAGTCAGGTGCAGAATATCTTTTAACACTGAGACACACCGCTTACACAGATGGGTCCTCTGGATTGCTCGAGCTGCCTTAGAAGCCCTGACCTGTGACTCTCCTTCTATAGATATGGTCTTCTCAGGACAGACGTCCTCATCATCCGTTTTATTCCAGCAACCTGAAAACAGAGAAATGAGGAGGAACTGATTGTTGACTGTTGTGATAGGGGAAGTCCCATTGCTACAGCATTATGCATATTATACATGGGTTCTATGCAATTGTCTGAAAATAACAGATGTTCAGGAAGGATTAATAAGAAGCTGCTGTGAAGGTCTGCACCTCTGAATGTCACAAAACAGGGACGACCTCACCAGAAACATGACACACACATGGCAAGGACCACATGAAAGAGAAGATGCATCTCCAGCTCAGTCTTCTGCTAAGAGTGCTCAGCAGGGCTGGTCTGCTGCTGACAGGGGCAAGCTGTGCAGAAGGTTGGTTATGTCTTATTCCAAGTAAAATTCAATAAATGAGTAGCAGGGGTTTGAGAACTACTTAAGCATGTATGTGCACCTCATAACACATGTGCAGGTCCATGTAGGAGAATACTGCAGAGGGAGCAGTGCAGAGGGACAGGTGATGCAAAAAGGTGACAAAGGTGAAGGTAGCCAAACGCCAGGAAGTCACAGATGAAATGCAAGTCAGCAAAGTGTCAAGTATGGAAAAGAGAAGGCAGAAATGGGGTGTAGTCAGTGGTACCTGCCCCTAAACACTGTTGGAAATTAGCTGGTTCCTGGTACCATCTGACCACCACCATTATGTCATACCTTCCCCCCAGTTGTCACTCGGCATGCCCAGACCTCCTCTGAGACCATCTTGCATGTTCACCATAAGAGCAAACCAGATTTCTCCCTGAATCTTCTACTCTACCAATGCATAAACCCTAAATAATCCAAGTATTAATGATAGACAACAGAGGAGAGCAGCCTGCTTTGTCCTAGAGCATTTTGGCCCCAATAGTACTCAGCTAAGGTAATAATACAAGGAACAATTGAAGAAGGGTCTTACAAGAATAGCTCATGGTTAATGTATGTGAAGCACATAACCAGGCACAGGCGGTCACAAAACACCTTTCCCTAGAGGAAGGGGGAAGAAGGGAATAAATGTGGATATTGTCACCCTCCCAGGGAGAGGAAGAGGAAGATGGGACCCGTTAAGCTGCCTGTAAGACTCCCGAATCCCAGACACTTTCTGCACTTTTTGAAGCAATGGGGGTTAGGGATGGTACTAGATTCCATTGGTAAGGGCTCTGCCCA
Source organism: Plecotus auritus (assembly GCF_963455305.1). Lineage (NCBI taxonomy): Eukaryota > Metazoa > Chordata > Mammalia > Chiroptera > Vespertilionidae > Plecotus > Plecotus auritus. The sequence continues at coordinate 1,349,095 of NC_137785.1, read as the reverse complement.
CAGCTCAGCTCCAGAAGCTACAGCACATTTGATAAGACAGGGGCAGAAATCAGCAAAACACTCACCACAGAACTCTGGGACAATGTGAAGCTCTTACCTGCAGATGAGACAAGTGCAAACACTTCCAGCATCACATCGCAGTACAGAAGTCTCTGAGCCTCATCAAGGAGCCCCCACTCCTCCTGGGAGAAGGCGATGGCCACGTCCTCAAATTTCATCTCCTGTCGTAATGGGGACAGTTCAGTCCATGATCAGCTTCTCTCCTAGGCTTTACTTTCGTCATAGGTCCCACTCTCCATAACCATCTGCTCCCTCCACTCCCCACATCACAGAAAATATCAGACCTTGCATCCACCAGAGTCACTCTCTCCTTATATTCCTACTCATACTGTGTCTTCCCACAGCAATAAAGCAGATGCCCAGATTGATTATACCTGACCTCAGGGCCTCACATTTAGGATCAATGCAATGGTTGTCACCAATATAGGGTACGGGTAAATGTTGGCCATGAGCAGAGATGTGAGTGATTTGACACTGGTCTTGTGGGGCAATATTCTTTTTGTCCAACACATTCTTCCTCCAAGTCCCGAAAAACATGGCATGACTCGTCATACTTTTGATTCCATCCTAGGGTGCTGAAGCCAACACTTTGTGTTACCTGTTCCACATAATTCTTTGTATCACACTTCTATCATGCAGCTTCATTCCCAGAGTCACAACTTCAAAGACAACACAAATATGCCATGAAGAGGAGGGGATGTTTTCTAATCAGCTTCTTTTCTTTTCTTTTTAATATATTTTATTGATTTTTTTCACAGAGAGGAAGTAAGAGGGAGAGTTAGAAACATCAATGAGAGAGAAACATCAATCAGCTGCCTCCTGCACACCCCCTACTGGGGATGTGCCGGCAACCAAGGTACATGCCCTTGACCGGAATCGAACCTGGACCCTTCAGTCCGCAGGCCGACTCTCTATCCACTAAGCCAAACCGGTTAGGGCCTAATCAGCTTCTTTTCAACATTCTAACTCACCTCCTCTGTAATGTATTTCTCTCTTACCCTTCTCCCTTCCCCAAGCCAGTAGAGATTTTCAAGCCCAGTTGACACTTTGCATTCCTATTGATCACTGAATCAGCCCAACAACAACAGGCACATGTGCACCTATATGACACCTAAATTCTGGATCTGGCATGTAGCCCCACAACACCTGTCTTTTCAGGAATTACCCTAAAATTCCCCATGTTGTATCATCCAGTTATCACCAGAAATGGAGTCAACCTAATTCCCTCTATGTCAATATCAGGGATCTGTGGCCATGAATTCACACTCCCTCTCCAAGAGCACATCACTCCTTCTCCCACACCTCTCTCACACCTGCACTCCTGTAGACTCCGCTCCCATAGACATCTCCTTGGTCTTAGTCATAACTCAGCAAGTGTGTTCCAGAAAATGCATGGCAAGTTCAAACAGTATCACGGAATAATCTGACTCTGATTGCCCACACCCAAGACACAGCCTTCAGTTCTGCTATGAAGGCCTCCATCCCAACTTCTTTTTTCCTTCCACCTCACCTATTGAGAACCACATCAGATCTCAGTTATCCAGAGCCCACCTCTAATGTTGCTGCAGTTGATGTCCCTTCTACACTCATAGCCCTCAGTACTCAAGTCCTCAGTACTCAAGTACTATGGCCCTCTACCCCATGCCCAGTGAGTCTAGCAGATGCCCACTCAGGCCCATAAGCTAATCAACCAAACTAGATTCAACACACCAGGCCACACAAAGGGTCACAAGAAATCCTGGTGAGTATTTAAGACAGCGGTTCTCAACCTGTGGGTCGCAACCCCTTTGGGGTCGAACAACCCTTTCACAGGGTTCGCCTAAGACATCCTGCATATCAGATATTTACATTACGATTCATAACAGTAGCAAAATTACAGTTATGAAGTAGCAACAAAAATAATTTTATGGTTGGGGGTCACCACAACATGAGGAACTGTATTAAAGTGTCACGGCATTAGGAAGGTTGAGAACCACTGGTTTAAGAAGTAAATACGCACCAGCCACAGTCCCACCATTTTTGTATTACTCTTCTACCTCCAATTAATAATAATAGTAAAAAAAAGGTGGTCTACAACTCCTCCCTGGTCCACACTCCTTACTATTTTTTTAAGTAGTCTTCATCTTGAACTACTCCTCAGAGTACCAGATGGTCATGCACTGGTCTCTGAAATATCTCATACCCTAATAGGAAAAAATAAAAGATGTTATATTCCTCATGAACATGACTGTTCCCACTATGAATTTCTCCATGTCAGTTGATGGTGCTTTCATACTGGCAGGTGCTAAATTCAAACCTTCACATCATCTCTGATTTTTACCCCTCTCCAATCCTCAAAATTAGAAAATCCAGGTGGCCACACCTAAATCACTGATCCATAATGCAACTGCTTCGTCCACATCCACAACCACCACTGAGCTCCAGGTACCATCACACTCACCAACACCATCACAGCAGCTTCCATCCTAGTCTTCCTCCCACCGTCCTCACCCCCATATTGTGCATCATGCTGCAGTCACAGGAGTCTAATGAGACCTGGGACACATCACCTGCTCTACTGCTCCAATGACCCCAGTGATCCCATCACCAGCAGAACAGAAACCCAAGTTGTCACAAAGCTCCTCTGGACTTGATTCCTGTCCCACTGTTTCCAGTTCCTATTTTTAAACAATGCACACCTGCTCGTCCCTCAATCAGCTTAGTCTTCACTTCAAGCCTTTCCTCATTCTGGAACCCATGCATGGAAGGACCTATCACCCACAATTCCACTGGATGCCAAAATCAGGTGGCACTCACGTGAGCCTTGACCTGGACTTAGGTTTCTGGGCTTGGTGTCCCTTCAAGGTCCCCAGGTCCAAGGTCCCCGAGAAGAGAGGCTGGACAGCCCCAGGACCCCACAACCTCAGAGGCCACGATAGTGTGAGGCCCTGACATCAGCCCCACAGCCCAGCCCCTCAGCGGCTCTGCACCTGCAGGAACCTGTGGGGACGGAAGGCCTGTGGAGGGCCTGGCACCCACCGCCAGGACCCAGGGGCTCCGGCTGCTCAGGGCCCTGGCCCAGCCCCGGGGCCGGTGACGCCCGCACCCCTCGGGGCTCAGGGTCCCTCTGTGGTTCCCACCGCCCACAGCCCCGTCCCCTGAGGAGGAAGGGACGCTCCTCCCGGAACCGCCTCTCCTCCTCGCTGTCGCCTTTAGACACAAACAGGCCTGGGCTCCCCACCTCCCGGCTCAGCCCCCCACGGCCTTCCCCGGGGCATCGCAGCCCGTCGCCCTCCTCCCCTCACCCCCTGCGTCCCCCACGGGCACTCACTGCTCTGGGCGCTGCGACCTGGGCTGCGGGGCCTGAGCGGCGCCGGCCCCGAGGCTGGAGGGCCGATGGGGTGACGACGAGTGAACTCTGTCAGCGGAGAGGAGGCGGGAGGCACGGGGACCCCAGTCCCGCCGGTTGGGGGTCCCCCAGCCTCAGACTCACCCTGCCCAGCGGGACGCTGCCTCCCGCACCTCCTCCTACTCGCCACCAGAGCGCTGACACTGTGAGTCTGTGAACCCACAGAAGAGGCCAAAATGGCCGCCAGGAGGAGGACGCAGGAAGTCCCGCCCTAACCGGATGTGCAGGCACCGAAATGGTCCTTCCATCCTCTGACTCCAGCGCAATGCTTTCTGGGTAATGAAGTTTTCCCAAATACCCAGCCAATGGCCCAGGTGAATACAGGTGTTGAGGCAGCGCAAGTGGTGCCGGGAGAGAAAAAATGGGGCTGGAGGTCTGGGTGACCGGCACCCACTGACCGATCTCTGAGGGGAGGGGACGGAGACCTGGAATAGATCCACCAAAGAATGGCTATACAGGGGAAATGGGGACATCTGTAATACTACCAACAAAAACACATACAGATATTAAAAACAAACCTTTTTTTTAAATCCTATAGCCCAGCTGGTGGGGCTCAGTGGTGGACCATCGACCTATGAACCAGGAGGTCATGGTCACGGCACATACATGGGTTGCAGGCACAATTCCCAGAGAGAGGGGAGGGACAGGAAGCAGCCTATTAGTAACTCTCTCTCATCATTGATGTTTCTCTCTCTTCCTCTTCCTTCCTCCGTAAAATCAATTTAAAATATTTTTTAAATGTATGGTTTAAATCAATGGTACTTAAACCAAACTTTAAAATAGGTTTAAAACTTGAGGATCCCAGTAATTTTAAACTGTGTTGTTAGGACAGTTCTAGAGCAGCCGAAACCGGTTTGGCTCAGTGGATAGAGCGTCGGCCTGCGGACTGAGGGGTCCCGGGTTCGATTCCGGCCAAGGGCATGTACCTTGGTTACGGGCACATCCCCATTAGGAGGTGTGCCGGAGGCAGCTGATCGATGTTTCTAACCTCCCTCTCCCTTCCTCTCTGTAAAATATCAATAAATTATATTTTTTTTTTAAAAAAAGTTCTAGAGCATATGTGTTGCTACTGTATGAGTTTGTTGGAAATAAAATACAATGATGTTCTAGTGAAAGATCTCATCACATCCGTGTCCAATTCTATCATTCTGGAAGTTTAAAACTGACCATGCTGAGAGTACTTACGCCAGGGAAATTCACAAATGCTACAATCGTAGACTTCACTTAATGTATTAATGAATGCTTAGACTTAAATAAGAGTGGCTCTGAATGCTACCAATGCAGATTAAATGTATAAGTATCTACACTAATAAAAGACAAAGATGCAAAGAGACCGTACCAGCTGGTCAGTAGTGAGTATGCAAATTAACCCAACAAAATGGTGGGTTAATTCGCATAAGCAAGCATGGAGCGAAGACTGAACACTGAAGACTGAAGGCTTGGCTCCGCTGTGGCCCGGGTCCCGGGTGCCAGAGGAAAACCGGTGCCGGCAGACAGGGGAAGGAAGGCTTATTGCATAAATCTTCGTGCAACGGGCCTCTAGTATGGTATAAGTTGGCTTAATTTGTACATAGCAATTACAACTGAGTAAAAGGATTTTCCTGTCAGGATTCAGAACCTATGGTTGAATATGGCAAAGGAGTCACTTGAGTCACTGAGGAATGAGGGGAATTTAAGCAGATGTTGTAGATGCTGCACAGTCCTCCTTCAGTTAAAATAATCCATTTATTTAGACAATTTTAAAAAGATTCTCAGCAGACATTCTAATAAAGCAGATAAATACAGTGCAAATAAATGTATAAAAAATATTCACCATAAACAATTTTTAGGTAGATGGAATTAAAACGAAAACAAGTTAACATTATATACATTTCCAGGGTTACTATCTAAAAAGAGTAAGCATAGTATGCCCTTGCAGGGTAGCAGAAAATTGGAATTTTTATATTCTGTGGGTTAGGGGGAAGCCAAAGGAAATGACCATTTTGGGTCACAGTTATGCATATCTTAAATATAAAACACTCACCTACACAACAGTTTGATAAGTAAAACATATGTCTATGTAGAGAACTGAATGCACACATTCCCAGGAGATTTATGTATAATGCCCCAAAACCTGGAAATAACAAAAAACATAGCTCAATAGAAAAAGTGATTATTCATGGAATACAGCACTACTCAGAAATAAGTAAATCATCTTTTCCTATAAGCATTTGTGTTGAATCTCAAAATGACTGTGTAGCATGGAGGAAACCAGTCTTTTTTAAAGAGTACACACCAAGTAGTGCCTATAAAATTATGAACAATATGAACTATTTTATTGTAAAAAAGGAAAATCCATGACTGCAGAACCAAAAATGTCAGAAAGAACGATTATAACAGCATATTAAGAAAATGTACGATGTGGCAAAAATTGGTTTAGAGTTCATGGTATGGAAAATAATATATTAACTAATAATAATGATGATAATAATAATAATAATGATACAGAAATAGACTCTGCCCAGACCAGTGTCCTCAGTTGGCTGGGTGAGATTTCACTGAGTGAACAGTCTCTAGTTTAATTCCAGGGCAGTCCACATTCCCAAATGGATCCCAGTAGGGGGCCGGCAGGAGGCAGCAGATCTATATTTATCTCTGTCTTCCCCTCTCTTAATGTCTCTCTCCCCAATAAGAATAAAAGTATTTTTAAAATTTCTTTAAAAGAATAATCTCTGTGTTCTCTCAACTTACAACTGTAAGCCTATTGTTGCCCCACCCTGTGTAGGAGTTACAGGTGGTGTATGTCACATGTGACAGTTTCACAGCTTTATCTCTAGGTCAGGGCTCACCAAATAGCACACATGAGAAAGGTGCACTTTGTTGGATGTCAGTTCTCATTTCCTGGGGGACCAGCCTTGCCTCAGTGGCAGAAAATGTTCTCAAGTAGGGAAGATTATTGCCATTGGAACCAACAGGAATGCTGACTGGGACTGATTACAGCATTATCCTTCCTCTAGCTTTGAGGTCTTGCCTGTTGAGCAACAACCTTGAGGTGAATATTCTAGATGGGCCAGGGGAATCCTGACGAGGTGATTTTTCTGCCTAAAAGATTTTCCACATTCTCTAGAAAAACATTAGATTATTTTCTCTGCCATTGATTCCATCTAAAGGAAATAGTGATGGAGGTCCTCAGAATGTAATCAAAGATCATACAAGCCACAGGTCCCAGTGTAATTTTGGACTTATGTCCAGAAGAGGCACTTTTCATCTAGTTTAACTGCAGCGTCTGCTATGAATATGCAATCAGTGTCTCTGTCCCAATACTAATTCCACCTCAGGCTTACAACAAATGACACCAGCCAACGAAATCTCACAAATCATGATGCATGGCCTCTTTGGAGCATGTGAACAGTAGTTCCCCTAAACATTGCTGACATATATGTAATACATACTGCGAACAGAGAATATAATTCATATTGTTCACAGCAGCACAATATAAGGCCACCAGTTCAGGGCGACCATTGACCTCTACAATATAAGAGGCACCAGACAGCACATTAGAACCACAAAGTCATGCACACTCTCTCTCAAGGCCTTGGTCGGCAACACAAAATCAGCCAATATTGAACAAAGAGTGACTTTCTTCCATCCAGCTCTACCATCCAAAGCACGGAAAGTTTGGGACCCCACCATATCTGTTCACCTGTACATGCTGACAGATCACAACATTCCTTTCAATCATCCCAGACTCTCAAGTATTGAATGAGGAAAGATTTGTAACGAAATGATTTCCCACATTCAACACTCACGAGGGCCTTTTTCAGTGTGAACTCTGTGGTGTTGAATGAGAGTAGAGATTCTGCTGAAGGATTTCCACATTCACTACACTCATCAGGTTTCTCTCCAGTTTGAACTCTGTGGTGTTTAGTGAAGGAAGACCTTACATGGAAGGACTTCTGACATTCACTACACACATAGGGTTTTTCTCTAGTGTGAATTCTGTAGTGTCTAACGAGGTTAGAGTTCTCATGGAAGCACTTCCCACAATCACTACATTGATATGGACCATTTCCCAGTGTGAAGTCTCCGGTGGATAATGAGGTGACTTTTGTGCCTAAAAGATTTCCAACATTTACTACACTCATAAGGTTTTTCTCCAGTGTGAACTCTATGGTGTCGAATGAGGTTAGAGATTTGACCGGAGCACTTCCCACAATCACTACATTGATGCAGCTTTTCTCCAGTGTGAACTCTCTTATGGGTAGAGAGCTTATAATTGCACCTAAATAATTTTCCACATTCACTACATTTCAAAGGTTTTCCTCCAGTGTGAACTCTGTGGTGTTGAATGAGAGCAGAGGTACTGATGAAGGACTTCCCACATTCACTACACTCATACGGTTTTTCCCCAGTGTGAACTCTCTGGTGAATAAGGAGGTGATTGTTGTGCCTAAAAGATTTTCCACATTCACTACACTTATATGGTTTTTCTCCAGTGTGAACTCTTTTGTGTTTAGTGAGATGAGAACTTTAATGAAAGGACTTCTCACAAACACTGCACTCCTAAGGTTTTTCTCCAGTGTGAATTCTGTAGTGATTAATGAGGCAAGATTTTTGACTGAAGCACTTTCCACAATCAGTACATTGATATGGTTTTTCTCCAGTGTGAACTCGCTGTTGGCTAAGGATGTGATTGTTGTGCCTAAAAGATGTCAGACATTCACTACACTTATAAGGTCTTTCTCCAGTGTGAACTCTCTGGTGGATGATGAGGTGAATTTTCTGCCTAAAAGATTTTCCACATTCACTACATTTATAAGGTTTTTCTCCAGTGTGAACTCTGAGGTGTTTAGTGAGGGAATACCTCACACGGAAGGACTTCCCACATTCACTACACTCATACGGTTTTTCTCCAGTGTGAATTCTGTAGTGTTCAATAAGGCTAGAGTTCTCTTGGAAGCACTTCCCACAATCACTACATTGATACGGCTTTTCTCCAGTGTGAACTCTCTGGTGGATAAGGAGGTGACTTTTCTGCCTAAAATGTTTCCCACATTCACTGCACTCATAAGGTTTTTCTCCGGTGTGTACTCTGTGGTGTTTAATGAGGCTAGATTTTTGACTGACGCACTTCCCACATTCACTACATTGATAAGGTTTTTCTCCTGTGTGAACTCTGTGGTGTCGAAAGAGGTTACAGATTTTATTGAAGCGCTTCCCACAATCACTACACTGATGCAGCTTTTCTCCAGTGTGAACTCTGCTGTGGGTAAAGAGGTTATAATTGCGCTTAAATGATTTTCCACATTCAGTACATTTGTAAGGCTTTTCTGCAGTGTGAACGGTGTGGTGTTTAGTGAGGGAAGACCTTTGATTGAACAGCTTCCCACACTCAGTGCACTGATAGGACATCTCTCCAGTGGGAACTCTCCTATGTCTATTGAGGTTAAAGATACATGAAAACACTTTCCCACATGTATTACACTTACAATTCACTTCTCCAGAGCAGACACCCTGATATTCAACAAGGTAAAGGTTGTGGTTGGAAGCTTTTTTACAATAATCCCATTGGTGATGCCTTTTTCTATTGAGAAATTCCCCTGAAATCTCACTGCCACTGTGTGGCTCCTCAGTGTTGAGAGGGGCCTGGTGCTGGAGAAGCTCTGGGGTGGCTGGGAAGTCTTCCCCAACCTCCCTACTGGTTGAAGGCAGCCCTGATAAGTAGAAGCGGCACTTGTTCACAATCGATGCCCTGTCCACAGCTTCTTTCCAGGGCTTCTCTCCAGTGGCTTCCCTGTGTTGCTGGGGAGGGTTTTCACTGAAACAGAAGTCTCTCACACATGCATTAGTGAAGAAGCCTTTCTGCTCAAAGTCTGCTGCTTGTGACTCAGTCAGGTGCAGAATGTCTTTGAACACAGAGAAACACCTCCCGCAGAGATGGGTCCTCTGGGATGCTGGAGCTGTCTTAGGAGCACTAACCTGTGACTCCCCTTGTACAGAGACACTGTGCTCATAACTGGCCTCCACATCATGCGTTTTATGCCCACAACCTGAAAACAGAAAAATTGTGAGGAAATGAATATCGACTGTGGTGACAGGGAGAAGTGTCATTACTAAAGTGTGTCGAACATATAACATGTTGGTATCATGCAATTGTCTGACAGTAAAATATCTGAAGGAAATATTGATAAGATGCTGCTTTGAATATTTGGGCCTCTGAAGATCATACAGGGAAGACCTCAAACAAAATATGAAACAAACATGGCAAGACCCACATGGAACAGAAGCTGGATCGTCCACTCATTCTTCTAACAGTGTTCAACAGGGCTTGTCTTCTGGTGACATGGGCCTGCTGTGCAGAAGGTTGGTTACATCTTATTCCACGTAAATTTCAAGAAATGAGAAGCTTGTGTCAACGTCTAGTGAAGCACGTCTGTGCACCTCATAACACCTATGCAGGTCAATATTTGAGAATACTGTAGAGAGAGCAGTTCAGAGGAACACATGATGGAAAAAGGGCAAAAAGGTGACGGTAGGCAGAAACCAGGAAGGCACAGATTAAAAGGTAAGTCAGGGAGTGTCAAGCATGGGAATGAAAAGGTAAAAATGAGCTGCTGCCAGTGGCACCTCAAACTAAACATGTTGGACATGAGCATGTTCCTGGTATGATCTAAACATCACCCTTATATCATACCTCCCCCTAGTTACAACTCACGAGGGCCAGGCAGCCCTTTAGATCATCCTACATGTTCACCTGTGAACAAACAGGGTTCTCTTTGCACCGTCTACTGTACGAGCACATAGAACACAAATATTGAGTTTCATTTTTGACAACAGAGGTGAAAAGCCAGCACTGACCCAGAGCAAGACAGCATGCAATAGTATTCAGGGAACAGAATATTACAAACAATGGAAGGAGGTCTTACAAGACCCACCCATGGTTCATGCAAGTAAAGACCATAACCTGGGACAGTCATTCACAAAGAGCCTTTAGCTGGAGGAATGGTGTAGAAGTGGAAGCCATGGATGTGGACATAGGCACCCTCCCAGAAAGAGAAAGTGCAAGCTGGGCCCATTAAGCTGTTTGCAACAATCCTGACTCCCAGACACTTCCTGCACCATTTGAGGCAAAATGTGAGGGATGCTCATGGAGAACTTTGCTCAGGTCTGTCCAAATAACTCAGCACTCTCAGCCGCAGCACATTTGACAGGACAATGGGAAACAACTACAGCCCATGGTCTGGCTGTGAAAGCTACATCCGGAAAAGAAAGGGAGAGGACATCACCTGAGAACACTAGGAGAGATGTGAAGGTCTTACCTACAGATGAGACCAGTGCAAAAACTTCTACCATCATCTTGCAATACAGAAGTCTCTGAGCCTCATCAAGGAGCCCCCACTCCTCCTCAGGAAAGGTGATGGCCACGTCCTCAAAGTTCATCTCCTGTCGTTATGGGGACAGTTCAGTCCATGCTGAGTTCCTCTCCTAGGATATTATGTTCATAATACTCCCCAACCTCCACATCCATCTGCTTCCTCGGCTCCCCACATCAGAAAAGATACCAGGCCTTGGTCCAATCAAAGTCATTCTCTCCTTCTGTTCCAGTTGAGGCTCTGTATTCCCCCAACAATAGGGGCAAATAATCTTGTAGATGAAACCTCTGCTCTGGACCTCACATGTAGACCACACCCCTTTTCAATACAGTGAGTGTCATGAACATAGAGTAGGGAGAGATGGTGTCCATAAGGGGACTGTGATTTATCTGACACTGTGCTTGACAGGCACTCACCTTGTTGTCCCCTGATTCTGGGTATCACAAGGTTATGGTATCATTGTTCAACCTTTCGAACCCAGTCCCAGGGTGCTGAAGCCATCGCTTTGCACTAGCTGCTGCAAATAATTCTTTGAACCACACTTCTCTGACACAGCTGCATTCCCAGAGGCACAACTTCAAAGATAACACAAATGTGCTCTGATGAGCAGTTTATTTCCTAACCATCTTCTTTTCCAAAATTCTAACCCACCACCTCTGTAATGTATTTCTCTCTTACCCTTCACCCCTCTCCATGCCAATGGATATTTTCAAGCCCAGAAGACACTGATGTATGCTGTCTCATTGATCACTGTAACAGCCCTCAACAACAAAAGACAGGTGTGCACAGAAATTTCACTGAAGCTCTGGACCAGGAATGTACCACCAGAACACACACTCTTTTCAGGAATTAATCTGAAATTCACCATATTATATTTCCTGATATCACCAGAAATGGACTCAAACTTCATTTCCTCTTATGTAAATGACAGGGTCCTTTAACTATGAAGGCATATGACTACTCCAATGGCACATCACTCTTTCTTCCACACCTATCTCACACCTACACTTCAACACCCACAGCCCCCAGGGTGATCTTCTTGACTGCCTACTCATTACTCAGCATGTGTAGATTAGTGTCTACTTGGCAAATTCAAACAGGATTAAGTTCTACACCAACTCTGAGAGTCCACACTCATTGAAGCAGCCTTGAGTTCTGCTATGGAGGCCTCCCTCCGTGATTGTGTTTTCCTTCAACCTCAATTACTGAGAACCACATCAGGTCTCAGATACCCAGATACCACCTCCACTGGTGCTGCTCCTGACCTCCCTTCACCAGTCACAGCCTTCAGCACTCAAGTCCCAACACCTAACGCCCTCTATTCCATGCCCAGTGCATCTCAAAGAGGCCCACTCATGCCACTCAGGAAATCAACCAGACTGACGACAACTCCCCAGACTAAGGCTCAATCAAAATCCTGGTTTGCATTTAACAAGTAAATATGCAACAGCTGCAGTCTCATCTTGTTTGACTCACTCTTTGGTTTCCAATTATAAAGAAAGAAAATGATCTACAAACCCAACCTGGTCCCTACATTCCCAACTACATTTTAGAGAAGTTTTTATTCTGAACTGCTCTTCAGAGTTCTAGACAATAATGAACTACTCCCTGAAATATCAGAATCCCTAACAAGTAAAATATATAAGTTTTGGTATCCCCAAATAACATTACACTTACTAATATGAATATCTGCATCTCAGCTGATGGTCCTTCCATACCTCCATTTGCCAAATGCAAACCTTCACATCATTCCTGACTTTTACCTCTCTCTCAACCTCCAAATTAGAAATCCAGGTGGCCACACCTAAAGCACAAATCCGGAATCCAAAGCTTATTTCGCCACCACAGCCACCATCATGGGCCAGTTACATGACACTCACCAAGACTATCTCAGCGGTTTCCATCCTAGTCCTTTACCGCCTCCATCCCATCTATATTATTCATCATGCTGCAGCCATGGAGAGTCTAATGAGACCTCGGTCACATGACGTGCCCCTACTGTTCCAAACCTCCCATTGCTCTCATCACCTGCAGAACACACTTCCAGATGTCACAGAGCTCCTCTAAACCTGATTCCTGTCCCATTGTTACCAGTTATTAATTTACAGAAAAGACTCCTGGTTCCTAAATGAGCTCAGTCTCCAATCAAAGCCTTTACATATACAGGACCCTATGCCTGCAAAAACCTCTCACATCCCATTCCACTGGTTGCCAAAAACAGGAACCACTCATATGACCCTACAACTGGAATTAGAATTCTGGGCTTGGTGTCTCATCAAGGTCCCCAGGTCCAAGGTGTAGAACAGTGGCTGGACAGTCCCGGAACACCACTATCTCAGAGGTCATAAGACTGGGAGGCCCTGAAATAAGCTCCACAATCCAGTCCCCTTAAGCGGTTCTCTATCTGCAGGAAAATGTGAAAAGTAAGGGTCTGTTGAGAGCCTGGCACCCATCGACAGGACCCAGGGGCTCAGGCTGCTCAGGGCCCTGGTCCAACCCCAGGGCTGGGTGATGCCTGCATGACCTCGGGACTTTCACAAGATTTCTCCTTCCCGTCCCTCACTGCTGTCCTCTCACTTCTAGTATGTTCTTTGTCTGAGAAATTTTGAGAAAAGTTGAGAACCCTAACTCACACTTTGTCCCGCTTTTGTTCACAGCCATTGATGGCAGCAGCTTCCTAAAAATTGAGTAAAACTCCTCACACAGAACATTGCTTCATCTTCCTTGTTGCCTTTAGACATAAAACAGGCCAAGGTCTCCCCAATCCTCCCTCCTCAGTCACATCACCACGGCCTTACACGGTGGCCTTTCAGCCTGTCACCCTCTCCCACCCAATCACACCATGAGCACCCTCAAGCAACTCACTGTTCCGGCGCTGAGACCTGGGCTGCAGGACGGGAAAGGCACCCACAGCCGAGGCTGAAGGGTAAATGAGGTGAGGCCGGGTTGGACTCTGGAAGGAGAAAGTAGTTTGGGGGGACGGAGGACTCAATTGCTGCCTGTTGTGACTCAACCAGCCTCAGACACACCCTGCACTGCGGGGACACTGCCTCTGAGGCCTGGGGACCCAGCACTGGAGCCTCTGATTCTGTGAACACACGGCAAAGGTCAAATTCGCCACCAGGAGAAAGACCCTGGAAGTCAAGCTCCAACCAATGAGCACAGGGATAATGCTCTTCTCCTGGGCTTTCATTGGCTAATCCCAGGCATCCTTAGCGCATGGGCCTTTGGGTAATATTGCAATCTAGTCTCCCATGGGGCACTAGGATCCCAGTCACTCACTGCCCGTTGAGAATATTGTTCTGGGGCGCCCAAGTGGCACTGGGAAGTGACAACTTTAGGTTTTACGGGCTGGTCACAGGTTTCTGGGAAGTGTTGTCTACAAAACTAAACTCTTGTTCGGAAACATTATTTCAGAATCTCTGACGCTTATTATCCTGCCTTAGGTGAAAAGTATTATTTCAATTATTCCTGAAGACCACAAATCTAAATGGATAAATATATGTAGATATTTAAATTGACTTTTGCAGAGAAAATGAGAGAAACACAGAATGGTTGCCTCCTACATGACCCCCTAATGGGAATCAGCCCATTACCACAGCAGGTGCCCCCAAATAAGAACTGAACCGGCAATCTTTCTGTGCATGGGGCTACGCTCAACAAACTGAGCCACTCCAGCATGGCTTTGTTTTTTTTTTGTTTTTTTACATCAAAATATGACATTATTATGAGAAAAAGAAGACTATGAGGATATACGTAATCTCATCCTATTGGTTTAAAAAGAAAATTTGGAAGAATACATAGACCAACACAATGACAGTTCCTACAATGTCTGTATGTCTGTGGTCAGTACACATTGTGACGTTAAGGAGCTAACAGTTACTGAATATATACTACAGGTGCCAGGCCCTTGATTCAATGTTTTACCTGCATTATTGTTTCATTTAATCCTCTCTGCAACCTGAGATGGTTTAACCATCTATTTAATAGGGAGGAAATCCAGGCTCGGAGACTCAATATAAATTGCCTGATTATAGAGTTAATAAAGGCAGGGCTAGAAGTCAAACCCACCTGTCTCTAACAACAGAGCTCTGGCTTCTAATGTTCAGCTCTGCTGCCTCCTAGAGGGCAGAATAGGGGATGCGTTCCCATTAGGACAGGCTAGAGATGTTATGGTGGGTAATGAACAGCCCCAAAGCGTTAGTGGCTTAGAGTAAAGAAGGTATCTTTCTTGTTCACAGCACATGAACACCCTGGTTCTCCTGGAATCAGGATAAAGGAGCAGCCAACATGTAGGTTCCTGCTGGGTGTTATCAGAGTTGGACAGAGAGGGCAGCCCGTCTCACTGGTCCCAGACTCTTCTGTTAGAGGCTTGACTCCCACCTCATTTCATTGGTCAAAGCATATCACTGGCTGCAGCCAACATCAGGGTCAGTAGCAGAGCCTGACCTACGTGATGGGCCCCAGTAAGGCGACCCCATGGTGTCAGCCTCTTTTGAGGGACTGTGCAGGGCCAATGGAGAGGAGTGGGGATTGGTAGGAAATGACAGTGGAAGTCTTTCAGGATGGTTTGCTTTCTCCTCCTCCACCGAGACTTTGTCCCTGAGCTGCCCCAAACCCAATGTTTATAGGAGTGAACTTCAAAAAAAGACTTCGGTCAGGTATCATTGCCAGAAAACTCAGAACCCACCTCTGAGTGTGACCCTGGGTAACTCCCTGCTCCGTGGGCTCCCGCACTGTGGTGGGCGTGAAGAGCACATGTTAAGAGAGTTGACTGGGAAGGTTACTGGACCGCAAGCATTCCAGTGTCCATGTTCTCTTATATTCACAGCAGTCACTACCCTGCCCCGAAGAGTCTTGGTCATTTGCATTGCCCAGGTGAGTGCTCCATCAGGTGGAGCTGATTGGAAAAATGCTGACATTAACGTTAACGGTGATCCTGTGGTTTCCATTCATTCAGTGCAGGAACCTGTGCTAAATGTGGTCCCTTCATGTTTTCCCCATCTCCACCGCAGAGAGCACTGAGCCTATTCTGCCTCCTGGGCCCAGTGTTACCAGGTGACCATGCACACTCAGTAGATTAGCAGAGATTGGAGGTCCAGGAGTGATGCTCTGAGCAGCTGAGGCACCTTCCTCTATTAGATGTCAGCCGAGATTTCCCATGGGCAAGGGGGTGCCTTGCTCTCCAGGGATTAGGAGTCTCAAAGGACCCCAAGCCCTCTCCAGGGCTATCTGGTTTCTCATTCACAAAGGGAAATTGGGGACTAGGAATCTCCCCCCTCAGCATTCCCTCATATGCACACACCCACTTATAAAAATTCCAGGAAACCAGGATCCTCCCAGTCCTCCTTGAAGGCTTAAGAGTCCTACCAAAACAGCACCTCCACACTCTGTAAGTCCTTTCTGACATCAGATTCTTCCCCAAGTCCCACGTTCCCCCAGCCTAGGGTTCTGTGAACTAACCCTTCACTTCATCCATCCTTGGGGCCTGAGATGAGACCTCCAGGGGGACACCAGAGGCTGGAAGAGCAGGAAAGAAGGGGCTTAGCCTGGAGGTCAGGGAAGAACTTATTATCCTTCCCATCACCCCTCGGGACATTGCCTATGCAGCTGCCTGTTGCCGGGGTGCACAGCCACACAGACTCACAGGGAAACATACAGACAACAGAAGCAGGGCCACACTCAGGTACACAGCACTCACTGAGCGCTCAGGTGCAGAGATTATGGCCAGGCTCACAGGGACCCACGCTGTAGAAACCAGTAACACCTTGATGGGAACAAACACAAAGCGACACAAAGATGAGAAAACACAGGGTCACCCAGCATGTACCACACCACAGGCAATGGACACACACGCACACACCTGAGCAGACTTATAGGGACACAGAACACAGACACAAAGAGGACACACACAGATACAATTAGGAACACTCAGAGGGAAAGCAAATTCACACATACAAACATGCAACATACAAAACTCACTCCCCCAAATGCTCAGTCACACTAATTCACTGTCTTGAAGGAATTAGTAAGAATTGAGGTGCTGCCCTGGCCATGTGGCTCAGTTGCTTGGAGCTTCATTCCATCCGGTCATTCAAATGAACGTGCAGGTTTGATTCCTGGTGAGGGCACATGCCTAGGTTGGGGACTCCATCCCTGGTTGGGTCATTTATGGGAGGCAACCAACCCATGTTTCCTCTCACATCCATGTTCCTTTTGTTCTGTTGCTCCCTTTCTCTCTCAAATCAAGGAACCTATCCTCTGGTGAGAATTGAAAAAGAAAAAAAAAACACAACTTAAGGTTTTGAGTTTTCAAGAACATACTGTTAACTCTAGAGCCATCTCTCTAGAGCAGTTATCAGAATATTCTGAACTCAGAAGTCTGTCTTCTTCCCCATAAGAGACTAAGAGAATCAGTAGCAGGGATCTCAGAAAACCCCACACTCTTAGTGTCACAGTCATGATCCCCACCTTGCATTTATTTAAGCACTAAAATCCGATGATTTATGAATAAAGTCACATTTCTTTTTTGCACGTAGGTTAGTCTTTGAGTGATGAACATACCTTTCCCATGGCAGCATCTGTTTCTGAGGGATTCCATCACAGCTTGGGACACTGGAGTGGGCACAGCTCATGGGGAACTAGGAACTGAGCTTTCCCTAGAGAAACCGCATTTCTAATGTCTAAAAACAAGGCCAGGGAAGTGGGGAAGCGCAAGTCAGCCAACTCCCAGTAATTCCTAAAGCAGGGACTGCCTTCGAGCCCACGAAGAAACTGATGTAGGATTTGTAAGGATGGTTTTTGGAGACATCAACGGTGATGTCTAAAGCTCCTCATTATCTCAAATATTTCATCTATTGAATATTCTGCCCCATTATTGTGACCTTTGACAAGATTTAAAAAAATACAGTTTTGCCAAAACCGGTTTGGTTCAGTGGATAGAGAGTCGTCCTGCGGACTGAGGGGTCCCAGGTTCGATTCCGGTCAAGGGCACGTGACTTGATTGCGGGCACTTCCCCAGTGGGAGGTGTGGAGGAGGCTGATCGATGTTTCTCTCTCATCGATGTTTCTAACTCTCTATCCCTCTTCCTTCCTCTCTGTAAAAAATCAATAAAATATTTATAAAAAATACAGTTTTATTGATTTCAGACAGGGAGAGGGAGAGATACAAACATCAATGATGAGAGAGAATCATTGATTGACTGACTCCTGCATAACGCCATGTGACCTTGACTGGAATCAAATACAGGACCCTTCAGTCTGCAGGCTGATGCTCTTATCCACTTCACCAAACCATATAGTGCTGGCAGACTTTTGAAGTGCTGTGCAAGGTTACCATCATTACTGTCTCCTTGTAAATTTTTGTATTTGTCATTTTCCCTGTGGTGAGTATACTAAAGTACCTTACAGAAACACTTTAATCATAAATAAGCCAAAATATTTAAATCACTGGGCTCTTTGTTTGCATTCAGTCCTGTCAATTTCCCTCTGGGAAGTGATTTAGCTGAAGGTTCCCCACATCAGCTCTTGCAAAGGCAGCCTGGGGCTCACGGCAAACTGTGAGGCCTCCTGAGGGGAAGGTCAAGTCCTCCCACAGAGTCCACCATCCAGCCACGACCCCACTTTATAATCCTGGTTTTTCAAACCAGACAAGGTGACTTCCCAAATGAACAGTGATGCTCCCCACAGGCTGCCCTCTGGAGTCTGTCACCCCTTCCCAGACTCCACAGGGAGGCCCCATGGACCACCCCTGGCCTCACTTTCCCCTTGAGCTCCTATCACCTGTCACAGCTACCTTGACCGCTTGTTTGTGGGCTGTCCTTCACTAGAACAGCCTTCCAGTCTGATTCAAGTTCTCATCACTAGAGCCACCCCTCAGCCCTCGCACTCAAGGACCCTGCCCCATGTGCTGACAGGAAACACCTTCACCAACCCTGTCCAAGGCCCTATCCACCACACACACCGGCCCGACTCTGCACCCAGAGCCCAGGGTCCCTCCTCTCACTACAGGGAAGAGGTCTGCTCTGCACAAACCATGATTAGTGAGGTGGGTGCACCCACCAGAATGCACCCTGCACTGTCTTATCATGTTGAGACCAACCCTCTCCTGCTGGGAAGGCTTGTATTGCAGAATGTTCTCCCCATTGAAAATACACAGCACCCTTTCCTGAAAAACGCATGCAACCTCCAGGATGGCAGGGAAGTGAGGGTGGGGAGGGTGTGTGCTTTATTTTAAATAAAATCCAAGAAGAAAATCACCCGAATAATACAAAAATAAACTCAAAGAACATCAATGGGTCTCAGGGGTGTATGTGTTCTGCCATCAAGCTGTGCCTTCCATAGCACAGAAAGTTTGAGATCACACCATATTGTTCACCTCTCCATGCTGACAGAACACAACTTTCCTTTCAATCAACCTGGGAGAGAATAGAACCAACAAAATTAAAGGTACAAGAGAAAAAACTCCTTTACATAAAGATCATAAACCAGAGCAGAGGACAGCAAAAGGTTTGCAGGTTGATGAATTGGAACATGAAACACTTCATCACAGCATAATGTGAGACCCACAATGTCCCTGAAAGAGGTAGCACTTCTTGGTGGAGGAAGTGGGCTCTGGACCAACCTGGGCCAGGTCAATTCTCTGGTCAGAAATAAAGGAATAAAGATTCATCCAGGAGCTCATAATATTCATAATTTTCTCAAGCACAACCCCAGAGTATGCAGGGGTTGTGACTGATGCTCACTCTTCAGGTGAGCCAGTTGGTGGGGTGAAGTATCTTCCACAAAAATTCTTCCAGTGACATAAATACGTTTGTAGTACTGATGAGATTAACAAGTGGTATCCAATTTCTGAAAGTGTCACTTATTCCTGAAACTTAGGAGGCATCTAGCAGAGTGTATGTTCTGATAAAGGGGTTTGCATTCAGGTAAATAGGAGTAAAAGCTTCTCCTTTGGCGTTGTTATTCTGAGTGAGAAAGTAAAACATCCCCTGCACATTTAAAGCTTTTCTCCAGTGTGTACTCTCAAGTGTTTAATGAGGAAAGATTTGTAGCGAAAAGATGTTCCACAATCAATACACTCATGAGGCCCTTTTCCAGTGTGAACTTTGTGGTGTTGAATGAGAGTAGAGCTTCTGCTGAAGGATTTCCCACATTCACTACACTCATAAGGTTTTCCTCCAGTGTGAACTCTCTCATGGTTAAGGAGGTCACTTTTCTGCCTAAATGATTTCCCACATTCGCTACACTCATAAGGTTTTTCTCCAGTGTGAACTCTGTCGTGTCTGGTGAGGGAAGACCTCACATGGAAGGACTTCCCACATTCACTACACTTGTAAGGTTTTTCTCCAGTGTGAACTCTGTAGTGTTTAATGAGGCTAGAGTTCTCATGGAAGCACTTATAACAATCACTACATACGGCCTTTTTCCCGTGTGAACTCTCTGGTGGGTAAGGAGGTGAATTATCTGCCTAAAAGATTTTCCACATTCACTACATTTGTAAGGTTTTTCTCCAGTGTGAACTCTGTGGTGTTCAATGAGGTGAGACCTTTGACTGAAGCACTTCCCACAATCACTACATTGATGTGGCTTTTCTCCAGTGTGAACTCTCTTGTGGGTTAAGAGGTAATAATTGAGCCTAAATGATTTTCCACATTCACTACATTTGTAAGGTTTTTCTCCAGTGTGAACTCTGTGGTGTTCAATGAGGTGAGACCTTTGACTGAAGCACTTCCCACAATCACTACATTGATGTGGCTTTACTCCAGTGTGAAGTCTCTTGTGGGATAAGAGTTCATCATTGAGCCTAAATGATTTTCCACATTCACTACATTTGTAAGGTTTTTCGCCAGTGTGAACTCTGTGGTGTTCAATGAGGTGAGACCTTTGACTGAAGCACTTCCCACAATCACTACATTGATGTGGCTTTTCTCCAGTGTGAATTCTCTTGTGGGATAAGAGGTCATAATTGACCCTAAATGATTTTCCACATTCACTACATTTGTAAGGTTTTTCGCCAATGTGATCTCTGTGGTGTCGAATGAGAGTAGGGCTACCGCTGAAGGATTTCCCACATTCACTACACTCATACGATTTTTCTCCAGTGTAAACTCTCTGGTGGATAAAGAGGTGATTGTTGTGCCTAAAAGATTTCCCACATTCACGACACTTATATGGTTTTTCTTCATTGTGAACTCTGTTGTGTTTACTGAGGGAAGACCTTTGTTTGACAGACTTCCCACAGTCAGTACACCGATAGAACTGTTCTCCAGTGTGAACTTTCCTATGTCTCTTGAGGTTAAAGGTACATCTGAAAACTTTCCCACATGTATTACACTCATGTATCTTCTCTCCAGAGGAGACGCCCTGATGTTGAACAAGGTTGTGGTTGTGGCTGGCAGCTTTTTCACATTCATCCCACTGGTGATGCCTTTCTCTATTGTGAAATTCCTCTGAAATCTCATTACCACTGTGTGGGTCCTCAATGCTGAGATGAGACTGGTGCTGGAGAAGCTCTGAGATGGCTTGGAAGTCTTCCCCAACCTCCCTCCTGGTTGAAGGCAGCCCTGATAAGCAGAAGCTGAAGTTGGTCAAAAATTAGGCCCTGTCCACAGCTTCTTTCCAGGGCTTCTCTCCACTGGCTTCCCTCTGTTGATGGGGAGGGTTTGCACTGAAACAGAAGTCTCTAACACATGAATCGCTGAAGAAGCCTTTCTTCTCAAAGTCTGCTGCTTGTGACTCAGTCAGGTGCAAAATATCTTTGAGCACAGAGAAACACCTCCCACAGAGTGGGATTATCTCGGGTGCTGGATCTGTCTTAGAAGCACTAACCTGTGACTCCCCTTGTACAGATACACTCTGCTCAGAACACACCTCCGCATCTTCCATTGTATGCCAACAACCTGAAAACAAAAAAATCGTGATGAAATGAATGTCAACAGTGCCCATAGGGA
Organism: Plecotus auritus; assembly: GCF_963455305.1. NCBI lineage: Eukaryota > Metazoa > Chordata > Mammalia > Chiroptera > Vespertilionidae > Plecotus > Plecotus auritus. Next base: position 1,327,343 of record NC_137785.1, on the reverse strand, counting down.
GAAGTCTCATTATAAAAGTGTGTCGCACATAACAAGTTGGTTACATGTAATTGTCTGACAGTAAAATATCTGAAGGAAATATTGATACGATACTGCTGTGAAGATCAGGGCCTCTAAAGATCACCATACAGTGAAGATCTCATACAAAATATGAAACAAACATGGCAAGCACTCCATGGAATAGAAGCTGGTTCGTCTGCTCATGTGTCTGCCAACAGGGTTCAGCAGGTCTCGTCTGCTGGTGACATGGGCCACCTGTGCAGAAGGTTGCTTACATCTTATTCCAAGTCAAATTCAACAAACAAAAAGCTTGTGTCGAGGTCTAGTGAAGCACGTCTGTGCACCTCATAAGACATATGCAGGTCAATATTTTAGAATACTGCAGATAGAGCAGTTCAGAGGAACAGGTGATAGAAAAGGGAAAACGGTGAAGGTAGCCAGAAAGTAGGAAGGCACAGATTAAAAGATAAGTCAGGGAAGTGATCGAAATGAACCAGGTTCGATTCTGGTCAAGGGCATGTACCTTGGTTGCAGGTACATCCCCAGTAGGGGGTGTGCAGGAGGCAGCTGCTTGATGTTTCTCTCTCATCGATGTTTCTAATTCTCTATCCTTCTCCCTTCCTCTCTGTAAAAAAATCATTAAAATAAATTTAATAAAAACGAGGGCCAGGCAACACTTTAGATTATTCGGCATGTTCACTCTGTAAATAAAGCAGTGTTCTCCTTGCACCTTCTACAGTACAAGCACATAAAACCCATATATTCTGAGTTTTGCTGAAAGAGAACAGAGGTGAATAGGCAGCACTGGTCCAGAGCAAGAAAGCATGCAATATTATTCAGGGAACAGAATATTACAAACAATGGAAGGAGGTCTTTCAAGAACTGACCATGGTTCATGCAAGTAGAGACCATAACCTGGCACAGTCAGTCACAAAGAGCCTTTATCTGGAGGAATGGTGCAGAAGTGGAAGCCATGGATGTGGACACAGACACCCTCCCAGAGAGAGAAAGTGCAAGCTTGGGCCCATTAAGTTGTTTGCAACAATCATGATGCCCAGACACTTCCTGTCCTATCTGAGGCTATGGGTGTGAGGGATATTCATGGAGTCCTTTGCTCTGGGCTCCCCACACACTCAGCACTCTCAGCCACGGCACATTTCACAGGATAATGGGATAAAATGGAAGATCGCATGGTCTGGCTCTGGGAGAGAGGAAGCTGTTTTGTGAATAAACGAAGAGAGGGCATCACCTCAGGACACTGCGACAATGTGAAGCTCTTACCTGCATATGAGACAATTGCAAACACTTCCAGCATCACATCGCAGTACAGAAGTCTCTGGACCTCATCAAGGAGCCCCCACTCCTCCCGAGAGAAGGCAATGGCCATGTCCTCAAGGTTCATATCCTGTCGTAATGGAGACAGTTCAGTCCATTCATCAGACTTCCACTCTCCATATCCATCTGCTCCCTCTACTCCTCAGATCACAGAAAATAGCAGGCCTTGCACCCAACAGTCACTCAATCCTTATATTCCTACCGATACTGTGTCTTCCCAGAGCAATAGAGCAGATGCCCAGATTGATGATACCTGACCTCAGGGCCTCACATTTAGGGTCAACGCAATGGGTGTCACCAACATAGGGGACAGATACATGTTGGCCATAAAGAGAGATGTGAGTGAATTGATACTGGTCTTGTGGAGCAATATCCTTGTTGTCACACAGATTCTCCCTCCAGACCCCGAAAAACAAGCATAACTTGTCACCGTTTCTATTCCAATCCTAGGCCCACACTTTGCACTGCCTGTTCCACATAATTCTTTGTATCACACTTCTCTGATACAGCTTCATTCCCAAGTCATAACTTCAAAGACAAGACATATACGCCATGAAGAATAAGGCATGTTTCTAATAACCTTCTTTCAACATTCTAACTCACTTCCTCTGTAATGTCTTTCTCTCTTACCCTTCTCCCCTCCACAGCCAGTAGAGATTTTCAAGCCTGGGTGACACTTATGTATTCTATTCCATTCCTATTGATCACTGCATTAGCCCAACAACAAGAGGCAGGTGTGCACCTACATGACACCTAAATTCTGGATTTGGCAAGTAGCGCCACAACACCCGCCTTTTCAGGAATTACCCTAAAATTCCCCATGTTGTATCACCCAGTTATCACCAGAAATGGACTCAATCTTCATTCCCTCTATGTTAACATCAGGGATCTGTGGCCATGAATTCACACTCCCTCTCCAAGAGCACATCACTCCTTCTCCCACACCTCTCTCACACCTGCACTCCCGTAGACTCCGCTCCCATAGACATCTCCTTGGTCTTAGTCATAACTCAGCAAGTGTGTTCCAGAAAATGCATGGCAAGTTCAAACAGTATCACGGAATAATCTGACTCTGATTGCCCACACCCAAGACACAGCCCTCAGTTCTGCTATGAAGGCCTCCATCCCAACTTCTTTATTCCTTCCACCTCACCTACTGAGAACCACATCAGATCTCAGTTATCCAGAGCCCACCTCTACTGCTGCTGCACTTGATGTCCCTTCTCCACTCACAGCCCTCAGTACTCAAGTCGCACTGCCTATGGCCCTCTACCCCATGCCCAGTGAGTCTCACAGATGCCCACTCAGGCCCATAAGAAAATGAACCAAACTGGACGCAATACACCAGGCCACACAAAAGTGTCACAAGAAATCCTGGAGAGTGTTTAAGAGATAAATATGCATCAGCCATAGTCCCACCTTTTTTAAATTACTCTTCTACCTCCAATTAATAAAAAAATGTGATCCACAACTCCTCCCTGCTCCATACTCTTTACTATTTTTTTAAGTAGTCATCATCTTGAACTACTCCTCAGAGTTACAGATGGTCATGAATTGGTCTCTGAAATATCTTATATCCTAATAGGAAAAAATAAAAGATTTTATATTCCTCATGAACATGACTTTTCCCACTATGAATTTCTCCATGTCACTTGATGGAGCTTTCATACCTTCAGGTGCTAAATCCAAACTTTTACATCATCTCTGACTCTTAACCCTCATCAACCATCAAAATTAGAAAATCCAGGTGGCCACACCTAAATCACTGATCCATAATGCAACTGCTTCTTCCACATCCACAACCACCACTGTGCTCCAGGTACCATCACACTCACCAAGACCATCAAAGCAGCTTCCATCCTAGTCTTCCTACCACCGTCCTCACACCCATATTGTGCATCATGCTGCAGTCACAGGAGTCTAATGAGACCTGGGACACATCACCTGCTCTACTGCTCCAATGACCCCAATGATCCCACCACCAGCAGAACAGAAACCCAAGTTGTCACAAAGCTGCTCTGGACTTGATTCCTGTCCCACTGTTTCCAGCTCCTATTTTTAAACAATGCACACCTGCTCGTCCCTCAGTCAGCTTAGTCTTCACTTCAACCCTTTGCTCATTCTGGAACCCATGCATGGAAGGGCCTATCACCCACAATTCCACTGGATGCCAAAATCAGGTGCCACTCATCTGACCCTTGACCTGGACTTAGCATTCTGGGCTTGGTATCCCTTCAAGGTACCCAGGTCCAAGGTCCCCCGAGAAGAGCAGCTGGACAGTCCCAGGACCCCACAACCTCAGAGGCCACGATAGTGTGAGGCCCTGACATCAGCCCCACAGCCCAGCCCCTCAGCGGCTCTGCACCTGCAGGAACCTGTGGGGACGGAAGGCCTGTGGAGGGCCTGGCACCCACCGCCAGGACCCAGGGGCTCAGGCTGCTCAGGGCCCTGGCCCAGCCCCGGGGCGGTGACGCCCGCACCCCTCGGGGCCCAAGGTCCCTCTGTGGTTCCCACCGCCCACAGCCCCGTCCCCTGAGGAGGAAGGGACGCTCCTCCCGGAACCGCCTCTCCTCCTCGCTGTCGCCTTTAGACACAAACAGGCCTGGGCTCCCCACCTCCCGGCTCAGCCCCCCACGGCCTTCCCCGGGGCATCGCAGCCCGTCGCCCTCCTCCCCTCACCCCCTGCGTCCCCCACGGGCACTCACTGCTCTGGGCGCCGCGACCTGGACTGCGGGACCTGAGCGGCGCCGGCCCCGAGGCTGGAGGGCCGATGGGGTGACGCCGAGTGAACTCTGTCAGCGGAGAGGAGGCGGGAGGCACGGGGACCCCAGTCCCGCCGGTTGGGGGTCCCCCAGCCTCAGACTCACCCTGCCCAGCGGGACGCCGCCTCCCGCACCTCCTCCCACTCGCCACCAGAGCGCTGACGCTGTGAGTCTGTGAACCCACAGAAGAGGCCAAAATGGCCGCCAGGAGCAGGACGCAGGAAGTCCCGCCCTAACCGGATGTGCAGGCACCGAAATGGTCCTTCCATCCTCTTTCTCCAGCGCAATGCTTTCTGGGTAATGAAGTTTTCCCAAATACCCAGCCAATGGCCCAGGTGAGTAGAGGTGTTGAGGCAGCGCAAGTGGTGCTGGGAGAGAAAAAATGGGGCTGGAGGTCTGGGTGACCCGCACCCACTGACCGATCCCTGAGGGGAGGGGACGGAGACCTGGGATAGATCCACCAAAGAATGGCTATACAGGGGAAATGGAGACATCTGTAATACTACCACCAAAAACACATACAGATATTAAAAACAAACCTTTTTTTAAATCCTATAGCCCAGCTGGTGGGGCTCAGTGGTGGACCATCGACCTATGAACCAGGAGGTCATGGTCACGGCACATACATGGGTTGCAGGCACAATTCCCAGAGAGAGGGGAGGGACAGGAAGCAGTCTATTAGTAACTCTCTCTCATCATTGATGTTTCTCTCTCTCTCTTCCTCTCCCTTCCTCCGTGAAATCAATTTAAAATATTTTTTAAATGTATGCTTTAAATCAATGGTACTTAAACCAAACTTTAAAATAGGTTTAAAACTTGAGGATCCCAGTAATTTTAAACTGTGTTGTTAGGAAATTTCTAGAGCAGCCGAAACCGGTTTGGCTCAGTGGATAGAGCTTCGGCCTGCGGACTGAGGGGTCCAGGGTTTGATTCTGGCCAAGGACATGTACCTTGGTTGTGGGCACATCCCCAGTGGGAGGTGTGCAGGAGGCAGCTGATCGATGTTTCTAACCTCCCTCTCCCTTTCTCTCTGTAAAATATCAATAAAATATATTTTTTTAAAAAAGAAAGTTCTAGAGCATATGTGTTGCTACTGTATGTGTTCATTGGAAATAAAATACAATGATGTGCTCATGAAAGATCTCATCACATCCGTGTCCAATTCTATCATTCTGGAAGTTTAAAACTGACCATGCTGAGAATACTTATGCCAGGGAAATTCACAAATGCTACAATGCTAGACTGCACTTAATGTATTAATGAATGCTTGGACTTATATAAGAGTGGCTCTAAATGCTACCAATGCAGATTAAATGTATAAGTATCTACACTAATAAAAGACAAAGATGCAAATAGACAGTACCAGCTGATCTGTAGTGACTATGCAAATTAACCCAACAAAATGGTGGGTAAATTTGCATATGCAGGCATGGAGCGAAGACTGAACACTGAAGACTGAAGGCTCCACTGCGGCTGGATCCAAGCCTGCAGGCTGAAGGCTTGGCTCCGCGGTGGCCCGGGTCCCAGGTGCCAGAGGGAAACCGGTGCTGGCAGACAGGGGAAGGAAGGCCTATTGCATAAATCTTCATACAACGGGCTTCTGGTATGGTATAAGTTGGCTTAATTTGTACATAGCAATTACAACTGAGTAAAAGGATTTTCCTGCCAGGATTCAAAATCTATGGTTGAATATGGCAAAGGAGTCACTTGAGTCACTGAGGAATGAGGGGAATTTAAGCAGATGTTGTAGATGCTGCACAGTCCTCCTTCAGTTAAAATAATCCATTTATTTAGACAATTTTAAAAAGATTCTCAGCAGACGTTCTAATAAAGCAGATAAATACAGTGCAAATAAATGTATGAAAAAATATTCACCATAAACAATTCTTAGGTAGATGGAATTAAAATGAAAACGAGTTAACATTTTATGCATTTTCAGGGTTACTATCTGAAGAGAGTAAGCAATGTATGCCCTTTCAGAGTAGCAGAAAATTGGAATTTTTATATTCTGTGGGTTAGGGGGAAGCCAAAGGGAATTACCATGTTGGGTAACAGTTCTACATATCTTAAATATAAAACACTCACTTACACAACAGTTTGATAAGTAAAACATATGTCTATGTAGAGAACTGAATGCAAACATTCCCAGCAGATTTATGTATAATACCCCAAATCCTGGAAATAACAAAAACATAGATCAATAGAAAAAGTGATTATTCATGGAATACAGCACTACTCAGAAATAAGTAAATTATCTTTTCCTATAAGCATTTGTGTTGAATCTCAAAATGACTGTGTAGCACGGGGGAAACCAGTCTTTTTTAAAGAGTACACACCAAGTAGTGCCTATAAAATTATGAACAATATGAACTATTTTATTGTAAAAAAGGAAAATCCATGACTGCAGGGCCAAAAATGTCAGAAAGAATTATTATAACGCATATTAAGAAAATGTACAATGTGGCAAAAGTAGGTTTAGAGTTCATGGTATGGAAAATAATATATTAACTAATAATAATGATGATAATAATAATAATAATAATGATACAGGAATAAACTCTGCCCAGACCAGTGTCCTCAGTTGGCTGGGTGAGATTTCACTGAGTGAACAGTCTCTAGTTTAATTCCAGGGCAGTCCACATTCCCAAATGGATCTCAGTAGGGGGCCTGCAGGAGGCAGCAGATCTATGTTTATCTCTGTCTTCCCCTCTCTTAATGTCTCTCTCCCCAATAAGAATAAAAGTATTTTGTAAAATTTCTTTAAAAGAATAATCTCTGTGTTCTCTCAACTTACAACTATAAGCCTATTGTTGCCCCACCCTGTGTAGGAGTTTCAGGTGGTTAATGTCACATGTGACAGTTTCACACTTTATCTCTAGTTCAGGGCTCACCAAATAGCACACATGAGAAAGGTGCACTTTGTTGGATGTCAGTTCTCATTTCCCGGGGGACCAGCCTTGCCTCAGTGGCAGAAAATGTTCTCAAGTAGGGAAGACTATTGCCATTGGAACCAACAGGAATGCTGACTGGTTACAAAAGACACATCCTGGGACTGATTACAGCATTATCCTTCCTCTAGCTTTGAGGTCTTGCCTGTTGAGCAACAACCTTGAGGTGAATATTCTAGATGGGCCAGGGGAATCCTGATGAGGTGAATTTTCTGCCTAAAAGATTTTCCACATTCTCTAGAAAAACATTACATTATTTTCTCTGCCATTGATTCCATCTAAAGGAAATAGTGATGGAGGTCCTCAGAATGTAATCAAAGATCATACAAGCCACAGGTCCTAGTGTAATTTTGGACTTATGTCCAGAAGAGGCACTTTTCATCTAGTTTAACTGCAGCATCTGCTATGAATATGAAATCAGTGTCTCTGTCCCAATACTAATTCCATCTCAGGCTTACAACAAATGACACCAGCCAATGAAATCTCACAAATCATGATGCATGGCCTCTTTGGAGCATGTGAACAGTAGTTCCCCTAAACATTGCTGACACATATGTAATACATACTGCGAACAGAGAATATAATTTATATTGTTCACAGCAGCACAATATAAGGCCACCAGTTCAGGGCGACCATTGACCTCTACAATATAAGAGGCACCAGACAGCACATTAGAACCACAAAGTCATGCACACTCTCTCTCAAGGCCTTGGTCGGCAATAAAAAATCAGCCAATATTGAACAAAGTGTGACTTTCTGCCATCTAGCTCTACCATCCAAAGCACAGAAAGTTTGGGACCCCACCAAATCTGTTCACCTGTACATGCTGACAGATCACAACATTCCTTTCAATCATCCCAGACTCTCAAGTGTTGAACGAGGAAAGATTTGTAGCAAAATATTTCCCACATTCAATACACTCACGAGGGCCTTTTTCAGTGTGAACTCTGTGGTGTTGAATGAGAGTAGAGATTCTGCTGAAGGATTTCCAAATTCACTGCACTCATAAGGTTTTTCTCCAGTGTGAACTCTGTGGTGTTTAGTGAGGGAAGACCTTACATGGAAGGACTTCTGACATTCACTACACTCATAGGGTTTTTCTCCAGTGTGAATTCTGTAGTGTTTAACGAGGTTAGAGTTCTCATGGAAGCACTTTCCACAATCACTACATTGATATGGACCTTTTCCCAGTGTGAACTCTCTGGTGGATAATGAGGTGACTTTTGTGCCTAAAGGATTTCCAACATTTACTACACTCATAAGGTTTTTCTCCAGAGTGAACTCTATGGTGTCGAATGAGGTTAGAGATTTGACCGGAGCACTTCCCACAATCACTACATTGTTGCAGCTTTTCTCCAGTGTGAACTCTCTTATGGGTAGAGAGCTCATAATTGCACCTAAATAATTTTTCACATTCACTACATTTCCAAGGTTTTCCTCCAGTGTGAACTCTGTGGTGTCGAATGAGAGTAGATCTACTGATAAAGGACTTCCCACACTCACTACACTCATATGGTTTTCCCCAGTGTGAACTCTCTGGTGAATAAGGAGGTGATTGTTGTGCCTAAAAGATTTTCCACATTCACTACACTTACATGGTTTTTCTCCAGTGTGAACTCTTTTGTGCTTAGTGAGATGAGAACTTTAATGAAAGGACTTTTCACATACACTGCACTCCTAAGGTTTTTCTCTAGTGTGAATTCTGTAGTGTTTAATGAGCATAGATTTTTGACTGAAGCAATTTCCACAATCATTACATTGATATGGTTTTTATCCAGTGTGAACTCGCTGGTGGTTAATGAGGTGATTGCTGTGCCTAAAAGATGTCCCACATTCACTACACTTATATGGTCTTTCTCCAGTGTGAACTCTCTGGTGGATGACGAGGTGAATTTTCTGCCTAAAAGATTTTCCACATTCACTACATGTATAAGGTTTTTCTCCAGTGTGAACTCTGAGGTGTTTAGTGAGGGAACACCTCACATGGAAGGACTTCCCACAATCACTACACTCATACGGTTTTTCTGCAGTGTGAATTCTGTAGTGTTTAATAAGGCTAGAGTTGTCTTGGAAGCACTTCCAACAATCACTACATTGATACGGCTTTTCTCCAGTGTGAACTCTCTGGTGGATAAGGAGGTGGCTTTTCTCCCTAAAATGTTTCCCACATTCACTGCACTCATAAGGTTTTTCTCCAGTGTGAACTCTGTGGTGTCTAATGAGGCTACATTTTTGACTGAAGCACTTCCCACATTCACTACATTGATAAGGTTTTTCTCCAGTGTGAACTCTGTGGTGTCGAAAGAGCTTAGAGATTTTATTGAAGCACTTCCCACAATCACTACACTGATGTAGCTTTTCACCAGTATGAACTCTCCTGTGGTTAAAGAGGTCATAATTGCGCTTATATGATTTTCCACATTCAGTACATTTGTAAGGCTTTTCTCCAGTGTGAACGCTGTGGTGTTTAGTGAGGGAAGACCTTTGATTGAACAGCTTCCCACAGTCAGTACACTGATAGGACTTTTCTCCAGTGGGAACTCTCCTATGTCTATTGAGGTTAAAGATACATGAAAACACTTTCCCACATGTATTACACTTACAATTCCCTTCTCCAGAGCAGACGCCCTGATGTGGAACAAGGTAAAGGTTGTGGTTGTCAGCTTTTTTACAATCACCCCATTGGTGATGCCTTTTTTTATTGAGAAATTCCTCTGAAATCTCACTGCCACTGTGTGGCTCCTGAGTGTTGAGAGGGGCCTGGTGCTGGAGAAGCTCTGAGGTGGCTGGGAAGTCTACCCCAGCCTCCCTCCTGGTTGAAGGCAGCCCTGATAAGTAGAAGATGAAGTTGGCCACAAATGAGGCCCTGTCCACAGCTTCTTTCCAGGGCTTCTCTCCAGTGGCTTCCCTCTGTTGCTGGGGAGGGTTTGCACTGAAACAGAAGTCTCTCACACATTCATTAGTGAAGAAGCCTTTCTGCTCAAAGTCTGCTGCTTGTGACTCAGTCAGGTGCAGAATATCTTTGAACACAGAGAAACACCTCCTGCAGAGATGGGTCCTGTTGGTTGCTGGAGCTGTCTTAGGAGCACTAACCTGTGACTCTCCTTGTACAGATACACTATGCTCATAACTGGCCTCCACATCATCCGTTTTATGCCCACAACCTGAAAACAGAAAAATGGTGATGAAATGAATGTAGACTGTGGTGATAGGGAGATGTGTCATTACTAAAGTGTTTCGAACATATAACATGTTGGTTTCATGCATTGTCTGACAGTTAAATATCTGAAGGAAATATTGATAAGATGCTGCTGTGAAGATGTGGGCCTCTGAAGATCACCATACAGGGAAGACCTCAAACAAAATATGAAACAAACATGGCAAGCACCACAGGGAAGAGAAGCTGGATTGTCTGCTCATGCGTCTGCTAACTGTTCAACAGGGCTTGTCTGCTGGTGACATGGGCCTGCTGTGCAGAAGGTTGGGTACATCTTATTCCACGTAAAATTCAAGAAATGAGAAGCTTGTGTCGACGTCTAGTGAAGCACGTCTGTGCACCTCATAACACATATGCAGGTCAATATTTGAGAATACTGTAGAGAGAGCAGTTCAGAGGAACACGTGATGGAAAAAGGGAAAAAAGGTGAAGGTAGACAGAAACCAGGAAGGCACAGATTAAAAGATAAGTCAGGGAGTGTGAAGCATGGGAATGAAAAGATAAAAATGATCTGCTGCCAGTGGCACCTCAAACTAAACATGTTGGACATGAGCATGTTCCTTGTATGATCTAAACATCACCCTTATATCATACCTCCCCCTAGTTACAACTCAGGAGGGCCAGGCAGCCCTTTAGATCATCCTGCATGTTTACCTTGTGAAAAAAACAGGGTTCTCCTTGCACCTTCTACTGTATAAGCACATAGAACACAAATATTCTGAGTTTCATTGAAAGACAACAGAGGTGAGTAGCCAGCACTGACCCAGAGCAAGATAGCATGCAATAGGATTCAGGGAACAGAATATTACAAACAAGGGAAGGCTATCTTACAAGAAGCACCCACGGTTCAGGCAAGTAAAGACTATAACCTGGCACAGTCAATCACAAAGAGCCTTTAGCTGGAGGAATGGTGCAGATGGAAGCCATGGATGTGGACATAGACACCCTCCCAATAAAAGAAAGTGCAAGCTTGGGCCCATTAAGCTGTTTGTAACAATCCTGACTCCCAAACACTTCTTGCACCATTTGAGGCAAAGTGTGAGGGATACTCATGGAGACCTTTGCTTAGGTCTCCCCACACACTCAGCACTCTCAGCCACAGCACATTTGACAGGACAATGGGAAACAACTACAGCCCATGGTCTCTGAAAGCTATATCCAGAGAAGAAAGGAAGAGAGGATGTCACCGCCAGACAGTAGGAGAGATGTGAAGGTCTTACCTACAGATGAGACCAGTGCAAAAACTTCTACCATCATCTTGCAGTACAGAAGTCTCTGGGCCTCATCAAGGAGCCCCCACTCCTCCTCAGAGAAGGTGATGGCCACATCCTCAAAGTTCATCTCCTGTCACAATTGGCACAATTCAGTCCATGATGAGTTTCTCTCCTAAGATTTTATGTTCATAATACTCCCTAACATCCACATCCATCTGCTCCCTCGACTACTCTCATCAGAAAAGATACCAGGCCTTGGACCCATCAAAGTCTCTCTCTCCATCTGTTCCTACTGATGCTGTGTATCCCCCCCCCCCTCAATAAGAGCAAATGAGCTTGTAGATGATACCTGTGCTCTGGAGCTCACATGAAGGCCACATCCCTTTTCAATACAGTGGACTTCATGAACATAGGGTAGGGAGAGATGTTGTCCATAAGGAGACTCTGAGTGATTTGACACTGTTATTGACTGGCAGTAACCTTGTTGTCCCCCGATTCAGGGTATCACAAGGTGATGGTATCATTGTTCAACCTTTTGAACCCAGTCCCAGGGTGCTGAGGCCATCACTTTGCACTACCTCCTGCACATATTCTTTGAACCACACTTCTCTGACACAGCTGCTTTTGCAGAGGCACAACGTCAAAGGGAACACAAATGTTCCCTGATGAGCAGTTTATTTCCTAATCATCTTCTTTTCCAAAATTCCAATCCACCACCTCTGTGATGTATTTCTCTCTCACCCTCCTCCCTTCTCCAAGCTAGTGGAGATTTCCAAGTCCAGATGACAGTGATGTATGCTATCCCATTCCTATTGATCACTGTAACAGCCCTCAACAACAAAAGGCAGGTGTGCACATAAATTTCTCCTAAAATCTGAACCAGTAATGTACCACCAGAACACACCCTCTTTTGAGGAATTAATCTGAAATTCATCATATCATATTATCCAGATATCACCGGAAATGGACTAAAATTTCATTCCCTCTTATATCAATGTTAGGGCCCTGCATGCATGAATGCACATGCCCTCTCCAAGGGCCCATCACTCTTCCTCCCACACCTCCACTCCCACACACACGGCCCCATAGTCATCTCCTTGAGCTCCTACTCATTACTCAGCATGTGTGGTATAGTGACTGCTTAGTAAACCCAAACAGGATTAAATTCTATATCAACTCTGAGCATCCACACTTATTGAGGCACCCTGCTATGAAGGCCTCCCTCCCTGACTGTGTTTTCCTTCAACCTCAATCACTGAGTACCACATCAGGTCTCAGATATCCAGATTCCACCTCAACTGGTGCTGCACCTGATCTCCCTTCTCCAGGTACAGCCTTCAGCACTCAAGTCCCATCACCTAAGGCCCTAGCCCATGCCCAGTGAGTCTCACAGATGCCCACTCATGCCCCTAAGCCAGTGGTCAGAAAACTGTGGCTCACGAGCCACATGAGGCTCTTTGGCCCCTTCCGTGTGGCTCTTCCACAAAATACCACGTGCAGGCGCGCACATACAGTGCCATTGAAACTTTGTGGCCCATGCGCAGAAGTCGGTTTTCGGCTCTCCGAAGAAATTTCAATCGTTGCACTGTTGATATTTGGCTCTGTTGACTAATGAGTTTGCCGACCACTGCCCTTAGCAAATCAACCAGACTGAGGACAACACCCCACGCTAAAGCTCAATAAGAATCCTAGTGTGTGTTTAACAAGGAAATAGGCAACAGCTGCAGTCTCATCTTGTTTGAATTGCTCTTTGGTCTCCAATTAAAAAAAATAAGATGACCTACATCTGCACCCTGTTACCTACACTCCTCATACATTTTTTTCATATATTTCATTGATTTTTTACAGAGAGTAAGGGAGAGGGATAGATATTTAGAAACATTGATGAGAGAGAAACAATGAGAGAGAAACATAGATCAGCCGCTTCCTGCACACCCCCTACTGGGGATGTGCCCACAACCAAGGTACATGCCCTTGACCAGAATCGAACCTGGGACCCTGCAGTCCACAGGCCGATGCTCTATCCACTGACCCAAACTGGTTAGGGCACTCCCAATACCTTTTAAAGAAGTTTTTATCCTGAACTGTTTCTCAGAGTTGCACACCCTCATGAACTACTCTCTGAAATATCACAAACCCTAAAAGGTAAAAAATAAAACTTTTGCCATTCACAATGAACATCACACTTCCTACTATGAATATCTGCATCGCAGTTGATGCTTCCATACTTCCAAGCAGCCAAATGCAAACCTCCACGTCATCTCCGACTCTTACCCCTCTCTGTCTCATCCTCAAAATTAGAAAATCCAGGTGGCCACACCTAAAACACTGATCCAGAATCCAACTGCTTATTTCCCCTCCATGGCCACCATCATGGGCCAGGTACCAACACACTCACCCAGACCATCACAGCCGCTTCCACGCTAGTCTTTCCACCACCTCCCTCTCACCCTACAGCTCATTATGCTTCAACCAAGGGCGTCTACTGAGACCTGGGTCAGTCACCTGCCTCCACTGCTCCGAATCTCCCATTGCTCCCATCACCTGCAGAACGGACACCCACATTGTCACAAAGCAGCTCAGGACCTGACTCCTATCCATTCTTACCACTTCCCTTTTTTTTGAAAAAAAAATTGGTAGCTGCAAGTCCCTCCACGAACCCAGTCTTCACTCCAAGCCTTGGCATATTCTGGACATATGCCTGGGAGGACCTCCCATATCCCATTCCACCGGTTGCCTAAACTGGAGCTACTAACATGACCAAATACAAGGACTTAGAATTCCGGGCTTGGTGTCTCTTCCAGGTCTCCACCTCCAAGGGCTGGAAGAGGGGCTGGACAGACCCAGGACCCCACTATCCCAGAGGCCATAAGAGTGTGAGGCCCTGACATCAGCTCCACAAACCAGTCCCCCTAAGCGGCTCTGCATCTGCAGGAACCTGTGGGAACTAAAGGTCTATAGAGCGCCTGGCACCCACCGCCAGGACCCATGGGCTCCGGCTGCCCAGCCCAAGGTCAGGTGACTTGAGATGCCTGCATTACCTCAGGGCTCTGTCCTCAGTGCACACCCTTTCCAGGTACCTGATCATTTACAGGACCTCTCCATCCTGTCCCTCACTGCTGTCCTCTCTCCTCTAGTCCATTCTTCCTCTGAGCACTTTTGGGAAAAGGTTAGAACCCGGCCTCACACTATGTCCCTCTTTTGTTCACACCCATCGATGGCAGCAGCTTCTTGAAAATGAAAGGAAAACTCCTCCCACAAAATTTGCTGCACCTTCTTTGTGGCCTTTTGACATAAGACAGACCTGGGTTGGTGGAGTCCTCCCAGGTCAGCCACAGCACCATGTCCTTCCTGGCTGGCATGGCAGTCTGCCACCCTCTTTCACCGTGTCCCACCGTGTGTCACCCACCTGAGACTCACTCTTCTGGAAGCTGTGACCTGGGCTGCAGCACCTGACAGGCTCCCTCACCAGAGCCTGGCGTGTAAATGGGATGAGCTGAGTGGAACTCTGTAAGCAGACGGGAGTCTGGGAAGCAAGGAGGCTCCAATCACACCAGTTGCTGCTCAACAAGCTTCAGACACGCCCTGCAGAGCGGGGACACTGCCTCTGAGGCCTCCATGGAGTTTAAACCCAGAGCGCTGGAGCCTCTGGCTGTGGTAAGAGAATAAAGGGGTCAAAATGACCACCAGGAGGAAGATGCCGGAAGTCACTGCCAAGAAATGAACACTGCCTATTCCATCTCTCCTGGGCTTTCATTGGCTAAACCCAGCCATCATTAGGCGCATTGCCTGCTGGGTAATGTACTTTTCCAGGCCCAACAGGTGGCATTAGGATGCCAATGACTCGCTGTCCATTGCAGCATTGGCCCTGGGGCACCCGAGTGGTGCTGGGAAATGACAACCTTCGGCTTTGGTGGCTGGTTGCAGGTTTCTGGGGAGTGTTGTCTGCAACTGATCTCTTGTTCGGAGACATTATTTCAGGTTCCATGAAGCTCAGAATGCTCGCTGAGGTGAAAAGTATTATTTCACTGATTCCTGAATACTACAGGCCTAAATGCGTATACATAGTATATGTTTATATATTTGCGATTTTTTATTTGAATTTTAGAGAGAGCGAGGAAATGAGATGGAGAGAGAGAAACAACCATCAGCTGCCTTCTGCAAGCTTCCACCGAGCCCACACACACCCCCCCCCACTGAGTGCCCTCACCAGGAATCCAACTGGAGACCTTTCTGTGCATGAGAGGGTGCTCAACCAATTGTGTCACTTCAGTCTTCAGATTTTTACTTTTTATAGAAAAATATGACATTACTAAGAGAAAATGCAGGCTATGAGAGACCGTATATGATCCTATCCTATTCCTTTAAAAGTAGTATTTGAAAGGATACAGAGGCCAACAGGTTGACATTTCCTACATTGTCTGCATGTCTGCAGTCAGTACACATTGTGAAGAGATGGAGCTAACCGTTAATGAATGTTCACTACATGTGCCAGGCCCTGGATTCAATGCTTTACCTGCATTATTATTTCACTTAATCCTCTCCACACCTGAGATGATTTAACCAACTATTTAATGGGGAAGAAATCCAGGCTCAGAGACTCAAGGTAAATAGCCTGATTGTAGAGTTAGTAAGGGCAGGCCTCGAAGTCAAACCCAGGTGTCTCCAACAACAGATCTCTGGCTTCTAATGTTAGGCTCTTCTGCCTCCTAGAGGGTAGAATTGCTAATGCATACCCACTAGAATGGGCGAGATGTTATGGTGGTTAACAATCAGCCCAAAAAGCTTTAGTGGCTTAGAGTAAAGAAGGTATCTTTCTTATTCATAGCACATGAACACCCTGGTTCTTCAGGGTTGGGGAGTAGCCACGATGTAGGTTCTCTTAGGTGTTATCAGTGATGGAGAGTGATCATGGCCAGTCTCAGCTCTTCCAGACTCTTCTGTTAGAGGTGACAGGCTTCACTCCCACCTCCTTTCATTGGTCAAAGAACATCACGGGCTTCAGCCAACATCAGGGTCAGCAGCAGAACCTGACCTACTGGATGGGCCCCAGTGATGTCACCACATGGTGCCAGACCCTTTTGTGGATGTGCAGGGGCAAAGGAGAGGGGTGGGCATTGGTAGGAAAGACAGTGGGAGTCATTCAGGATGGCTTGCTTGCTGCTCATCCTGAGCTGTCCAAAACCATCACTGGCAAGATTCAAAGGAGTGAACTGCAAAAAGAGAAGTTTGGTCAGATGTCATTGGTAGCGAACTCAGAAACCAGTTCTGAGTGTGAGCCTGGGTAAAATCCCACTGTTTCACTTCCCCCACTGTGAAACTCACATGTTAAAAGAGTTGATTGGGAAGAGGACAGGACTGAAAGCATTCCAGCACCTATGTTAAATTCATATCAGTCACGACCCTGCCTCCAAGCCTCTTTGTCATTTGCATTGACAGGGGAGTGCTCAATCAGGTGGGGATGACTGGAAAAAGGCTGACATTAACATCCATAGTGATCCTGTGGTTTCCATTCATCCTGTGCAGGAACCTGTGCTAAATGTGGTCCCTTCATGTTTTCCCCATCCCCACTGCAGAGAGCAATGAGCCTATTCTGCCTCCTGGCCCCAGTGTTACCGGGTGACCGTGCACACTCAGTAGATGATCGGAGATTGGAGGTCCAGGGGTGATGGTCCGAGCAGCCCAGACACCTTCCTCTATTAGGCGTCAGCCAAGATTTCCCGCAGGCAAGGGGGTGACCTGCTCTCCAGGGATTAGGAACCCAAAGGACCCACAGCCCTCTCCAGGGGTATCCAGCTCCTCATTCGCAAAGGGGACTCAGGAGCCCAGGAACCTTCTCCTTCTGCTTTCCCTCATATGCACACACCCATTTATTCATTTCCAGGAAACCAGGATCCTCCCAGTCATTCTCAAAGGCCTAGAGTCCTCCCAAAACAGCACCTCCACACTGTATAAAACAATTTTCCTTCAGGATTTAAAAACAATGGTTCCATATGGCAAAGGTGTCACTTGAGTCACTGAGGAATGAGGGAAATTTAAGCAGATGTATTAATGCTGCAGTCCTCCTTCAGTTAAAATGATAAATTTATTTGAACGATTTGAAAAAGATTCTCAGCAGACATTTTAACAGATAAAAACAGTGCAAAGAAATGTATAAAAAATGTTCACTATAAAATATTCCTCGGTAGATGGAATTAAAACACGACAAAGACAGCATTATATGCATTTCTGGGGTTATTATTTGAAAAGCTTAACCATTGTATGCCCTTGCAGGGTAGCAGAAAATTTGGGATTTTTATATACTGTGGGTTGGTGGTAAGCCAAAGGGAATGACCATTTTGGGTCACAGTTCTGCATATCTTAAATGTAAAACATTCACCTACACAACAGTGTGATAAGTAAAACATATGTCTACATGGAGAACTGAATGCAAACATTCCCAGAAGAAATATGTATAATACCCAAACCTGGAAATAACAAAAAACATAGATCAATTAATAAACTGGTTATTCACAGAATCCAGTACTACTTAGCAATAAAAAAAAAATTATCTCTTCACACAAGCATTTGTAATGAATATGAAAATGATTGTGTGGCATGGAGGAAACCAGTATTTGTTAAAAAGTACACAACAAATAGTATAAAATTATGCACAGTATGAACTATTCTATTGTAAAGAATGGAAAATCCCTGAGTGCATGGAGGGCCAAAAAGGAAGAAAGAGAGATTATAACAGCGTAGTAGGAAAATAGTGGGTGTGGCAAAAGAAGGTATAGAGTTGTTGGTATGCAAAATGATACAATAATTAATAATAAACAGGAATAAACTCTGCCCTGGCCAATGTCCTCACTTGGTTGGGTGTCATCCCATTCATGGACAGGTCTCTGGTTTGATTCCAGGTCAGTGAACATCCCCAAATAGATTTCCAGTTGTGGCGTGCAGGAGGCACCAGATCTATGTTTACCTCTCTCTTCCAGTCTCTCTCTCTCCCAGAAAAAGAATAAAATTATTTTCTAAATAAATTTCTTACAAACAATAATCTTTGTGTTTTGCAAACATACAACTGTGAGCCTATTGTTGCCCCACCCTGTGTAGGAGTTACAGGTGGCTTATGTCACATGTGACAGTTTCACAGCATTATCTCTAGGACAGGGCTCACCAAATAGCACACATGAGAAAGGTGCACTTGGTTGCACATCAGTTCTCATTGCCTGGGGGACTAGCCTTGCCTCAGTGTCAGCAAATGCTGTCTAGCAGGGAAGACTATTGCCATTGGAATCAACAGGAATGCTGACTGGTTACAAAAGACACATTCCGTCAGTGATGACAGGGTTATAATTCCTCTAGCTTTGAGGTCTTGCCTGTTGAGCAACAACCTTGAGATGAACTCCCTAGGGCGCCAGGGGAATCCACAAACTCACGAGATTATTTTGTCTGCTAGTGACGCCAGCTACAAGAAATAGTGATGGAGGTCCTCAGAAAGTTCTCAAAGATCCTACAAGAAACAGGACATGAAATATGTGGACTTATGTCCAGAAGAGGCACTTTTCATCTTGTTTAACTGCAGTGTCTGCCTTGACTATGAAAACAGTGTTTATGTCCCAATACTAACTCCACCTCAGAGTCTTACAATAAATGACACTAGCCTACGAACTCTCATACATCATGACACATGGCCTCTTTGGAGCACGTGGAGAGTAGTTCCCCTAAACATTGCTGACACTTATTTAATTCATACTGGGAACAGAGAATATAATTCATATGGTTCACAGCAGCACAATAAAGGCTGCCTGCCAAAAGCGACCATTGACCTCTACAATATAAGAGGCGCCAGAGAACAAATTAGAACCACAAAGTCATGCACACTTTCTCTCAAGGCCTTGGCCGGCAATACAAAATCAGCCAATATTGAACAAAGAGTGATTTTCTGCCATCAAGCTGTGCCTTCCAAAGCACAGAAAGTTTGGGACGCCACCATACAGTTCACCTTTCCATGCGGACAGATCACAACTTTCCTTTCAATCATCCCAGGGAGAGAATAGAACCAACAAAATTAAAGGTACAAAAGAAAAACACCTTTACATAAAGATCATAAACCAGAGCAGAGGACAGCAAGAGGTTTGTAGGTTGATGAATTGGAACCTGAAACACTTCATCACAGCATAATGTGAGACCCACAACGTCCCTGAAAGAGGTAGCCCTTCTTGGTGGAGGAAGTGGGCTCTGGACCAACCTGGGCCAGGTCAACTCGCTGGTCAGAAATAAAGGAATAAAGATTCATCTAGGAGCTCAGAATATTCCTAATTTTCTCAAGAAAACCCCAGAGTATGCAGGGGTTGTGACGCATGCACACTCTTCAGGGGAGCCTGGTTGTAGGGGTGAAATGTCTTCCAGAAATTCTTCCAGTGACATAAATCCGGTTGTAGTCCTGAGTAGATTAGCAAGTGGTATCCAGTTTCTGAAAGTGTCACTTATACCTGAAACTTAGGAGGCATCTAGCAGAGTGTATGTTCTGATAAAGGGGTTTGCATTCAGGTAAATGGGGGTAAAAGCTTCTCCTCTGGTGTTGTTATTCCGAGTGAGAAAGTAAAACATTCCCTGCACATTTAAAGCTTTTCTCCAGTGTGTTCTCTCAAGTGTTGAACGAGGAAAGATTTGTAGCAAAAACATTTCCCACATTCAATTTGCATGAGGCCCTTTTCCAGTGTGAACTCTGTGGTGTCGAATGAGAGTAGAACTTTTGCTGAAGGACTTCCCACAGTCACTACACTCATATGGTTTTTCTCCAGTGTGAACTCTGTAGTGTTTCATGAGGGTAGATTTGTGACTGTAGGACTTCCCACATTCACTACAGTCATACGGTTTTTCTCCAGTGTGAACTCTCTGGTGGATAAGCAGGTGATGGCTATGCCGAAAAGCTTTCCCACAATCACTACACTCATAAGGTTTTTCTCCAGTGTGAACTCTGTTGTGTTTAGTCAGGTGAGAACGTTCATAAAAGGACTTCCCACATTCACTACACTCATAAGGTTTTTCTCCGGTGTGAATTCTGTGGTGATTAATGAGGGTAGATTTTTGACTGAAGCACTTCCCACAATCACTACATTGATAAGGTTTTTCTCCAGTGTGAACTCTCTCATGGATAAGGAGGTCACTCTTCTTCCTAAAAGATTTCCCACATTCACTACATTTGTAAGGTTTTTCTCCAGTGTGAACTCGGTGGTGATTAATGAGGGTAGATTTTTTTACTGAAGCACTTCCCACAATCACTACATTGATAAGGTTTTTCTCCAGTGTGAACTCTCTCATGGATAAGGAGGTTACTCTTCTCCCTAAAAGATTTCCCATATTCACTACATTTGTAAGGTTTTTCTCCAGTGTGAACTCTGTGGTGATTAATGAGGACAGATTTTTTACTGAAGCACTTCCCACAGTCACTACATTGATAAGGTTTTTCTCCAGTGTGAACTCTCTTGTGGATAAGGAGGTTACTCTTCTTCCTAAAAGATTTCCCACATTCACTACATTTGTAAGGTTTTTCTCCAGTGTGAACTCTCTGGTGGGTAAGGAGGTTATGGTTGTACCTAAAAGATTTCCCACATTCACTACACTTATATGGTTTTTCCCCAGTGTGAACTCTGTTGTGTTTAGTGAGGGAAGACCTTTGCTTGAAGGGCCTCCCACAGTCATTACACCGATACAACTTTTCTATAGTGTGAACTCTACTATGTCTATTGAGGTTAAAGGTACTTCTGAAAACTTTCCCACATGTATTACACTCATATTTCACTTCTTCAGAAGAGACCCCCTGATGTTCAACAAGGTTCTGGTTGTGACTGCCTGCTTTTTTACAATCATCCCATTGGTGATGCTTTTTTCTATTGTGAAATTCCTCTGAAATCTCACTGCCACTGTGTGGCTCGGCAATGCTGAGAGAACAATGGTGCTGGAGAAGCTGAGAGATGGCTGGGAAGTCTTCCCCAACCTGCCGCCTGGTTGAAGGCAGCCCTGATAAGGAGAAGCTGCACCTGGTCACAAACGAGGCCCTGTCCACAGCTTCTTTCCAGGGCTTCTCTCCACTGGCTTCCCTCTGTTGATGGGGAGAGTTTTCACTGAAACAAAAATCTCTCACACATGCGTCACTGAAGAAGGGTTGTTGCTCTAAGTCTGCTGCTTGGGACTCAGTCAGGTGCAGAACATCTTTGAACACAAAGAAACACCTCCCGCAGAGATGGGTCCTCTGGGTTGCTGGAACTGTCTTAGGAGCACTGACCCATGACTCTCCTTGTACAGATACACTCTGCGCAGAATACACCTCCGCATCATCCGTTTTATGCCAACAACCTGAAAACAGAAAAATGGTGATGAAGTGAATGTCTACTGTGGTGTGTGTCATTACAAAAGTGTTTCGCACATAACATGTTGTTTCCATGCAATTGTCTGACAGTAACATATCTGAAGGAAATATTGATAAGATGCTGCTGTGCAGATCTGGGCCTCTGAAGATCACCATACAGGGAAGATCTCATACTATATATGAAACAAACATGGCAAGCACCACATGGAACAGAAGCTGGATCGTCTGCTCATTCTTCTGCTAACAGTATTCAACAGGGCTTGTCTGCTGGTGACATGGGCCAGCTGTGCAGAAGGTTGCTTACATCTTATTACACATTAAATTCTAGATGAGAAGCTCGTGTCAGCGTCTAGTGAAGCACGTTTGTGCACCTCATAACACATATAAACTTCAATATTTGAATATACTGCAGCCCTAACCGGTTTGGCTCAGTGGATACAGCGTTGGCCTGCGGACTGAAGGGCTCCAGGTTCGATTCCGGTCAAGGGCATGTACCTTGGTTGCAGGCACATCTCCAGTAGGGTGTGTGCCGGAGGCAGCTGATTGATGTTTCTAACTTTCTATCCTTCTCCCTTTCTCTCTGTAAAATAATCAATAAAATATTTTTTTAAAAAAGAATAGAAAATACTGCAGATAGAATAGTTCAGAGGAACAGGTGATGGAAAATGTTAAAAAGGTAAAGGTAGTCAGAAACCAGGAAGGCACAGATTAAAAGATAAGTCAGGGAGTGTCAAGCTTGGGAATGAAAAGGTAGAAATGAGCTGATGCCAGTGGCACCTCAACCTACACTTGTTGGACATGAGCAGGTTCCTGGTATGATCTAAACACCACCCTTATGACATACCTCCCCCCAGCTGCAACTCAGGAGGGCCAGGCAACACTTTAGATCATCCTGCATGTTCACCCTGTGAAGAAAAGGGTTCTGCTCACACCTTCTACTGTACAAGCACATAGAACAACAATATTCTGAGTTTTATTGAAAGACAACAATGGTGAGTAGCCATCACTGACCAGAGGAAGACAGCATACAGTAGTATTCAGGGAACAGAATATTAGAAACAATGGGAGGAGGTCTTTCAAGAACGGCCCATGGTTCATGCAAGTAACGACCATAACCTGGCACAGTCAGTCACAAAGAGCCTTTAGCTGGAGGAATGGTGCAGAAGTGGAAGCCATGGGTGTGGATATAGACACCCTCCCAGGAAGAGAAAGTGCAAGCTTGGGCTCATTGAGTTGTTTGCAACAATCCTGACTCCCAGACACTTCCTGCACCATTTGAGGCTATGGTTGTGAGGAATATTCATGCAGTCCTTTGCTCAGGTCTCTCCAAATTACTCAGCACTCAGCCACAGCACATTTGATAGGACAATGGGGAAAACAAGTACAGCCCATGGCCTGGCTGTGAGAGCTATATCCAGAGAGAAAGGAAGAGAGGATGTCACCGCCGGACACTAGGAGAGATGTGAAGGTCTTACCTACAGATGAGACCAGTGCAAAAACTTCTGCCATCATCTTGCAGTACAGAAGTCTCTGAGCCTCATCAAGGAGTTCCCACTCCTCCTCAGAGAAGGTGATGGCCACGTCCTCAAAGTTCATCTCCTGTCACAATTGACACAGTTCATTCCATGATGAGTTTCTCTCCTAAGATTTTATGTTCATAATATTCCCCCAACGTCCACATCCATCTGCTCCCTCGACTCCTCACATCAGAAGAGATACCAGGCCTTGGTCCCATCAAAGTCTCTCTCTCCTTCTGTTCCTACTGATGCTGTGTCTTTCCCCCTCAATAACGGCAAATGAGCTTGTAGATGATACCCGAGCTCTGGAGCTCACATGAAGCCCACACCCCTTTTCAATACAGTGGGTGTCATGAACATAGAGTGGGGATACATGGTGTCCATAAGGAGACTGTGAGCGATCTGACACTGTGCTTGACAGGCAATCACCTTGTTGTCCCCCGATTCAGGGTATCACAAGGTTATGGTATCACACTTCAACCTTTAGAACCCAGTCCAGGGTGCTGAGGCCATCACTTTGCACAACCTCCTGCACATAATTCTTTGAACCACACTTCTCTCACACAGCTGCATTCCCAGAAGCACAACGTCAAAGGGAACACAAATGTGCCGTGATGAGCTGTTTATTTCCTAATCATCTTCTTTTCCAAAATTCTAATCCACCACCTCTGTGATGTATTTCTCTCTCACCCTCCTCCCTTCTCCAAGGTAGTGGACATTTTCAAGCCCAGATGGCAGTGATGTATGCTATCTCATGCCTATTGATCACTGTAACAGCCCTCAACAACAAAAGGCAGGAGTGCACATAAATTTCACTGAAGCTCTGAATCAAGAATGTACCACCAGAACACACCCTCTTTTCAGGAATTAATCTGACATTCACCATATCATATTATCCAGACATCACCAGAAATGGACTCAAACTTCATTGCCTCTTATGTCAATGTTAGGGCCCTGCATGCATGAATGCACACGCCCTCGCTAAGGGCACAGCACTCTTCCTCCCACACCTCCACTCCCACACCCACAGCCCCATAGTCACCTCCTTGACTTCCTACTCATTACTCAGCATGTGTGGTATAGTGACTGCTTGGCAAATCCAAACAGGATTAAGTTCTACACCAACTCTGAGAGTCCACACTCATTGAAGCAGCCTTGAGTCCTGCTATGAAGGCCTCCCTCCCTGATTGTGTTTTCCTTCAACCAAATTACTAGAACCACATCAGATCTCAGATACCCAGAGTCCACCTCCAATGATGCTGCACGTGATCTCCCTTCTCCAGGTCAGCCTTCAGCACTCAAGTCCCATCACCAAAGGCCCTCTACCCCATGCCCAGTGAGTCTCACAAATGCCCACTCATGCCCCTAAGTAAATCCACCAGACTGAGGACAATACTCCAGGCTAAGGCTCAATCAAAATCCTGGTGTGTGTTTGACAGGTAAATATGCAACAGCTGCAGTCTCATCTTGTTTAAATTGCTCTTTGGTCTCCAATTAAAAACAAAACAAACCACAAAAACAAGATGACCTACATCTGCACCCTGTTACCTACACTCCCGATACCTTTTAGAGAAGTTTTCATCCTGAACTGCTTCTCAGAGTTGCACACCCTCATGAACTACTCTCTGAAATATCACAAACCCTAAAAATAAAAGTTTTGCCATTCACAATGAACATCACACTTCCTGCTATGAATATCTGCATGGCAGTTGATGCTTCCATACTTCCAGCTGCCAAATGCAAACCTCCACGTCGTCCCCGACTCTTACCCCTCTCTGTCTCATCCTCAAAATTAGAAAATCCAGGTGGCCACACCTAAAACACTGATCCAGAATCAAAATGCTTATTTCCCCTTCATGGCTACCATCTTGGGCCAGGTACCAACACACTCACCCAGATGATCACAGCAGCTTCCATCCTAGTCTTTCCACCACCTCCCTCTCACCCTACAGCTTATTATGCTTCAACCAAGGGCGTCTACTGAGAGCTGGGTCAGTCACCTGCCTCCACTGCTCCAAGTCTCCCATTGCTCCCATCACCTGCAGAACGGACACCCACGTTGTCACCAAGCAGCTCAGGACCTGACTCCTATCTATTCTTACCACTTCCTTTTTTTTTTTTTTTTTTTGAAAAAAAAAAGGGTACCTGCAAGTCCCTCCACAAACCCAGTCTTCACTCCAAGCCTTGGCATATTCTGGACATATGCCTGGGAGGACCTCCCATATCTCATTCCACTGGTTGCCAAAACAGGAGCTACTCACATGACCAAATACAAGGACTTAGAATTCCGGGCTTGGTGTCTCATCCAGGTCTCCACCTCCAAGGGCTGGAAGAGGGGCTGGACAGCCCCAGGACCCCACTATCTCAAAGGCCATAAGAGTGTGAGGCCCTGAAATAAGCTCCACAAACCAGAGTCCCCCTAAGCGGCTCTGCATCTGCAGGAACCTGTGGGAACTAAAGGTCTACAGAGCGCCTGGCACCCACCGCCAGGACCCATGGGCTCGGGCTGCCCAGCCCCAGAGTCAGGTGACTTGAGATGCCTGCATTATCTCAGGGCTCCGTCCTCAGTGCACACCCTTTCCAGGTACCTGATCATTTACAGGACCTCTCCATCCTGTCCCTCACTGCTGTCCTCTCTCCTCCAGTCAATTCTTCCTCTGAGCAGTTTTGGGAAAAGGTTAGAACCCGGCCTCATACTATTTCCCTCTTTTGTTCACACATATCGATGGCAGCAGCTTTCTGAAAATGAAAGGAAAACTACTCCCACAAAACTTTGATGCACCTTCTTTTTTGCCTTTTGACATAAGACAGACCTGGGTTGGTGGAATCCTCCCAGGTCAGCCACACCACCATGACCTTCCTGGCTGGCATGGCAGTCTGCCACCCTCTTTCACCGTGTCCCACTGTGTGTCACCCACCTGAGACTCACTCTTCTGGAAGCTGTGACCTGGGCTGCAGCACCTGACAGGCTCCCTCACCAGAGCCTGGCGCGTAAATGGGATGAGCTGAGTGGAACTCTGTAAGCAGAGAGGAGTCTGGGAAGCACGGATGCTCCAATCACACCAGTTGCTGCTCAACAAGCTTCAGACACGCCCTGCAGAGCGGGGACACTGCCTCTGAGGCCTCGATGGAGTTTAAACCCAGAGCGCTGGAGCCTCTGGCTGTGGTAAGAGAATAAAGGGGTCAAAATGACCACCAGGAGGAAGATGCCGGAAGTCACAGCCAAGCTATGAACGCTGCCTAATCCGTCTCTCCTGGGCTTTCATTGGCTAAACCCAGCAATCATTAGGCGCATTGCCTGCTGGGTAATGTACTTTTCCAGGCCCAACAGGTGGCATTAGGATGCCAATGACTCGCTGTCCATTGCAGTATTGGCCCTGGGGCACCCGAGTGGTGCTGGGAAATGACAACTTTCGGCTTTGGTGGCCGGTTGCAGGTTTCTGGGGAGTGTTGTCTGCAACTGATCTCTTGTTTGGAGACATTATTTCAGGTTCCATGAAGCTCAGAATGCTCGCTGAGGTGAAAAGTATTATTTCACTGATTCCTGAAGACTACAGGCCTAAATGCGTATACATAATATATGTTTATATATTTGCGATTTTTTATTTGAATTTGAGAGAGAGAGGAAATGAGATGGAGAGAGAGATGCAACCATCAGCTGCTTTCTGCAAGCCCCCACCGAGCCCACACGCCGCCCCACCCCCCACTCTGAGGCCCTCACCAGGAATCCAACTGGCGACCTTTCTGTGCATGAGAGGGTGCTCAACCAATTGTGTCACTTCAGTCTTCAGATTTTTATTTTTTATATAAAAATATGACATTATTAAGAGAAAAATGCAGGCTATGAGAGACCATATATGATCCTATCCTATTCCTTTAAAAGTAGTATTTGAAAGGATACAGAGGCCAACAGGTTGACATTTCCTACATTGTCTGCATGTCTGCAGTCAGTACACATTGTGAAGAGATGGAGCTAACAGTTACTGAATGTCCACTACATGTGCCAGGCCCTGGATTCAATGCTTTACCTGCATTATTATTTCACTTAATCCTCTCCACACCTGAGATGATTTAACCGACTATTTAATGGGGAGGAAATCCAGGCTCAGAGACTCAACGTAAATAGCCTGATTGTAGAGTTAATAAGGGCAGGCCTGGAAGTCAAACCCAGGTGTCTCCAACAACAGATCTCTGGCTTCTAATGTTAGGTTCTTCTGCCTCCTGGAGGGTAGAATTGGTAATGCATACCCGCTAGAATGGGCGAGACGTTATGGTGAGTAACAATCAGCCCCAAAGCTATAGTGGCTTAGAGTAAAGAAGGTATCTTTCTTGTTCATAGCACATGAACACCCTGGTTCTTCAGGGTTGGGGAGTAGCCATGATGTAGGTTCTGTTTGGTGTTATCAGTGATGGAGAGAGATCATGGCCAGTCTCAGCTCTTCCAGACTCTTCTGTTAGAGGTGACAGGCTTCACTCCCACCTCATTAAATTGGTCAAAGAACATCACAGGCTTCAGCCAACATCAGGGTCAGCAGCAGAACCTGACCTACTGGATGGGCCCCAGTGATGTCACCACATGGTGCCATACCCTTTTGGGGATGTGCAGGGGCAAAGGAGAGGGGTGGGCATTGGTAGGAAAGACAGTGGGAGTCATTCAGGATGGCTTGCTTGCTGCTCATCCACATACACTTTTTCCCTGAGATGTCCAAAACCATCACTGGCAAGATTCAAAGGAGTGAACTGCAAAAAGAGAAGTTTGGTCAGATGTCATTGGTAGCGAACTCAGAACCCAGTTCTGAGTGTGACTTTGGGTAAATCTCTGCTCTCTCACATCCCCCACTGTAGAACTCACATGTTAAAAGAGTTAATTGGGAAGAGGACAGGACTGAACGCATTCCAGCACCTATATTAAATTCACATCAGTCACGACCCTGCCTCCAAGCCTCTTTGTCATTTGCATTGGCAGGTGAGTGCTCCATCAGGTGGGGCTGATTGGAAAAAGGCTGACATTAACATCCATGGTGATCCTGTGGTTTCCATTCCTTCTGTGCATGAATCTGTGCTAAATGTGATCCCTTCACGTTTTCCCCACTTTGCCTATTCTGCTTCCTGGCCGAGTGTTACAAGGTGGCCATGCACACTCAGTAGATGACGAGAGATCAGCGGTCCAGGAGTGATGGTCCTAGCAGTCCAGGCACCTTCCTCTATTAGGTGACAGCCGAGATTTCCCATAAGCAAGGGGTGACCTGCTCTCCAGGGATTAGGAACCCAAAGGACCCCCAGCCCTCTCCAGGGGTATCCAGCTCCTCATTCGCAAAGGGGACTCATGAACCCAGGAACCTTCCCCTTCTGCTTTCCCTCATATGCACAAATGCATTTATTCATTTCCAGGAAACCAGGATTTTCCCAGTCATTCTCAAAGGTCTAGAGACCTCCCAAAACAGCACCTTCACACTCTATAAAGCAATTTTCTTTCAGGATTCAAAACCAATTGTTCCATATGGCAAAGGAGTCACTTGAGTCACTGAGGAATGAGATAAATTTAAGCAGATGTCTTAAATCCTGCACAGTCCTCTTTCAGTTAAAATAATAAATTTATTTAAACAATTTGAAAAAGATTCTCAACAGACATTTTCACAAAGCAGATAAATACAGCGCAAAGGAATGTATAAAAAATGTTCACCATAAAATATTCCTCGGTAGATGGAATTAAAACAAAAACAAGGTAACATTATATGCATTTCAGGGGTTACTATTTGAAATGTTTAACCATTGTATGCCCTTGCAGGGTAGCAAAATATTTGGAATTTTCATAGACTGTGGGTTAGTGGCAAGCCAAAGGGAATGATCATTTTGGGTCACATTTCTGCATATCTTAAATGTAAAACATTCACCTACATAACAGTGTGATAAGTAAAACATATGTCTACACAGAAAACTGAATGCAAACATTCCCAGAAGAGTTATGTATAATACCCAAAACTGGAAATAACAAAAAACCTAGATCAATTAATAACGTGGTTATTCACAGAACCCAGTACTACTCAGCTATAAAAAAAAAAAAATTAACCCTTCACAAGCATTTATATTGAATCTCAAAATGATACTGTGGCATGGAAGAAACCAGTATTTGTTAAAATGTACACATCAAATAGTGCCTATAAAGTTATGAACAATATGAACTATTCTATTGTAAATACTGGATAATCCCTGAGTGTGTAGAGGGCCGAGAAAGTCAGAAAGAGAGATTATAACAGCGTAGTAGGAAAATAGTGGGTGTGGCAAAGGAAGGTATAGAGTTGTTAGTATGTAAAATAATACAAAAATTAATAATAATAATAAACGGAGATAAATGCTGCCCCGGCCAGTGTCCTCAGTTGGTTGGGTGTCATCCCATTCACAGACAGGTCTCTGGTTTGATTTCAGGTCAGTGAACATTCCCAAATGGAATTCCAGTTGTGGCGAGCAGGAGGCAGCAGATCTTTGTTTACCTCTCTCTTCCAGGCTCTCTCTCTCCCAAAAAAGGAATAAAATTATTTTCTATTATATTTTTTCAAAAAGAATAATCTCTGTGTTTTCCAAACATACAACTGTAAGCACATTGTTGCCCCACCCTGTGTAGGAGTTACAGGTGGTTTATGTCACATGTGACAGTTTCACAGCTTTCTCTCTAGGTCAGGGATCACCAAATAGCACACATGAGAAAGGTGCACTTTGTTGCATGTGAGTTCTCATTTCCTGGGGGAACAGCCTTGCTTCAGTGGCAGCAAATGTTGTCAAGCAGGGAAGACTATTGCCATTGGAATCAGCAGGAATGCTGACTGGTTACGAAAGACACATCCTGGGACTGATTACAGGGTTATACTTCCTCTAGCTTTGAGTTCTTGCATGTTGAGCAACAACCTTGAGATCAACACCCTAAGGGGCCAGGGCAATGCACAAAACCATGAGATTACTTTATCTGCTAGTGATGCCAGCTACAGGAAATAGTGATGGAGGTCCTCAGAAAGTTCTCAAAGATCATACAAGCCACAGGACATGAAATAATTTCGATTTAAGTCCAATAGAGGCACTTTTTAAATCCAGTTTAACCGCAGTGTCTGCCATGAATATGAAAACAGTGTTTATGTCCCAAGCTAATTCCACCTCAGTGTCTTACAACAAATGACAACAGCCTATGAAATCTCATACATCCTGTTGCATGGCCTCTTTGGAGCGTGTGGAGTGTAGTTCCCCTAAACATTGCTGACACTTATGTAATACATACTGTGAACAGAGAATATAATTCATATTGTTCACAGCAGCACAATCAAGCAATCCTATTGAGGGCGACCATTGACCTCTACAATAAAAGAGGCACCTGACAGCACATTAGAAACACAAAGACATGCACACTTTCTCTGAAGGCCTTGGTCGGCAATACAAAATCAGCCAACACTGAACAAAGAGTGATTTTCTGCCATCAAGCTGTGCCTTCCTAAGCACATTAAGCATGAGATCACACCATATTGTTCACCTGACCATGCGGACAGAACACAACTTTCCTTTCAATCATCCCAGGGAGAGAATAGAACCAACGAAATTTAAGGTACAAAAGAAAATAGTCCTTTACATAAAGATCATAAACCCGAGCAAAGGACAGCAAGAGGTTTGCAGGTTGATGAATTGGAACATGAAACACGTCATCACAGCATAAAGGTGAGACCCACAATGTCCCTGAAAGAGGTAGCCCTTTTGGTGGAGGAAGTGGGCTCTGGACAAAACCTGGTTCAGGTCAATTCTCGGGTCAGAAATAAAGGAATGAAGATTCATCCAGGAGCTCGGAATATTCATAATTTTCTCAAGCACAACTCCATAGTATGCAGGGGTTGTGACGGATGCACACTCTTCAGGTGAGCCAGATGGTGGGGTGAAATATCTTCCAGACAAATTCTTCCAGTGACATAAATCTGGTTGTAGTCCTAAGTAGATTAACAAGTGTGCTCCAGTTTCTGAAAGTGTCACTTATACCTGAAACTTAGGAGGCATCTAGCAGAGTATATGTTCTGATAAAGGGGTTTGAATTCAGGTAAGTGGGTGTAAAGCTTCTCCTCTAGTGTTGTTATTCTGAGTGAGAAAGTAAAACATTCCCTGCACATTTAAAGCTTTTCTCCAGTGTGTACTCTCAAGTGTTGAACGAGGAAAGATTTGTAGCGAAAAGATTTCCCACATTCAATACACTCATGAGGCCCTTTTCCAGTGTGAACTCTGTGGTGTCGAATGAGAGTAGAGCTTGTGCTGAAGGACTTCCCACAGTCACTACACTCATACGGCTTTTCTCCAGTGTGAACTCTGTTGTGTTAAGTGAGGGTAGACCTTTGATGAAAGGACTTCCCACATTCACTGCACTCATACTATTTTTCTCGAGTGTGGATTCTGTAGTGTGTAATGAGGCTAGATTTTTGACTGAAGAACTTTCCACAATCACTACATTGATATGGTTTTTCTCCCGTGTGAACTCTCTGGTGGATAAGGAGGTGATTGTTCTGCCTAAAACATTTCCCACATTCACTACATTTGTAAGGTTTTTCTCCAGTGTGGACTCTGTAGTGTTTAATGAGGTTAGAGTTCTCATGGAAGCACTTCCCACAATCACTACATTGATGTGGCTTTTCTCCAGTGTGAACTCTGTAGTGTGTAATGAAGCTAGATTTTTGACTGAAGAACTTTCCACAATCACTACATTGATATGGTTTTTCTCCACTGTGAACTCTCTGGTGGATAAGGAGATGATTGTTCTGCCTAAAACATTTCCCACAATCACTACATTTGTAAGGTTTTTCTCCAGTGTGAACTCTGTAGTGTTTAATGAGGTTAGAGGTCTCATGGAAGCACTTCCCACAATCACTACATTGATATGGCTTTTCTCCACTGTGAATTCTCTGGTGCAAAAGGAGGTGACCTTTCTGCCTAAAAGATTTCCCACATTCACTACACTCATAAGGTTTTTCTCCAGTGTGAACTCTGTGGTGGCAAAGGAGGTTAGACCTTTGACTGAAGCATTTCCCACAATCACTACACTGATGCGGCTTTTCTCCAGTGTGAACTCTCTTGTGGGAGAAGAGCTCATGATTGCGCCTAAATGATTTTCCACATTCACTACATTTGTAAGGTTTTTCTCCAGTGTGAACTCTGTTGTGTTTAGTGAGGGAAGACCTTTGATTGAACAGCTTCCCACAGTCAGTACACCGATAGGACTTTTCTCCAGTGGGAACTCTCCTATGTCTATTGAGGTTAAAGATAAATGAAGACACTTTCCCACATGTATTACACTTATCATTGACTTCTCCAGAGCAGATGCCCTGATGTTGCACAAGGTTCTGGATGTGGCAGGCAGCTTTTTCACATTCATCCCACTGGTGATGCCTTTTTCTGTTGAGAAATTCCTGTGAAATCTCACTATGACTGTGTGGGTCCTCAGTGTCAAGAGGGGCCTGGTGCTGGAGAAGCTGAGAGATGGCTGGGAAGTCTTCCCCAACCTCCTTACTAGTTGAAGGCAGCCCTGATAAGGAGAAGATGAAGTTGGTCACAAATGAGGCCTTGTCCACAGCTTCTTTCCAGGGCTTCTCTTCACTGGCTTCCCTCTGTTGATAAGGAGGGTTTGCACTGAAACAGAAGTCTCTCACACATGCGTCATTGAAGAAGGCTTTCTGCCCAAAGTCTGCTGCTTGTGACTCAGTCAGGTGCAGAATATCTTTGAACACAGAGAAACACCTCCCACAGAGAAGGGTCCTCTGAGTTACTGCAGCTGTCTGAGAAGCACTGACCTGTGACTCTCCTTGTACAGATACACTCTGTTCAGAACAGGCCTCCACATCATGCGTTTTATGCCCACAACCTGAAAACAGAAAAATGGTGATGAAATGAATGTCGACTGTGGTGACAGGGAGAAGTGTCATTACGAAAGTGTGTCAAACATATAACATATTGGTTTCATGAAACTGTCTGACAGTAAAATATCTGAAGGAAATATTGATAAGATGCTGCTGTGAATATCTGGGCCTCTGAAGATCACCATACAGGGAAGACCTCAAACAAAATATGAAACAGCATGGCAAGCACCACAAGGAACAGAAGCTGGATCGTCTGCTCATGGGTCTGCTAACAGTGCTCAACAGGGCTTGTCTGCTGGTGACATGGGCCAGCTGTGCAGAAGGTTGCTTGCATCTAATTCCACGTAAAATTCAAGAAACAAGAAGCTTGTGTCAGGGTCTAGTGAAGCATGTGTGTGCACCTCATAACACATATGCAGGTCAATATTTGACAATACTGCAGAGCGAGCAGTTCAGAGGAACAGGTGATGTAAAAGGGAAAAAGGGGAAGGAAACCAGAAACCAGGAAGGCACAGATTAAAAGACAAGTCAGGGAACTCTCAGGCATGGGAATGAAATGGTAGAAATGAGCTGTTGCCAGCGGCACTTCAACCTAAAGTCTGTTGGACATGAGCAGTTACCCGGTATGATCTAAAACCACCCTTATTTCATACCTCCCCCAAGTTCCAACTCAAGAGGACCAGGAAACTCTTTATATCATCCTACCTGTCCACCCTGTGAAAAATCAGGGTTCTCCTTGCACCTTCTACTGTACAAGCACACAAAACACAAATATTCTGAGTATTAGTGAAGGAAAACAGAGATGAGTAGCCAGCACTGACCCTGAGTAAGACAGCATGCAATAGTATTCAGGGAACAGAATATTACGAACCTTAAAAGGAGGTCTTTCAAGAACCGCCCATGGTTCATGCAAGTAAAGACCATAACATGGCACACTTAGTCACAAAGAGCCTATAGCTGGAGGAATGGTGCAAATGAAAGCCATGGATGTGGACATAGACACCCTCCCAGACAGAGAAAGTGCAAGCTGGTCCCATTGAGTTGTTTGTAACAATCCTGACTCCCAGACACTTCCTGCACCATTTGAGGCTATGGAAGTGAGGGATATTCATGGAGACCTTTGCTCAGGTCTCTCCAAATTACTCAGCACTCTCAGCCACAGCACATTAGACAGGACAATGGGGAAAACAAGTACAGCCCATGGTCTGGCTGTGAGAGCTATATCCAGAGAAGAAAGGAAGAGAGGATGTCACCACCAGACACTAGGAGAGATGTGAAGGTCTTACCTACAGATGAGACCAGTGCAAAAACTTCTACCATCATCTTGCAGTACAGACGTCTCTGAGCCTCATCAAGGAGCCCCCACTCCTCCTCAGAGAAGGTGATGGCCACATCCTCAAACTTCATCTCCTGTCACAATTGGCACAGTTCAGTCCATGATGAGCTTCTCTCTTAGGATCTTATGTTCATAATACTCCCCAACAACCACATCCTCCTGCTCCCTTGACTACTCTCATCAGAAAAGATACAGGCCTTGGTCCCATCAAAGTCTCTCTCTCCTTCTGTTCCTACTGATGCTGTGTCTTCCCCACTAAATAAGGGCAAATGAGCTTGTAGATGATACCATGCTCTGGAGCTCACATGAAGGCCACACCCCTTTTCCATACAGTGGGTGTCATGAACATAGGGTGGGGAGCCATGGTATCCATAATAAGAGTGTGAGTGATTTGACACTGTTCTTGACTGGCAGTAACCTTGTTGTGTCCCGATTCAGGGTATCACAAGGTTATGGTATCACGCTTCAACCTTTTGAATCCAATCCCAGGGTGCTGAGGCCATCACTTTGCACTACCTGCTACACATAGTTCTTTGAACCACACTGCACACACAGTTGCATTCCTAGAGGCACAACATCAAAGGTAACACAAATGTGCTATGATGAGCAGTTTATTTCCTAATCATCTTCTTTTCCAAAATTCTAATCCACCACCTCAGTAATGTATTTCTCTCTCACCCTTCTCCCCTCTCCATGTCAGTGGATATTTTCAAGACAAGAGGACACTGATGTATGCCATCTCATTCCTATTGATCACTGTAACAGCCCTCAACAACAAAAGGCAGGTGTGCACATGAATTTCACTGAAGCTCTGGGCCAGGAATGCACCACCACAACATGCCCTCTTTTCAGGAATTAATCTGACATTCACCATATCATATTTCCAGACATCACCAGAAATGGACTCAAACTTCATTCCCTCTTATGTCAATGTCAGGGCCATTTAACTATGAAAGCACATGAGAACACCAAGGGCACATCACGCTTTCTCCCACACCTATCTCACACCTACACTCCCACACCCACAGCACTCAGGGTGATTTCCTTGACTTCCTACTCATTACTCAGCATGTGTAAATTAGTGTCTGCTTGGCAAATTCAAACAGGATTAAGTTCTACACCAACTCTGAGAGTCCACACTCATTGAAGCAGCCTTGAGTTCTGCTATGAAGGCCTCCCTCCCTGATTGTGTTTTCCTTCAACCTCAATAACTGAGAACCACATCAGATCTGAGATATCCAGAGGCCACCTCCACTGGTGCTGCACCTGATCTCCCTTCTCCAGTCACAGCCTTTAGCACTCAAGTCCCATCACCTAAGGTCCTCTAGCCCATACCCAGTGAGTCTCACAGATGCCCACTCATGCCACTCAGCAAATCAACGTGATTGAAGACAACAGCTCAGATTAAAGCTCAATCAAAATCTTGGTGTGTGTTTAACCCGTGAATATGCAACAGCTGCAGTCTCATCTTGTTTGATTCACTCTTTGGTTTCCAATTTAAAAAGAAAGAAAATGATCCACAACCACACCCTGGTCCCTACATTCCCAACTACATTTTAGAGAAGTTTTTATTCTGAACTGCTCCTCAGAGTTCCGGATGCTCATGAACTACTCCCTGAAATATCGGTAACCCTAACAGGTAAAATATAAAAGTTTTGGTATCCCCAATGAACATTACAGTTCCCACTATGAATATCTGCATCTCAGCTGACACGGTCCTTCCATACCTCCCGTTGCCAAATGCAAACCTT
Source organism: Plecotus auritus (assembly GCF_963455305.1). NCBI lineage: Eukaryota > Metazoa > Chordata > Mammalia > Chiroptera > Vespertilionidae > Plecotus > Plecotus auritus. Next base: position 1,291,034 of record NC_137785.1, on the reverse strand, counting down.
AACAACATCCCTGACTCTTACCTCTCTGTCTACCTCCAAATTAGGTAATCCAGGTGGCCACATATAAAACACTAATACAGAATTCAACTGCTTATTTCACCTCCACAGCCACTATCATGGGCCAGTTACCAGAAAATTCATCAAGACTATTACAACAGCTTCCATCCTAGTCTTTCTACCGCCTACATCCCATCTATAGTTCATCATGCTGCAGCCACAGGAGGTCCCACCTGCCTCCATTGCTCCAAATATCCCAACACCTACAGAACAGATTTCCAAGTTGTCACAAAGCTGCTCAAGACCTGACTCCTGTCCCATTGTTACCATTTCCTAATTAAAAGGAAAAAACGGGGGACACCATAGGGTTTCTGAATGAGCTCCGTCTTCACTCTGAGTCTTTGCACACATAGGACCCTATGCCTGGAAAATCCTCTCACATCCCATTCCACTGGTTGCCAATAACAGGGACCATACATAGGACCCTAGACCTGGACTTAGAATTCTGGGCTTGGTGTCTCATCAAGGTCTCGAGGTCCCAGGGCTAGAAGAGTGGGTGTACGATCCCAGGACCCCACTACCTCAGAGGCCACAAGAGTGTGAGGCCCTGAGATCAGTCCCACAACCCAGTCCCCTAAGCGGCTCTGCACCTGCAGGAACCTGTGGGAACGGAAGGCCTGTGGAGGGCCTGGCACCCACCGCCAGGACCCAGGGGCTCAGGCTGCTCAGGGCCCTGGCCCAGCTCCGGGTGATGCCCGCATCCTTCAGGGCTCAGTGCACACCCAACTAGTTACCTTATCATTTACAAGACTTCTCCTTCCTGTCCCTCACTGCTGTCCTCTCTCTTCTAGTATGCCCTTCCTCTGAGAAGTTTTGAGAAAAGGTTGGAACCCTAACTCACACTATGTCCCTCTCTGGTTCACAGCCATGGATGGCAGCAGCTTCCTGAAAAGGAAGTAAAACTCCTCACACAGAACTTTGCTTCATCTTCTTTGTTGCCTTTACGCATAAAACAGGCCAAGGTTTCCCCAATCCTCCCTCCTCAGTAACACCACCACGGCCTTACACGGTGGCCTTTCAGCCTGTCACCCTCTCCCACCCAATCACACCATGAGCACCCTAACCAACTCACTGTTCCGGCGCTGAGACCTGGGCTGCAGGACGGGAAAGGCACCCACAGCCGAGCCTGGAGGGAAAATGAGGTGAGGCCGCGTTGGACTCTGGCAGGAGAAAGTAGTTTGGGAGGCACGGAGGACTCAATCACGGCCTGTTGTGGCTCAACCAGCCTCAGACACACCCTGCGCTGCGGGAACACTGCCTCTGAGGCCTCGTGACCCAGCACTGGAGCCTCTGATTCTGTGAACACACTGCAAAGGTCAAATTCACCACCAGGAGAAAGACCCTGGAGGTCAAGCTCCAACCAATGAGCACAGGGATAATGTGCCTCTCCTGGGCTTCCATTGGCTAAACCCAGCCATCCTTAGCGCATGGCCCTTTGGGTAATGTAGCAATCTAGCCTCCCATGGGGCACTAGGATCCCAGTCACTCACTGACCATTGCGAATACTGTTCTGGGGCGTCCAAGTGGCACTGGGAACTGACAACTTAGGTTTTAGGGGCTGGCCACAGGTTTCTGGGGAGTGTTGTCTACAAAACTGAACTCTTGTTTAGAAACATTATTTCAGATTCCGTGATGCTTAGAATGCTCCCTCAGGTGAAAAGTATTATTTCAATTATTCCTGAAGACTACAAATCTAAATGGATAAATATATGTAAAGATATTTTAATTGACTTTTACAGAGAGACGGAGAGAAACACAGACTGGCTGCCTCCTACATGACCCCCTAATGGGATGCAGCCCATTACCACAGCAGGTGCCCGCAAATAAGAACTGAACTGGCAATCATTCTGTGCATGGGACTACACTCAACAAACTGAGCCACTCCAGCCTGGCTTTTTTTTTTTTTTTTTACATCAAAATACGACATTATTAAAAGAAAAAGCATGCTATGAGACAATATATGTAATCCTATCCTATTCGTTTAAAATGAAAATTTGGAAGAATACATAGACCAAAACATTGATAGTTCCTACATTGTCTCTATGTCTGTGGTCAGTACACACTGTGACGTTAAGGAGCTAACAGTTACTACAGGTGCCAGGCACTGGATTCAATGCTTTACCTACATTATTATTTCATTTAATCCTCTCTGCAACCTGAGGTGGTTTAACCATCTATTTAATGTGGAGGAAATCCAGGCTCAGAGACTCAATATAAATTGACTGATTGTAGAGTTAATAAAGGCAGGGCTGGAAGTCAAACCCAGGTGTCTCCAACAACAGAGCTCTGGCTTCTAATGTTAGGCTCTGCTGCCTCCTAGAGGGTAGAATAGGGGATGCGTTCCCGTTAGGACAGGTAGATGTTATGGTGGGTAACAATCAGCCCCAAAGTTTTAGTGGCTTAGAGTAAAGAAGGTATCTTTCCTGTTCACAGCACATGAACACCCTGGTTCTCCTGGAATCAGGATAAAGGAGCAGCCAACATGTAGGTTCCTGCTGGGTGTTATCAGAGATGGACAGAGAGGGTGGCCCGTCTCACTGGTCCCAGACTCCTCTGTTAGAGGTGACAGGCTGGACTTTCACCACATTTCCTTGGTCAAACCATATCACTGGCTGCAGCCAACATCAGGGTCAGTAGCAAAAGCTGACCTACTTGATGGCCCCCTCTTTTGGGGGACTGTGCAGGGGCAATAGAGAGGAGTGGGGATTGGTAGGAAATGACAGTGTAAGTCAGTCAGGATGCTTTGCTTTCTCCTCTTCCACCTAGACTTTGTCTCCGAGCTGCCCAAAACCCAACATTCATAGAAGTGAACTTCAAAAAAAGGAGTTTGGCCCTAACTGGTTTGGCTCAGTGGATAGAGCGTCGGCCTGTGGACTGAAAGGTCCCACGATTGATTCCGGTCAAGGGCATGTACCTGCATGTTATCATGTTGAGACCAACCCTCTCCTGCTGGGAAGGCTTGTATTGCAGAATGTTCTCCCCATTGAAAATACACAGCACCCTTTCCTGGAAAATGCATGCAACCTCCAGGATGGCAGGGAAGTGAGGGTGGGGAGGGTGTGTGCTTTATTTTTAATAAAATCCAAGAAGAAAATCACCCCAAAAATACAAAAATAGACTTAAAGAACATCAATGGGTCTCAGGGTTGTATGTGGACTTGCTAGAGGCAGACTTTTCCTAAGGTGAACTGATTTTTGGCTCAAAGCATCAGGGAGCTTCTCCCAGATAAAGGAGATTCAGTTGCAGCGGGCCTGGGGACGGGGAGAGCAGGCTGGAGAGACCTCTGGATGGAGACAGAAGAACCCTGGCCAGCTCTTCTCAGGCAGACACAGAATTCCAATCCCTCCCAGCAGCCTGCCTTGGGCTCCTCTCTGCCAGCTCCTGGGCAGGACACAGCATGCCCAGCTGCAGGGGGAATATCTCGAGCAAAGGAAGGAGAGAGGGAGGAAAGGTGGGCTGTGCCGGCAGAGCCCCATCTTAGAGAAGAAGGGTGGATGGATTTTTTTTTTTGAGAGAGAGAGTGGGAGGGGGATGAAAGAGAGAGAAACATAATGACTGGAAGCCTCCCACACCAGCCGAAATGGTGGGCTGGGAATCAAATGTGCAAAATACAACCAAAGAGTCATGTGGTCTTTATTTCAAGGCCTTGGGCAGTAATGCAAAGAAAATTGTACAAAAAGGATTCTCTGCCATGAATCTATCCTTTCTGAAGCACAGAAAGTTTGAGATCCCCACAATATCTGTTAAGTCTACATGCTGACAGATCAAAATTGTGCTTTCAAAGCAACACAGCAGTGAAAAAAACCAACAAATTTAAAGGTACAAAAGCAAAATCACATTTACAAAAACATCATATACCAGAGCAGTGTACAGCAATCAGTTTACAACAATTCATCACAGTATAAGGTGAGAGCCACTATGTCCCTGAAAGAGGTAGCACTTCTTAGCTGAGAATGGGGTTTTGGATGAATCCTGGGTCAGGTGAATTTCCTAGTCAGAGAGAAAGGAATGAAGATCCTGCCAAGAGCTCAGAGTCTTCATAATTCACTTAAGCACAAGGGAGAACACAGAATTCCTTTTCCCTGAGCACGCAGGGGTGGTGACTGATGCACACTGTTCAGGTGAGCCAGGTGGTAGAGGAGGTCACTTCAGCCACAATCACTCGCAGTGACATCAATGAGGTAGGAGTCCTCAGAAGTTAGCAAGTGCAATGCAGCTCCTTCAAGCCTCACTTGTACCTCAAACTTACGAGGAATTTCGCACAGTGTATGTTCAGATAAAAGGGGTTTATATTCAGGTAAATGGATTTAAGTCTCCTTCAGTGTTGTAGTGAGAAAGATAAACCATCCCCTGCACAGTTAAGGCTTTTCTCCAATGTGAACTCTCAGATGTCTGACAAGGCTAGGTTTGCAGCGAAAACATTTCCCACATTTACTACACTCATATGGCTTTTCTCCGGTATGCACTCTGTGGTGTTGAATGAGGGTAGACTTTTGCCTAAAGAACTTCCCACAATCACTACATTCAAAAGGTTTTTCGCCAGTGTGAATTTTCTTATGTTCAGAGAGGTGACAGCTTCTCCTGAAGGACTTTCCACAATCAGTACACTCATAAGGCTTTTCTCCAGCGTGAACTCTCTTGTGGTCAAGGAGGTTAATATTGTAGCTAAGAGACTTCCCAGAGTCAGTACACTCATAGGGTTTTTCTGCAGTGTGAACTCGTGTGTGGTCAAGGAGGTTAATGTAGCTAAAATATTTCCCACAATCAGTACACTCATAGGGTTTTTCTCCACTGTGAACCCTCTTGTGGGTAAGGAGGTCATTATTGGTCCTAAAAGATTTCCCACATTCACTACACTCATAAGGTTTTTCACCAGTGTGAAATCTGTGGTGTAGAATAAGTGAATTCCTTTGCCGGAATGACTTTCCACAATCACTACACTCATAAGGGTTTTCTCCAGTATGAACTCTGTAGTGTTTAGTGAGGTTCCCCTTTAGTCTAAACAACTTCCCACAATTACTACATTCAAAAGGTTTTTCTCCAGAGTGAACTCTCTTGTGGTTAAGGAGTGAATTATTGATCCTAAAAGATTTCCCACAATTAGTACACTCATAGGGTTTTTCTCCAGTGTGAACTCTCTTATGGTTAAGGAAGTTAATATTGCTGCTAAAAGATTTTCCACAATCAGTACACTCATAGGGTTTTTCTCCTGTGTGAACACGGTGGTGTTCAGTGAGTTGAGAGCTTTGCCTGAAGGACTTTCCACAATCACAACACTGATATGGCTTTTCTCCAGTGTGAACTCTCTTGTGGTTAAGGAGATTACTATTGTTCCTAAAGAATTTCCCACAATCAGTACACTCATAGGGTTTTTCTGTAGTGTGAACTCTCTTGTGGTTAAGGAGATTACTATTGTTCCTAAAGAATTTCCCACAATCAGTACACTCATAGGGTTTTTCTCCAGTGTGAACACGGTGGTGATCAGTGAGGTGAGACCTTTGCCTGAAGGACTTTCCACAATCACAACACTGATATGGCTTTTCTCCAGTGTGAACTTTCTTGTGGTTAAGGAGCACATTATTGCTCCTAAAAGATTTCCCACAATCAGTACACTCGTAGGGCTTTTCTCCAGTGTGAACACGGTAGTGTTCAGTGAGGTGAGACCTTTGCCTGTAGGACTTTCCACAATCACAACACTGATATGGCTTTTCTCCAGTGTGAACTTTCTTGTGGTTAAGGAGCACATTATTGCTCCTAAAAGATTTCCCACAATCAGTACACTCATAGGGCTTTTCTCCAGTGTGAACACGGTAGTGTTCAATGAGGTGAGACCTTTGCCTGTAGAACTTCCCACAAACAGTGCACTCATAGGGCTTTCTTCTAGTGTGAATTCTTCCATGTTGAATGAGGTTAAAGCTTCCTCTAAAAACTTGCCCACATTTGTTACTGTCATAGTTCACTTCTCCAGAGCAGGAACCCTGAAGCTGAACAACTTTCTGGTTGTGGCTGCCTAATTTTTCACAGTCACAAGTCTGCTGAAGATTTTTTCCACCAAAATATTCCTGTGAAATCTCACTGCCACTGTGCGGCTCCTCAGTGTTGAGAGGGGCCTGGTGCTGGAAAAGCTCTGACATGGCTGAGAAGACTTTCCCAACTTCCCTATTAGTTAAAGGCACCCAAGGTAAGTAGAAGCTGCACCTGGTCACAAACGAGGCCCTGTCCACAGCTTCTTTCCAGGGCTTCTCTCCACTGGCTTCCCTATGTTGTTGGGGAGGGTTTGCACTGAAACAGAAGTCTCTCACACATGCGTCACTGAAGAAGCCTTTCTGCACAAAGTCCGCTGCTTGTGACTCAGTCAGGTGCAGAATATCTTTTAACACTGAGACACACCGCTTACACAGATGGGTCCTCTGGATTGCTCGAGCTGCCTTAGAAGCCCTGACCTGTGACTCTCCTTGTATAGATATGGTCTTCTCAGGACAGACGTCCTCATCATCCGTTTTATTCCAGCAACCTGAAAACAGAGAAATGAGGAGGAACTGATTGTTGACTGTTGTGATAGGGGAAGTCCCATTGCTACAGCATTATGCATATTATACATGGGTTCTATGCAATTGTCTGAAAATAACAGATGTTCAGGAAGGATTAATAAGAAGCTGCTGTGAAGGTCTGCACCTCTGAATGTCACAAAACAGGGAAGACCTCACCAGAAACATGACACACACATGGCAAGGACCACATGAAAGAGAAGATGCATCTCCAGCTCAGTCTTCTGCTAAGAGTGCTCAGCACGGCTGGTCTGCTGAAGACAGGGGCAAGCTGTGCAGAAGGTTGGTTATGTCTTATTCCAAGTAAAATTCAATAAATGAGTAGCAGGGGTTTGAGAACTACTTAAGCATGTATGTGCACCTCATAACACATGTGCAGGTCCATGTAGGAGAATACTGCAGAGGGAGCAGTGCAGAGGGACAGGTGATGCAAAAAGGTGACAAAGGTGAAGGTAGCCAAACGCCAGGAAGTCACAGATGAAATGCAAGTCAGCAAAGTGTCAAGTATGGGAAAGAGAAGGCAGAAATGGGGTGTAGTCAGTGGTGCCTGCCCCTAAACACTGTTGGAAATTAGCTGGTTCCTGGTACCATCTGACCACCACTATTATGTCATACCTTCCCCCCAGTTGTCACTCGGCATGCCCAGACCTCCTCTGAGACCATCTTGCATGTTCACCATAAGAGCAAACCAGATTTCTCCCTGAATCTTCTACTCTACCAATGCATAAACCCTAAATAATCGAAGTATTAATGATAGACAACAGAGGAGAGCAGCCTGCTTTGTCCTAGAGCATTTTGGCACCAATAGTACTCAGCTAAGGTAATAATACAAGGAACAATTGAAGAAGGGTCTTACAAGAATAGCTCATGGTTAATGTATGTGAAGCACATAACCAGGCACAGGCGGTCACAAAACACCTTTCCCTAGAGGAAGGGGGAAGAAGGGAATAAATGTGGATATTGTCACCCTCCCAGGGAGAGGAAGAGGAAGATGGGACCCGTTAAGCTGCCTGTAAGACTCCCGAATCCCAGACACTTTCTGCACTTTTTGAAGCAATGGGGGTTAGGGATGGTACTAGATTCCATTGGTAAGGGCTCTGCCCACAGCTCAGCTCCAGAAGCTACGGCACATTTGATAAGACAGGGGCAGAAATCAGCAAAACACTCACCACAGAACTCTGGGACAATGTGAAGCTCTTACCTGCAGATGAGACAAGTGCAAACACTTCCAGCATCACATCGCAGTACAGAAGTCTCTGAGCCTCATCAAGGAGCCCCCACTCCTCCTGGGAGAAGGCGATGGCCACGTCCTCAAAGTTCATATCCTGTCGTAATGGGGACAGTTCAGTCCATGATCAGCTTCTCTCCTAGGCTTTACTTTCGTCATAGGTCCCACTCTCCATAACCATCTGCTCCCTCCACTCCCCACATCACAGAAAATATCAGACCTTGCATCCACCAGAGTCACTCTCTCCTTATATTCCTACTCATACTGTGTCTTCCCACAGCAATAAAGCAGATGCCCAGATTGATTATACCTGACCTCAGGGCCTCACATTTAGGATCAATGCAATGGTTGTCACCAATATAGGGTACGGGTAAATGTTGGCCATGAGCAGAGATGTGAGTGATTTGACACTGGTCTTGTGGGGCAATATTCTTTTTGTCCAACACATTCTTCCTCCAAGTCCCGAAAAACATGGCATGACTCGTCATACTTTTGATTCCATCCTAGGGTGCTGAAGCCAACACTTTGTGTTACCTGTTCCACATAATTCTTTGTATCACACTTCTATCATGCAGCTTCATTCCCAGAGTCACAACTTCAAAGACAACACAAATATGCCATGAAGAGGAGGGGATGTTTTCTAATCAGCTTCTTTTCTTTTCTTTTTAATATATTTTATTGTGTGTTTTTTTCACAGAGAGGAAGTATGAGGGAGAGTTAGAAACATCAATGAGAGAGAAACATCAATCAGCTGCCTCCTGCACACCCCCTACTGGGGATGTGCCGGCAACCAAGGTACATGCCCTTGACCGGAATCGAACCTGGACCCTTCAGTCCGCAGGCCGACTCTCTATCCACTAAGCCAAACCGGTTAGGGCCTAATCAGCTTCTTTTCAACATTCTAACTCACCTCCTCTGTAATGTATTTCTCTCTTACCCTTCTCCCTTCCCCAAGCCAGTAGAGATTTTCAAGCCCAGTTGACACTTTGCATTCCTATTGATCACTGAATCAGCCCAACAACAACAGGCACATGTGCACCTATATGACACCTAAATTCTGGATCTGGCATGTAGCCCCACAACACCTGTCTTTTCAGGAATTACCCTAAAATTCCCCATGTTGTATCATCCAGTTATCACCAGAAATGGAGTCAACCTAATTCCCTCTATGTCAATATCAGGGATCTGTGGCCATGAATTCACACTCCCTCTCCAAGAGCACATCACTCCTTCTCCCACACCTCTCTCACACCTGCACTCCCGTAGACTCCGCTCCCATAGACATCTCCTTGGTCTTAGTCATAACTCAGCAAGTGTGTTCCAGAAAATGCATGGCAAGTTCAAACAGTATCACGGAATAATCTGACTCTCATTGCCCACACCCAAGACACAGCCTTCAGTTCTGCTATGAAGGCCTCCATCCCAACTTCTTTTTTCCTTCCACCTCACCTATTGAGAACCACATCAGATCTCAGTTATCCAGAGCCCACCTCTAATGTTGCTGCAGTTGATGTCCCTTCTACACTCATAGCCCTCAGTACTCAAGTCCTCAGTACTCAAGTACTATGGCCCTCTACCCCATGCCCAGTGAGTCTCACAGATGCCCACTCAGGCCCATAAGCTAATCAACCAAACTAGATTCAACACACCAGGCCACACAAAGGGTCACAAGAAATCCTGGTGAGTATTTAAGACAGCGGTTCTCAACCTGTGGGTCGCAACCCCTTTGGGGTCGAACAACCCTTTCACAGGGTTCGCCTAAGACATCCTGCATATCAGATATTTACATTACGATTCATAACAGTAGCAAAATTACAGTTATGAAGTAGCAACAAAAATAATTTTATGGTTGGGGGTCACCACAACATGAGGAACTGTATTAAAGTGTCACGGCATTAGGAAGGTTGAGAACCACTGGTTTAAGAAGTAAATACGCACCAGCCACAGTCCCACCATTTTTGTATTACTCTTCTACCTCCAATTAATAATAATAGTAAAAAAAAGGTGGTCTACAACTCCTCCCTGGTCCACACTCCTTACTATTTTTTTAAGTAGTCTTCATCTTGAACTACTCCTCAGAGTACCAGATGGTCATGCACTGGTCTCTGAAATATCTCATACCCTAATAGGAAAAAATAAAAGATGTTATATTCCTCATGAACATGACTGTTCCCACTATGAATTTCTCCATGTCAGTTGATGGTGCTTTCATACTGGCAGGTGCTAAATTCAAACCTTCACATCATCTCTGATTTTTACCCCTCTCCAATCCTCAAAATTAGAAAATCCAGGTGGCCACACCTAAATCACTGATCCATAATGCAACTGCTTCTTCCACATCCACAACCACCACTGAGCTCCAGGTACCATCACACTCACCAACACCATCACAGCAGCTTCCATCCTAGTCTTCCTCCCACCGTCCTCACCCCCATATTGTGCATCATGCTGCAGTCACAGGAGTCTAATGAGACCTGGGACACATCACCTGCTCTACTGCTCCAATGACCCCAGTGATCCCATCACCAGCAGAACAGAAACCCAAGTTGTCACAAAGCTCCTCTGGACTTGATTCCTGTCCCACTGTTTCCTGTTCTTATTTTTAAACAATGCACACCTGCTCGTCCCTCAATCAGCTTAGTCTTCACTTCAAGCCTTTCCCCATTCTGGAACCCATGCATGGAAGGACCTATCACCCACAATTCCACTGGATGCCAAAATCAGGTGGCACTCACGTGAGCCTTGACCTGGACTTAGGTTTCTGGGCTTGGTGTCCCTTCAAGGTCCCCAGGTCCAAGGTCCCCGAGAAGAGCGGCTGGACAGCCCCAGGACCCCACAACTCAGAGGCCACGACAGTGTGAGGCCCTGACATCAGCCCCACAGCCCAGCCCCTCAGCGGCTCTGCACCTGCAGGAACCTGAGGGGACGGAAGGCCTGTGGAGGGCCTGGCACCCACCGCCAGGACCCAGGGGCTCCGGCTGCTCAGGGCCCTGGCCCAGCCCCGGGGCCGGTGACGCCCGCACCCCTCGGGGCTCAGGGTCCCTCTGTGGTTCCCACCGCCCACAGCCCCGTCCCCTGAGGAGGAAGGGACGCTCCTCCCGGAACCGCCTCTCCTCCTCGCTGTCGCCTTTAGACACAAACAGGCCTGGGCTCCCCACCTCCCGGCTCAGCCCCCCACGGCCTTCCCCGGGGCATCGCAGCCCGTCGCCCTCCTCCCCTCACCCCCTGCGTCCCCCACGGGCACTCACTGCTCTGGGCGCTGCGACCTGGGCTGCGGGGCCTGAGCGGCGCCGGCCCCGAGGCTGGAGGGCCGATGGGGTGACGCCGAGTGAACTCTGTCAGCGGAGAGGAGGCGGGAGGCACGGGGACCCCAGTCCCGCCGGTTGGGGGTCACCCAGCCTCAGACTCACCCTGCCCAGCGGGACGCCGCCTCCCGCACCTCCTCCCACTCGCCACCAGAGCGCTGACGCTGTGAGTCTGTGAACCCACAGAACAGGCCAAAATGGCCGCCAGGAGGAGGACGCAGGAAGTCCCGCCCTAACCGGATGTGCAGGCACCGAAATGGTCCTTCCATCCTCTGACTCCAGCGCAATGCTTTCTGGGTAATGAAGTTTTCCCAAATACCCAGCCAATGGCCCAGGTGAGTGTAGGTGTTGAGGCAGCGCAAGTGGTGCCGGGAGAGAAAAAATGGGGCTGGAGGTCTGGGTGACTGGCACCCACTGACCGATCCCTGAGGGGAGGGGACGGAGACCTGGAATAGATCCACCAAAGAATGGCTATACAGGGGAAAGGGGACATCTGTAATACTACCAACAAAAACACATACAGATATTAAAAACAAACCTTTTTTTAAATCCTATAGCCCAGCTGGTGGGGCTCAGTGGTGGACCATCGACCTATGAACCAGGAGGTCATGGTCAGGGCACATACATGGGTTGCAGGCACAATTCCCAGAGAGAGGGGAGGGACAGGAAGCACCTATTAGTAACTCTCTCTCATCATTGATGTTTCTCTCTCTTCCTCTTCCTTCCTCCGTAAAACCAATTTAAAATATTTTTTAAATGTATGGTTTAAATCAATGGTACTTAAACCAAACTTTAAAATAGCTTTAAAACTTGAGGATCCCAGTAATTTTAAACTGTGTTGTTAGGACAGTTCTAGAGCAGCCGAAACCGGTTTGGCTCAGTGGATAGAGCGTCGGCCTGCGGACTGAGGGGTCCCGGGTTCGATTCCGGCCAAGGGCATGTACCTTGGTTACGGGCACATCCCCAGTAGGAGGTGTGCCGGAGGCAGCTGATCGATGTTTCTAACTCTCCCTCTCCCTTCCTCTCTGTAAAATATCAATAAATTATATTTTTTTAAAAAAAAAAAAGTTCTAGAGCATATGTGTTGCTACTGTATGAGTTTGTTGGAAATAAAATACAATGATGTTCTAGTGAAAGATCTCATCACATCCGTGTCCAATTCTATCATTCTGGAAGTTTAAAACTGACCATGCTGAGAGTACTTACGCCAGGGAAATTCACAAATGCTACAATCGTAGACTTCACTTAATGTATTAATGAATGCTTAGACTTAAATAAGAGTGGCTCTGAATGCTACCAATGCAGATTAAATGTATAAGTATCTACACTAATAAAAGACAAAGATGCAAAGAGACCATACCAGCTGGTCAGTAGTGAGTATGCAAATTAACCCAACAAAATGGTGGGTTAATTCGCATAAGCAAGCATGGAGCGAAGACTGAACACTGAAGACTGAAGGCTTGGCTCCGCTGTGGCCCAGGTCCCGGGTGCCAGAGGAAAACCGGTGCCGGCAGACAGGGGAAGGAAGGCTTATTGCATAAATCTTCGTGCAACGGGCCTCTAGTATGGTATAAGTTGGCTTAATTTGTACATAGCAATTACAACTGAGTAAAAGGATTTTCCTGTCAGGATTCAGAACCTATGGTTGAATATGGCAAAGGAGTCACTTGAGTCACTGAGGAATGAGGGGAATTTAAGCAGATGTTGTAGATGCTGCACAGTCCTCCTTCAGTTAAAATAATCCATTTATTTAGACAATTTTAAAAAGATTCTCAGCAGACATTCTAATAAAGCAGATAAATACAGTGCAAATAAATGTATAAAAAATATTCACCATAAACAATTTTTAGGTAGATGGAATTAAAACGAAAACAAGTTAACATTATATACATTTCCAGGGTTACTATTTGAAAAGAGTAAGCATAGTATGCCCTTGCAGGGTAGCAGAAAATTGGAATTTTTATATTCTGTGGGTTAGGGGGAAGCCAAAGGAAATGACCATTTTGGGTCACAGTTATGCATATCTTAAATATAAAACACTCACCTACACAACAGTTTGATAAGTAAAACATATGTCTATGTAGAGAACTGAATGCACACATTCCCAGGAGATTTATGTATAATGCCCCAAAACCTGGAAATAACAAAAAACATAGCTCAATAGAAAAAGTGATTATTCATGGAATAAGTAAATCATCTTTTCCTATAAGCATTTGTGTTGAATCTCAAAATGACTGTGTAGCATGGAGGAAACCAGTCTTTTTTAAAGAGTACACACCAAGTAGTGCCTATAAAATTATGAACAATATGAACTATTTTATTGTAAAAAAGGAAAATCCATGACTGCAGAACCAAAAATGTCAGAAAGAACGATTATAACAGCATATTAAGAAAATGTACGATGTGGCAAAAATTGGTTTAGAGTTCATGGTATGGAAAATAATATATTAACTAATAATAATGATGATAATAATAATAATAATAATGATACAGAAATAGACTCTGCCCAGACCAGTGTCCTCAGTTGGCTGGGTGAGATTTCACTGAGTGAACAGTCTCTAGTTTAATTCCAGGGCAGTCCACATTCCCAAATGGATCCCAGTAGGGGGCCGGCAGGAGGCAGCAGATCTATATTTATCTCTGTCTTCCCCTCTCTTAATGTCTCTCTCCCCAATAAGAATAAAAGTATTTTTAAAATTTCTTTAAAAGAATAATCTCTGTGTTCTCTCAACTTACAACTGTAAGCCTATTGTTGCCCCACCCTGTGTAGGAGTTACAGGTGGTGTATGTCACATGTGACAGTTTCACAGCTTTATCTCTAGGTCAGGGCTCACCAAATAGCACACATGAGAAAGGTGCACTTTGTTGGATGTCAGTTCTCATTTCCTGGGGGACCAGCCTTGCCTCAGTGGCAGAAAATGTTCTCAAGTAGGGAAGATTATTGCCATTGGAACCAACAGGAATGCTGACTGGGACTGATTACAGCATTATCCTTCCTCTAGCTTTGAGGTCTTGCCTGTTGAGCAACAACCTTGAGGTGAATATTCTAGATAGGCCAGGGGAATCCTGACGAGGTGATTTTTCTGCCTAAAAGATTTTCCACATTCTCTAGAAAAACATTAGATTATTTTCTCTGCCATTGATTCCATCTAAAGGAAATAGTGATGGAGGTCCTCAGAATGTAATCAAAGATCATACAAGCCACAGGTCCCAGTGTAATTTTGGACTTATGTCCAGAAGAGGCACTTTTCATCTAGTTTAACTGCAGCGTCTGCTATGAATATGCAATCAGTGTCTCTGTCCCAATACTAATTCCACCTCAGGCTTACAACAAATGACACCAGCCAACGAAATCTCACAAATCATCATGCATGGCCTCTTTGGAGCATGTGAACAGTAGTTCCCCTAAACATTGCTGACATATATGTAATACATACTGCGAACAGAGAATATAATTCATATTGTTCACAGCAGCACAATATAAGGCCACCAGTTCAGGGCGACCATTGACCTCTACAATATAAGAGGCACCAGACAGCACATTAGAACCACAAAGTCATGCACACTCTCTCTCAAGGCCTTGGTCGGCAACACAAAATCAGCCAATATTGAACAAAGAGTGACTTTCTTCCATCCAGCTCTACCATCCAAAGCACAGAAAGTTTGGGACCCCACCATATCTGTTCACCTGTACATGCTGACAGATCACAACATTCCTTTCAATCATCCCAGACTCTCAAGTATTGAACGAGGAAAGATTTGTAACGAAATGATTTCCCACATTCAACACTCACGAGGCCCTTTTTCAGTGTGAACTCTGTGGTGTTGAATGAGAGTAGAGATTCTGTCGAAGGATTTCCACATTCACTACACTCATCAGGTTTCTCTCCAGTTTGAACTCTGTGGTGTTTAGTGAAGGAAGACCTTACATGGAAGGACTTCTGACATTCACTACACACATAGGGTTTTTCTCTAGTGTGAATTCTGTAGTGTCTAACGAGGTTAGAGTTCTCATGGAAGCACTTCCCACAATCACTACATTGATATGGACCTTTTCCCAGTGTGAAGTCTCCGGTGGATAATGAGGTGACTTTTGTGCCTAAAAGATTTCCAACATTTACTACACTCATAAGGTTTTTCTCCAGTGTGAACTCTATGGTGTCGAATGAGGTTAGAGATTTGACCGGAGCACTTCCCACAATCACTACATTGATGCAGCTTTTCTCCAGTGTGAACTCTCTTATGGGTAGAGAGCTTATAATTGCACCTAAATAATTTTCCACATTCACTACATTTCAAAGGTTTTCCTCCAGTGTGAACTCTGTGGTGTTGAATGAGAGCAGAGGTACTGATGAAGGACTTCCCACATTCACTACACTCATACGGTTTTTCCCCAGTGTGAACTCTCTGGTGAATAAGGAGGTGATTGTTGTGCCTAAAAGATTTTCCACATTCACTACACTTATATGGTTTTTCTCCAGTGTGAACTCTTTTGTGTTTAGTGAGATGAGAACTTTAATGAAAGGACTTCTCACAAACACTGCACTCCTAAGGTTTTTCTCCAGTGTGAATTCTGTAGTGATTAATGAGGCAAGATTTTTGACTGAAGCACTTTCCACAATCAGTACATTGATATGGTTTTTCTCCAGTGTGAACTCGCTGTTGGCTAAGGACGTGATTGTTGTGCCTAAAAGATGTCAGACATTCACTACACTTATAAGGTCTTTCTCCAGTGTGAACTCTCTGGTGGATGATGAGGTGAATTTTCTGCCTAAAAGATTTTCCACATTCACTACATTTATAAGGTTTTTCTCCAGTGTGAACTCTGAGGTGTTTAGTGAGGGAATACCTCACACGGAAGGACTTCCCACATTCACTACACTCATACGGTTTTTCTCCAGTGTGAATTCTGTAGTGTTCAATAAGGCTAGAGTTCTCTTGGAAGCACTTCCCACAATCACTACATTGATACGGCTTTTCTCCAGTGTGAACTCTCTGGTGGATAAGGAGGTGACTTTTCTGCCTAAAATGTTTCCCACATTCACTGCACTCATAAGGTTTTTCTCCGGTGTGTACTCTGTGGTGTTTAATGAGGCTAGATTTTTGACTGAAGCACTTCCCACATTCACTACATTGATAAGGTTTTTCTCCTGTGTGAACTCTGTGGTGTCGAAAGAGGTTACAGATTTTATTGAAGCGCTTCCCACAATCACTACACTGATGCAGCTTTTCTCCAGTGTGAACTCTGCTGTGGGTAAAGAGGTTATAATTGCGCTTAAATGATTTTCCACATTCAGTACATTTGTAAGGCTTTTCTCCAGTGTGAACGGTGTGGTGTTTAGTGAGGGAAGACCTTTGATTGAACAGCTTCCCACACTCAGTGCACTGATAGGACATCTCTCCAGTGGGAACTCTCCTATGTCTATTGAGGTTAAAGATACATGAAAACACTTTCCCACATGTATTACACTTACAATTCACTTCTCCAGAGCAGACACCCTGATGTTCAACAAGGTAAAGGTTGTGGTTGTCAGCTTTTTTACAATAATCCCATTGGTGATGCCTTTTTCTATTGAGAAATTCCCCTGAAATCTCACTGCCACTGTGTGGCTCCTCAGTGTTGAGAGGGGCCTGGTGCTGGAGAAGCTCTGGGGTGGCTGGGAAGTCTTCCCCAACCTCCCTACTGGTTGAAGGCAGCCCTGATAAGTAGAAGCGGCACTGGTTCACAATCGATGCCCTGTCCACAGCTTCTTTCCAGGGCTTCTCTCCAGTGGCTTCCCTGTGTTGCTGGGGAGGGTTTTCACTGAAACAGAAGTCTCTCACACATGCATTAGTGAAGAAGCCTTTCTGCTCAAAGTCTGCTGCTTCTGACTCAGTCAGGTGCAGAATGTCTTTGAACACAGAGAAACACCTCCCGCAGAGATGGGTCCTCTGGGATGCTGGAGCTGTCTTAGGAGCACTAACCTGTGACTCCCCTTGTACAGATACACTGTGCTCATAACTGGCCTCCACATCATGCGTTTTATGCCCACAACCTGAAAACAGAAAAATTGTGAGGAAATGAATATCGACTGTGGTGACAGGGAGAAGTGTCATTACTAAAGTGTGTCGAACATATAACATGTTGGTATCATGCAATTGTCTGACAGTAAAATATCTGAAGGAAATATTGATAAGATGCTGCTTTGAATATTTGGGCCTCTGAAGATCATACAGGGAAGACCTCAAACAAAATATGAAACAAACATGGCAAGACCCACATGGAACAGAAGCTGGATCGTCCACTCATTCTTCTAACAGTGTTCAACAGGGCTTGTCTTCTGGTGACATGGGCCTGCTGTGCAGAAGGTTGGTTACATCTTATTCCACGTAAATTTCAAGAAATGAGAAGCTTGTGTCAACGTCTAGTGAAGCACGTCTGTGCACCTCATAACACATATGCAGGTCAATATTTGAGAATACTGTAGAGAGAGCAGTTCAGAGGAACACATGATGGAAAAAGGGCAAAAAGGTGACGGTAGGCAGAAACCAGGAAGGCACAGATTAAAAGGTAAGTCAGGGAGTGTCAAGCATGGGAATGAAAAGGTAAAAATGAGCTGCTGCCAGTGGCACCTCAAACTAAACATGTTGGACATGAGCATGTTCCTGGTATGATCTAAACATCACCCTTATATCATACCTCCCCCTAGTTACAACTCACGAGGGCCAGGCAGCCCTTTAGATCATCCTACATGTTCACCTGTGAACAAACAGGGTTCTCTTTGCACCGTCTACTGTACGAGCACATAGAACACAAATATTGAGTTTCATTTTTGACAACAGAGGTGAAAAGCCAGCACTGACCCAGAGCAAGACAGCATGCAATAGTATTCAGGGAACAGAATATTACAAACAATGGAAGGAGGTCTTACAAGACCCACCCATGGTTCATGCAAGTAAAGACCATAACCTGGGACAGTCATTCACAAAGAGCCTTTAGCTGGAGGAATGGTGTAGAAGTGGAAGCCATGGATGTGGACATAGGCACCCTCCCAGAAAGAGAAAGTGCAAGCTGGGCCCATTAAGCTGTTTGCAACAATCCTGACTCCCAGACACTTCCTGCACCATTTGAGGCAAAATGTGAGGGATGCTCATGGAGAACTTTGCTCAGGTCTGTCCAAATAACTCAGCACTCTCAGCCGCAGCACATTTGACAGGACAATGGGAAACAACTACAGCCCATGGTCTGGCTGTGAAAGCTACATCCGGAAAAGAAAGGGAGAGGACATCACCTGAGAACACTAGGAGAGATGTGAAGGTCTTACCTACAGATGAGACCAGTGCAAAAACTTCTACCATCATCTTGCAATACAGAAGTCTCTGAGCCTCATCAAGGAGCCCCCACTCCTCCTCAGGAAAGGTGATGGCCACGTCCTCAAAGTTCATCTCCTGTCGTTATGGGGACAGTTCAGTCCATGCTGAGTTCCTCTCCTAGGATATTATGTTCATAATACTCCCCAACCTCCACATCCATCTGCTTCCTCGGCTCCCCACATCAGAAAAGATACCAGGCCTTGGTCCAATCAAAGTCATTCTCTCCTTCTGTTCCAGTTGAGGCTCTGTATTCCCCCAACAATAGGGGCAAATAATCTTGTAGATGAAACCTCTGCTCTGGACCTCACATGTAGACCACACCCCTTTTCAATACAGTGAGTGTCATGAACATAGAGTAGGGAGAGATGGTGTCCATAAGGGGACTGTGATTTATCTGACACTGTGCTTGACAGGCACTCACCTTGTTGTCCCCTGATTCTGGGTATCACAAGGTTATGGTATCATTGTTCAACCTTTCGAACCCAGTCCCAGGGTGCTGAAGCCATCGCTTTGCACTAGCTGCTGCAAATAATTCTTTGAACCACACTTCTCTGACACAGCTGCATTCCCAGAGGCACAACTTCAAAGATAACACAAATGTGCTCTGATGAGCAGTTTATTTCCTAACCATCTTCTTTTCCAAAATTCTAACCCACCACCTCTGTAATGTATTTCTCTCTTACCCTTCACCCCTCTCCATGCCAATGGATATTTTCAAGCCCAGAAGACACTGATGTATGCTGTCTCATTGATCACTGTAACAGCCCTCAACAACAAAAGACAGGTGTGCACAGAAATTTCACTGAAGCTCTGGACCAGGAATGTACCACCAGAACACACACTCTTTTCAGGAATTAATCTGAAATTCACCATATTATATTTCCTGATATCACCAGAAATGGACTCAAACTTCATTTCCTCTTATGTAAATGACAGGGTCCTTTAACTATGAAGGCATATGACTACTCCAATGGCACATCACTCTTTCTTCCACACCTATCTCACACCTACACTTCAACACCCACAGCCCCCAGGGTGATCTTCTTGACTGCCTACTCATTACTCAGCATGTGTAGATTAGTGTCTACTTGGCAAATTCAAACAGGATTAAGTTCTACACCAACTCTGAGAGTCCACACTCATTGAAGCAGCCTTGAGTTCTGCTATGGAGGCCTCCCTCCGTGATTGTGTTTTCCTTCAACCTCAATTACTGAGAACCACATCAGGTCTCAGATACCCAGATACCACCTCCACTGGTGCTGCTCCTGACCTCCCTTCACCAGTCACAGCCTTCAGCACTCAAGTCCCAACACCTAACGCCCTCTATTCCATGCCCAGTGCATCTCAAAGAGGCCCACTCATGCCACTCAGGAAATCAACCAGACTGACGACAACTCCCCAGACTAAGGCTCAATCAAAATCCTGGTTTGCATTTAACAAGTAAATATGCAACAGCTGCAGTCTCATCTTGTTTGACTCACTCTTTGGTTTCCAATTATAAAGAAAGAAAATGATCTACAAACCCAACCTGGTCCCTACATTCCCAACTACATTTTAGAGAAGTTTTTATTCTGAACTGCTCTTCAGAGTTCTAGACAATAATGAACTACTCCCTGAAATATCAGAATCCCTAACAAGTAAAATATATAAGTTTTGGTATCCCCAAATAACATTACACTTACTAATATGAATATCTGCATCTCAGCTGATGGTCCTTCCATACCTCCATTTGCCAAATGCAAACCTTCACATCATTCCTGACTTTTACCTCTCTCTCAACCTCCAAATTAGAAATCCAGGTGGCCACACCTAAAGCACAAATCCGGAATCCAAAGCTTATTTCGCCACCACAGCCACCATCATGGGCCAGTTACATGACACTCACCAAGACTATCTCAGCGGTTTCCATCCTAGTCCTTTACCGCCTCCATCCCATCTATATTATTCATCATGCTGCAGCCATGGAGAGTCTAATGAGACCTCGGTCACATGACGTGCCCCTACTGTTCCAAACCTCCCATTGCTCTCATCACCTGCAGAACACACTTCCAGATGTCACAGAGCTCCTCTAAACCTGATTCCTGTCCCATTGTTACCAGTTATTAATTTACAGAAAAGACTCCTGGTTCCTAAATGAGCTCAGTCTCCAATCAAAGCCTTTACATATACAGGACCCTATGCCTGCAAAAACCTCTCACATCCCATTCCACTGGTTGCCAAAAACAGGAACCACTCATATGACCCTACAACTGGAATTAGAATTCTGGGCTTGGTGTCTCATCAAGGTCCCCAGGTCCAAGGTGTAGAACAGTGGCTGGACAGTCCCGGAACACCACTATCTCAGAGGTCATAAGACTGGGAGGCCCTGAAATAAGCTCCACAATCCAGTCCCCTTAAGCGGTTCTCTATCTGCAGGAAAATGTGAAAAGTAAGGGTCTGTTGAGAGCCTGGCACCCATCGACAGGACCCAGGGGCTCAGGCTGCTCAGGGCCCTGGTCCAACCCCAGGGCTGGGTGATGCCTGCATGACCTCGGGACTTTCACAAGATTTCTCCTTCCCGTCCCTCACTGCTGTCCTCTCACTTCTAGTATGTTCTTTGTCTGAGAAATTTTGAGAAAAGTTGAGAACCCTAACTCACACTTTGTCCCGCTTTTGTTCACAGCCATTGATGGCAGCAGCTTCCTAAAAATTGAGTAAAACTCCTCACACACAACTTTGCTTCATCTTCCTTGTTGCCTTTAGACATAACACAGGCCAAGGTCTCCCCAATCCTCCCTCCTCAGTCACATCACCACGGCCTTACACGGTGGCCTTTCAGCCTGTCACCCTCTCCCACCCAATCACACCATGAGCACCCTCAAGCAACTCACTGTTCCGGCGCTGAGACCTGGGCTGCAGGACGGGAAAGGCACCCACAGCCGAGGCTGAAGGGTAAATGAGGTGAGGCCGGGTTGGACTCTGGAAGGAGAAAGTAGTTTGGGGGGACGGAGGACTCAATTGCTGCCTGTTGTGACTCAACCAGCCTCAGACACACCCTGCACTGCGGGGACACTGCCTCTGAGGCCTGGGGACCCAGCACTGGAGCCTCTGATTCTGTGAACACACGGCAAAGGTCAAATTCGCCACCAGGAGAAAGACCCTGGAAGTCAAGCTCCAACCAATGAGCACAGGGATAATGCTCTTCTCCTGGGCTTTCATTGGCTAATCCCAGGCATCCTTAGCGCATGGGCCTTTGGGTAATATTGCAATCTAGTCTCCCATGGGGCACTAGGATCCCAGTCACTCACTGCCCGTTGAGAATATTGTTCTGGGGCGCCCAAGTGGCACTGGGAAGTGACAACTTTAGGTTTTACGGGCTGGTCACAGGTTTCTGGGAAGTGTTGTCTACAAAACTAAACTCTTGTTCGGAAACATTATTTCAGAATCTCTGACGCTTATTATCCTGCCTTAGGTGAAAAGTATTATTTCAATTATTCCTGAAGACCACAAATCTAAATGGATAAATATATGTAGATATTTAAATTGACTTTTGCAGAGAAAATGAGAGAAACACAGAATGGTTGCCTCCTACATGACCCCCTAATGGGAATCAGCCCATTACCACAGCAGGTGCCCCCAAATAAGAACTGAACCGGCAATCTTTCTGTGCATGGGGCTACGCTCAACAAACTGAGCCACTCCAGCATGGCTTTGTTTTTTTTTTGTTTTTTTACATCAAAATATGACATTATTATGAGAAAAAGAAGACTATGAGGATATACGTAATCTCATCCTATTGGTTTAAAAAGAAAATTTGGAAGAATACATAGACCAACACAATGACAGTTCCTACAATGTCTGTATGTCTGTGGTCAGTACACATTGTGACGTTAAGGAGCTAACAGTTACTGAATATATACTACAGGTGCCAGGCCCTTGATTCAATGTTTTACCTGCATTATTGTTTCATTTAATCCTCTCTGCAACCTGAGATGGTTTAACCATCTATTTAATAGGGAGGAAATCCAGGCTCGGAGACTCAATATAAATTGCCTGATTATAGAGTTAATAAAGGCAGGGCTAGAAGTCAAACCCACCTGTCTCTAACAACAGAGCTCTGGCTTCTAATGTTCAGCTCTGCTGCCTCCTAGAGGGCAGAATAGGGGATGCGTTCCCATTAGGACAGGCTAGAGATGTTATGGTGGGTAATGAACAGCCCCAAAGCGTTAGTGGCTTAGAGTAAAGAAGGTATCTTTCTTGTTCACAGCACATGAACACCCTGGTTCTCCTGGAATCAGGATAAAGGAGCAGCCAACATGTAGGTTCCTGCTGGGTGTTATCAGAGTTGGACAGAGAGGGCAGCCCGTCTCACTGGTCCCAGACTCTTCTGTTAGAGGCTTGACTCCCACCTCATTTCATTGGTCAAAGCATATCACTGGCTGCAGCCAACATCAGGGTCAGTAGCAGAGCCTGACCTACGTGATGGGCCCCAGTAAGGCGACCCCATGGTGTCAGCCTCTTTTGAGGGACTGTGCAGGGCCAATGGAGAGGAGTGGGGATTGGTAGGAAATGACAGTGGAAGTCTTTCAGGATGGTTTGCTTTCTCCTCCTCCACCGAGACTTTGTCCCTGAGCTGCCCAAAACCCAATGTTTATAGGAGTGAACTTCAAAAAAAGACTTCGGTCAGGTATCATTGCCAGAAAACTCAGAACCCACCTCTGAGTGTGACCCTGGGTAACTCCCTGCTCCGTGGGCTCCCGCACTGTGGTGGGCGTGAAGAGCACATGTTAAGAGAGTTGACTGGGAAGGTTACTGGACCGCAAGCATTCCAGTGTCCATGTTCTCTTATATTCACAGCAGTCACTACCCTGCCCCGAAGAGTCTTGGTCATTTGCATTGCCCAGGTGAGTGCTCCATCAGGTGGAGCTGATTGGAAAAATGCTGACATTAACGTTAACGGTGATCCTGTGGTTTCCATTCATTCAGTGCAGGAACCTGTGCTAAATGTGGTCCCTTCATGTTTTCCCCATCTCCACCGCAGAGAGCACTGAGCCTATTCTGCCTCCTGGGCCCAGTGTTACCAGGTGACCATGCACACTCAGTAGATTAGCAGAGATTGGAGGTCCAGGAGTGATGCTCTGAGCAGCTGAGGCACCTTCCTCTATTAGATGTCAGCCGAGATTTCCCATGGGCAAGGGGGTGCCTTGCTCTCCAGGGATTAGGAGTCTCAAAGGACCCCAAGCCCTCTCCAGGGCTATCTGGTTTCTCATTCACAAAGGGAAATTGGGGACTAGGAATCTCCCCCCTCAGCATTCCCTCATATGCACACACCCACTTATAAAAATTCCAGGAAACCAGGATCCTCCCAGTCCTCCTCAAAGGCTTAGAGTCCTACCAAAACAGCAACTCCACACTCTATAAGTCCTTTCTGACATCAGAGTCTTCCCCAAGTCCCACGTTCCCTCAGCCTAGGGTTCTGTGAACTAACCCTTCACTTCATCCATCCTTGGGGCCTGAGATGAGACCTCCAGGGGGACACCAGAGGCTGGAAGAGCAGGAAAGAAGGGGCTTAGCCTGGAGGTCAGGGAAGAACTTATTATCCTTCCCATCACCCCTCGGGACATTGCCTATGCAGCTGCCTGTTGCCGGGGTGCACAGCCACACAGACTCACAGGGAAACATACAGACAACAGAAGCAGGGCCACACTCAGGTACACAGCACTCACTGAGCGCTCAGGTGCAGAGATTATGGCCAGGCTCACAGGGACCCACGCTGTAGAAACCAGTAACACCTTGATGGGAACAAACACAAAGCGACACAAAGATGAGAAAACACAGGGTCACCCAGCATGTACCACACCACAGGCAATGGACACACACGCACACACCTGAGCAGACTTATAGGGACACAGAACACAGACACAAAGAGGACACACACAGATACAATTAGGAACACTCAGAGGGAAAGCAAATTCACACATACAAACATGCAACATACAAAACAATCACTCCCCCAAATGCTCAGTCACACTAATTCACTGTCTTGAAGGAATTAGTAAGAATTGAGGTGCTGCCCTGGCCATGTGGCTCAGTTGCTTGGAGCTTCATTCCATAAGGTCATTCAAATGAACGTGCAGGTTTGATTCCTGGTGAGGGCACATGCCTAGGTTGGGGACTCCATCCCTGGTTGGGTCATTTATGGGAGGCAACCAACCCATGTTTCCTCTCACATCCATGTTCCTTTTGTTCTGTTGCTCCCTTTCTCTCTCAAATCAAGGAACCTATCCTCTGGTGAGAATTGAAAAAGAAAAAAAAAAACACAACTTAAGGTTTTGAGTTTTCAAGAACATACTGTTAACTCTAGAGCCATCTCTCTAGAGCAGTTATCAGAATATTCTGAACTCAGAAGTCTGTCTTCTTCCCCATAAGAGACTAAGAGAATCAGTAGCAGGGATCTCAGAAAACCCCACACTCTTAGTGTCACAGTCATGATCCCCACCTTGCATTTATTTAAGCACTAAAATCCGATGATTTCTGAAAAAACTCATGTTTCTTTTTTGCACGTAGGTTAGTCTTTGAGTGATGAACATACCTTTCCCATGGCAGCAGCTGTTTCTGAGGGATTCCATCACAGCTTGGGACACTGGAGTGGGCACAGCTCATGGGGAACTAGGAACTGAGCTTTCCCTAGAGAAACCGCATTTCTAATGTCTAAAAACAAGGCCAGGGAAGTGGGGAAGCGCAAGTCAGCCAACTCCCAGTAATTCCTAAAGCAGGGACTGCCTTCGAGCCCACGAAGAAACTGATGTAGGATTTGTAAGGATGGTTTTTGGAGACATCAACGGTGATGTCTAAAGCTCCTCATTATCTCAAATATTTCATCTATTGAATATTCTGCCCCATTATTGTGACCTTTGACAAGATTTAAAAAAATACAGTTTTGCCAAAACCGGTTTGGTTCAGTGGATAGAGAGTCGTCCTGCGGACTGAGGGGTCCCAGGTTCGATTCCGGTCAAGGGCACGTGACTTGGTTGCGGGCACTTCCCCAGTGGGAGGTGTGGAGGAGGCTGATCGATGTTTCTCTCTCATCGATGTTTCTAACTCTCTATCCCTCTTCCTTCCTCTCTGTAAAAAATCAATAAAATATTTATAAAAAATACAGTTTTATTGATTTCAGACAGGGAGAGGGAGAGATACAAACATCAATGATGAGAGAGAATCATTGATTGACTGACTCCTGCATAACGCCATGTGACCTTGACTGGAATCAAATACAGGACCCTTCAGTCTGCAGGCTGATGCTCTTATCCACTTCACCAAACCATATAGTGCTGGCAGACTTTTGAAGTGCTGTGCAAGGTTACCATCATTACTGTCTCCTTGTAAATTTTTGTATTTGTCATTTTCCCTGTGGTGAGTATACTAAAGTACCTTACAGAAACACTTTAATCATAAATAAGCCAAAATATTTAAATCACTGGGCTCTTTGTTTGCATTCAGTCCTGTCAATTTCTCTCTGGGAAGTGATTTAGCTGAAGGTTCCCCACATCAGCTCTTGCAAAGGCAGCCTGGGGCTCACGGCAAACTGTGAGGCCTCCTGAGGGGAAGGTCAAGTCCTCCCACAGAGCCCACCATCCAGCCACGACCCCACTTTATGATCCTGGTTTTTCAAACCAGACAAGGTGACTTCCCAAATGAACAGTGATGCTCCCCACAGGCTGCCCTCTGGAGTCTGTCACCCCTTCCCAGACTCCACAGGGAGGCCCCATGGACCACCCCTGGCCTCACTTTCCCCTTGAGCTCCTATCACCTGTCACAGCTACCTTGACCGCTTGTTTGTGGGCTGTCCTTCACTAGAACAGCCTTCCAGTCTGATTCAAGTTCTCATCACTAGAGCCACCCCTCAGCCCTCGCACTCAAGGACCCTGCCCCATGTGCTGACAGGAAACACCTTCACCAACCCTGTCCAAGGCCCCTATCCACCACACACACCGGCCCGACTCTGCACCCAGAGCCCAGGGTCCCTCCTCTCACTACAGGGAAAAGGTCTGCTCTGCACAAACCATGATTAGTGAGGTGGGTGCACCCACCAGGATGCACCCTGCACTGTCTTATCATGTTGAGACCAACCCTCTCCTGCTGGGAAGGCTTGTATTGCAGAATGTTCTCCCCATTGAAAATACACAGCACCCTTTCCTGAAAAACGCATGCAACCTCCAGGATGGCAGGGAAGTGAGGGTGGGGAGGGTGTGTGCTTTATTTTAAATAAAATCCAAGAAGAAAATCACCCGAATAATACAAAAATAAACTCAAAGAACATCAATGGGTCTCAGGGGTGTATGTGTTCTGCCATCAAGCTGTGCCTTCCATAGCACAGAAAGTTTGAGATCACACCATATTGTTCACCTCTCCATGCTGACAGAACACAACTTTCCTTTCAATCAACCTGGGAGAGAATAGAACCAACAAAATTAAAGGTACAAGAGAAAAAACTCCTTTACATAAAGATCATAAACCAGAGCAGAGGACAGCAAAAGGTTTGCAGGTTGATGAATTGGAACATGAAACACTTCATCACAGCATAATGTGAGACCCACAATGTCCCTGAAAGAGGTAGCACTTCTTGGTGGAGGAAGTGGGCTCTGGACCAACCTGGGCCAGGTCAATTCTCTGGTCAGAAATAAAGGAATAAAGATTCATCCAGGAGCTCATAATATTCATAATTTTCTCAAGCACAACCCCAGAGTATGCAGGGGTTGTGACTGATGCTCACTCTTCAGGTTAGCCAGTTGGTGGGGTGAAGTATCTTCCACAAAAATTCTTCCAGTGACATAAATACGTTTGTAGTACTGATGAGATTAACAAGTGGTATCCAATTTCTGAAAGTGTCACTTATTCCTGAAACTTAGGAGGCATCTAGCAGAGTGTATGTTCTGATAAAGGGGTTTGCATTCAGGTAAATAGGAGTAAAAGCTTCTCCTTTGGTGTTGTTATTCTGAGTGAGAAAGTAAAACATCCCCTGCACATTTAAAGCTTTTCTCCAGTGTGTACTCTCAAGTGTTTAATGAGGAAAGATTTGTAGCGAAAAGATTTTCCACAATCAATACACTCATGAGGCCCTTTTCCAGTGTGAACTTTGTGGTGTTGAATGAGAGTAGAGCTTCTGCTGAAGGAATTCCCACAGTCACTACACTCATAAGGTTTTTCTACAGTGTGAACTCTCTCATGGTTAAGGAGGTCACTTTTCTGCCTAAATGATTTCCCACATTCACTACACTCATAAGGTTTTCCTCCAGTGTGAACTCTCTCATGGTTAAGGAGGTCACTTTTCTGCCTAAATGATTTCCCACATTCACTACACTCATAAGGTTTTTCTCCAGTGTGAACTCTGTGGTGTCTGGTGAGGGAAGACCTCACATGGAAGGACTTCCCACATTCACTACACTTGTAAGGTTTTTCTCCAGTGTGAACTCTGTAGTGTTTAATGAGGCTAGAGTTCTCATGGAAGCACTTATAACAATCACTACATTGATACGGCCTTTTTCCCGTGTGAACTCTCTGGTGGGTAAGGAGGTGAATTATCTGCCTAAAAGATTTGCCACATTCACTACATTTGTAAGGTTTTTCTCCAGTGTGAACTCTGTGGTGTTCAATGAGGTGAGACCTTTGACTGAAGCACTTCCCACAATCACTACATTGATGTGGCTTTACTCCAGTGTGAAGTCTCTTGTGGGATAAGAGTTCATCATTGAGCCTAAATGATTTTCCACATTCACTACATTTGTAAGGTTTTTCGCCAGTGTGAACTCTGTGGTGTTCAATGAGGTGAGACCTTTGACTGAAGCACTTCCCACAATCACTACATTGATGTGGCTTTTCTCCAGTGTGAATTCTCTTGTGGGATAAGAGGTCATAATTGACCCTAAATGATTTTCCACATTCACTACATTTGTAAGGTTTTTCGCCAATGTGATCTCTGTGGTGTCGAATGAGAGTAGGGCTACCGCTGAAGGATTTCCCACATTCACTGCACTCATACGATTTTTCTCCAGTGTAAACTCTCTGGTGGATAAAGAGGTGATTGTTGTGCCTAAAAGATTTCCCACATTCACGACACTTATATGGTTTTTCTTCATTGTGAACTCTGTTGTGTTTACTGAGGGAAGACCTTTGTTTGACAGACTTCCCACAGTCAGTACACCGATAGGACTGTTCTCCAGTGTGAACTTTCCTATGTCTCTTGAGGTTAAAGGTACATCTGAAAACTTTCCCACATGTATTACACTCATGTATCTTCTCTCCAGATGAGACGCCCTGATGTTGAACAAGGTTGTGGTTGTGGCTGGCAGCTTTTTCACATTCATCCCACTGGTGATGCCTTTCTCTATTGTGAAATTCCTCTGAAATCTCATTACCACTGTGTGGGTCCTCAATGCTGAGATGAGACTGGTGCTGGAGAAGCTCTGAGATGGCTTGGAAGTCTTCCCCAACCTCCCTCCTGGTTGAAGGCAGCCCTGATAAGCAGAAGCTGAAGTTGGTCAAAAATTAGGCCCTGTCCACAGCTTCTTTCCAGGGCTTCTCTCCACTGGCTTCCCTCTGTTGATGGGGAGGGTTTGCACTGAAACAGAAGTCTCTAACACATGAATCGCTGAAGAAGCCTTTCTTCTCAAAGTCTGCTGCTTGTGACTCAGTCAGGTGCAAAATATCTTTGAGCACAGAGAAACACCTCCCACAGAGTGGGATTATCTCGGGTGCTGGATCTGTCTTAGAAGCACTAACCTGTGACTCCCCTTGTACAGATACACTCTGCTCAGAACACACCTCCGCATCTTCCATTGTATGCCAACAACCTGAAAACAAAAAAATCGTGATGAAATGAATGTCAACAGTGCCCATAGGGAGAAGTCTCATTATAAAAGTGTGTCGCACATAACAAGTTGGTTACATGTAATTGTCTGACAGTAAAATATCT
The DNA here is from genome assembly GCF_963455305.1 of Plecotus auritus. NCBI lineage: Eukaryota > Metazoa > Chordata > Mammalia > Chiroptera > Vespertilionidae > Plecotus > Plecotus auritus. Next base: position 1,261,592 of record NC_137785.1, on the reverse strand, counting down.
GAAGGAAATATTGATACGATGCTGCTGTGAAGATCAGGGCCTCTAAAGATCACCATACAGTGAAGATCTCATACAAAATATGAAACAAACATGGCAAGCACTCCATGGAATAGAAGCTGGTTCGTCTGCTCATGTGTCTGCCAACAGGGTTCAGCAGGGCTCGTCTGCTGGTGACATGGGCCACCTGTGCAGAAGGTTGCTTACATCTTATTCCAAGTCAAATTCAACAAACAAAAAGCTTGTGTCGAGGTCTAGTGAAGCACGTCTGTGCACCTCATAAGACATATGCAGGTCAATATTTTAGAATACTGCAGATAGAGCAGTTCAGAGGAACAGGTGATAGAAAAGGGAAAACGGTGAAGGTAGCCAGAAAGTAGGAAGGCACAGATTAAAAGATAAGTCAGGGAAGTGATCGAAATGAACCAGGTTCGATTCTGGTCAAGGGCATGTACCTTGGTTGCAGGTACATCCCCAGTAGGGGGTGTGCAGGAGGCAGCTGCTTGATGTTTCTCTCTCATCGATGTTTCTAATTCTCTATCCTTCTCCCTTCCTCTCTGTAAAAAAATCATTAAAATAAATTTAATAAAAAAGAGGGCCAGGCAACACTTTAGATTATTCGGCATGTTCACTCTGTAAATAAAGCAGTGTTCTCCTTGCACCTTCTACAGTACAAGCACATAAAACCCATATATTCTGAGTTTTGCTGAAAGAGAACAGAGGTGAATAGGCAGCACTGGTCCAGAGCAAGAAAGCATGCAATATTATTCAGGGAACAGAATATTACAAACAATGGAAGGAGGTCTTTCAAGAACTGACCGTGGTTCATGCAAGTAGAGACCATAACCTGGCACAGTCAGTCACAAAGAGCCTTTATCTGGAGGAATGGTGCAGAAGTGGAAGCCATGGATGTGGACACAGACACCCTCCCAGAGAGAGAAAGTGCAAGCTTGGGCCCATTAAGTTGTTTGCAACAATCATGATGCCCAGACACTTCCTGTCCTATCTGAGGCTATGGGTGTGAGGGATATTCATGGAGTCCTTTGCTCTGGGCTCCCCACACACTCAGCACTCTCAGCCACGGCACATTTCACAGGATAATGGGATAAAATGGAAGATCGCATGGTCTGGCTCTGGGAGAGAGGAAGCTGTTTTGTGAATAAACGAAGAGAGGGCATCACCTCAGGACACTGCGACAATGTGAAGCTCTTACCTGCATATGAGACAATTGCAAACACTTCCAGCATCACATCGCAGTACAGAAGTCTCTGGACCTCATCAAGGAGCCCCCACTCCTCCCGAGAGAAGGCAATGGCCACATCCTCAAGGTTCATATCCTGTCGTAATGGAGACAGTTCAGTCCATTCATCAGACTTCCACTCTCCATATCCATCTGCTCCCTCTACTCCTCAGATCAAGAAAATAGCAGGCCTTGCACCCAACAGTCACTCAATCCTTATATTCCTACCGATACTGTGTCTTCCCAGAGCAATAGAGCAGATGCACAGATTGATGATACCTGACCTCGGGGCCTCACATTTAGGGTCAACGCAATGGGTGTCACCAACATAGGGGACAGATACATGTTGGCCATAAAGAGAGATGTGAGTGAATTGATACTGGTCTTGTGGAGCAATATCCTTGTTGTCACACAGATTCTCCCTCCAGACCCCGAAAAACAAGCATAACTTGTCACCGTTTCTATTCCAATCCTAGGCCCACACTTTGCACTGCCTGTTCCACATAATTCTTTGTATCACACTTCTCTGATACAGCTTCATTCCCAAGTCATAACTTCAAAGACAAGACATATACGCCATGAAGAATAAGGCATGTTTCTAATAACCTTCTTTCAACATTCTAACTCACTTCCTCTGTAATGTCTTTCTCTCTTACCCTTCTCCCCTCCACAGCCAGTAGAGATTTTCAAGCCTGGGTGACACTTATGTATTCTATTCCATTCCTATTGATCACTGCATTAGCCCAACAACAAGAGGCAGGTGTGCACCTACATGACACCTAAATTCTGGATTTGGCAAGTAGCGCCACAACACCCGCCTTTTCAGGAATTACCCTAAAATTCCCCATGTTGTATCACCCAGTTATCACCAGAAATGGACTCAATCTTCATTCCCTCTATGTTAACATCAGGGATCTGTGGCCATGAATTCACACTCCCTCTCCAAGAGCACATCACTCCTTCTCCCACACCTCTCTCACACCTGCACTCCCGTAGACTCCACTCCCATAGACATCTCCTTGGTCTTAGTCATAACTCAGCAAGTGTGTTCCAGAAAATGCATGGCAAGTTCAAACAGTATCACGGAATAATCTGACTCTGATTGCCCACACCCAAGACACAGCCCTCAGTTCTGCTATGAAGGCCTCCATCCCAACTTCTTTTTTCCTTCCACCTCACCTACTGAGAACCACATCAGATCTCAGTTATCCAGAGCCCACCTCTACTGCTGCTGCACTTGATGTCCCTTCTCCACTCACAGCCCTCAGTACTCAAGTCGCACTGCCTATGGCCCTCTACCCCATGCCCAGTGAGTCTCACAGATGCCCACTCAGGCCCATAAGAAAATGAACCAAACTGGACGCAATACACCAGGCCACACAAAAGTGTCACAAGAAATCCTGGAGAGTGTTTAAGAGATAAATATGCATCAACCATAGTCCCACCTTTTTTAAATTACTCTTCTACCTGCAATTAATAAAAAAATGTGATCCACAACTCCTCCCTGCTCCATACTCTTTACTATTTTTTTAAGTAGTCTTCATCTTGAACTACTCCTCAGAGTTACAGATGGTCATGAATTGGTCTCTGAAATATCTTATATCCTAATAGGAAAAAATAAAAGATTTTATATTCCTCATGAACATGACTTTTCCCACTATGAATTTCTCCATGTCACTTGATGGAGCTTTCATACCTTCAGGTGCTAAATCCAAACTTTTACATCATCTCTGACTCTTAACCCTCATCAACCATCAAAATTAGAAAATCCAGGTGGCCACACCTAAATCACTGATCCATAATGCAACTGTTTCTTGCACATCCACAACCTCCACTGTGCTCCAGGTACCATCACACTCACCAAGACCATCAAAGCAGCTTCCATCCTAGTCTTCCTACCACCGTCCTCACACCCATATTGTGCATCATGCTGCAGTCACAGGAGTCTAATGAGACCTGGGACACATCACCTGCTCTACTGCTCCAATGACCCCAATGATCCCACCACCAGCAGAACAGAAACCCAAGTTGTCACAAAGCTGCTCTGGACTTGATTCCTGTCCCACTGTTTCCAGCTCCTATTTTTAAACAATGCACACCTGCTCGTCCCTCAGTCAGCTTAGTCTTCACTTCAACCCTTTGCTCATTCTGGAACCCATGCATGGAAGGACCTATCACCCACAATTCCACTGGATGCCAAAATAAGGTGCCACTCATGTGACCCTTGACCTGGACTTAGCATTCTGGGCTTGGTGTCCCTTCAAGGTCCCCAGGTCCAAGGTCCCCCGAGAAGAGCGGCTGGACAGCCCCAGGACCCCACTATCTCAGAGGCCACGATAGTGTGAGGCCCTGACATCAGCCCCACAGCCCAGCCCCTCAGCGGCTCTGCACCTGCAGGAACCTGTGGGGACGGAAGGCCTGTGGAGGGCCTGGCACCCACCGCCAGGACCCAGGGGCTCCGGCTGCTCAGGGCCCTGGCCCAGCCCCGGGGCCGGTGACGCCCGCACCCCTCGGGGCCCAAGATTCCTCTGTGGTTCCCACCGCCCACAACCCCGTCCCCTGAGGAGGAAGGGACGCTCCTCCCGGAACCGCCTCTCCTCCTCGCTGTCGCCTTTAGACACAAACAGGCCTGGGCTCCCCACCTCCCGGCTCAGCCCCCCACGGCCTTCCCCGGGGCATCGCAGCCCGTCGCCCTCCTCCCCTCACCCCCTGCGTCCCCCACGGGCACTCACTGCTCTGGGCGCTGCGACCTGGGCTGCGGGGCCTGAGCGGCGCCGGCCCCGAGGCTGGAGGGCCGATGGGGTGACGCCGAGTGAACTCTGTCAGCGGAGAGGAGGCGGGAGGCACGGGGACCCCAGTCCCGCCGGTTGGGGGTCACCCAGCCTCAGACTCACCCTGCCCAACGGGACGCCGCCTCCGGCACCTCCTCCCACTCGCCACCAGAGCGCTGACGCTGTGAGTCTGTGAACCCACAGAACAGGCCAAAATGGCCGCCAGAAGGAGGACGCAGGAAGTCCCGCCCTAACCGGATGTGCAGGCACCGAAATGGTCCTTCCATCCTCTGACTCCAGCGCAATGCTTTCTGGGTAATGAAGTTTTCCCAAATACCCAGCCAATGGCCCAGGTGAGTAGAGGTGTTGAGGCAGCGCAAGTGGTGCCGGGAGAGAAAAAATGGGGCTGGAGGTCTGGGTGACTGGCACCCACTGACCGATCCCTGAGGGGAGGGGACGGAGACCTGGAATAGATCCACCAAAGAATGGCTATACAGGGGAAATGGGGACATCTGTAATACTACCAACAAAAACACATACAGATATTAAAAACAAAACTTTTTTTTAAATCCTATAGCCCAGCTGGTGGGGCTCAGTGGTGGACCATCGACCTATGAACCAGGAGGTCATGGTCACGGCACATACATGGGTTGCAGGCACAATTCCCAGAGAGAGGGGAGGGACAGGAAGCAGCCTATTAGTAACTCTCTCTCATCATTGATGTTTCTCTCTCTCTCTTCCTCTTTCTTCCTCCGTGAAATCAATTTAAAATATTTTTTAAATGTATGGTTTAAATCAATGGTACTTAAACCAAACTTTAAAATAGGTTTAAAACTTGAGGATCCCAGTAATTTTAAACTGTGTTGTTAGGAAATTTCTAGAGCAGCCGAAACCGGTTTGGCTCAGTGGATAGAGCTTCGGCCTGCGGACTGCAGGGTCCCGGGTTTGATTCTGGCCAAGGGCATGTACCTTGGTTGTGGGCACATCCCCAGTGGGAGGTGTGCAGGAGGCAGCTGATCGATGTTTCTAACCTCCCTCTCCCTTCCTCTCTGTAAAATATCAATAAAATATATTTTTTTAAAAAAGAAAGTTCTAGAGCATATGTGTTGCTACTGTATGAGTTCATTGGAAATAAAATACAATGATGTGCTCATGAAAGATCTCATCACATCCGTGTCCAATTCTATCATTCTGGAAGTTTAAAACTGACCATGCTGAGAATACTTATGCCAGGGAAATTCACAAATGCTACAATGCTAGACTGCACTTAATGTATTAATGAATGCTTGGACTTATATAAGAGTGGCTCTGAATGCTACCAATGCAGATTAAATGTATAAGTATCTACACTAATAAAAGACAAAGATGCAAATAGACAGTACCAGCTGATCAGTAGTGACTATGCAAATTAACCCAACAAAATGGTGGGTAAATTTGCATATGCAGGCATGGAGCGAAGACTGAACACTGAAGACTGAAGGCTCCACTGCGGCTGGATCCAAGCCTGCAGGCTGAAGGCTTGGCTCCGCGGTGGCCCGGGTCCCAGGTGCCAGAGGGAAACCGGTGCTGGCAGACAGGGGAAGGAAGGCCTATTGCATAAATCTTCATACAACGGGCTTCTGGTATGGTATAAGTTGGCTTAATTTGTACATAGCAATTACAACTGAGTAAAAGGATTTTCCTGCCAGGATTCAAAATCTATGGTTGAATATGGCAAAGGAGTCACTTGAGTCACTGAGGAATGAGGGGAATTTAAGCAGATGTTGTAGATGCTGCACAGTCCTCCTTCAGTTAAAATAATCCATTTATTTAGACAATTTTAAAAAGATTCTCAGCAGACGTTCTAATAAAGCAGATAAATACAGTGCAAATAAATGTATGAAAAAATATTCACCATAAACAATTCTTAGGTAGATGGAATTAAAATGAAAACGAGTTAACATTTTATGCATTTTCAGGGTTACTATCTGAAAAGAGTAAGCAATGTATGCCCTTTCAGAGTAGCAGAAAATTGGAATTTTTATATTCTGTGGGTTAGGGGGAAGCCAAAGGGAATTACCATGTTGGGTAACAGTTCTACATATCTTAAATATAAAACACTCACTTACACAACAGTTTGATAAGTAAAACATATGTCTATGTAGAGAACTGAATGCAAACATTCCCAGCAGATTTATGTATAATACCCCAAATCCTGGAAATAACAAAAACATAGATCAATAGAAAAAGTGATTATTCATGGAATACAGCACTACTCAGAAATAAGTAAATTATCTTTTCCTATAAGCATTTGTGTTGAATCTCAAAATGACTGTGTAGCACGGGGGAAACCAGTCTTTTTTAAAGAGTACACACCAAGTAGTGCCTATAAAATTATGAACAATATGAACTATTTTATTGTAAAAAAGGAAAATCCATGACTGCAGGGCCAAAAATGTCAGAAAGAACTATTATAACAGCATATTAAGAAAATGTACAATGTGGCAAAAGTAGGTTTAGAGTTCATGGTATGGAAAATAATATATTAACTAATAATAATGATGATAATAATAATAATAATAATGATACAGGAATAAACTCTGCCCAGACCAGTGTCCTCAGTTGGCTGGGTGAGATTTCACTGAGTGAACAGTCTCTAGTTTAATTCCAGGGCAGTCCACATTCCCAAATGGATCTCAGTAGGGGGCCTGCATGAGGCAGCAGATCTATGTTTATCTCTGTCTTCCCCTCTCTTAATATCTCTCTCCCCAATAAGAATAAAAGTATTTTGTAAAATTTCTTTAAAAGAATAATCTCTGTGTTCTCTCAACTTACAACTGTAAGCCTATTGTTGCCCCACCCTGTGTAGGAGTTTCAGGTGGTTAATGTCACATGTGACAGTTTCACACTTTATCTCTAGTTCAGGGCTCACCAAATAGCACACATGAGAAAGGTGCACTTTGTTGGATGTCAGTTCTCATTTCCCGGGGGACCAGCCTTGCCTCAGTGGCAGAAAATGTTCTCAAGTAGGGAAGACTATTGCCATTGGAACCAACAGGAATGCTGACTGGTTACAAAAGACACATCCTGGGACTGATTACAGCATTATCCTTCCTCTAGCTTTGAGGTCTTGCCTGTTGAGCAACAACCTTGAGGTGAATATTCTAGATGGGCCAGGGGAATCCTGATGAGGTGAATTTTCTGCCTAAAAGATTTTCCACATTCTCTAGAAAAACATTACATTATTTTCTCTGCCATTGATTCCATCTAAAGGAAATAGTGATGGAGGTCCTCAGAATGTAATCAAAGATCATACAAGCCACAGGTCCTAGTGTAATTTTGGACTTATGTCCAAAGAGGCACTTTTTATCTAGTTTAACTGCAGCATCTGCTATGAATATGAAATCAGTGTCTCTGTCCCAATACTAATTCCATCTCAGGCTTACAACAAATGACACCAGCCAATGAAATCTCACAAATCATGATGCATGGCCTCTTTGGAGCATGTGAACAGTAGTTCCCCTAAACATTGCTGACACATATGTAATACATACTGCGAACAGAGAATATAATTTATATTGTTCACAGCAGCACAATATAAGGCCACCAGTTCAGGGCGACCATTGACCTCTACAATATAAGAGGCACCAGACAGCACATTAGAACCACAAAGTCATGCACACTCTCTCTCAAGGCCTTGGTCGGCAATAAAAAATCAGCCAATATTGAACAAAGTGTGACTTTCTGCCATCTAGCTCTACCATCCAAAGCACAGAAAGTTTGGGACCCCACCAAATCTGTTCACCTGTACATGCTGACAGATCACAACATTCCTTTCAATCATCCCAGACTCTCAAGTGTTGAAAGAGGAAAGATTTGTAGCAAAATATTTCCCACATTCAATACACTCACGAGGGCCTTTTTCAGTGTGAACTCTGTGGTGTTGAATGAGAGTAGAGATTCTGCTGAAGGATTTCCAAATTCACTGCACTCATAAGGTTTTTCTCCAGTGTGAACTCTGTGGTATTTAGTGAGGGAAGACCTTACATGGAAGGACTTCTGACATTCACTACACTCATAGGGTTTTTCTCCAGTGTGAATTCTGTAGTGTTTAACGAGGTTAGAGTTCTCATGGAAGCACTTCCCACAATCACTACATTGATATGGACCTTTTCCCAGTGTGAACTCTCTGGTGGATAATGAGGTGACTTTTGTGCCTAAAGGATTTCCAACATTTACTACACTCATAAGGTTTTTCTCCAGAGTGAACTCTATGGTGTCAAATGAGGTTAGAGATTTGACCGGAGCACTTCCCACAATCACTACATTGTTGCAGCTTTTCTCCAGTGTGAACTCTCTTATGGGTAGAGAGCTCATAATTGCACCTAAATAATATTTCACATTCACTACATTTCCAAGGTTTTCCTCCAGTGTGAACTCTGTGGTGTCGAATGAGAGTAGATCTACTGATAAAGGACTTCCCACACTCACTACACTCATATGGTTTTCCCCAGTGTGAACTCTCTGGTGAATAAGGAGGTGATTGTTGTGCCTAAAAGATTTTCCACATTCACTACACTTACATGGTTTTTCTCCAGTGTGAACTCTTTTGTGCTTAGTGAGATGAGAACTTTAATGAAAGGACTTTTCACATACACTGCACTCCTAAGGTTTTTCTCTAGTGTGAATTCTGTAGTGATTAATGAGCATAGATTTTTGACTGAAGCAATTTCCACAATCATTACATTGATATGGTTTTTATCCAGTGTGAACTCGCTGGTGGTTAATGAGGTGATTGCTGTGCCTAAAAGATGTCCCACATTCACTACACTTATATGGTCTTTCTCCAGTGTGAACTCTCTGGTGGATGACGAGGTGAATTTTCTGCCTAAAAGATTTTCCACATTCACTACATGTATAAGGTTTTTCTCCAGTGTGAACTCTGAGGTGTTTAGTGAGGGAACACCTCACATGGAAGGACTTCCCACAATCACTACACTCATACGGTTTTTCTGCAGTGTGAATTCTGTAGTGTTTAATAAGGCTAGAGTTGTCTTGGAAGCACTTCCAACAATCACTACATTGATACGGCTTTTCTCCAGTGTGAACTCTCTGGTGGATAAGGAGGTGGCTTTTCTCCCTAAAATGTTTCCCACATTCACTGCACTCATAAGGTTTTTCTCCAGTGTGAACTCTGTGGTGTCTAATGAGGCTACATTTTTGACTGAAGCACTTCCCACATTCACTACATTGATAAGGTTTTTCTCCAGTGTGAACTCTGTGGTGTCGAAAGAGCTTAGAGATTTTATTGAAGCACTTCCCACAATCACTACACTGATGTAGCTTTTCACCAGTATGAACTCTCCTGTGGTTAAAGAGGTCATAATTGCGCTTATATGATTTTCCACATTCAGTACATTTGTAAGGCTTTTCTCCAGTGTGAACGCTGTGGTGTTTAGTGAGGGAAGACCTTTGATTGAACAGCTTCCCACAGTCAGTACACTGATAGGACTTTTCTCCAGTGGGAACTCTCCTATGTCTATTGAGGTTAAAGATACATGAAAACACTTTCCCACATGTATTACACTTACAATTCCCTTCTCCAGAGCAGACGCCCTGATGTGGAACAAGGTAAAGGTTGTGGTTGTCAGCTTTTTTACAATCACCCCATTGGTGATGCCTTTTTTTATTGAGAAATTCCTCTGAAATCTCACTGCCACTGTGTGGCTCCTGAGTGTTGAGAGGGGCCTGGTGCTGGAGAAGCTCTGAGGTGGCTGGGAAGTCTACCCCAGCCTCCCTCCTGGTTGAAGGCAGCCCTGATAAGTAGAAGATGAAGTTGGTCACAAATGAGGCCCTGTCCACAGCTTCTTTCCAGGGCTTCTCTCCAGTGGCTTCCCTCTGTTGCTGGGGAGGGTTTGCACTGAAACAGAAGTCTCTCACACATTCATTAGTGAAGAAGCCTTTCTGCTCAAAGTCTGCTGCTTGTGACTCAGTCAGGTGCAGAATATCTTTGAACACAGAGAAACACCTCCTGCAGAGATGGGTCCTGTTGGTTGCTGGAGCTGTCTTAGGAGCACTAACCTGTGACTCTCCTTGTACAGATACACTATGCTCATAACTGGCCTCCACATCATCCGTTTTATGCCCACAACCTGAAAACAGAAAAATGGTGATGAAATGAATGTAGACTGTGGTGACAGGGAGATGTGTCATTACTAAAGTGTTTCGAACATATAACATGTTGGTTTCATGCATTGTCTGACAGTTAAATATCTGAAGGAAATATTGATAAGATGCTGCTGTGAAGATGTGGGCCTCTGAAGATCACCATACAGGGAAGACCTCAAACAAAATATGAAACAAACATGGCAAGCACCACAGGGAAGAGAAGCTGGATTGTCTGCTCATGCGTCTGCTAACTGTTCAACAGGGCTTGTCTGCTGGTGACATGGGCCTGCTGTGCAGAAGGTTGGGTAAATCTTATTCCACGTAAAATTCCAGAAATGAGAAGCTTGTGTCGACGTCTAGTGAAGCACGTCTGTGCACCTCATAACACATATGCAGGTCAATATTTGAGAATACTGTAGAGAGAGCAGTTCAGAGGAACACGTGATGGAAAAAGGGAAAAAAGGTGAAGGTAGACAGAAACCAGGAAGGCACAGATTAAAAGATAAGTCAGGGAGTGTGAAGCATGGGAATGAAAAGATAAAAATGATCTGCTGCCAGTGGCACCTCAAACTAAACATGTTGGACATGAGCATGTTCCTTGTATGATCTAAACATCACCCTTATATCATACCTCCCCCTAGTTACAACTCAGGAGGGCCAGGCAGCCCTTTAGATCATCCTGCATGTTTACCTTGTGAAAAAAACAGGGTTCTCCTTGCACCTTCTACTGTATAAGCACATAGAACACAAATATTCTGAGTTTCATTGAAAGACAACAGAGGTGAGTAGCCAGCACTGACCCAGAGCAAGATAGCATGCAATAGGATTCAGGGAACAGAATATTACAAACAAGGGAAGGATATCTTACAAGAAGTACCCACGGTTCAGGCAAGTAAAGACTATAACCTGGCACAGTCAATCACAAAGAGCCTTTAGCTGGAGGAATGGTGCAGATGGAAGCCATGGATGTGGACATAGACACCCTCCCAATAAAAGAAAGTGCAAGCTTGGGCCCATTAAGCTGTTTGTAACAATCCTGACTCCCAAACACTTCTTGCACCATTTGAGGCAAAGTGTGAGGGATACTCATGGAGACCTTTGCTTAGGTCTCCCCACACACTCAGCACTCTCAGCCACAGCACATTTGACAGGACAATGGGAAACAACTACAGCCCATGGTCTCTGAAAGCTATATCCAGAGAAGAAAGGAAGAGAGGATGTCACCGCCAGACAGTAGGAGAGATGTGAAGGTCTTACCTACAGATGAGACCAGTGCAAAAACTTCTACCATCATCTTGCAGTACAGAAGTCTCTGGGCCTCATCAAGGAGCCCCCACTCCTCCTCAGAGAAGGTGATGGCCACATCCTCAAAGTTCATCTCCTGTCACAATTGGCACAATTCAGTCCATGATGAGTTTCTCTCCTAAGATTTTATGTTCATAATACTCCCTAACATCCACATCCATCTGCTCCCTCGACTACTCTCATCAGAAAAGATACCAGGCCTTGGACCCATCAAAGTCTCTCTCTCCATCTGTTCCTACTGACGCTGTGTATCCCCCCCCCCTCAATAAGAGCAAATGAGCTTGTAGATGATACCTGTGCTCTGGAGCTCACATGAAGGCCACATCCCTTTTCAATACAGTGGACTTCATGAACATAGGGTAGGGAGAGATGTTGTCCATAAGGAGACTCTGAGTGATTTGACACTGTTATTGACCGGCAGTAACCTTGTTGTCCCCTGATTCAGGGTATCACAAGGTTATGGTATCATTGTTCAACCTTTTGAACCCAGTCCCAGGGTGCTGAGGCCATCACTTTGCACTACCTCCTGCACATATTCTTTGAACCACACTTCTCTGACACAGCTGCTTTTGCAGAGGCACAACGTCAAAGGGAACACAAATGTTCCCTGATGAGCAGTTTATTTCCTAATCATCTTCTTTTCCAAAATTCCAATCCACCACCTCTGTGATGTATTTCTCTCTCACCCTCCTCCCTTCTCCAAGCTAGTGGAGATTTCCAAGTCCAGATGACTGTGATGTATGCTATCCCATTCCTATTGATCACTGTAACAGCCCTCAACAACAAAAGGCAGGTGTGCACATAAATTTCTCCTAAAATCTGAACCAGTAATGTACCACCAGAACACACTCTCTTTTGAGGAATTAATCTGAAATTCATCATATCATATTATCCAGATATCACCAGAAATGGACTAAAATTTCATTCCCTCTTATATCAATGTTAGGGCCCTGCATGCATGAATGCACATGCCCTCTCCAAGGGCCCATCACTCTTCCTCCCACACCTCCACTCCCACACACACGGCCCCATAGTCATCTCCTTGAGCTCCTACTCATTACTCAGCATGTGTGGTATAGTGACTGCTTAGTAAACCCAAACAGGATTAAATTCTATATCAACTCTGAGCATCCACACTCATTGAGGCACCCTGCTATGAAGGCCTCCCTCCCTGACTGTGTTTTCCTTCAACCTCAATCACTGAGTACCACATCAGGTCTCAGATATCCAGATTCCACCTCAACTGGTGCTGCACCTGATCTCCCTTCTCCAGGTACAGCCTTCAGCACTCAAGTCCCATCACCTAAGGCCCTAGCCCATGCCCAGTGAGTCTCACAGATGCCCACTCATGCCCCTAAGCCAGTGGTCAGAAAACTGTGGCTCACGAGCCACATGAGGCTCTTTGGCCCCTTCCGTGTGGCTCTTCCACAAAATACCACGTGCAGGCGCGCACATACAGTGCCATTGAAACTTTGTGGCCCATGCGCAGAAGTCGGTTTTCGGCTCTCCGAAGAAATTTCAATCGTTGCACTGTTGATATTTGGCTCTGTTGACTAATGAGTTTGCCGACCACTGCCCTTAGCAAATCAACCAGACTGAGGACAACACCCCACGCTAAAGCTCAATAAGAATCCTAGTGTGTGTTTAACAAGGAAATAGGCAACAGCTGCAGTCTCATCTTGTTTGAATTGCTCTTTGGTCTCCAATTAAAAAAAATAAGATGACCTACATCTGCACCCTGTTACCTACACTCCTCATACATTTTTTTCATATATTTCATTGATTTTTTACAGAGAGTAAGGGAGAGGGATAGATATTTAGAAACATTGATGAGAGAGAAACAATGAGAGAGAAACATAGATCAGCCGCTTCCTGCACACCCCCTACTGGGGATGTGCCCACAACCAAGGTACATGCCCTTGACCAGAATCGAACCTGGGACCCTGCAGTCCACAGGCCGATGCTCTATCCACTGACCCAAACTGGTTAGGGCACTTCCAATACCTTTTAAAGAAGTTTTTATCCTGAACTGTTTCTCAGAGTTGCACACCCTCATGAACTACTCTCTGAAATATCACAAACCCTAAAAGGTAAAAAATAAAACTTTTGCCATTCACAATGAACATCACACTTCCTACTATGAATATCTGCATCGCAGTTGATGCTTCCATACTTCCAAGCAGCCAAATGCAAACCTCCACGTCATCTCCGACTCTTACCCCTCTCTGTCTCATCCTCAAAATTAGAAAATCCAGGTGGCCACACCTAAAACACTGATCCAGAATCCAACTGCTTATTTCCCCTCCATGGCCACCATCATGGGCCAGGTACCAACACACTCACCCAGACCATCACAGCCGCTTCCACGCTAGTCTTTCCACCACCTCCCTCTCACCCTACAGCTCATTATGCTTCAACCAAGGGCATCTACTGAGACCTGGGTCAGTCACCTGCCTCCACTGCTCCGAATCTACCATTGCTCCCATCACCTGCAGAACGGACACCCACATTGTCACAAAGCAGCTCAGGACCTGACTCCTATCCATTCTTACCACTTCCCTTTTTTTTGAAAAAAAAATTGGTAGCTGCAAGTCCCTCCACGAACCCAGTCTTCACTCCAAGCCTTGGCATATTCTGGACATATGCCTGGGAGGACCTCCCATATCCCATTCCACCGGTTGCCAAAACTGGAGCTACTAACATGACCAAATACAAGGACTTAGAATTCCGGGCTTGGTGTCTCTTCCAGGTCTCCACCTCCAAGGGCTGGAAGAGGGGCTGGACAGACCCAGGACGCCACTATCCCAGAGGACATAAGAGTGTGAGGCCCTGACATCAGCTCCACAAACCAGTCCCCCTAAGCGGCTCTGCATCTGCAGGAACCTGTGGGAACTAAAGGTCTATAGAGCGCCTGGCACCCACCGCCAGGACCCATGGGCTGGGACTGCCCAGCCCAAGGTCAGGTGACTTGAGATGCCTGCATTACCTCAGGGCTCTGTCCTCAGTGCACACCCTTTCCAGGTACCTGATCATTTACAGGACCTCTCCATCCTGTCCCTCACTGCTGTCCTCTCTCCTCTAGTCCATTCTTCCTCTGAGCACTTTTGGGAAAAGGTTAGAACCCGGCCTCACACTATGTCCCTCTTTTGTTCACACCCATCGATGGCAGCAGCTTCTTGAAAATGAAAGGAAAACTCCTCCCACAAAATTTGCTGCACCTTCTTTGTGGCCTTTTGACATAAGACAGACCTGGGTTGGTGGAGTCCTCCCAGGTCAGCCACAGCACCATGTCCTTCCTGGCTGGCATGGAAGTCTGTCACCTTCTTTCACCGTGTCCCACCGTGTGTCACCCACCTGAGACTCACTCTTCTGGAAGCTGTGACCTGGGCTGCAGCACCGGACAGGCTCCCTCACCAGAGCCTGGCGCGTAAATGGGATGAGCTGAGTGGAACTCTGTAAGCAGACGGGAGTCTGGGAAGCAAGGAGGCTCCAATCACACCAGTTGCTGCTCAACAAGCTTCAGACACGCCCTGCAGAGCGGGGACACTGCCTCTGAGGCCTCCATGGAGTTTAAACCCAGAGCAATGGAGCCTCTGGCTGTGGTAAGAGAATAAAGGGGTCAAAATGACCACCAGGAGGAAGATGCCGGAAGTCACTGCCAAGAAATGAACACTGCCTATTCCATCTCTCCTGGGCTTTCATTGGCTAAACCCAGCCATCATTAGGCGCATTGCCTGCTGGGTAATGTACTTTTCCAGGCCCAACAGGTGGCATTAGGATGCCAATGACTCGCTGTCCATTGCAGCATTGGCCCTGGGGCACCCGAGTGGTGCTGGGAAATGACAACCTTCGGCTTTGGTGGCTGGTTGCAGGTTTCTGGGGAGTGTTGTCTGCAACTGATCTCTTGTTCGGAGACATTATTTCAGGTTCCATGAAGCTCAGAATGCTCGCTGAGGTGAAAAGTATTATTTCACTGATTCCTGAATACTACAGGCCTAAATGCGTATACATAGTATATGTTTATATATTTGCGATTTTTTATTTGAATTTTAGAGAGAGCGAGGAAATGAGATGGAGAGAGAGAAACAACCATCAGCTGCCTTCTGCAAGCTTCCACCGAGCCCACACACACACCCCCCCACTGAGTGCCCTCACCAGGAATCCAACTGGAGACCTTTCTGTGCATGAGAGGGTGCTCAACCAATTGTGTCACTTCAGTCTTCAGATTTTTACTTTTTATAGAAAAATATGACATTACTAAGAGAAAATGCAGGCTATGAGATACCGTATATGATCCTATCCTATTCCTTTAAAAGTAGTATTTGAAAGGATACAGAGGCCAACAGGTTGACATTTCCTACATTGTCTGCATGTCTGCAGTCAGTACACATTGTGAAGAGATGGAGCTAACCGTTAATGAATGTTCACTACATGTGCCAGGCCCTGGATTCAATGCTTTACCTGCATTATTATTTCACTTAATCCTCTCCACACCTGAGATGATTTAACTGACTATTTAATGGGGAAGAAATCCAGGCTCAGAGACTCAAGGTAAATAGCCTGATTGTAGAGGTAATAAGGGCAGGCCTGGAAGTCAAACCCAGGTGTCTCCAACAACAGATCTCTGGCTTCTAATGTTAGGCTCTGCTGCCTCCTAGAGGGTAGAATTGCTAATGCATACCCACTAGAATGGGCGAGATGTTATGGTGGTTAACAATCAGCCCAAAAAGCTTTAGTGGCTTAGAGTAAAGAAGGTATCTTTCTTATTCATAGCACATGAACACCCTGGTTCTTCAGGGTTGGGGAGTAGCCACGATGTAGGTTCTCTTAGGTGTTATCAGTGATGGAGAGTGATCATGGCTAGTCTCAGCTCTTCCAGACTCTTCTGTTAGAGGTGACAGGCTTCACTCCCACCTCATTTCATTGGTCAAAGAACATCACGGGCTTCAGCCAACATCAGGGTCAGCAGCAGAACCTGACCTACTGGATGGGCCCCAGTGATGTCACCACATGGTGCCAGACCCTTTTGGGGATGTGCAGGGGCAAAGGAGAGGGGTGGGCATTGGTAGGAAAGACAGTGGGAGTCATTCAGGATGGCTTGCTTGCTGCTCATCCTGAGCTGTCCAAAACCATCACTGGCAAGATTCAAAGGAGTGAACTGCAAAAAGAGAAGTTTGGTCAGATGTCATTGGTAGCGAACTCAGAAACCAGTTCTGAGTGTGAGCCTGGGTAAAATCCCACTGTTTCACTTCCCCCACTGTGAAACTCACATGTTAAAAGAGTTGATTGGGAAGAGGACAGGACTGAAAGCATTCCAGCACCTATGTTAAATTCATATCAGTCACGACCCTGCCTCCAAGCCTCTTTGTCATTTGCATTGACAGGGGAGTGCTCAATCAGGTGGGGATGACTGGAAAAAGGCTGACATTAACATCCATAGTGATCCTGTGGTTTCCATTCATCCTGTGCAGGAACCTGTGCTAAATGTGGCCCCTTCATGTTTTCCCCATCCCCACTGCAGAGAGCACTGAGCCTATTCTGCCTCCTGGCCCCAGTGTTACCGGGTGACCGTGCACACTCAGTAGATGATCGGAGATTGGAGGTCCAGGGGTGATGGTCCGAGCAGCCCAGACACCTTCCTCTATTAGGCGTCAGCCAAGATTTCCCACAGGCAAGGGGGTGACCTGCTCTCCAGGGATTAGGAACCCAAAGGACCCACAGCCCTCTCCAGGGGTATCCAGCTCCTCATTCGCAAAGGGGACTCAGGAGCCCAGGAACCTTCTCCTTCTGCTTTCCCTCATATGCACACACCCATTTATTCATTTCCAGGAAACCAGGATCCTCCCAGTCATTCTCAAAGGCCTAGAGTCCTCCCAAAACAGTACCTCCACACTGTATAAAACAATTTTCCTTCAGGATTTAAAAACAATGGTTCCATATGGCAAAGGTGTCACTTGAGTCACTGAGGAATGAGGGAAATTTAAGCAGATGTATTAATGCTGCAGTCCTCCTTCAGTTAAAATGATAAATTTATTTGAACGATTTGAAAAAGATTCTCAGCAGACATTTTAACAGATAAAAACAGTGCAAAGAAATGTATAAAAAATGTTCACTATAAAATATTCCTCGGTAGATGGAATTAAAACAAGACAAAGACAGCATTATATGCATTTCTGGGGTTATTATTTGAAAAGCTTAACCATTGTATGCCCTTGCAGGGTAGCAGAAAATTTGGGATTTTTATATACTGTGGGTTGGTGGTAAGCCAAAGGGAATGACCATTTTGGGTCACAGTTCTGCATATCTTAAATGTAAAACATTCACCTACACAACAGTGTGATAAGTAAAACATATGTCTACATGGAGAACTGAATGCAAACATTCCCAGAAGAAATATGTATAATACCCAAACCTGGAAATAACAAAAAACATAGATCAATTAATAAACTGGTTATTCACAGAATCCAGTACTACTTAGCAATAAAAAAAAAATTATCTCTTTACACAAGCATTTGTAATGAATATGAAAATGATTGTGTGGCATGGAGGAAACCAGTATTTGTTAAAAAGTACACAACAAATAGTATAAAATTATGCACAGTATGAACTATTCTATTGTAAAGAATGGAAAATCCCTGAGTGCATGGAGGGCCAAAAAGGAAGAAAGAGAGATTATAACAGCGTAGTAGGAAAATAGTGGGTGTGGCAAAAGAAGGTATAGAGTTGTTGGTATGCAAAATGATACAATAATTAATAATAAACAGGAATAAACTCTGCCCTGGCCAATGTCCTCACTTGGTTGGGTGTCATCCCATTCATGGACAGGTCTCTGGTTTGATTCCAGGTCAGTGAACATCCCCAAATAGATTTCCAGTTGTGGCGTGCAGGAGGCACCAGATCTATGTTTACCTCTCTCTTCCAGTCTCTCTCTCTCCCAGAAAAAGAATAAAATTATTTTCTAAATAAATTTCTTACAAACAATAATCTTTGTGTTTTGCAAACATACAACTGTGAGCCTATTGTTGCCCCACCCTGTGTAGGAGTTACAGGTGGTTTATGTCACATGTGACAGTTTCACAGCATTATCTCTAGGACAGGGCTCACCAAATAGCACACATGAGAAAGGTGCACTTGGTTGCACGTCAGTTCTCATTGCCTGGGGGACCAGCCTTGCCTCAGTGTCAGCAAATGCTGTCAAGTAGGGAAGACTATTGCCATTGGAATCAACAGAAATGCTGACTGGTTACAAAAGACACATTCCGTCAGTGATGACAGGGTTATAATTCCTCTAGCTTTGAGGTCTTGCCTGTTGAGCAACAACCTTGAGATGAACTCCCTAGGGCGCCAGGGGAATCCACAAAATCACGAGATTATTTTGTCTGCTAGTGACGCCAGCTACAAGAAATATTGATGGAGGTCCTCAGAAAGTTCTCAAAGATCATACAAGACACAGGACATGAAATAATTTGGACTTATGTCCAGAAGAGGCACTTTTCATCTTGTTTAACTGCAGTGTCTGCCTTGACTATGAAAACAGTGTTTATATCCCAATACTAACTCCACCTCAGAGTCTTACAACAAATGACACCAGCCTACGAAGTCTCATACATCATGACACATGGCCTCTTTGGAGCACGTGGAGTGTAGTTCCACTAAACATTGCTGACACTTATGTAATACATACTGCGAACAGAGAATATAATTCATATTATTCACAGCAGCACAATAAAGGCTGCCTGCCAAAAGCGACCATTGACCTCTACAATATAAGAGGCGCCAGAGAACAAATTAGAACCACAAAGTCATGCACACTTTCTCTCAAGGCCTTGGTCGGCAATACAAAATCAGCCAATATTGAACAAAGAGTGATTTTCTGCCATTAAGCTGTGCCTTCCAAAGCACAGAAAGTTTGGGACCCCACCATACAGTTCACCTTTCCATGCGGACAGATCACAACTTTCCTTACAATCATCCCAGGGAGAGAATAGAACCAACAAAATTAAAGGTACAAAAGAAAAAACTCCTTTACATAAAGATCATAAACCAGAGCAGAGGACAGCAAGAGGTTTGCAGGTTGAAGAACTGGAACCTGAAACACTTCATCACAGCATAATGTGAGACCCACAATGTCCTTGAAAGAGGTAGCCCTTCTTGGAGAAGGAAGTGGGCTCTGGACCAACGTGGGCCAGGTCAACTCTCTGGTCAGAAATAAAGGAATAAAGATTCATCTAGGAGCTCAGAATATTCATAATTTTCTTAAGAAAACGCCAGAGTATGCAGGGGTTGTGACGCATGCACACTCTTCAGGGGAGCCTGGTTGTAGGGGTGAAATGTCTTCCAGACAAATTCTTCCAGTGACATAAATCCGGTTGTAGTCCTGAGTAGATTAGCAAGTGTGCTCCAGTTTCTGAAAGTGTCACTTATACCTGAAACTTAGGAGGCATCTAGCAGAGTGTATGTTCTGATAAAGGGGTTTGCATTCAGGTAAATGGGGGTAAAAGCTTCTCTCTAGTGTTGTTATTCTGAGTGAGAAAGTAAAACATTCCCTGCATATTTAAAGGTTTTCTCCAGTGTGTACTCTCAAGTGTTGAATGAGGAAAGATTTGTAGCAAAAACATTTCCCACATTCAATACGCATGAGGCCCTTTTCCAGTGTGAACTCTGTGGTGTCGAATGAGAGTAGAACTTTTGCTGAAGGACTTCCCACAGTCACTACACTCATATGGTTTTCCTCCAGTGTGAACTCTGTAGTGTTTCATGAGGGTAGATTTGTGACTGTAGGACTTCCCACATTCACTACAGTCATACGGTTTTTCTCCAGTGTGAACTCTCTGGTGGATAAGCAGGTGATGGCTCTGCCGAAAAGCTTTCCCACAATCACTACACTCATAAGGTTTTTCTCCAGTGTGAACTCTGTTGTGTTTAGTCAGGTGAGAACGTGCATAAAAGGACTTCCCACATTCACTACACTCATAAGGTTTTTCTCCAGTGTGAATTCTGTAGTGATTAATGAGGGTACATTTTCGACTAAAGCACAACCCACAATCACTACATTGATAAGGTTTTTCTCCAGTGTGAACTCTCTCGTGGATAAGGAGGTTACTCTTCTGCCTAAAAGATTTCCCACATTCACTACATTTGTAAGGTTTTTCTCCAGTGTGAACTCTGTGGTGATTAATGAGGCTAGATTTTTTACTGAAGCACTTCCCACAATCACTACATTGATAAGGTTTTTCTCTAGTGTGAACTCTCTCATGGATAAGGAGGTTACTCTTCTTCCTAAAAGATTTCCCACATTCACTACATTTGTAAGGTTTTTCTCCAGTGTGAACTCTGTGGTGATTAATGAGGGTAGATTTTTTACTGAAGCACTTCCTACAATCACTACATTGATAAGGTTTTTCTCCAGTGTGAACTCTCTCATGGACAAGGAGGTTACTCTTCTTCCTAAAAGATTTCCCACATTCACTACATTTGTAAGGTTTTTCTCCAGTGTGAACTCTCTGGTGGGTAAGGAGGTTATGGTTGTACCTAAAAGATTTCCCACATTCACTACACTTATATGGTTTTTCCCCAATGTGAACTCTGTTGTGTTTAGTGAGGGAAGACCTTTGCTTGAAGGGCCTCCCACAGTCAGTACACCGATACAACTTTTCTCCAGTGTGAACTCTACTATGTCTATTGAGGTTAAAGGTACATCTGAAAACTTTCCCACATGTATTACACTCATATTTCACTTCTTCAGAAGAGACCCCCTGATGCTGAACAAGGTTCTGGTTGTGACTGCCTGCTTTTTTACAATCATCCCTTTGGTGATGCTTTTTTCTATTGTGAAATTCCTCTGAAATCTCACTGCCACTGTGTGGCTCAGCAATGCTGAGAGAACAATGGTGCTGGAGAAGCTGAGAGATGGCTGGGAAGTCTTCCCCAACCTGCCGCCTGGTTGAAGGCAGCCCTGATAAGGAGAAGCTGCACCTGGTCACAAACGAGGCCCTGTCCACAGCTTCTTTCCAGGGCTTCTCTCCACTGGCTTCCCTCTGTTGATGGGGAGAGTTTTCACTGAAACAAAAATCTCTCACACATGCGTCACTGAAGAAGGGTTGTTGCTCTAAGTCTGCTGCTTGTGACTCAGTCAGGTGCAGAACATCTTTGAACACAGAGAAACACCTCCCGCAGAGATGGGTCCTCTGGGTTGCTGGAACTGTCTTAGGAGCACTGACCCATGACTCTCCTTGTACAGATACACTCTGCGCAGAATACACCTCCGCATCATCCGTTTTATGCCAACAACCTGAAAACAGAAAAATGGTGATGAAGTGAATGTCTACTGTGGTGTGTGTCATTACAAAAGTGTGTCACATATAACATGTTGTTTCCATGCAATTGTCTGACAGTAACATATCTGAAGGAAATATTGATAAGATGCTGCTGTGCAGATCTGGGCCTCTGAAGATCACCATACAGGGAAGATCTCATACTATATATGAAACAAACATGGCAAGCACCACATGGAACAGAAGCTGGATCGTCTGCTCATTCTTCTGCTAACAGTATTCAACAGGGCTTGTCTGCTGGTGACATGGGCCAGCTGTGCAGAAGGTTGCTTACATCTTATTACACATTAAATTCTAGAAATGAGAAGCTCGTGTCAGCGTCTAGTGAAGCACGTTTGTGCACCTCATAACACATATGCACTTCAATATTTGAATATACTGCAGCCCTAACAGGTTTGGCTCAGTGGATACAGCGTTGGCCTGCGGACTGAAGGGCTCCAGGTTCGATTCCGGTCAAGGGCATGTACCTTGGTTGCAGGCACATCTCCAGTAGGGTGTGTGCCGGAGGCAGCTGATTGATGTTTCTAACTTTCTATCCTTCTCCCTTTCTCTCTGTAAAATAATCAATAAAATATTTTTTTAAAAAAGAATAGAAAATACTGCAGATAGAATAGTTCAGAGGAACAGGTGATGGAAAATGTCAAAAAGGTAAAGGTAGTCAGAAACCAGGAAGGCACAGATTAAAAGATAAGTCAGGGAGTGTCAAGCTTGGGAATGAAAAGGTAGAAATGAGCTGATGCCAGTGGCACCTCAACCTACACTTGTTGGACATGAGCAGGTTCCTGGTATGATCTAAACACCACCCTTATGACATACCTCCCCCCAGTTGCAACTCAGGAGGGCCAGGCAACACTTTAGATCATCCTGCATGTTCACCCTGTGAAGAAAAGGGTTCTGCTCACACCTTCTACTGTAGAAGCACATAGAACAACAATATTCTGAGTTTTCTTGAAAGACAACAGTGGTGAGTAGCCATCACTGACCAGAGGAAGACAGCATACAGTAGTATTCAGGGAACAGAATATTAGAAACAATGGGAGGAGGTCTTTCAAGAACGGCCCATGGTTCATGCAAGTAACGACCATAACCTGGCACAGTCAGTCACAAAGAGCCTTTAGCTGGAGGAATGGTGCAGAAGTGGAAGCCATGGGTGTGGATATAGACACCCTCCCAGGAAGAGAAAGTGCAAGCTTGGGCTCATTGAGTTGTTTGCAACAATCCTGACTCCCAGACACTTCCTGCACCATTTGAGGCCATGGTTGTGAGGAATATTCATGGAGTCCTTTGCTCAGGTCTCTCCAAATTACTCAGCACTCAGCCCCAGCACATTTGATAGGACAATGGGGAAAACAAGTACAGCCCATGGTCTGGCTGTGAGAGCTATATCCGGAGAGAAAGGAAGAGAAGATGTCACCGCCGGACACTAGGAGAGATGTGAAGGTCTTACCTACAGATGAGACCAGTGCAAAAACTTCTGCCATCATCTTGCAGTACAGAAGTCTCTGAGCCTCATCAAGGAGTTCCCACTCCTCCTCAGAGAAGGTGATGGCCACGTCCTCAAAGTTCATCTCCTGTCACAATTGACACAGTTCATTCCATGATGAGTTTCTCTCCTAAGATTTTATGTTCATAATATTCCCCCAACGTCCACATCCATCTGCTCCCTCGACTCCTCACATCAGAAGAGATACCAGGCCTTGGTCCCATCAAAGTCACTCTCTCCTTCTGTTCCTACTGATGCTGTGTCTTTCCCCCTCAATAACAGCAAATGAGCTTGTAGATGATACCCGAGCTCTGGAGCTCACATGAAGCCCACACCCCTTTTCAATACAGTGGGTGTCATGAACATAGAGTGGGGATACATGGTGTCCATAAGGAGACTGTGAGCGATCTGACACTGTGCTTGACAGGCAATCACCTTGTTGTCCCCCGATTCAGGGTATCACAAGGTTATGGTATCACATTTCAACCTTTAGAACCCAGTCCCAGGGTGCTGAGGCCATCACTTCGCACAACCTCCTGCACATAATTCTTTGAACCACACTTCTCTCACACAGCTGCATTCCCAGAAGCACAACGTCAAAGGGAACACAAATGTGCCGTGATGAGCTGTTTATTTCCTCATCATCTTCTTTTCCAAAATTCTAATCCACCACCTCTGTGATGTATTTCTCTCTCACCCTCCTCCCTTCTCCAAGGTAGTGGACATTTTCAAGCCCAGATGACAGTGATGTATGCTATCTCATGCCTATTGATCACTGTAACAGCCCTCAACAACAAAAGGCAGGTGTGCACATAAATTTCACTGAAGCTCTGAATCAAGAATGTACCACCAGAACACACCCTCTTTTCAGGAATTAATCTGACATTCACCATATCATATTATCCAGACATCACCAGAAATGGACTCAAACTTCATTGCCTCTTATGTCAATGTTAGGGCCCTGCATGCATGAATGCACATGCCCTCGCTAAGGGCACAGCACTCTTCCTCCCACACCTCCACTCCCACACCCACAGCCCCATAGTCACCTCCTTGACTTCCTACTCATTACTCAGCATGTGTGGTATAGTGACTGCTTGGCAAATCCAAACAGGATTAACTTCTACACCAACTCTGAGAGTCCACACTCATTGAAGCAGCCTTGAGTCCTGCTATGAAGGCCTCCCTCCCTGATTGTGTTTTCCTTCAACCAAATTACTAGAACCACATCAGATCTCAGATACCCAGAGTCCACCTCCAATGATGCTGCACGCGATCTCCCTTCTCCAGGTCAGCCTTCAGCACTCAAGTCCCATCACCAAAGGCCCTCTACCCCATGCCCAGTGAGTCTCACAGATGCCCACTCATGCCCCTAAGTAAATCCACCAGACTGAGGACAATACTCCAGGCTAAGGCTCAATCAAAATCCAGGTGTGTGTTTAACAGGTAAATATGCAACAGCTGCAGTCTCATCTTGTTTAAATTGCTCTTTGGTCTCCAATTAAAAACAAAACAAACCACAAAAACAAGATGACCTACATCTGCACCCTGTTACCTACACTCCCGATACCTTTTAGAGAAGTTTTCATCCTGAACTGCTTCTCAGAGTTGCACACCCTCATGAACTACTCTCTGAAATATCACAAACCCTAAAAATAAAAGTTTTCCCATTCACAATGAACATCACACTTCCTGCTATGAATATCTGCATCGCAGTTGATGCTTCCATACTTCCAGCTGCCAAATGCAAACCTCCACGTCGTCCCCGACTCTTACCCCTCTCTGTCTCATCCTCAAATTAGAAAATCCAGGTGGCCACACCTAAAACACTGATCCAGAATCAAAATGCTTATTTCCCCTTCATGGCTACCATCATGGGCCAGGTACCAACACACTCACCCAGATGATCACAGCAGCTTCCATCCTAGTCTTTCCACCACCTCCCTCTCACCCTACAGCTTATTATGCTTCAACCAAGGGAGTCTACTGAGAGCTGGGTCAGTCACCTGCCTCCACTGCTCCAAGTCTCCCATTGCTCCCATCACCTGCAGAACGGACACCCACCTTGTCACCAAGCAGCTCAGGATCTGACTCCTATCTATTCTTACCACTTCCTTTTTTTTTTTTTTTTTTGGAAAAAAAAAGGGTACCTGCAAGTCCCTCCACAAACCCAGTCTTCACTCCAAGCCTTGGCATATTCTGGACATATGCCTGGGAGGACCTCCCATATCCCATTCCACTGGTTGCCAAAACAGGAGCTACTCACATGACCAAATACAAGTACTTAGAATTCCGGGCTTGGTGTCTCATCCAGGTCTCCACCTCCAAGAGCTGGAAGAGGGGCTGGACAGCCCCAGGACCCCACTATCTCAAAGGCCATAAGAGTGTGAGGCCCTGAAATAAGCTCTACAAACCAGAGTCCTCCTAAGCGGCTCTGCATCTGCAGGAACCTGTGGGAACTAAAGGTCTACAGAGCGCCTGGCACCCACCGCCAGGACCCATGGGCTCGGGCTGCCCAGCCCCAGAGTCAGGTGACTTGAGATGCCTGCATTATCTCAGGGCTCCGTCCTCAGTGCACACCCTTTCCAGGTACCTGATCATTTACAGGACCTCTCCATCCTGTCCCTCACTGCTTTCCTCTCTCCTCCAGTCAATTCTTCCTCTGAGCAGTTTTGGGAAAAGCTTAGAACCCGGCCTCATACTATGTCCCTCTTTTGTTCACACATATCGATGGCAGCAGCTTTCTGAAAATGAAAGGAAAACTACTCCCACAAAACTTTGATGCACCTTAATTTTTGCCTTTTGACATAAGACAGACATGGGTTGGTGGAATCCTCCCAGGTCAGCCACAGCACCATGACCTTCCTGGCTGGCATGGCAGTCTGCCACCCTCTTTCACCGTGTCCCACCGTGTGTCACCCACCTGAGACTCACTCTTCTGGAAGCTGTGACCTGGGCTGCAGCACCTGACAGGCTCCCTCACCAGAGCCGGGCGCGTAAATGGGATGAGCTGAGTGGAACTCTGTAAGCAGAGAGGAGTCTGGGAAGCACGGATGCTCCAATCACACCAGTTGCTGCTCAACAAGCTTCAGACACGCCCTGCAGAGCGGGGACACTGCCTCTGAGGCCTCGATGGAGTTTAAACCCAGAGCAATGGAGCCTCTGGCTGTGGTAAGAGAATAAAGGGGTCAAAATGACCACCAGGAGGAAGATGCCGGAAGTCACAGCCAAGCAATGAACGCTGCACTATCCGTCTCTCCTGGGCTTTCATTGGCTAAACCCAGCAATCATTAGGCGCATTGCCTGCTGGGTAATGTACTTTTCCAGGCCCAACAGGTGGCATTAGGATGCCAATGACTCGCTGTCCATTGTAGTATTGGCCCTGGGGCACCCGAGTGGTGCTGGGAAATGACAACTTTCGGCTTTGGTGGCCGGTTGCAGGTTTCTGGGGAGTGTTGTCTGCAACTGATCTCTTGTTCGGAGACATTATTTCAGGTTCCATGAAGCTCAGAATGCTCGCTGAGGTGAAAAGTATTATTTCACTGATTCCTGAATACTACAGGCCTAAATGCGTATACATAGTATATATTTATATATTTGCGATTTTTTATTTGAATTTTAGAGAGAGAGAGGAAATGAGATGGAGAGAGAGATACAACGATCAGCTGCCTTCTGCAAGCCCCCACCGAGCCCACACGACCCCCCCCCCCACTGAGTGCCCTCACCAGGAATCCAACTGGCGACCTTTCTGTGCATGAGAGGGTGCTCAACCAATTGTGTCACTTCAGTCTGCAGATTTTTATTTTTTTTATATAAAAATATGACATTACTAAGAAAATGCAGGCTATGAGAGACCATATATGATCCTATCCTATTCCTTTAAAAGTAATATTTGAAAGGATACACAGGCCAACAGGTTGACATTTCCTACATTGTCTGCATGTCTGCAGTCAGTACACATTGTGAAGAGATGGAGCTAACAGTTACTAAATGTTCACTACATAGGCCAGGCCCTGGATTCAATGCTTTACCTGCATTATTATTTCATTTATTCCTCTCCACACCTGAGATGATTTAACCGACTATTTAATGGGGAAGAAATCCAGGCTCAGAGACTCAACCTAAATAGCCTGACTGTAGAGGTAATAAGGGCAGGCCTGGAAGTCAAACCCACGTGTCTCCAACAACAGATCTCTGGCTTCTATTGTTAGGCTCTTCTACCTCCTAGAGGGTAAAATTGCTAATGCATACCCACTAGAATGGGCGAGATGTTATGGTGGGTAACAATCAGCCCCAAAGCTTTAGTGGCTTAGAGTAAAGAAAGTGTCTTTCTTGTTCATAGCACATGAACACCCTGGTTCTTCAGGGTTGGGGAGTAGCCACGATGTAGGTTCTGTCAGGTGTTATCAGTGATGGAGAGTGATCATGGCCAGTCTCAGCTCTTCCAGACTCTTCGGTTAGAGGTGACAGGCTTCACTCCCACCTCATTTCATTGGTCAAAGAACATCACGGGCTTCAGCCAACATCAGGGTCAGCAGCAGAACCTGACCTACTGGATGGGCCCCAGTGATGTCACCACATGGTGCCAGACCCTTTTGGGGATGTGCAGGGGCAAAGGAGAGGGGTGGGCATTGGTAGGAAAGACAGTGGGAGTCATTCAGGATGGCTTGCTTGCTGCTCATCCACATACACTTTTTCCCTGAGCTGTCCAAAACCATCACTGGCAAGATTCAAAGGAGTGAAGTGCAAAAAGAGAAGTTTGGTCAGATGTCATTGGTAGCGAACTCAGAACCCAGTTCTGAGTGGGACCTTGGGTAAAATTTCGCTGTCTCACTTCCCCCACTGTGGAACTCACATGTTAAAAGAGTTAATTGGAAGAGGACAGGACTGAACGCATTCCAGCACCTATATTAAATTCACATCAGTCACGACGCTGCCTCCATGCCTCTTTGTCATTTGCATTGCCAGGGGAGTGCTCCATCAGGTGGGGATGATTGGAAAAAGGCTGACATTAACATCCATGGTGATCCTGTGGTTTCCATTCATCCTGTGCAGGAACCTAAATGTTCTAAATGTGGTCCCTTCATGTTTTCCCCATCCCCACTGCAGAGAGCAATGAGCTTATTCTGCCTCCTGGTCCCAAAGTTACCAGGTGGCCATGCACACTCAGCAGATGAACAGAGATCAGCAGTCCGGGAGTGATGGTCCGAGCAGCCCAGGCACCTTCCTCTATTAGGTGTCAGCCGAGATTTCCCACGGGTAAGGGGTGACCTGCACTCCAGGGATTTGGAACCCAAAGGACCCCCAACCCTCTCCAGGGGTATCCAGCTCCTCATTCGCAAAAAGGACTCATGAACCCAGGAACCTTCCCCTTCTGCTTTCCCTCATATGCACAATGCATTTATTCATTTCCAGGAAACCAGGATCCTCCCAGTCATTCTCCAAGGCCTAGAGTCCTCCCCAAACAGCACCTCCACACTCTATAAAACAATTTTCATTCAGGATTCAAAACTATGGCTCCATATGGCAAAGGAGTCACTTGAGTCATTGAGGAATGAGATAAATTTAAGCAGATGTCTTAAATCCTGCACAGTCCTCTTTCAGTTAAAATAATAAATTTATTTAAACAATTTGAAAAAGATTCTCAACAGACATTTTAACAAAGCAGATAAATACAGTGCAAAGAAATGTATAAAAAATGTTCACCATAAAATATTCCTCGAGAGATGGAATTAAAACAAAAACAAGGTAACATTATATGCATTTCTGGGGTTACTATTTGAAATGTTTAACCATTGTATGCCCTTGCAGGGTAGCAAAATATTTGGAATTTTCATAGACTTTGGGTTAGTGGCAAGCCAAAGGGAATGACCATTTTGTGTCACAGTTCTGCATATCTTAAATGTAAAACATTCACCTACATAACAGTGTGATAAGTAAAACATATGTCTACTCAGAAAACTGAATGCAAATATTCCCAGAAGAGTTATGTATAATACCCAAACCTGGAAATAACAAAAACATAGATCAATTAATAACGTGGTTATTCACAGAACCCAGTACTACTCAGCAATAAAAAAAAAATTAACTCTTCACAAGCTTTTGTATTGAACCTCAAAATGATACTGTGGCATGGAAGAAACTAGTATTTGTTAAAATGTACACATCAAATAGTGCCTATAAAGTTATGAACAGTATGAACTATTCTATTGTAAATAATGGAAAATCCCTGAGTGCATAGAGGGCCAAGAAAGTCAGAAAGAGAGATTATAACAGCGCAGTAGGAAAATAGTGGGTGTGGCAATGGATGGTATAGAGTTGTTGGTATGGAATATAATACAAAAATTAATAATAATAATAAACGGAGATAAACGCTGCCCCGGCCAGTGTCCTCAGTTGGTTGGGTGTCATCCCATTCACGGACAGGTCTCTGGTTTGATTCCAGGTCAGTGAACATTCCCAAATGGAATTTCAGTTGTGGCGAGCAGGAGGCAGCAGATCTATGTTTACCTCTCTCTTCCAGGCTCTCTCTCTCCCAAAAAAAGAAATAAAATTATTTTCTAAAATATTTTTTCAAAAAGAATAATCTCTGTGTTTTCCAAACATACAACTGTAAGCACATTATTGCCCCACCCTGTGTATGAGTTACAGGTGGTTTATTTACATGTGACAGTTTCACAGCTTTCTCTCTAGGTCAGGGCTCAGCAAATAGCACACATGAGAAAGGTGCACTTTGTTGCATGTGAGTTCTCATTTCCTGGGGGAACATCCTTGCTTCAGTGTCAGCAAATGTTTTCAAGAAGGGAAGACTATTGCCATTGGAATCAGCAGGAATGCTGACTGGTTACGAAAGACACATCCTGGGACTGATTACAGGGTTATACTTCCTCTAGCTTTGAGTTCTTGCATGTTGAGCAACAACCTTGAGATCAACACCCTAAGGGGCCAGGGCAATGCACAAAACCATAAGATTACTTTATCTGCTAGTGATGCCAGCTACAGGAAATAGTGATGGAGGTCCTCAGAAAGTTCTCAAAGATCATACAAGCCACAGGACATGAAATAATTTCGATTTAAGTCCAATAGAGGCACTTTTTAAATCCAGTTTAACCGCAGTGTCTGCCATGAATATGAAAACAGTGTTTATGTCCCAAGCTAATTCCACCTCAGTGTCTTACAACAAATGACAACAGCCTATGAAATCTCATACATCCTGTCGCATGGCCTCTTTGGAGCGTGTGGAGTGTAGTTCCCCTAAACATTGCTGACACTTATGTAATACATACTGTGAACAGAGAATATAATTCATATTGTTCACAGCAGCACAATCAAGCAATCCTATTGAGGGTGACCATTGACCTCTACAATAAAAGAGGCACCTGACAGCTCATTAGAAACACAAAGTCATGCACACTTTCTCTGAAGGCCATGGTCGGCAATACAAAATCAGCCAATACTGAACCAAGAGTGATTTTCTGCCATCAAGCTGTGCCTTCCTAAGCACATTAAGTATGAGATCACACCATATTGTTCACCTGTCCATGCGGACAGAACACAACTTTCCTTTCAATTATCCCAGGGAGAGAATAGAACCAACGAAATTAAAGGTACAAAAGAAAATACTCCTTTACATAAAGATCATAAACCCGAGCAAAGGACAGCAAGAGGTTTGCAGGTTGATGAATTGGAACCTGAAACACTTCATCACAGCATAATGTGAGACCCACAATGCCCCTGAAAGAGGTAGCCCTTTTGGTGGGGAAGTGGGCTCTGGACAAAACCTGGTTCAGGTCAATTCTCTGGTCAGAAATAAAGGAATGAGGATTCATCCAGGAGCTCGGAATATTCATAATTTTCTCAAGCACAACCCCATAGTATGCAGGGGTTGTGACGGATGCACACTCTTCAGGTCAGCCAGGTGGTGGGGTGAAATATCTTCCTGACAAATTCTTCCAGTGACATAAATCCGGTTGTAGTCCTAAGTAGATTAACAAGTGTGCTCCAGTTTCTGAAAGTGTCACTTATACCTGAAACTTAGGAGGCATCTAGCAGAGTGTATGTTCTGATAAAGGGGTTTGAATTCAGGTAAATGGGTGTAAAGCTTCTCCTCTGGTGTTGTTAATCTGAGTGAGAAAGTAAAACATTCCCTGAACATTTAAAGCTTTTCTCCAGTGTGTACTCTCAAGTGTTGAACGAGGAAAGATTTGTAGCGAAAAGATTTCCCACATTCACTACACTCATGAGGCCCTTTTCCAGTGTGAACTCTGTGGTGTCGAATGAGAGTAGAGCTTGTGCTGAAGGACTTCCCACAGTCACTACACTCATACGGCTTTTCTCCAGTGTGAACTCTGTTGTGTTAAGTGAGGGTAGACCTTTGATGAAAGGACTTCCCACATTCACTGCACTCATAGTTTTTCTCGAGTGTGGATTCTGTAGTGTTTAATGAGGCTAGATTTTTGACTGAAGAACTTTCCACAATCACTACATTGATATGGTTTTTCTCCAGTGTGAACTCTCTGGTGGATAAGGAGGTGATTGTTCTGCCTAAAAGATTTCCCACATTCACTACATTTGTAAGGTTTTTCTCCAGTGTGAACTCTGTAGTGTTTAATGAGGTTAGAGTTTTCATAGAAGCACTTCCCACAATCACTACATTGATATGGCTTTTCTCCAGTGTGAACTCTGTTGTGTTTAGTGAGGGTAGACCTTTGATGAAAGGACTTCCCACATTCACTACATTTGTAAGGTTTTTCTCCCGTGTGAACTCTCTGGTGGATAAGGAGGTGATTGTTCTGCCTACAAGATTTCCCACATTCACTACATTTGTAAGGTTTTTCTCCAGTGTGAACTCTGTAGTGTTTAATGAGGTTAGAGTTCTCATGGAAGCACTTCCCACAATCACTACACTGATGCAGCTTTTCTCCAGTGTGAACTCTGTAGTGTTTAATGAAGCTAGATTTTTGACTGAAGAACTTTCCACAATCACTACATTGATATGGTTTTTCTCCACTGTGAACTCTCTGGTGGATAAGGAGGTGATTGTTCTGCCTAAAACATTTCCCACATTCACTACATTTGTAAGGTTTTTCTCCAGTGTGAACTCTGTAGTGTTTAATGAGGTTAGAGTTCTCATGGAAGCACTTCCCACAATCACTACATTGATATGGCTTTTCACCAGTGTGAATTCTCTGGTGGAAAAGGAGGTGACCTTTCTGCCTAAAAGATTTCCCACATTCACTACACTCATAAGGCTTTTCTCCAGTGTGAACTCTGTGGTGGCAAAGGAGGTTAGACCTTTGACTGAAGCATTTCCCACAATCACTACACTGATGCGGCTTTTCTCCAGTGTGAACTCTCTTGTGGGAGAAGAGCTCATAATTGCGCCTAAATGATTTTCCACATTCACTACATTTGTAAGGTTTTTCTCCAGTGTGAACTCTGTTGTGTTTACTGAGGGAAGACCTTTGATTGAACAGCTTCCCACAGTCAGTACACCGATAGGACTTTTCTCCAGTGGGAACTCTCCTATGTCTATTGAGGTTAAAGATAAATGAAGACACTTTCCCACATGTATTACACTTATCATTGACTTCTCCAGAGCAGACGCCCTGATGTTGCACAAGGTTCTGGAGGTGGCAGGCAGCTTTTTCACATTCATCCCACTGGTGATGCCTTTTTCTATTGAGAAATTCCTGTGAAATCTCACTATGACTGTGTGGGTCCTCAGTGTCAAGAGGGGCCTGGTGCTGGAGAAGCTGAGAGATGGCTGGGAAGTCTTCCCCAACCTCCCTACTAGTTGAAGGCAGCCCTGATAAGGAGAAGATAAAGTTGGTCACAAATGAGGCCCTGTCCACAGCTTCTTTCCAGGGCTTCTCTCCACTGGCTTCCCTCTGTTGATGGGGAGGGTTTGCACTGAAAGAGAAGTCTCTCACACATGCGTCACTGAAGAAAGCTTTCTGCTCAAAGTCTGCTGCTTGTGACTCAGTCAGGTGCAGAATATCTTTGAACACAGAGAAACACCTCCCACAGAGAAGGGTCCTCTGAGTTACTGCAGCTGTCTGAGAAGCACTGACCTGTGACTCTCCTTGTACAGATACACTCTGCTCAGAACAGGCCTCCGCATCATGCGTTTTATGCCAACAACCTGAAACAGTAAAATGGTGATGAAATGAATATCGACTTTGGTGATTGGGAGAAGTGTCATTACAAAAGTGTGTTGCCCATAATACATTGGTTCCATGCAATTGTCTGACAGTAAAATATCTGAAGGAAATATTGATAAGATGCTGCTGTGAATATCTGGGCCTCTGAAGATCACCATACAGGGAAGACCTCAAACAAAATATGAAACAGCATGGCAAGCACCACAAGGAACAGAAGCTGGATCGTCTGCTCATGGGTCTGCTAACAGTGCTCAACAGGGCTTGTCTGCTGGTGACATGGGCCAGCTGTGCAGAAGGTTGCTTGCATCTCATTCCACGTAAAATTCAAGAAACAAGAAGCTTGTGTCAGGGTCTAGTGAAGCATGTGTGTGAACCTCATAACACATATGCAGGTCAATATTTGACAATACTGCAGAGCGAGCAGTTCAGAGGAACAGGTGATGTAAAAGGGAAAAAGGGGAAGGAAACCAGAAACCAGGAAGGCACAGATTAAAAGACAAGTCAGGGAACTCTCAGGCATGGGAATGAAATGGTAGAAATGAGCTGTTGCCAGCGGCACTTCAACCTAAAGTCTGTTGGCCATGAGCAGTTACCCGGTATGATCTAAAACCACCCTTATTTCATACCTCCCCCAATTTCCAACTCAAGAGGACCAGGAAACTCTTTATATCATCCTACATGTCCACCCTGTGAAAAATCAGGGTTCTCCTTGCACCTTCTACTGTACAAGCACACAAAACACAAACATTCTGAGTATTAGTGAAGGAAAACAGAGATGAGTAGCCAGCACTGACCCAGAGTAAGACAGCATGCAATAGTATTCAGGAAACAGAATATTACAAACCATGAAAGGAGGTCTTTCAAGAACCGCCCATGGTTCATGCAAGTAAAGACCATAACGCGGCACACTTAGTCACAAAGAGCCTATAGCTGGAGGAATGGTGCAAATGGAAGCCATGGATGTGGACACAGACACCCTCCCAGACAGAGAAAGTGCAAGCTGGGCCCATTGAGTTGTTTGTAACAATCCTGACTCCCAGACACTTCCTGCACCATTTGAGGCTATGGACGTGAGGGATATTCATGGAGACCTTTGCTCAGGTCTCTCCAAATTACTCAGCACTCTCAGCCACAGCACATTAGACAGGACAATGGGGAAAACAAGTACAGCCCATGGTCTGGTTGTGAGAGCTATATCCAGAGAAGAAAGGAAGAGAGGATGTCACCTCCGGACACTAGGAGAGATGTGAAGGTCTTACCTACAGATGAGGCCAGTGCAAAAACTTCTACCATCATCTTGCAATACAGACGTCTCTGAGCCTCATCAAGGAGCCCCCACTCCTCCTCAGAGAAGGTGATGGCCACATCCTCAAAGTTCATCTCCTGTCACAATTGGCACAGTTCAGTCCATGATGAGCTTCTCTCCTAGGATCTTATGTTCATAATACTCCCCAACATCCACATCTACCTGCTCCCTTGACTACTATCATCAGAAAAGATACAGGCCTTGGTCCCATCAAAGTCTCTCTCTCCTTCTGTTCCTACTGATGCTGTGTCTTCCTCCCTCAATAAGGGCAAATGAGCTTGTAGATGATACCGTGCTCTGGAGCACAATGAAGGCCACACCCCTTTTCCATACAGTCGGTGTCATGAACATAGGGTGGGGAGCCATGGTATCCATAATAAGAGTGTGAGTGATTTGACACTGTTCTTGACTGCCAGTAACCTTGTTGTGTCCCGATTCAGGGTATCACAAGGTTATGGTATCACGCTTCAACCTTTTGAATCCAATCCCAGGGTGCTGAGGCCATCACTTTGCACTACCTGCTACACATAGTTCTTTGAACCACACTTCACACACAGCTGCATTCCCAGAGGCACAACATCAAATGTAACACAAATGTGCTGTGATGAGCAGTTTATTTCCTAATCATCTTCTTTTCCAAAATTTTAACCCACCATCTCTGTGATGTATTTCTCTCTCACCCTTCTCCCCTCTCCATGTCAGTGGATATTTTCAAGACAAGAGGACACTGATGTATGCTATCTCATTCCTATTGATCACTGTAACAGCCCTCAACAACAAAAGGCAGGTGTGCACATGAATTTCACTGAAGCTCTGGGCCAGGAATGTACCACCACAACATGCCCTCTTTTTAGGAATTAATCTGACATTCACCATATCATATTTCCAGACATCACCAGAAATGGACTCAAACTTCATTCCCTCTTATATCAATGTCAGGGCCATTTAACTATGAAAGCAAATGCGTACACCAAGGGCACATTCCGCTTTCTCCCACACCTATCTCACACCTGCACTCCCACACCCACAGCACTCAGGGTGATTTCCTTGACTTCCTACTCATTACTCAGCATGTGTAAATTAGTGTCTTCTTGACAAATTCAAACAGGATTAAGTTCTACACCAGCTCTGAGAGTCCACACTCAGCCTTGAGTCCTGCTATGAAGGCCTCCCTCCCTGATTGTGTTTTCCTTCAACCTCAATTACTGAGAACCACATCACATCTCAGATATCCAGAGGCCACCTCCGCTGGTGCTGCACCTGATCTCCCTTCTCCAGTCACTGCCTTTAGCATTCAAGTCCCATCACCTCTGGCCCTCTACCCCATGCCCAGTGAGTCTCACAGATGCCCACTCATGCCCCTAAGCAAATCAACCTGATTGAGGACAACAGCTCAGATTAAAGCTCAATCAAAATCCTGGTGTGTGTTTAACCCGTGAATATGCAACAGCTGCAGTCTCATCTTGTTTGACTCACTCTTTGGTCTCCAATTTAAAAAGAAAGAAAATGATCCACAACCACACCCTGGTCCCTACATTCCCAACTACATTTTAGAGAATTTTTTATTCTGAACTGCTCCTCAGAGTTCCAGATGCTCATGAACTACTCCCTGAAATATCAGTAACCCTAACAGGTAAAATGTAAAAGTTTTGGTATCCCCAATGAACATTACAGTTCCCACTATGACTATCTGCATCTTAGCCGACACGGTCCTTCCATACCTCCCGTTGCCAAATGCAAACCTTCACATCTTCCCTGACTCTTACCTCTCTCTCTGAATCCAAATTCAGTAATACAGGTGGCCACATATAAAACACCAATCCAGAATTCAACTGCTTATTTCACCTCCTCAGCCACCATCATGGGCCAGTTACCAAAAAATTCATCAAGACTATCACAGCACCTTCCATTCTAGTCTTTCTACCACCTACATCCCATCTATAGTTCATCATGCTGCAGCCACAGGAGGTCCCACCTGCCTCCATTGCTCCAAATATCCCAACACCTACAGAACAGATTTCCAAATTGTCACAAAGCTGCTCAAGACCTGACTCCTGTCCCATTGTTACCATTTGCTAATTAAAAGAAAAAAAGGGGGACACCATAGGGTTTCTGAATGAGCTCCGTCTTCACTCAGAGCCTTTGCACACATAGGACCCTATGCCTGGAAAATCCTCTCATATGCCATTCCACTGGTTGCCAATAACAGGGACCATTCATAGGACCCTAGACCTGGACTGAGAATTCTGGGCGTGCTGTCTCATCAAGGTCCCGAGGTCCCAGGGCTGGAAGAGTGGGTGTAAGATCCCTGGACCCCACTACCTCACAGGCCACAAGTGTGTGAGGCCCTGAAATCAGCTGCACAACCCAGTCCCTTAAGCGGCTCTGCAACTGCAAAAACCTGTGTGAATGAAAGGCCTGTGGAGGGACTGGCACCCACCGCCAGGACCCAGGGGCTCGGGCTGCCCAGCCCCAGGGTCAGGTGACTTGATATGCCTGCATTACCTCAGGGCTCCATCCTCAGTGCACACCCTTTCCAGGTACCTGATCATTTACAGGACCTCTCCATCCTGACCCTCACTGCTGTCCTCTCTCCCCTAGTTGATTCCTCTGAGCAGTTTTGGGAAAAGGTTAGAACCCGGCCTCACACTATGTCCCTCTTTTGTTCACACCCATCGATGGCAGCAGCTTCCTGAAAATGAAAGGAAAACTCCTCCCCCAAATCTTTGCTGCACCTTCTTTGTTGCCTTTTGACATAAGACAGACCTGGGTTGGTGGAATCCTCCCAGGTCAGCCACACCACCATGTCCTTCCTGGCTGGCATGGCAGTCTGCCACCCTCTTTCACCGTGTCCCACCGTGTGTCACCCACCTGAGACCCACTCTTCTGGAAGCTGTGACCTGGGCTGCAGCACCGGACAGGCTCCCTCACCAGAGCCTGGCGCGTAAATGGGATGAGCTGAGTGGAACTCTGTAAGCAGAGGGGAGTCTGGGAAGCAAGGAGGCTCCAATCACACCAGTTGCTGCTCAACAAGCTTCAGACACGCCCTGCAGAGCGGGGACACTGCCTCTGAGGCCTCGATGGAGTCTAAACCCAGAGCGCTGGAGCCTCTGGCTGTGGTAAGAGAATAAAGGGGTCAAAATGACCACCAGGAGGAAGATGCCGGAAGTCACAGCCAAGCAATGAACGCTGCACTATCCGTCTCTCCTGGGCTTTCATTGGCTAAACCCAGCCATCATTAGGCGCATTGCCTGCTGGGTAATGTACTTTTCCAGGCCCAACAGGTGGCATTAGGATGCCAATGACTCGCTGTCCATTGCGGTATTGGCCCTGGGGCACCCGAGTGGTGCTAGGAAATGACAACCTTCGGCTTTGGTGGCCGGTTGCAGGTTTCTGGGGAGTGTTGTCTGCAACTGATCTCTTGTTCAAAGACATTATTTCAGGTTCCATGGAGCTCAGAATGCTCGCTGAGGTGAAAAGTATTATTTCACTGATTCCTGAAGACTACAGGCCTAAATGCATATACATAGTATATATTTATATATTTGCGATTTTTTGTTTGAATTTGAGAGAGAGAGAGGAAATGAGATGGAGAGAGATATACAACCATCAACTGCCTTCTGCAAGCCCCCACCGAGCCCACATACCCTCCCTCACTGAGTGCCCTCACCAGGAATTCAACTGGTGACCTTTCTGTGCATGAGAGGGTGCTCAACCAATTGTGTCACTTCAGTCTTCAGATTTTTATTTTTTTATATAAAAATATGACATTACTAAGAAAAATGCAGGCTATGAGAGACCATATATGATCCTATCCTATTCCTTTAAAAGTAGTATTTGAAAGGATACAGAGGCCAACAGGTTGACATTTCCTACATTGTCTGCATGTCTGCAGTCAGTACACATTGTGAAGAGATGGAGCTAACAGTTACTGAATGTTCACTACATGTGCCAGGCCCTGGATTCAATGCTTTACCTGCATTATTATTTCACTTAATCCTCTCCACACCTGAGATGATTTAACCGACTATTTAATGGGGAGGAAATCCAGGCTCAGAGACTCAAGGTAAGTAGCCTGATTGTAGAGTTAATAAGGGCAGGCCTGGAAGTCAAACCCAGGTGTCTCCAACAACAGATCTCTGGCTTCTAATGTTAGGCTCTGCTGCCTCCTAGAGGGTAGAATTGCTAATTCATACCCACTAGAATGGGCGAGATGTTATGGTGGGTAACAATCAGCCCCAAAGCTTTAGTGGCTTAGAGTAAAGAAGGTATCTTTCTTGTTCATAGCACATAAACACCCTGGTTCTTCAGGGTTGGGGAGTAGCCACAATGAAGGTTCTGTTAGGTGTTATCAGTGATGGAGAGAGATCATGGCCAGTCTCAGCTCTTCCAGACTCTTCTGTTAGAGGTGACAGGCTTCACTCCCACCTCATTTCGTTGGTCAAAGAATATCACAGGCTTCAGCCAACATCAGGGTCAGCAGCAGAACCTGACCTACTGGATGGGCTTCAGTGATGTCACCACATGGTGCCAGACCCTTTTGGGGATGTGCAGGGGCAAAGGAGAGGGGTGGGGATTGGTAGGAAAGACAGAGGGAGTCATTCAGGATGGCTTGCTTGCTGCTCATCCTGAGCTGTCCAAAACCATCACTGGTAAGATTCAAAGGAGTGAACTGCAAAAAGAGAAGTTTGGTCAGATGTCATTGGTAGCGAACTCATAACCCAGTTCTGAGTGTGACCTTGGGTAAATCCCCGCATTCTCGCTTTCCCCACTGTGGAACTCACATGTTAAAAGAGTTGATTGGGAAGAGGACAGGACTGAACCCATTCCAGCACCTATATTAAATTCACATCAGTCACGACCCTGCCTCCAAGCCTCTTTGTCATTTGCATTGATAGGTGAGTGTGCCATCAGGTGGGGCTGACTGGAAAAAGGCTGACATTAACATCCATGGTGATCCTGTGGTTTCCATTCATCCTATGCAGGAACCTGTTCTAAATGCGGTGCCTTCATGTTTTCCCCATCCCCACTGCAGAGAGCAATGAGCCTATTCTGCCTCCTGGCCGCAGTGTTACCAGGTGGCCATGCACACTCAGTAGATTACCAGAGATTGGAGGTCCGGGAGTGATGGTCTGAACAGCCCAGCCACCTTCCTCTATTAGGCGTCAGCCACGATTTCCCACGGGCAAGGGGGTGACCTGCTCTCCAGGGATTAGGAACCCAAAGGACCCCCAGTTCTCTCCAGGGGTATCCAGCTCCTCATTCGCAAAGGGGACTCATGAACCCAGGAACCTTCCCCTTCTGCTTTCCCTCATATGCACACAGCCATTTATTCATTTCCAGGAAACCAGGATCCTCCCAGTCATTCTCAAAGGCCTAGAGTCCTCACAAAACAGCACCTCCACACTCTATAAAGCAATTTTCTTTCAGGATTCAAAACCAATGGCTCCATATGGCAAAGGTGTCACTTGAGTCACTGAGGAATGAGGGAAATTTAAGCAGATGTCTTAATGCTGCAGTCCTCATTCAGTTAAAATGATAAATTTATTTGAACAATTTGAAAAAGATTCTCAGCAGACATTTTAACAAAACAGATAAAAACAGTGCAAAGAAATGTATAAAAAATGTTCACTATAAAATATTCCTTGGTAGATGGAATTAAAACAAGACAAAGACAGCATTATATGCATTTCTGGGGTTATTATTTGAAAAGCTTAACCATTGTATGCCCTTGCAGGGTAGCAGAAAATTTGGGATTTTTATATACTGTGGGTTGGTGGTAAGCCAAAGGGAATGACCATTTTGGGTCACAGTTCTGCATATCTTAAATGTAAAACATTCACCTACACAACAGTGTGATAAGTAAAACATATGTCTATATAGAGAACTGAATGGAAACATTCCCAGAAGAAATATGTATAATACCCAAACCTGGAAATAACAAAAAACATAGATCAATTAATAAACTGGTTATTCACAGAATCCAGTACTACTCAGCATTAAAAAAAAATTATCTCTTCACACAAGCATTTGTAATGAATATCAAAATGATTGTGTGGCATGGAGGAAACCAGTATTTGTTAAAAAGTACACATCAAATAGTATAAAATTATGCACAGTATGAACTATTCTATTGTAAAGAATGGAAAATCCCTGAGTGCATGGAGGGCCAAAAAGGAAGAAAGAGAGATTATAACAGCGTAGTAGGAAAATAGTGGGTGTGGCAAAGGAAGGTATAGAGTTGTTGGTATGGAAAATGATACAATAATGAAT
This sequence comes from Plecotus auritus, assembly GCF_963455305.1. Lineage (NCBI taxonomy): Eukaryota > Metazoa > Chordata > Mammalia > Chiroptera > Vespertilionidae > Plecotus > Plecotus auritus. The sequence continues at coordinate 1,220,573 of NC_137785.1, read as the reverse complement.
AATAAACAGGAATAAACTCTGCCCTGGCCAGTGTCCTCTGTTGGTTGGGTGTCATCCCATTCACTGACAGGTCTCTGGTTTGATTCCAGGTCAGTGAACATCCCCAAATGGATTTCCAGTTGTGGCGTGCAGGAGGCACCAGATCTATGTTTACCTCTCTTCCAGTCTCTCTCTCTCCCAGAAAAAGAATAAAATTATTTTCTAAAAAAATTTCTTAAAAACAATAATCTTTGTGTTTTGCAAACATACAACTGTGAGCCTATTGTTGCCCCACCCTGTGTATGAGTTACAGGTGGTTTATGTCACATGTGACAGTTTCACAGCATTATCTCTAGGACAGGGCTCACCAAATAGCACACATGAGAAAGGTGCACTTGGTTGCACGTCAGTTCTCATTGCCTGGGGGACCAGCCTTGCCTCAGTGTCAGCAAATGCTGTCATGTAGGGAAGACTATTGCCATTGGAATCAACAGGAATGCTGACTGGTTACAAAAGACACATTCCGTCAGTGAGGACAGGGTTATCCTTCCTCTAGCTTTGAGGTCTTGCCTGTTGAGCAACAACCTTGAGATGAACTCCCTAGGGCGCCAGGGGAATCCACAAAATCACGAGATTATTTTGTCTGCTAGTGACGCCAGCTACAAGAAATAGTGATGGAGGTCCTCAGAAAGTTCTCAAAGATCATACAAGACACAGGACATGAAATAATGTGGACTTATGTCCAGAAGAGGCACTTTTCATCTTGTTTAACTGCAGTGTCTGCCTTGATTATGAAAACAGTGTTTATGTCCCAAACTAATTCCACCTCAGAGTCTTACAATAAATGACACCAGCCTACGAACTCTCATACATCATGACACGTGGCCTCTTTGGAGCACGTGGAGAGTAGTTCCCCTAAACATTGCTGACACTTGTGTAATACATACTGCGAACAGAGAATATGATTCATATTGTTCACAGGAGTACAATAAAGGCTGCCTGCCCAAAGCAACCATTGACCTGTACAATATAAGAGGCACCAGAGAACAAATTAGAACCACAAAGTCATGCACACTTTCTCTCAAGGCCTTGGTCGGCAATACAAAATCAGCCAATATTGAACAAAGAGTGATTTTCTGCCATCAAGCTGTGCCTTCCAAAGCACAGAAAGTTTGGGACCCCACCATATGGTTCACCTTTCCATGCTGACAGATCACAACTTTCCTTTCAATCATCCCAGGGAGAGAATAGAACCAACAAAATTAAAGGTACAAAAGAAAAAACTCCTTTACATAAAGATCATAAACCAGAGCAGAGGACAGCAAGAGGTTTGCAGGCTGAAGAACTGGAACCTGAAACACTTCATCACAGCATAATGTGAGGCCCACAACGTCCCTGAAAGAGGTAGCCCTTCTTGGAGAAGGAAGTGGGCTCTGGACCAACCTGGGCCAGGTCAATTCTCTGGTCAGAAATAAAGGAATGAAAATTCATCTAGGAGCTCAGAATATTCATAATTTTCTCAAGAAAACCCCAGAGTATGCAGGGGTTGTGACGCATGCACACTCTTCAGGGGAGCCTGGTTGTAGGGGTGAAATGTCTTCCAGACAAATTCTTCCAGTGACATAAATCCGGTTGTAGTCCTGAGTAGATTAGCAAGTGGGATCCAGTTTCTGAAAGTGTCACTTATACCTGAAACTTAGGAGGCATCTAGCAGAGTGTATGTTCTGATAAAGGGGTTTGCATTCAGGTAAATGGGGGTAAAAGCTTCTCCTCTGGTGTTGTTATTCCGAGTGAGAAAGTAAAACATTCCCTGCACATTTAAAGCTTTTCTCCAGTGTGTTCTCTCAAGTGTTGAACGAGGAAAGATTTGTAGCAAAAACATTTCCCACATTCAATACGCATGAGGCCCTTTTCCAGTGTGAACTCTGTGGTGTCGAATGAGAGTAGAACTTTTGCTGAAGGACTTCCCACAGTCACTACACTCATATGGTTTTCCTCCAGTGTGAACTCTGTAGTGTTTCATGAGGGTAGATTTGTGACTGTAGGACTTCCCACATTCACTACAGTCATACGGTTTTTCTCCAGTGTGAACTCTCTGGTGGATAAGCAGGTGATGGCTATGCCGAAAAGCTTTCCCACAATCACTACACTCATAAGGTTTTTCTCCAGTGTGAACTCTGTTGTGTTTAGTCAGGTGAGAACGTTCATAAAAGGACTTCCCACATTCACTACACTCATAAGGTTTTTCTCCGGTGTGAATTCTGTGGTGATTAATGAGGGTAGATTTTTGACTGAAGCACTTCCCACAATCACTACATTGATAAGGTTTTTCTCCAGTGTGAACTCTCTCATGGATAAGGAGGTCACTCTTCTTCCTAAAAGATTTCCCACATTCACTACATTTGTAAGGTTTTTCTCCAGTGTGAATTCTGTGGTGATTAATGAGGGTAGATTTTTGACTGAAGCACTTCCCACAATCACTACATTGATAAGGTTTTTCTCCAGTGTGAACTCTCTCATTGATAAGGAGGTCACTCTTCTTCCTAAAAGATTTCCCACATTCACTACATTTGTAAGGTTTTTCTCCAGTGTGAACTCTGTGGTGATTAATGAGGACAGATTTTTTACTGAAGCACTTCCCACAGTCACTACATTGATAAGGATTTTCTCCAGTGTGAACTCTCTCATGGATAAGGAGGTCACTCTTCTTCCTAAAAGATTTCCCACATTCACTACATTTGTAAGGGTTTTCTCCAGTGTGAACTCTGTGGTGATTAATGAGGACAGATTTTTTACTGAAGCACTTCCCACAGTCACTACATTGATAAGGTTTTTCTCCAGTGTGAACTCTCTTGTGGATAAGGAGGTTACTCTTCTTCCTAAAAGATTTCCCACATTCACTACATTTGTAAGGTTTTTCTCCAGTGTGAACTCTCTGGTGGGTAAGGAGGTTATGGTTGTACCTAAAAGATTTCCCACATTCACTACACTTATATGGTTTTTCCCCAGTGTGAACTCTGTTGTGTTTAGTGAGGGAAGACCTTTGCTTGAAGGGCCTCCCACAGTCATTACACCGATACAACTTTTCTCCAGAGTGAACTCTACTGTGTCTATTGAGGTTAAAGGTACATCTGAAAACTTTCCCACATGTATTACACTCATATTTCACTTCTTCAGAAGAGACCCCCTGATGTTCAACAAGGTTCTGGTTGTGACTGCCTGCTTTTTTACAATCATCCCATTGGTGATGCTTTTTTCTATTGTGAAATTCCTCTGAAATCTCACTGCCACTGTGTGGCTCGGCAATGCTGAGAGAACAATGGTGCTGGAGAAGCTCTGAGATGGGTGGGAAGTCTTCCCCAACCTGCCGCCTGGTTGAAGGCAGCCCTGATAAGGAGAAGCTGCACCTGGTCACAAACGAGGCCCTGTCCACAGCTTCTTCCCAGGGCTTCTCTCCACTGGCTTCCCTCTGTTGATGGGGAGAGTTTTCACTGAAACAAAAATCTCTCACACATGCGTCACTGAAGAAGGGTTGTTGCTCTAAGTCTGCTGCTTGTGACTCAGTCAGGTGCAGAACATCTTTGAACACAGAGAAACACCTCCCGCAGAGATGGGTCCTCTGGGTTGCTGGAACTGTCTTAGAAGCACTGACCCATGACTCTCCTTGTACAGATACACTCTGCGCAGAATACACCTCCGCATCATCCGTTTTATGCCAACAACCTGAAAACAGAAAAATGGTGATGAAGTGAATGTCTACTGTGGTGTGTGTCATTACAAAAGTGTGTCACATATAACATGTTGTTTCCATGCAATTGTCTGACAGTAACATATCTGAAGGAAATATTGATAAGATGCTGCTGTGCAGATCTGGGCCTCTGAAGATCACCATACAGGGAAGATCTCATACTATATATGAAACAAACATGGCAAGCACCACATGGAACAGAAGCTGGATCGTCTGCTCATTCTTCTGCTAACAGTATTCAACAGGGCTTGTCTGCTGGTGACATGGGCCAGCTGTGCAGAAGGTTGCTTACATCTTATTACACATAAAATTCTAGAAATGAGAAGCTCGTGTCAGCGTCTAGTGAAGCACGTTTGTGCACCTCATAACACATATGCACTTCAATATTTGAATATACTGCAGCCCTAACCGGTTTGGCTCAGTGGATACAGCGTTGGCCTGCGGACTGAAGGGCTCCAGGTTCGATTCCGGTCAAGGGCATGTACCTTGGTTGCGGGCACATCTCCAGTAGGGTGTGTGCCGGAGGCAGCTGATTGATGTTTCTAACTTTCTATCCTTCTCCCTTTCTCTCTGTAAAATAATCAATAAAATATTTTTTTAAAAAAGAATAGAAAATACTGCAGATAGAATAGTTCAGAGGAACAGGTGATGGAAAATGTCAAAAAGGTAAAGGTAGTCAGAAACCAGGAAGGCACAGATTAAAAGATAAGTCAGGGAGTGTCAAGCTTGGGAATGAAAAGGTAGAAATGAGCTGATGCCAGTGGCACCTCAACCTACACTTGTTGGACATGAGCAGGTTCCTGGTATGATCTAAACACCACCCTTATGATATACCTCCCCCCAGTTGCAACTCAGGAGGGCCAGGCAACACTTTAGATCATCCTGCATGTTCACCCTGTGAAGAAAAGGGTTCTGCTCACACCTTCTACTGTACAAGCACATAGAACAACAATATTCTGAGTTTTATTGAAAGACAACAGTGGTGAGTAGCCATCACTGACCAGAGGAAGACAGCATACAGTAGTATTCAGGGAACAGAATATTAGAAACAATGGGAGGAGGTCTTTCAAGAACGGCCCATGGTTCATGCAAGTAACGACCATAACCTGGCACAGTCAGTCACAAAGAGCCTTTAGCTGGAGGAATGGTGCAGAAGTGGAAGCCATGGGTGTGGATATAGACACCCTCCCAGGAAGAGAAAGTGCAAGCTTGGGCTCATTGAGTTGTTTGCAACAATCCTGACTCCCAGATACTTCCTGCACCATTTGAGGCCATGGTTGTGAGAAATATTCATGGAGTCCTTTGCTCAGGTCTCTCCAAATTACTCAGCACTCAGCCACAGCACATTTGATAGGACAATGGGGAAAACAAGTACAGCCCATGGTCTGGCTGTGAGAGCTATATCCAGAGAGAAAGGAAGAGAGGATGTCACCGCCGGACACTAGGAGAGATGTGAAGGTCTTACCTACAGATGAGACCAGTGCAAAAACTTCTGCCATCATCTTGCAGTACAGAAGTCTCTGAGCCTCATCAAGGAGTTCCCACTCCTCCTCAGAGAAGGTGATGGCCACGTCCTCAAAGTTCATCTCCTGTCACAATTGACACAGTTCATTCCATGATGAGTTTCTCTCCTAAGATTTTATGTTCATAATATTCCCCCAACGTCCACATCCATCTGCTCCCTCGACTCCTCACATCAGAAGAGATACCAGGCCTTGGTCCCATCAAAGTCACTCTCTCCTTCTGTTCCTACTGATGCTGTGTCTTTCCCCCTCAATAACGGCAAATGAGCTTGTAGATGATACCCGAGCTCTGGAGCTCACATGAAGCCCACACCCCTTTTCAATACAGTGGGTGTCATGAACATAGAGTGGGGATACATGGTGTCCATAAGGAGACTGTGAGCGATCTGACACTGTGCTTGACAGGCAATCACCTTGTTGTCCCCCGATTCAGGGTATCACAAGGTGATGGTATCACACTTCAACCTTTAGAACCCAGTCCCAGGGTGCTGAGGCCATCACTTTGCACAACCTCCTGCACATAATTCTTTGAACCACACTTCTCTCACACAGCTGCATTCCCAGAAGCACAACGTCAAAGGGAACACAAATGTGCCGTGATGAGCTGTTTATTTCCTAATCATCTTCTTTTCCAAAATTCTAATCCACCACCTCTGTGATGTATTTCTCTCTCACCCTCCTCCCTTCTCCAAGGTAGTGGACATTTTCAAGCCCAGATGACAGTGATGTATGCTATCTCATGCCTATTGATCACTGTAACAGCCCTCAACAACAAAAGGCAGGTGTGCACATAAATTTCACTGAAGCTCTGAATCAAGAATGTACCACCAGAACACACCCTCTTTTCAGGAATTAATCTGACATTCACCATATCATATTATCCAGACATCACCAGAAATGGACTCAAACTTCATTGCCTCTTATGTCAATGTTAGGGCCCTGCATGCATGAATGCACATGCCCTCGCTAAGGGCACAGCACTCTTCCTCCCACACCTCCACTCCCACACCCACAGCCCCATAGTCACCTCCTTGACTTCCTACTCATTACTCAGCATGTGTGGTATAGTGACTGCTTGGCAAATCCAAACAGGATTAAGTTCTACACCAACTCTGAGAGTCCACACTCATTGAAGCAGCCTTGAGTCCTGCTATGAAGGCCTCCCTCCCTGATTGTGTTTTCCTTCAACCAAATTACTAGAACCACATCAGATCTCAGATACCCAGAGTCCACCTCCAATGATGCTGCACGTGATCTCCCTTCTCCAGGTCAGCCTTCAGCACTCAAGTCCCATCACCAAAGGCCCTCTACCCCATGCCCAGTGAGTCTCACAGATGCCCACTCATGCCCCTAAGTAAATCCACCAGACTGAGGACAATACTCCAGGCTAAGGCTCAATCAAAATCCTGGTGTGTGTTTGACAGGTAAATATGCAACAGCTGCAGTCTCATCTTGTTTAAATTGCTCTTTGGTCTCCAATTAAAAACAAAACAAACCACAAAAACAAGATGACCTACATCTGCACCCTGTTACCTACACTCCCGATACCTTTTAGAGAAGTTTTCATCCTGAACTGCTTCTCAGAGTTGCACACCCTCATGAACTACTCTCTGAAATATCACAAACCCTAAAAATAAAAGTTTTGCCATTCACAATGAACATCACACTTCCTGCTATGAATATCTGCATCGCAGTTGATGCTTCCATACTTCCAGCTGCCAAATGCAAACCTCCACGTCGTCCCCGACTCTTACCCCTCTCTGTCTCATCCTCAAAATTAGAAAATCCAGGTGGCCACACCTAAAACACTGATCCAGAATCAAAATGCTTATTTCCCCTTCATGGCTACCATCATGGGCCAGGTACCAACACACTCACCCAGATGATCACAGCAGCTTCCATCCTAGTCTTTCCACCACCTCCCTCTCACCCTACAGCTTATTATGCTTCAACCAAGGGCGTCTACTGAGAGCTGGGTCAGTCACCTGCCTCCACTGCTCCAAGTCTCCCATTGCTCCCATCATCTGCAGAACGGACACCCACGTTGTCACCAAGCAGCTCAGGACCTGACTCCTATCTATTCTTACCACTTCCTTTTTTTTTTTGAAAAAAAAAAAAGGGTACCTGCAAGTCCCTCCACAAACCCAGTCTTCACTCCAAGCCTTGGCATATTCTGGACATATGCCTGGGAGGACCTCCCATATCTCATTCCACTGGTTGCCAAAACAGGAGCTACTCACATGACCAAATACAAGGACTTAGAATTCCGGGCTTGGTGTCTCATCCAGGTCTCCACCTCCAAGGGCTGGGAGAGGGGCTGGACAGCCCCAGGACCCCACTATCTCAAAGGCCATAAGAGTGTGAGGCCCTGAAATAAGCTCCACAAACCAGAGTCCCCCTAAGCGGCTCTGCATCTGCAGGAACCTGTGGGAACTAAAGGTCTACAGAGCGCCTGGCACCCACCGCCAGGACCCATGGGCTCGGGCTGCCCAGCCCCAGAGTCAGGTGACTTGAGATGCCTGCATTATCTCAGGGCTCCGTCCTCAGTGCACACCCTTTCCAGGTACCTGATCATTTACAGGACCTCTCCATCCTATCCCTCACTGCTGTCCTCTCTCCTCCAGTCAATTCTTCCTCTGAGCAGTTTTGGGAAAAGGTTAGAACCCGGCCTCATACTATGTCCCTCTTTTGTTCACACATATCGATGGCAGCAGCTTTCTGAAAATGAAAGGAAAACTACTCCCACAAAACTTTGATGCACCTTCTTTTTTGCCTTTTGACATAAGACAGACATGAGTTGGTGGAATCCTCCCAGGTCAGCCACAGCACCATGACCTTCCTGGCTGGCATGGCAGTCTGCCACCCTCTTTCACCGTGTCCCACCGTGTGTCACCCACCTGAGACTCACTCTTCTGGAAGCTGTGACCTGGGCTGCAGCACCTGACAGGCTTCCTCACCAGAGCCTGGCGCGTAAATGGGATGAGCTGAGTGGAACTCTGTAAGCAGAGAGGAGTCTGGGAAGCACGGATGCTCCAATCACACCAGTTGCTGCTCAACAAGCTTCAGACACGCCCTGCAGAGCGGGGACACTGCCTCTGAGGCCTTGATGGAGTTTAAACCCAGAGCGCTGGAGCCTCTGGCTGTGGTAAGAGAATAAAGGGGTCAAAATGACCACCAGGAGGAAGATGCCGGAAGTCACAGCCAAGCTATGAACGCTGCCTAATCCGTCTCTCCTGGGCTTTCATTGGCTAAACCCAGCAATCATTAGGCGCATTGCCTGCTGGGTAATGTACTTTTCCAGGCCCAACAGGTGGCATTAGGATGCCAATGACTCGCTGTCCATTGCAGTCTTGGCCCTGGGGCACCCGAGTGGTGCTGGGAAATGACAACTTTCGGCTTTGGTGGCCGGTTGCAGGTTTCTGGGGAGTGTTGTCTGCAACTGTTCTCTTGTTTGGAGACATTATTTCAGGTTACATGAAGCTCAGAATGCTCGCTGAGGTGAAAAGTATTATTTCACTGATTCCTGAAGACTACAGGCCTAAATGCGTATACATAGTATATGTTTATATATTTGCGATTTTTTATTTGAATTTGAGAGAGAGAGAGGAAATGAGATGGAGAGAGAGATGCAACCATCAGCTGCCTTCTGCAAGCCCCCACCGAGCCCACACACCCCCCCACCCCCCACTCTGAGGCCCTCACCAGGAATCCAACTGGCGACCTTTCTGTGCATGAGAGGCTGCTCAACCAATTGTGTCACTTCAGTCTTCAGATTTTTATTTTTTATATAAAAATATGACATTATTAAGAGAAAAATGCAGGCTATGAGAGACCATATATGATCCTATCCTATTCCTTTAAAAGTAGTATTTGAAAGGATACAGAAGCCAACAGGTTGACATTTCCTACATTGTCTGCATGTCTGCAGTCAGTACACATTGTGAAGAGATGGAGCTAACAGTTACTGAATGTCCACTACATGTGCCAGGCCCTGGATTCAATGCTTTACCTGCATTATTATTTCACTTAATTCTCTCCACACCTGAGATGATTTAACCGACTATTTAATGGGGAGGAAATCCAGGCTCAGAGACTCAACGTAAATAGCCTGATTGTAGAGTTAATAAGGGCAGGCCTGGAAGTCAAACCCAGGTGTCTCCAACAACAGATCTCTGGCTTCTAATGTTAGGTTCTTCTGCCTCCTGGAGGGTAGAATTGGTAATGCATACCCGCTAGAATGGGCGAGACGTTATGGTGGGTAACAATCAGCCCCAAAGCTTTAGTGGCTTAGAGTAAAGAAGGTATCTTTCTTGTTCATAGCACATGAACACCCTGGTTCTTCAGGGTTGGGGAGTAGCCATGATGTAGGTTCTGTTAGGTGTTATCAATGATGGAGAGAGATCATGGCCAGTCTCAGCTCTTCCAGACTCTTCTGTTAGAGGTGACAGGCTTCACTCCCACCTCATTTCATTGGTCAAAGAACATCACAGGCTTCAGCCAACATCAGGGTCAACAGCAGAACCTGACCTACTGGATGGGCCCCAGTGATGTCACCACATGGTGCCATACCCTTTTGGGGATGTGCAGGGGCAAAGGAAAGGGGTGGGCATTGGTAGGAAAGACAGTGGGAGTCATTCAGGATGGCTTGCTTGCTGCTCATCCACATACACTTTTTCCCTGAGCTGTCCAAAACCATCACTGGCAAGATTCAAAGGAGTGAACTGCAAAAAGAGAAGTTTGGTCAGATGTCATTGGTAGCGAACTCAGAACCCAGTTCTGAGTGTGACTTTGGGTAAATCTCTGCTGTCTCACATCCCCCACTGTGGAACTCACATGTTAAAAGAGTTGATTGGGAAGAGGACAAGACTGAACGCATTCCAGCACCTATATTAAATTCACATCAGTCATGACCCTGCCTCCAAGCCTCTTTGTCATTTGCATTGGCAGGTGAGTGCTCCATCAGGTGGGGCTGATTGGAAAAAGGCTGACATTAACATCCATGGTGATCCTGTGGTTTCCATTCATCCTGTGCATGAATCTGTGCTAAATGTGGTCCCTTCATGTTTTCCCCATCCCCACTGCAGAGAGCACTGAGCCTATTCTGCCTCCTGGCCCCGGAGTTACCGGGTGGCCATGCACACTCAGTAGATGACCAGAGATTGGAGGTCCAGGAGTGATGGTCCGAGCGGCCCAGGCACCTTACTCTATTAGGTGTCAGCCAAGATTTTCCACGGTAAGGGGGTGACCTGCTCTCCAGGGATTAGGAACCCAAAGGAGCCACAACCCTCTACAGGGGTATCCAGCTCCTCATTCAAAAAGGGGACTCATGAACCCAGGAACCTTCCCCTTCTGCTTTCCCACATATGCACAAACCCATTTATTCATTTCCAGGAAACCAGGATCCTCCCAGTCATTCTCAGAGGCCTAGAGTCCTCCCAAAACAGCACCTGCACACACTATAAAACAATTTTCCTTCAGGATTCAAAACCAATGGCTGCATTTGGCAAAGGAGTCACTTGAGTCACTGAGGAATGAGATAAATTTAAGCAGATGTCTTAAATCCTGCACAGTCCTCTTTCAGTTAAAATAATAAATTTATTTAAACAATTTTAAAAAGATTCTCAACAGACATTTTAACAAAGCAGATAAATACAGTGCAAAGAAATGTATAAAAAATGTTCACCATAAAATATTCCTCGGTAGATGGAATTAAAACAAAAACAAGTTAACATTATATGCATTTCTGGGGTTACTATTTGAAATGTTTAACCATTGTATGCCTTTGCAGGGTAGCAAAAAATTTGGAATTTTCATAGACTGTGGGTTAGTGGCAAGTGAAAGGAAATGACCATTTTGGGTCACCATTCTGCATATCTTAAATGTAAAACATTCACCTACAGAACAGTGTGATAAGTAAAACATATGTCTACACAGAAAACTGAATGCAAATATTCCCCGAATAGTTATGTATAATACCCAAACCTGGAAATAATAAAAACCTAGATCAATTAATAACGTGGTTATTCACAGAACCCAGTACTACTCAGCTATAAAAAAAAAAAATTAACCCTTCACAAGCATTTGTATTGAATCTCAAAATGATACTGTGGCATGGAAGAAACCAGTATTTGTTAAAATGTACACATCAAATAGTGCCTATAAAGTTAAGAACAGTATGAAATATTCTATTGTAAATAATGGTAAATCCCTGAGTGCATAGAGGGCCGAGAAAGTCAGGAAGAGAGATTATAACAGCGTAGTAGGAAAATAGTGGGTGTGGCAAAGGAAGGTATAGAGTTGTTGGTATGGAAAATAATACAATAATTAATAATAATAATAAATGGAGATAAACGCTGCCCCGGCCAGTGTCCTCAGCTGGTTGGGTGTCATCCCATTCACTGACAGGTCTCTGGTTTGATTCCAGGTCAGTGAACATCCCCAAATGGATTTCCAGGTGTGGCGTGCAGGAGGCACCAGATCTATGTTTACCTCTCTCTTCCAGGCTCTCTCTCTCCCAAAAAAGGAATAAAATTACTTTCTAAAATATTTTTTCAAAAAGAATAATCTCTGAGTTTTCCAAACATACAACTGTAAGCACATTATTGCCCCACCCTGTGTATGAGTTACAGGTGGTTTATGTCACATGTGCTGTCAGGTGCCTCATGAAAGTTTCACAGCTTTCTCTATAGGTCAGGGCTCACCAAATAGCACACATGAGAAAGGTGCACTTTGTTGCATGTGAGTTCTCATTTCCTGGGGGAACAGCCTTGCTTCAGTGGCAGCAAATGTGGTCAAGCAGGGAAGACTATTGCCATTGGAATCAACAGGAATGCTGACTGGTTACAACAGACACATCCTGGGACTGATTACAGGGTTATACTTCCTCTAGCTTTGAGTTCTTGCATGTTGAGCAACAACCTTGAGATGAACACCCTAAGGGGCCAGGAAAATGCACAAAACCATAAGATTACTTTATCTGCTAGTGATGCCAGCTAAAGGAAATAGTGATGGAGGTCCTCAGAAAGGTCTCAAAGATCATACAAGCCACAGGACATGAAATAATTTGGATTTAAGTCCAATAGAGGCACTTTTTTTATCCAGTTTAACTGCAGTGTCTGCCATGAATATGAAAACAGTGTTTATGTCCCAAGCTAATTCCACCTCAGTGTCTTACAACAAATGACAACAGCCTATGAAATCTCATACATCCTGTCGCATGGCGTCTTTGGAGCGTGTGGAGTGTAGTTCCCCTAAACATTGCTGACACTTATGTAATACATAGTGTGAACAGAGAATATAATTCATATTGTTCACAGGAACACAATAAAGCAATCCTATTGAGGGTGACCATTGACCTCTACAATAAAAAAGGCACCTGACAGCACATTAGAACCACAAAGTCATGCACACTTTCTCTCAAGGCCTTGGTCGGCAATACAAAATCAGCCAATACTGAACAAAGAGTGATTGTCTGCCATCAAGCTGTGCCTTCCTAAGCACATTAAGTATGAGATCACACCATATTGTTCACCTGTATATGCGGACAGAACACAACTTTCCTTTCAATTATCCCAGGGAGAGAATAGAACCAACGAAATTAAAGGTACAAAAGAAAATACTCCTTTACATAAATCACAAACCCGAGCAAAGGACAGCAAGAGGTTTGCAGGTTGATGAATTGGAACCTGAAACACTTCATCACAGCATAATGTGAGACCCACAATGTCCCTGAAAGAGGTAGCCCTTTTGGTGGAGGAAGTGCGCTCTGGACAAAACCTGGTTCAGGTCAATTCTATGGTCAGAAATAAAGGAATGAGGATTCATCCAGGAGCTCGGAATATTCATAATTTTCTCAAGCACAACCTCATAGTATGCAGGGCTTGTGACGGATGCACACTCTTCAGGTCAGCCAGGTGGTGGGGTGAAATATCTTCCAGACAAATTCTTCCAGTGACATAAATCCGGTTTTAGTCCTAAGTAGATTAACAAGTGTGCTCCAGTTTCTGAAAGTGTCACTTATACCTGAAACTTAGGAGGCATCTAGCAGAGTGTATGTTCTGATAAAGGGTTTTGAATTCAGGTAAATGGGTGTAAAGCTTCTCCTCTGGTGTTGTTATTCTGAGTGAGAAAGTAAAACATTCCCTGCACATTTAAAGCTTTTCTCCAGTGTGTACTCTCAAGTGTTGAACGAGGAAAGATTTGTAGCGAAAAGATTTCCCACATTCAATACACTCATGAGGCCCTTTTCCAGTGTGAACTCTGTGGTGTCGAATGAGAGTAGAGCTTGTGCTGAAGGACTTCACACAGTCACTACACTCATACGGCTTTTCTCCAGTGTGAACTCTATTGTGTTAAGTGAGGGTAGACCTTTGATGAAAGGACTTCCCACATTCACTGCACTCATACTATTTTTCTCGAGTGTGGATTCTGTAGTGTGTAATGAGGCTAGATTTTTGACTAAAGAACTTTCCACAATCACTACATTGATATGGTTTTTCTCCAGTGTGAACTCTCTGGTGGATGAGGAGGTGATTGTTCTGCCTAAAAGATTTCCCACATTCACTACATTTGTAAGGTTTTTCTCCAGTGTGAACGCTGTAGTGTTTAATGAGGTTAGTGTTTTCATGGAAGCACTTCCCACAATCACTACATTGATATGGCTTTTCTCCAGTGTGAACTCTGTTGTGTTTAGTGAGGGTAGATCTTTGATGAAAGGACTTCCCACATTCACTACATTTGAAAGGTTTTTCTCCAGTGTGAACTCTGTAGTGTGTAATGAGGCTAGATTTTTGACTGAAGAACTTTCCACAATCACTACATTGATATGGTTTTTCTCCCGTGTGAACTCTCTGGTGGATAAGGAGGTGATTGTTCTGCCTAAAACATTTCCCACATTCACTACATTTGTAAGGTTTTTCTCCAGTGTGGACTCTGTAGTGTTTAATGAGGTTAGAGTTCTCATGGAAGCACTTCCCACAATCACTACATTGATGTGGCTTTTCTCCAGTGTGAACTCTGTAGTGTGTAATGAAGCTAGATTTTTGACTGAAGAACTTTCCACAATCACTACATTGATATGGTTTTTCTCCACTGTGAACTCTCTGGTGGATAAGGAGGTGATTGTTCTGCCTAAAACATTTCCCACAATCACTACATTTGTAAGGTTTTTCTCCAGTGTGAACTCTGTAGTGTTTAATGAGGTTAGAGGTCTCATGGAAGCACTTCCCACAATCACTACATTGATATGGCTTTTCTCCACTGTGAATTCTCTGGTGCAAAAGGAGGTGACCTTTCTGCCTAAAAGATTTCCCACATTCACTACACTCATAAGGTTTTTCTCCAGTGTGAACTCTGTGGTGGCAAAGGAGGTTAGACCTTTGACTGAAGCATTTCCCACAATCACTACACTGATGCGGCTTTTCTCCAGTGTGAACTCTCTTGTGGGAGAAGAGCTCATGATTGCGCCTAAATGATTTTCCACATTCACTACATTTGTAAGGTTTTTCTCCAGTGTGAACTCTGTTGTGTTTAGTGAGGGAGGACCTTTGATTGAACAGCTTCCCACAGTCAGGACACCGATAGGACTTTTCTCCAGTGTGAACTCTCCTATGTCTATTGAGGTTAAAGATAAATGAAGACACTTTCCCACATGTATTATACTTATCATTGACTTCTCCAGAGCAGACGCCCTGATGTTGCACAAGTTTCTGGATGTGGCAGGCAGCTTTTTCACATTCATCCCACTGGTGATGCCTTTTTCTATTGAGAAATTCCTGTGAAATCTCACTACGACTGTGTGGGTCCTCAGTGTCAAGAGGGGCCTGGTGCTGGAGAAGCTGAGAGATGGCTGGGAAGTCTTCCCCAATCTCCCTACTAGTTGAAGGCAGCCCTGATAAGGAGAAGATAAAGTTGGTCACAAATGAGGCCCTGTCCACAGCTTCTTTCCAGGGCTTCTCTCCACTGGCTTCCCTCTGTTGATGGGGAGGGTTTGCACTGAAAGAGAAGTCTCTCACAAATGCGTCACTGAAAAACGCTTTCTGCTCAAAGTCTGCTGCTTGTGACTCAGTCAGGTGCAGAATATCTTTGAACACAGAGAAACACCTCCCACAGAGAAGGGTCCTCTGAGTTACTGCAGCTGTCTGAGAAGCACTGACCTGTGACTCTCCTTGTACAGATACACTCTGCTCAGAACAGGCCTCCGCATCATGCGTTTTATGCCAACAACCTGAAACAGTAAAATGGTGATGAAATGAATATCGACTTTGGTGATTGGGAGAAGTGTCATTACAAAAGTGTGTTGCCCATAATACATTGGTTCCATGCAATTGTCTGACAGTAAAATATCTGAAGGAAATATTGATAAGATGCTGCTGTGAATATCTGGGCCTCTGAAGATCACCATACAGGGAAGACCTCAAACAAAATATGAAACAGCATGGCAAGCACCACAAGGAACAGAAGCTGGATCGTCTGCTCATGGGTCTGCTAACAGTGCTCAACAGGGCTTGTCTGCTGGTGACATGGGCCAGCTGTGCAGAAGGTTGCTTGCATCTCATTCCACGTAAAATTCAAGAAACAAGAAGCTTGTGTCAGGGTCTAGTGAAGCATTGTGTGAACCTCATAACACATATGCAGGTCAATATTTGACAATACTGCAGAGCGAGCAGTTCAGAGGAACAGGTGATGTAAAAGGGAAAAAGGGGAAGGAAACCAGAAACCAGGAAGGCACAGATTAAAAGACAAGTCAGGGAACTCTCAGGCATGGGAATGAAATGGTAGAAATGAGCTGTTGCCAGCGGCACTTCAACCTAAAGTCTGTTGGCCATGAGCAGTTACCCGGTATGATCTAAAACCACCCTTATTTCATACCTCCCCCAAATTCCAACTCAAGAGGACCAGGCAACTCTTTATATCATCCTACATGTCCACGCTGTGAAAAATCAGGGTTCTCCTTGCACCTTCTACTGTACAAGCACACAAAACACAAACATTCTGAGTATTAGTGAAGGAAAACAGAGATGAGTAGCCAGCACTGACCCAGAGTAAGACAGCATGCAATAGTATTCAGGAAACAGAATATTACAAACCATGAAAGGAGGTCTTTCAAGAACCGCCCATGGTTCATGCAAGTAAAGACCATAACGTGGTACACTTAGTCACAAAGAGCCTATAGCTGGAGGAATGGTGCAGATGGAAGCCATGGATGTGGACACAGACACCCTCCCAGACAGAGAAAGTGCAAGCTGGGCCCATTGAGTTGTTTGTAACAATCCTGACTCCCAGACACTTCCTGCACCATTTGAGGCTATGGACGTGAGGGATATTCATGGAGACCTTTGCTCAGGTCTCTCCAAATTACTCAGCACTCTCAGCCACAGCACATTAGACAGGACAATGGGGAAAACAAGTACAGCCCATGGTCTGGCTGTGAGAGCTATATCCAGAGAAGAAAGGAAGAGAGGATGTCACCGCCGGACACTAGGAGAGATGTGAAGGTCTTACCTACAGATGAGGCCAGTGCAAAAACTTCTACCATCATCTTGCAATACAGACGTCTCTGAGCCTCATCAAGGAGCCCCCACTCCTCCTCAGAGAAGGTGATGGCCACATCCTCAAAGTTCATCTCCTGTCACAATTGGCACAGTTCAGTCCATGATGAGCTTCTCTCCTAGGATCTTATGTTCATAATACTCCCCAACATCCACATCTACCTGCTCCCTTGACTACTATCATCAGAAAAGATACAGGCCTTGGTCCCATCAAAGTCTCTCTCTCCTTCTGTTCCTACTGATGCTGTGTCTTCCTCCCTCAATAAGGGCAAATGAGCTTGTAGATGATACCGTGCTCTGGAGCACACATGAAGGCCACACCCCTTTTCCATACAGTGGGTGTCATGAACATAGGGTGGGGAGCATTGGTATCCATAATAAGAGTGTGAGTGATTTGACACTGTTCTTGACTGGCAGTAACCTTGTTGTGTCCCGATTCAGGGTATCACAAGGTTATGGTATCACGCTTCAACCTTTTGAATCCAATCCCAGGGTGCTGAGGCCATCACTTTGCACTACCTGCTACACATAGTTCTTTGAACCACACTGCACACACAGCTGCATTCCCAGAGGCACAACATCAAAGGTAACACAAATGTGCCGTGATGAGCAGTTTATTTCCTAATCATCTTCTTTCCAAAATTCTAATGCACCACCTCTGTGATGTATTTCTCTCTCACCCTTCTCCCCTCTCCATGCCAGTGCATATTTTCAAGACAAGAGGACACTGATGTATGCCATCTCATTCCTATTGATCACTATAACAGCCCTCAACAACAAAAGGCAGGTGTGCACATAAATTTCACTGAAGCTCTGGGCCAGGAATGCACCACCACAACATGCTCTCTTTTCAGGAATTAATCTGACATTCACCATATCATATTTCCAGACATCACCAGAAATGGACTCAAACTTCATTCCCTCTATGTCATTGTCAGGGCCATTTAACTATGAAAGCACATGAGTACACCAAGGGCACATCACGCTTTCTCCCACACCTATCTCACACCTACACACCCACACCCACAGCACTCAGGGTGATTTCCTTGACTTCCTACTCATTACTCAGCATGTGTAAATTAGTGTCTACTTGACAAATCCAAACAGGATTAAGTTCTACACCAACTCTGAGAGTCCACACTCAGCCTTGAGTTCTGCTACGAAGGCCTCCCTCCCTGATTGTGTTTTCCTTCAACCTCAATTACTGAGAATCACATCAGATCTCAGATATCCAGAGGCCACCTCCACTGGTGCTGCACCTGATCTCCCTTCTCCAGTCACAGCCTTTAGCATTCAGGTCCCATCACCTAAGGCCCTATACCCCATGCCCAGTGAGTCTCACAGATGCCCACTCATGCCCCTAAGCAAATCAACCTGATTGAGGACAACAGCTCAGATTAAAGCTCAATCAAAATCCTTGTGTGTGTTTAACCCGTGAATATGCAACAGCTGCAGTCTCATCTTGTTTGACTCACTCTTTGGTCTCCAATTTAGAAAGAAAGAAAATGATCCACAACCACACCCTGGTCCCTACATTCCCAACTACATTAGAGAAGTTTTTATTCTGAACTGCTCCTCAGAGTTCCAGATGCTCATGAACTACTCCCTGAAATATCGGTAACCCTAACAGGTAAAATATAAAAGTTTTGGTATCCCCAGTGAACATTACAGTTCCCAGTATGAATATCTGCATCTCAGCTGACACGGTCCTTCCATACCTCCCGTTGCCAAATGCAAACCTTCACATCATCCCTTACTCTTACCTCTCTCTCTGAATCCAAATTCAGTAATCCAGGTGGCCACATATAAAACACCAATCCAGAATTCAACTGCTTATTTCACCTCCACAGCCACCATCATGGACCAGTTACCAGAAAATTCATCAAGACTATCACAGCAGCTTCCATCGTAGTCTTTGTACTGCCTCCATCCCATCTATAGTTCATCATGCTGCAGCCACAGGAGGTCCCACCTGCCTCCATTGCTCCAAATCTCCCAACACCTATAGAATAGATTTCCAAATTGTCACAAAGCTGCTCAAGACCTGACTCCTGTCCCATTGTTACCTTTTGCTAATTAAAAGAAAAAAAGGGGGACACCATAGGGTTTCTGAATGAGCTCCGTCTTCACTCAGAGCCTTTGCACACATAGGAACTTTTGCCTGGAAAATCCTCTCATATCCCATTCCACTGGTTGCCAATAACAGGGACCATTCATAGGACCCTAGACCTGGACTTAGAATTCTGGGCTTGGTGTCTCATCAAGGTCTCCAGGTCCCAGGGCAGGAAGAGTGGCTGTACGATCCCAGGACCCCACTACCTCTAAGGCCACAAGAGTGTGAGGCCCTGAGATCAGCCCCACAACCCAGTCCCCTAAGCGGCTTTGCACCTGCAGGAACCTGTGGGAACGGAAGGCCTGTGGAGGGCCTGGCACCCACCGCCAGGACCCAGGGGCTCAGGCTGCTCAGGGCCCTGGCCCAGCTCCAGGTGATGCCCGCATCCCTCAGGGCTCAGGCCTCAGGCCTCAGTGCACACCCGACCAGTTACCTTATCATTTACAAGACTTCTCCTTCCCGTCCCTCACTGCTGTCCTCTCTCTCCTAGCCTGTTCTTCTGAGCAGTTTTGAGAAAAGGTTAGAACCTTAACTCATACTATGTCCCTCTTTGGTTCACAGCTATCGATGGCTGCAGCTTCCTGAAAATGGCGTAAAACTCCTCACACAAAACTTTGCTTCATCTTCTTTGTTGCCTTTAGACATAACACAGGCCAAGGTTTCCCCAATCCTCCCTCCTCAGTCACATCACCACGGCCTTACACGGTGGCTTCTCAGCCTGTCACCCTCTTCCACCCAGTCACACCATGTGGCCCCCAAAAGCAACTCACTGTTCCAGCGCTGAGACCTGGGCTGCAGGATGGAACAGGCACCTACACCCGAGGCTGAAGGATAAATGAAGTGAGGCCGGGTTGAACTCTGGAAGCAGAAAGTAGTTTGGAAGGCACAGAGGACTCAATCGCGGCCTGTTGTGACTCAACCAGCCTCACACACACCCTGCGCTGCGGGGACACTGCCTCTGATGCCTCCTGAGCCAGCACTGGAGCCTCTGATTCTGTGAACACACTGCAAAGGTCAAATTCACCACCAGGAGAAATACCCTGTTAATCAAGATCCAACCAATGAGCACAGAGATATTGGCCTCTTCTGGGGTTTCATTGGTTAAACCCAGGCATCCTTAGCTCTTGGGCCTTTGGTTAATGTAGCAATCTACTCTCCCATGGGGCACTAGGATCACAGCCACTCACTGACCATTGTGAATATTGTTCTGGGGCGCCCAAGTGACACTGGGAACTGACAACTTTAGGTTTGAGGGGCTGGCCACAGGTTTCTGGGGAGTGTTGTCTACAAAACTGAACTCTTGTTTAGAAACATTATTTTAGATTCCAAGAATACTCTCTCAGGTGAAAAGTATATTTCAATTACTCCTGAAGACTACAAATCTAAATGGATTAATATACATAAAGGTATTTTAATTGACTTTATGGAAAGGAGAGAATGGCTGCCTCCTACATGACCCCTTAAAAGAAAATTTGAGCCCTAGCCGACTTGGCTCAGTGGATAGATCATCACCCTGTGGACTGAAGGGTCCCAAGTTCGATTCCGGCCAAGGGCACATGCCTGGGTTGCAGGCTCCATCCCCAGTGGGGGGCGAGCAGGAGGCAGGCGATCAATGATTCTCTCTCATCATTGATGCTTCTATCTCTCTTTCCCTCTCTCCTCCACTCTGAAATCAATAAAGAAATATGAAAAGTCTGCATCCACTGATAGACCTTGAACAACCTGTTGTTCTTTTGGTTTGCACTGGGATGCGAAAGAAAAATATCCCTGCGCTTTCTGTCTTTGTGGCAGCCCAGATTGAATAAGGGACTACATTTGAAAAAAAATAAAAAGAAAGAAATATGAAAAGAAAATTTGAAGGAATACATAGGCCAACACATTGACAGCTCCTACATTGTCTGTGGTCGGTGCACATTGTGATGTTAAGGAGCTAACAATTACTGGATATTTACTACAGGTGCAGGCCCTGGATTCAAAGCTTTACCTGCATTATTATTTCCTTTAATCCTCTTTGCAACCTGAGGTGGTTTAACCATCTATTTTATGGGGAGGAAATACAGGCTCAGAGACTCAATGTAAATGGAATGATTATAGGGTTAATAAAAGGCAGGGCTGGAAGTCAAACCCATGTGTCTCTAACAAAGCTCTGGCTTCTAATGTTAGGCTCTGCTGCCTCCTAGAGGGTAGAATGGGGGATGGGTTCCCATTAGGACAGGCTAGATGTTATGGTGGGTAATGAACAGCCCCAAAGCTTTAGTGGCTTAGAGCCGTGGTTGGCAAACTGTGGCTCACGAGCCACATGGGGCTCTTTGGCCCCTTGAGTGTGGCTCTTCCACAAAATACCATGGCCCAGGCGAGTGTATTTTGAAGAAGTGGCGTTAGAAGAAGTTTAAGTTTAAAAAATTTGGCTCTCCAAAGAAATTTTAATCATTGTACTGCTGATATTTGGCTCTGTGGACTAATGAGTTTGTCGACCGCTGGCTTAGAGTAAAGAAGGTGTCTTTCTTGTTCACAGCACATGAACACCCTGGTTCTCCTGGAATCAGGATAAAGGAGCAGCCAACATGTAGGTTCCTGCTGGGTGTTATCAGAGATGGACAGAGAGGGCGGCCCGTCTCACTGGTCCCAGACTCTTCTGTTAGAGGTGACAGGCTGGACTTCCACCACATTTCCTTGGTCAAAGCATATCACTGGCTGTAGCCTTCATCAGGGTTTTAGTAGCAAACCTGACCTACTTGATGGGCCCCAGTAAGGCGACCCCATGGTGCCAGCCTCTTTGGGGGGACTGTGCAAGGGCAACAGAGAGGAGTGGGGATTGGTAGGAAGTGACAGTGGAAGTCAGTCAGGATGCTTTGCTTTCTCCTCATCCACCTAGACTTTGTCTCCGAGCTGCCCAAAACCCAACATTCATAGAAGTGAACTTCACAAAAAAGGAGTCTGGCCCTAACTGGTTTGGCTCAGTGGATAGAGCGTTGGCCTGTGGACTGAAATGTTCCAGGTTTGATTCCGGTCAAGGGCATGTACCTGGGTTGCAGGCATATCCAGAGTAGGAGGTGTGTAGGAAGCAGCTGATCAATGTTTCTCTCTTATCCATGTTTCTAACTCTCTATCCTTCCTCTCTGTAAAATATCAATAAAATATATTTTTTAAAAAAGAGGAATGATGGAAAGTTATAAAAAAAAAAAGGAGTTTGGTCAGATGTCATTGGCAGAAAACTCAGAACCCACGTCTGAGTGTGACCCTGGGTAACTCCCTGCTGCCTGGGTCCTCACACTGTGGTGGACGTGAAGATCATATGTGAAGAGAGTTAACTGGGAAGGTTACTGGACCGCAAGCATTCCAGCGTCCGTGTTCTCTTATATTCACAGCAGTCACTACCCTGCCTCCAAGCCTCTTTGTCATTTGCATTGCCCAGATGAGTGCGCCATCAGGTGGGGCTGATTGGAAAACGCTGACATTAACATCCATGGTGATCCCGTGGTTTCCGTTCTTTCAGTGCAGGAACCTGTGCTAAATGCGGTCCCTTCATGTTTTCCCCATCCCCACTGCAGGGAGCACTGAGCCTATTCTGCCTCCTGGCCCCGGTGTTACCGGGTGACCTTGCACACTCAGTAGATGACCAGAGATGGTAGGTCCAGGAGTGATGCTCAGAGCAGCCCAGGCACCTTCCTCTATTAGATGTCAGCCGAGATTTCCCATGGGCAAGGGGTGACCTGCTCTCCATGGATTAGGAACGCAAAGGACCCCAAGGCCTCTCCAGGGGTATCCAGTTCCTGGTTCACAAAGGGGACTCAGGAGCCCAGTAAGCTTCCCCTTCAGCTCTCCCCCTTATGCACCCACCCATTTATTCATTTCCAGGAAACCAGGATCCTGCCATTCCTCCTCGAAGGCTTAGTGTCCTCTCAAAACAGCACCTCCACACTCTGTAAGTCCTTACTGACATTAGAGTCTTCCCCAAGTCCCCACCTTCCCCATGCCTAGGGTTCTGTGAACTGACCCTTCACTTCATCCATCCTTGGGGCCTGAGGGGGACACCAGAGGCAGGAAGAGCAGCACAGAAGGGGCTCAGCCTGGAAGTCAGGGAAGAGTATTATCCTTCCCATCACCCCTCGGGACATTGCCTTTGCAGCTGCCTGTTGCCGGGGTGCACAGCCACACAGACTCACAGGGAAACATACAGACAACAGAAGCAGTGTCACACTCAGGTACAGAGCACTCACAGCCTATGGTGGGCGCTCAGGTGCAGAGCTTATGGCCAGGCTCACAGGGACCCACACTGTAGACACCAGTAACACCTTGATGGAAACATACACAGCAAAACAGAGATGAGAAAACACAGGGTCACCCAGCATGTACCACAGGGCATATCCACATGCAATGGACACACACACGCACACACCTGAGCAGACTTATAGGGACACAGAACACAGACACAAAGAGGACACACACAGACAGATACAATTAGGAACACTCAAAGGGAAAGCGAATTCACACATACAACCAACACGCAACATACAAAACAATCACTCCCCCAAATGCTGAGTCACACTAATTCACTGTCTTGAAGGAATTAGTAAGAATTGAGGTGCTGCCCTGGCCATGTGGCTCAGTTGCTTGGAGCTTCATTGCATACGCTCATTCAAATGAACGTGCAGGTTTGATTCCTGGTGAGGGCACTTAACCTAAGTTGCAGATACCATCCCTGGTCGGGTCTTTTATGGGAGGCAACCAATCCATGTTTGCTCTCACATCCATGTTGCTTTAGTTCTGTTGCTCCCTTTCTCTCTCAAATCAAGGAACCTATCCTCCAGTGAGAATTGAAAAAGAAAAAAACACACACAACTTAAGGCTTCGAGTTTTCAAGAACATACTGTTAACTCTTGAGCCATCTCTCTAGAACAGTTATCAGAATACTCTGAACTCAGAAGTCTGTCTTCTTTCCCATAAGAGACTAAGAGAATCAGTAGCAGGGATCTCAGAGAACCCCACACTCTTAGTGTCACAGTCCTGATCCCCACCTTGCATTTATTTAAGCACTAAAATCCGATGATTTCTGAATAAAGTCACATTTCCTTTTTGCACGTAGGTTAGTCTTTCAGTGATGAACATACCTTTCCCATGGCAGCAGCTGTTTCTGAGGGATTCCATCACAGCTTGGGACACTGGAGTGGGCACAGCTCATGGGGAACTAGGAACTGAGCTTTCCCTAGAGAAACCGCATTTCTAATGTCTAAAAACACGGCCAGGGAAGCGGGAAGCGCTAGTCAGCCAACTCCCAGTAATTCCTAAAGCAGAGACTGCCTTTGAGCCCATGAGGAAACTGATATAGGGTTTGTAAGGATGGTTTTTGGAGACAGATGTACTGAAAATGTCTAGAGCTCCTCATTATCTCAAATATTTCATCTATTGAATATTCTGCCCCGTTATTGTGAACTTTGACAAGATTTAAAAAAATACAGTTTTGCAAAAACTGGTGTGGCTCAGTGGATAGAGCATCGTCCTGCGGACTGAGGGATCCCAGGTTCGATTCCGTTCAAGGGCACGTGACTTGGTTGTGGGCACATCCCCAGTGGGAGGTTTGCAGGAGGCGGCTGATCGATGTTTCTCTCTCATCGATGTTTCTGACTCTCTATCCCTTTTCCTTCCTCTCTGTAAAAAAATCAATAAAATATTTATTAAAAAATATGGTTTTATTGATTTCAGACAGGGAGAGGGAGAGATACAAACATCAATGATGAGAGAGAATCATTGATTGACTGACTCCTGCATACCGCCATGTGACCTTGACTGGAATCAAACCCAGGACCCTTCAGTCTGCAGGCTGATGCTCTATCCACTGCACCAAACCATATAGTGCTGGCAAGATTTTTGAAGTTCTGTGCAAGGTTACCATCATTACTGTCTCCTTGTAAATTTCTGTATTTGTCATTTTCCTTGTGGTGAGTATACTAAAGTACCTTACAGAAACACTTTAATCATAACTAAGCCAAAATATTTAAACCACTGGGCTCTTTGTTTGCATTCAATCCTGTCAATTTCCCGCTGGGCAGTGATTTTGCTGAAGGTTCCCCACATCAGCTCTTGCAAAGTCAGCCTGGGACTCAAGGCAAACTGTGAGGCCTCCTGAGGGGAAGGTCAAGTCCTCCCACAGATCCCACCGCCCATCCATGACCCCACTTTCTGATCCTGGTTGTCCAAACCAGCCAAGGTGACTTCCCAAATGAGCAGTGATGCTCCCCACAGGCTGCCCCCTGGAGACTGTCACCCCTTCCCAGACTTCCACAGGGAGACCCCACTGACCACCGCTGGCCTCACTTTCCTCTGAGCTCCTATCACCTGTCACAGCTACCTTGACCGCTTGTTTGTGGGCTGTCCTTCACTAGAACAGCCTTCCAGACTGATTTAGGTTCTCATCACTAGAGCTACCCCTCAGCCCTCGCACTCAAGGACCCTGCCCCATGTGCTGACAGGGAACACCTTCACCAACCCTGTCCAAGGCCCCTATCCACCACACACACCGGCCCCACAATGCCCCCCAGAGCCCAGGGTCCCTCATCTCACTACAGGGAAGAGGTCTGCTCTGCACAAACCATGATTAGTGAGGTGGGTGCACCTATCAGAATGCACCCTGCACTGTGTTATCATGTTGAGACCAACCCTCTCCTGCTGGGAAGGCTTGTATTGCAGAATGTTCTCCCCATTGAAAATACACAGCACCCTTTCCTGGAAAACGCATGCAACCTCCAGGATGGCAGGGAAGTGAGGGTGGGGAGGGTGTGTGCTTTATTTTAAATAAAATCCAAGAAGAAAATTACCCGAAAAATACAAAAATAAACTCAAAGAACATCAATGGGTCTCAGGGTTGTATGTGTTCTGCCATCAAGCGGTGCCTTCCAAAGCACAGGAAGTTTGAGATCACACCATATTGTTCACCTCTCCATGCTGAGAAAACACAACTTTCCTTTCAATCAACCCGGGAGAGAATAGAACCAACAAAATTAAAGGTACAAGAGAAAAAACTCCTTTACATAAAGATCATAAACCAGAGCAGAGGACAGCAAGAGGTTTGCAGGTTGATGAAATGGAACATGAAACACTTCATCACAGCATAAGGTGAGACCCACAATGTCCCTGAAAGAGGTAGCACTTCTTGGTGGAGGAAGTGGGCTCTGGACCAACCTGGGCCAGGTCAACTCTCTGGTCATAAATAAAGGAAGAAAGATTCATCCAGGAGCTCAGAATATTAATAATTTTCTCAAGCACAACCCCAGAGTATGCAGGGGTTGTGACTGATGCTCACCCTTCAGGTGAGCCACTTCGTGGGGTGAAATATCTTCCACAAAAATTCTTCCAGTGACATAAATCCGTTTGTAGTTCTGATGAGATTAACAAGTGGTATCCAAATTCTGAAAGTGTCACTTATTCCTGAAACTTAGGAGGCATCTAGCAGAGTGTATGTTCTGATAAAGGGGTTTGTATTCATGTAAATGGGAGTAAAAGCTTCTCCTTTAGCATTGTTATTCTGAGTGAGAAAGTAAAACATTCCCTACACATTTCAAGCTCTTCTCCAGTGTGTACTCTCAAGTGTTTAATGAGGAAAGATTTGTAGAGAAAAGATTTCCCACATTCAATACACTCATGAGGCCCTTTTCCAGTGTGAACTTGGTGATGTTGAATGAGAGTAGAGCTTCTGCTGAAGGAATTCCCACAGTCACTACACTCATAAGGTTTTTCTCCAGTGTGAACTCTCTCATGGTTAAGGAGGTGACTTTTCTGCCTAAATGATTTCCCACATTCGCTACACTCATAAGGTTTTTCTCCACTGTGAACTCTGTGGTGTCTGGTGAGGGATGACCTCACATGGAAGGACTTCCCACATTCACTACACTTGTAAGGTTTTTCTCCAGTGTGAACTCTGTAGTGTTTAATGAGGCTAGAGTTCTCATGGAAACACTTACCACAATCACTACATTGATACGGCCTTTTTCCCGTGTGAACTCTCTGGTGGGTAAGGAGGTGAATTTTATGCCTAAAAGATTTGCCACATTCACTACATTTGTAAGGTTTTTCTCCAGTGTGAACTCTGTGGTGTTCAATGAGGTGAGACCTTTGACTGAAGCACTTCCCACAATCACTACATTGATGTGGCTTTTCTCTAGTGTGAACTCTCTTGTGGGTTAAGAGGTCATAATTGTGCCTAAATGATTTTCCACATTCACTACATTTGTAAGGTTTTTCGCCAGTGTGAACTCTGTGGTGTCTAATGAGATTAGAGCTACCGCTGAAGGATTTCCCACATTCACTACACTCATACGGTTTTCCTCCAGTGTAAACTCTCTGGTGGATAAAGAGGTGATTGTTGTGCCTAAAAGATTTCCCACATTCACGACACTTATATGGTTTTTCTTCATTGTGAACTCTGTTGTGTTTAGTGAGGGAAGACCTTTGATTGACAGACTTCCCACAGTCAGTACACCGATAGGACTGTTCTCCAGTGTGAACTTTCCTATGTCTCTTGAGGTTAAAGGTACATCTGAAAACTTTCCCACATGTATTACACTCATGTATCTTCTCTCCAGATGAGACGCCCTGATGTTGAACAAGGTTGTGGTTGTGGCTGGCAGCTTTTTCAATATCATCCCATTGGTGATGCCTTTCTCTATTGTGAAATTCCTCTGAAATCTCATTGCCACTGTGTGGCTCCTCAATGCTGAGATGACACTGGTGCTGGAGAAGCTCTGAGATGGCTTGGAAGTCTTCCCAAACCTCCCTCCTGGTTGAAGGCAGCCCTGATAAGCAGAAGCTGAAGTTGGTTAAAAATGAGGTCCTGTCCACAGCTTCTTTCCAGGGCTTCTCTCCACTGGCTTCCCTCTGTTGATGGGGAGGGTTTGCACTGAAACAGAAGTCTCTAACACATGCATCGCTGAAGAAGCCTTTCTGCTCAAAGTCTGCTGCTTGTGACTCAGTCAGGTGCAAAATATCTTTGAGCACAGAGAAACACCTCCCATAGAGATGGGTTATCTCGGGTGCTGCATTTGTCTTAGAAGCAGAACCTGTGACTCCCCTTGTACAGATACACTCTGCTCAGAACACACCTCCGCATCATCCATTGTATGCCAACAACCTGAAAACAGAAAAATGGTGATGAAGTGAATGTCAACTGTGCCGACAGGGAGAAGTCTCATTATAAAAGTGTGTCGCACATAACAAGTTGGTTACATGTAATTGTCTGACAGTAAAATATCAGAAGGAAATATTGATACGATGCTGCTGTGAAGATCAGGGCCTCTAAAGATCACCATATAGTGAAGATCTCATACAAAATATGAAACAAACATGGCAAGCACTCCATGGAATAGAAGCTGGTTCGTCTGCTCATGTGTCTGCCAACAGGGTTCCGCAGGGCTTGTCTGCTGGTGACATGGGCCACCTGTGCAGAAGGTTGCTTACATCTTATTCCAAGTCAAATTCAACAAACGAAAAGCTTGTGTCGAGGTCTAGTGAAGCACGTCTGTGCACCTCATAACACATATGCAGGTCAATATTTGAGAATACTGCAGATAGAGCAGTTCAGAGGAACAGGTGATAGAAAAGGGCAAAACGGTGAAGGTAGCCAGAAAGTAGGAAGGCACAGATTAAAAGATAAGTCAGGGAAGTGATTGAAATGAACCAGGTTCGATTCTGGTCAAGGGGATGTACCTTGGTTGCAGGTACATCCCCAGTAGGGGCTGTGCAGGAGGCAGCTGATTGATGTTTCTCTCTCATCGATGTTTCTAATTCTCTATCCTTCTCCCTTCCTCCCTGTAAAAAAATCAGTAAAATAAATTTAATAAAAAAGAGGGCCAGGCAACACTTTAGATTATTCTGCATGTTCACCCTGTGAATAAAGCAGGGTTCTCCTTGCACCTTCGACAGTACAAGCACATAAAACACATATATTCTGAGTTTTACTGAAAGAGAACAGAGGTGAATAGGCAGCACTGGTCCAGAGCAAGAAAGCATGCAATATTATTCAGGGAACAGAATATTACAAACACTGGAAGGAGGTCTTTCAAGAACTGACCATGGGTCATGCAAGTAGAGACCATAACCTGGCACAGTCAGTCATAAAGAGCCTTTAGCTGGAGGAATGGTGCAGAAGTGGAAGCCATGGATGTAGACACAGAAACCCTCCCAGAGAGAGAAAGTGCAAGCTTGGGCCCATTAAGTTGTTTGCAACAATCATGATGCCCAGACACTTCCTGTCCTATCTGAGGCTATGGGTGTGAGGGATATTCATGGAGTCCTTTGCTCTGGGCTCCCCAAACACTCAGCACTCTCAGCCACGGCACATTTCACAGGATAATGGGATAAAATGGAAGATCGCATGGTCTGGCTCTGGGAGAGAGGAAGCTGTTTTGTGAATAAACGAAGAGAGGGCATCACCTCAGGACACTGCGACAATGTGAAGCTCTTACCTACAGATGAGACAATTGCAAACACTTCCAGCATCACATCGCAGTACAGAAGTCTCTGGGCCTCATCAAGGAGCCCCCACTCCTCCCGAGAGAAGGCAGTGGCCACATCCTCAAAGTTCATATCCTGTCGTAATGGAGACAGTTCAGTCCATTCGTCAGACTTCCACTCTCCATATCCATCTGCTCACTCTACTCCTCAGATCACAGAAAATAGCAGGCCTTGCACCCAACAGTCACTCAATCCTTATATTCCTACCGATACTGTGTCTTCCCACAGCAATAGAGCAGATGCCCAGATTGATGATACCTGACGTGAGGGCCTCACATTTAGGGTCAACGCAATGGGTGTCACCAACATAGGGGACAGATACATGTTGGCCATAAATAGAGATTTGAGTTAATTGATACTGGTCTTGTGGAGCAATATCCTTGTTGTCACACAGATTCTCCCTCCAGACCCCGAAACACAAGCATAACTTGTCACCGTTTCTATTCCAATGCTAGGGTGCTGAGGCCCACATTTTGCACTGCCTGTTCCACATAATTCTTTGTATCACACTTCTCTGATACAGCTTCATTCCCAGAGTCACAACTTCAAAGATAAGACATATATGCCATGAAGAATAAGGCATGTTCCTAATAACCTTCTTTCAACATTCTAACTCACTTGCTCTGTAATGTCTTTCTCTCTTACCCTTCTCCCCTCCACAGCCAGTAGAGATTTTCAAGCCTGGGTGACACTTATGTATTCTATTCCATTCCTATTGATCACTGCATTAGCCCAACAACAAGAGGCAGGTGTGCACCTACATGACACCTAAATTTTGGACCTGGCAAGTAGCGCCACAACACCCGCCTTTTCAGGAATTACCCTAAAATTCCCCATGTTGTATCACCCAGTTATCACCAGAAATGGACTCAATCTTCATTCCCTCTATGTTAACATCAGGGATCTGTGGCCATGAATTCACACTCCCTCTCCAAGGGCACATCACTCCTTCTCCCACACCTCCCTCACACCTGCACTCCCGTAGCCCCAGCTCCCATAGACATCTCCTTGGTCTTAGTCATAAATCAGCAAGTGTGTTCCAGAGAATGCATGGCAAGTTCAAACAGTATCACGGAATAATCTGACTCTGATTGCCCACACCCAAGACACAGCCTTACTTTCTGCTATGAAGGCCTCCATCCCAACTTCTTTTTTCCTTCCACCTCACCCATTGAAAACCACATCAGATCTCAGTTATCCAGAGCCCACCTCTACTGCTGCTGCACTTGATGTCCCTTCTCCACTCACAGCCCTCAGTACTCAAGTCCCACTGCCTATGGCCCTCTACCCCATGCCCAGTGAGTCCCACAGATGCCCACTCAGGCCCATAAGCAAATGAACCAAACTGGACGCAATACACCAGGCCACACAAAGGGTCACAAGAAATCCTGTAGAGTGTTTAAGAGGTAAATATGCATCAGCCACAGTCCCACCTTTTTTAAATTACTCTTCTACCTCCAAATAATAAAAAAATGTGATCCACAACTCCTCCCTGCTCCATACTCTTTACTATTTTTTTAAGTAGTCTTCATCTTGAACTACTCCTCAGAGTTCCAGATGGTCATGCACTGGTCTCTGAAATATCTTATATCCTAATAGGAAAGAAATGAAAGATTTCATATTCCTCATGAACATAACTTTTCCCACTATGAATTTCTCCATGTCACTTGATGGAGCTTTCATACCTTCAGGTACTAAATCCAAACTTTTACATCATCTCTGATTCTTAACCCTCATCAATCATCAAAATTAGAAAATCCAGGTGGCCACACCTAAATCACTGATCCATAATGCAACTGCTTCTTGCACATCCACAACCACCACTGTGCTCAGGTACCATCACACTCACCAAGACCATCACAGCAGCTTCCATCCTAATCTTCCTACCACCGTCCTCACACCCATATTGTGCATCATGCTGCAGTCACAGGAGTCTAATGAGACCTGGGACACATCACCTGCTCGACTGCTCCAATGACCCCAATGATCCCATCCCCAGCAGAACAGAAACCCAAGTTGTCACAAAGCTCCTCTGGACTTGATTCCTGTCCCACTGTTTCCAGTCCTTATTTTTAAAACATGGACACCTGCTCGGCCCTGAATCAGCTTAGTCTTCACTTCAACCCTTTGCATGGAGGGGCTCTGGAACCTATGCATGGAAGGGCCTATCACCCACAATTCCACTGGATGCCAAAATCAGGTGCCACTCATGTGACCCTTGACCTGGACTTAGCATTCTGGGCTTGGTGTCCCTTCAAGGTCCCCAGGTCCAAGGTCCCCCGAGCAGACGGGGTGGACAGTCCAAGGACACCACTATCTCAGAGGCCACGATAGTGTGAGGCCCTGACATCAGCCCCACAGCCCAGCCCCTCAGCGGCTCTGCACCTGCAGGAACCTGTGGGGACGGAAGGCCTGTGGAGAGCCTGGCACCCACCGCCAGGACCCAGGGGCTCAGGCTGCTCAGGGCCCTGGCCCAGCCCCGGGGCCGGTGACGCCCGCACCCCTCGGGGCTCAGGGTCCCTCTGTGGTTCCCACCGCCCACAGCCCCGTCCCCTGAGGAGGAAGGGACGCTCCTCCCGGAACCGCCTCTGCTCCCCGCTGTCGCCTTTAGACACAAACAGGCCTGGGCTCCCCACCTCCCGGCTCAGCCCCCCACGGCCTTCCCCGGGGCATCGCAGCCCGTCGCCCTCCTCCCCTCACCCCCTGCGTCCCCCACGGGCACTCACCGCTCTGGGCGCTGCGACCTGGGCTGCGGGGCCTGAGCGGCGCCGGCCCCGAGGCTGGAGGGCCGATGGGGTGACGCCGAGTGAACTCTGTCAGCGGAGAGGAGGCGGGAGGCACGGGGACCCCAGTCCCGCCGGTTGGGGGTCACCCAGCCTCAGACTCACCCTGCCCAGCGGGACGCTTCCTCCCGCACCTCCTCCCACTCGCCACCAGAGCGCTGACGCTGTGAGTCTGTGAACCCGCAGAAGAGGCCCAATTGGCCGCCAGGAGGAGGCCGCAGGAAGTCCCGCCCTAACCGGATGTGCAGGCACCGAAATGGTCCTTCCATCCTCTGACTCCAGCGCAATGCTTTCTGGGTAATGTAGTTTTCCCAAATACCCAGCCAATGGCCCAGGTGAGTAGAGGTGTTGAGGCAGCGCAAGTGGTGCCGGGAGAGAAAAAATGGGGCTGGAGGTCTGGGTGACCGGCACCCACTGACCGATCCCTGAGGGGAGGGGACGGAGACCTGGAATAGATCCACCAAAGAATGGCTATACAGGGGAAATGGGACATCTGTAATACTACCAACAAAAACACATACAGATATTAAAAACAAACCTTTTTTTTAAATCCTATAGCCCAGCTGGTGGGGCTCAGTGGTGGACCATCGACCTATGAACCAGGAGGTCATGGTCAGGGCACATACATGGGTTGCAGGCACAATTCCCAGAGAGAGGGGAGGGACAGGAAGCAGCCTATTAGTAACTCGCTCTCATCATTGATGTTTCTCTCTCTTCCTCTCCCTTCCTCCGTAAAACCAATTTAAAATATTTTTTAAATATGTGGTTTAAATCAATGGTACTTAAACCAAACTTTAAAATAGGTTTAAAACTTGAGGATCCCAGTCATTTTACTGTGTTGTTAGGAAATTTCTAGAGCAGCCGAAACCGGGTTAGCTCAGTGGATGGAGCGTCGGCCTGGGGACTGAGGGGTCCCGGGTTCGATTCTGGTCAAGGGCATGTACCTTGGTTGCGGGCACATCCCCAGTGTGTGTGTGTGTGTGTTTGTGTGTGTGTGTGTGTGTGTGTGTGTGTGTGTTTAGGAGGCAGCTGATCGATGTTTCTCTCTCATCAATGTTTCTAGCTCTCTATCCCTCTCCCTTCCTCTCTGTAAAATATCAATAAAATATATTTTAAAAAAAAGAAAGTTCTAGAGCATATGTATTGCTACTGTATGAGTTTGTTAAAAATAAAATACAATGATGTGCTAGTGAAAGATCTCATCACATCCGTGTCCAATTCTATCATTCTGGAAGTTTAAAACTGACCATGCTGAGAATACTTATGCCAGGGAAATTCACAAATGCTACAATCCTAGACTTCACTTAATGTATTAATGAATGCTTAGACTTAAATAAGAGTGGCTCTGAATGCTACCAATGCAGATTAAATGTATAAATATCTACACTAATAAAAGACAAAGATGCAAATAGACTATACCAGCTGATGAGTACTGAGTATGCAAATTAACCCAACAAAATGGTGGGTTAATTTGCATACGCAGGCATGGAGCGAAGACTGAACACTGAAGACTGAAGGCTCTACTGCGGCGGGATCCAAGCCTGAAGGTTGAAGGCTTGGCTCCGCGGTGCCCCGGGTCCCGGGTGCCAGAGGGAAACCGTGCCGGCAGACAGGGGAAGGTAGGCCTATTGCATAAATCTTCGTGCAACAGGCCTCTGGTATGGTATAAGTTGGCTTAATTTCTACATAGCAATTACAACTGAGTAAAAGGATTTTCCTTACAGGATTCAAAACCTATGGATGAATATGGCAAAGGAGTCACTTGAGTCACTGAGGAATGAGGGAAATTTAAGCAGATGTTGTAGATGCTGCACAGTCCTCCTTCGGTTAAAATAATCCATTTATTTAGACAATTTTAAAAAGATTCTCAGCAGACGTTCTAATAAAGCAGATAAATACAGTGCAAATAAATGTATGAAAAAATATTCACCATAAACAATTCTTAGGAAGATGGAATTAAAATGAAAACGAGTTAACATTTTATGCATTTCCAGGGTTACTATCTGAAAAGAGTAAGCATTGTATGCCCTTTCAGAGTAGCAGAAAATTGGAATTTTTATATTCTGTGGGTTAGGGGGAAGCCAAAGGGAATTACCATTTTGGGTCACAGTTCTACATATCTTAAATATAAAACACTCACCTACACAACAGTTTGATAAGTAAAACATATGTCTATGTAGAGACCTGAATGCAAACATTCCCAGGAGATTTATGTATAAAGCCCCAAAACCTGGAAATAACAAAAACATAGATCAATAGAAAAAGTGATTATTCATGGAATACAGCACTACTCAGAAATAAGTAAATTATCTTTTCCTATAAGCATTTGTGTTGAACCTCAAAATGATTGTGTAGCATGGAGGAAACCAGTCTTTTTTAAAGAGTACACACCAAGTAGTGCCTATAAAATTATGAACAATATGAACTATTTTATTGTAAAAAAGGAAAATCCATGACTGCAAGGCCAAATATGTCGGAAAGAATGATTATAACAGCATATTAAGAAAATATAGGATGTGGCAAAAATAGGTTTAGAGTTCATGGTATGGAAAATAATATATTAACTAATAATAATGATGATAATAATAATAATAATGATACAGGAATAAACTCTGCCCAGACCAGTGTCCTCAGTTGGCTGGGTGAGATTTCACTGAGGGAACAGTCTCTAGTTTAATTCCAGGGCAGTCCACATTCCCAAATGGATCTCAGTAGGGGGCCTGCAGGAGGCAGCAGATCTATGTTTATCTCTGTCTTCCCCTCTCTTAATGTCTCTCTCCCCAATAAGAATAAAAGTATTTTGTAAAATTTCTTTAAAAGAATAATCTCTGTGTTCTCTCAATTTACAACTATAAGCCTATTGTTGCCCCACCCTGTGTAGGAGTTTCAGGTGGTTAATGTCACATGTGAC
The DNA here is from genome assembly GCF_963455305.1 of Plecotus auritus. Taxonomy (NCBI): domain Eukaryota; kingdom Metazoa; phylum Chordata; class Mammalia; order Chiroptera; family Vespertilionidae; genus Plecotus; species Plecotus auritus. The sequence continues at coordinate 1,185,461 of NC_137785.1, read as the reverse complement.
AGTTTCACACTTTATCTCTAGTTCAGGGCTCACCAAATAGCACACATGAGAAAGGTGCACTTTGTTGGATGTCAGTTCTCATTTCCTGGGGGACCAGCCTTGCCTCAGTGGCAGAAAATGTTCTCAAGTAGGGAAGACTATTGCCATTGGAACCAACAGGAATGCTGACTGGTTACAAAAGACACATCCTGGGACTGATTACAGAATTATCCTTCCTCTAGCTTTGAGGTCTTGCCTGTTGAGCAACAACCTTGAGGTGAATATTCTAGATGGGCCCGGGGAATCCTGATGAGGTGAATTTTCTTCCTAAAAGATTTTCCACATTCTCTAGAAAAACATTACATTATTTTCTCTGCCATTGATTCCATCTAAAGGAAATAGTGATGGAGGTCCTCAGAATGTAATCAAAGATCATACAAGCCACAGGTCCCAGTGTAATTTTGGACTTATGTCCAGAAGAGGCACTTTTCATCTAGTTTAACTGCAGCGTCTGCTATGAATATGCAATCAGTGTCTCTGTCCCAATACTAATTCCACCTCAGGCTTACAACAAATGACACCAGCCAATGAAATCTCACAAATCATGATGCATGGCCTCTTTGGAGCATGTGAACAGTAGTTCCTCTAAACATTGCTGACACATATGTAATACATACTGCGAACAGAGAATATAATTCATATTGTTCACAGCAGCACAATATAAGGCCACCAGTTCAGGGCGACCATTGACCTCTACAATATAAGAGGCACCAGACAGCACATTAGAACCACAAAGTCATGCACACCCTCTCTCAAGGCTTTGGTCGGCAGCACAAAATCAGCCAATATTGAACAAAGCGTGACTTTCTGCCATCCAGCTCTACCATCCAAAGCACAGAAAGTTTGGGACCCCACCATATCTGTTCACCTGTACATGCTGACAGATCACAACATTCCTTTCAATCATCCCAGACTCTCAAGTGTTGAACGAGGAAAGATTTGTAGCGAAATGATTTCCCACATTCAATACACTCACGAGGGCCTTTTTCAGTGTGAACTCTGTGGTGTTGAATGAGAGTAGAGATTCTACTGAAGGATTTCCACATTCACTGCACTCACCAGGATTCTCTCCAGTGTGAACTCTGTGGTGTTTAGTGAGGGAAGACCTTACATGGAAGGACTTCTGACATTCACTACACTCATAGGGTTTTTCTCCAGTGTGAATTCTGTAGTGTTTAACGAGGTTAGAGTTCTCACAGAAGCACTTCCCACAATCACTACATTGATAAGGACCTGTTTCCAGTGTGAACTCTCTGGTGGATAATGAGGTGACTTTTGTGCCTAAAAGATTTCCAACATTTACTACACTCATAAGGTTTTTCTCCAGTGTGAACTCTATGGTGTCGAATGAGGTTAGAGATTTGACCGGAGCACTTCCCACAATCACTACATTGATGCAGCTTTTCTCCAGTGTGAACTCTCTTATGGGTAGAGAGCTCATAATTGCACCTAAATAATTTTTCACATTCACTACATTTCCAAGGTTTTCCTCCAGTGTGAGCTCCGTGGTGTCGAATGAGAGTAGAGCTACTGATGAAGGACTTCCCACATTCACTACACTCATACGGTTTTCCCCCAGTGTGAACTCTCTGGTGAATAAGGAGGTGATTGTTGTGCCTAAAAGATTTTCCACATTCACTACACTTATATGGTTTTGTCTCCAGTGTGAACTCTTTTGTGCTTAGTGAGATGAGAACTTTAATGAAAGGACTTCTCACATACACTGCACTCCTAAGGTTTTTCTCTAGTGTGAATTCTGTAGTGATTAATGAGGCTAGATTTTTGACTGAAGCACTTTCCACAATCACTACATTGATATGGTTTTTCTCCAGTGTGAACTCGCTGGTGGCTAAGGAGGTGATTGTTGTGCCTAAAAGATTTTCCACATTCACTACACTTATATGGTCTTTCTCCAGTGTGAACTCTCTGGTGGATGACGAGGTGAATTTTCTGCCTAAAAGATTTTCCACATTCACTACATTTATAAGGTTTTTCTCCAGTGTGAACTCTGAGGTGTTTAGTGAGGGAATACATCACACGGAAGGACTTCCCACATTCACTACACTGATACGGTTTTTCTCCAGTGTGAATTCTGTAGTGTTTAATAAGGCTAGAGTTATCACGGAAGCATTTCCCACAATCAGTACATTGATATGGTTTTTCTCCAGTGTGAACTCTCTGGTGAATAAGGAGGTGACTTTTCTGCCTAAAAGATTTCCCACATTCACTACACTCATAAGGTTTGTCTCCGGTGTGAACTCTGTTGTGTTGAGTGAGGTGAGACCTTTGACTGAAGCACTTCCCACAATTACTACATTGATGCGGCTTTACTCCAGTGTGAACACACTTGTGGATAGAGAGGCCATAATTGCGCCTAAATGATTTTCCACATTCACTACATTTGTAAGGTTTTTCTCCAGTGTGAACTCTGTTGTGTTTAGTGAGGGAAGACCTTTGATTGAACAGCTTCCCACAGTCAGTACACTGATAGGACTTTTCTCCAGTGGGAACTCTCCTATGTCTATTGTGGTTAAAGGTATATCTGTAAACTTTCTCACATGTATTATACTCATATTTTACTTCTCCAGAACTGACGCCCTGATGTTGAAGAAGGTTCTGGTTGTGGCTGGCAGCTTTTTCACCATCATCCCATTGGTGATGCCTTTTTCTATTGAGAAATTCCTCTGAAATCTCACTGCCACTGTGTGGCTCCTCAATGCTGAGAGGAGACTGGTGCTGGAGAAGGTCTGAGATGGCTGGGAAGTCGCCCCCAACCTCCCTACTGGTTGAAGGAAGCCCTGATAAGTAGAAGCTGCACCTGGTCACAAATGAGGCCCTGTCAACAGCTTCTTTCCAGGGCTTCTCTCCACTGGCTTCCCTCTGTTGATGGGGAGGGTTTGCACTGAAACAGAAGTCTCTCACACATGCATCACTGAAGAAGGATTTCTGCTCAAAATCTGCTGCCTGTGACTCAGTCAGGTGAAGAATATCTTTGAGCACAGAGAAACACCTCCTACAGAAATGCGTCCTCTGGGTTGCTGGAGCTGTCTTAGGAGCACTAACCTGTGACTCTCCTTCTACAGATACATTCTGCTGAGAACACGCCTCCGCACCATCCGTTCTAGGCCCACAACCTGAAAACAGAAAAATGGTGATGAAATGAATGTCGACTGTGGTGACAGGGAGAAGTCTCATTACAAAAGTACATTGCACATAACACATTGGTTCCATGCAATTGTCTGACAGTAAAATATCTGAAGGAAATATTGGTAAGATGCTGCTGTGAAAATCTGGGCCTCTGAAGATCACCATACAGGGAAGACCTCAAACAAAATATGAAACAAACATGGCAAGCACCACAAGGAACAGAAGCTGGATCGTCTGCTCATGCGTCTGATAACGGTGTTCAACAGGGCTTTTCTGTGACATGGGCCAGCTGTGCAGAAGGTTAGCTACATCTTATTCCACGTAAAATTCAAGAAATGAGAAGCTTGTGTCAGGGTCCAGCGAAACACTCTGTGCACCTCATAACACATATCCAAGTCAATATTTGAAAATACTGCAGCCCTAACAGGTTTGGCTCAGTGGATACAGCATGGCTTGCAGACTGAAGGACTCTGGGTTTGATTCCGGTCAAGGGCATGTACTTTGGTTGCTGGCACATCCCCAGTAGGGAGTGTGCCGGAGGTAGCTGATTGATGTTTTTAACTTTTCTATCCCTCTCCCTTTCTCTCTGTAAAAAATTCAATAAAATATATATTTTTTAAGAAAGAAAATACTGCAGATAGAATAGTTCCGAGGAACCAGTGTAGGAACAGGGCAAGAAGGTGAAGGTAGCCAGAAACCAGGAAGGCACAGATTAAAAGATAAGTCAGCAAAGTATCAGGCATGGGAATGAAAAGGTAAAATGAGATGCTGCCAGTGGCACCTCAACCTAAACTTGTAGGACATGAGCACGTTCCTGGTATGATCTAAACACCATCCTTATGTCATACCTACACCCAGTTGCAACTCAGGAGGGCCAGGCAACACTTTAGATCATCCTGCATGTTCACCCTGTGAAAAAACAGGATTCTCCTTGCACCTTATCCTGTACAAGCACATAGAACAACAATATTCTGAGTTGTATTAAAAGACAACAGAGGTGAGTAGGCAGCAGTGACTCAGAGCAAGACAGCATGCAATAGTATTCAGGGAACAGAACATTACAAAGAATGGGAGGAGGACTTTCAAGAACCACCCATGGTTCATACAAGTAAAGACCATAACCGGCACAATCATTCACAAAGAGCCTGTAGCTGGAGGAATGGTGCAGATGAAAGCCATAGATGTGGACATAGACACCCTCCCAGAGAGAGAGAGTGCAAGCTGGGCCCATTAAGCTGTTTGCAACAATCCTGACTCCCAGACACTTCCTGCACCATTTGAGGCAATGGGTGTGAGGGATACTCATGGAGTCCTTTGCTTAGGTCTCTCCAAATTACTCAGCACTCTCAGCCACAGCACATTTGACAGGACAATGGGGGGAAACAAGGACAGCGCATGGTCTGGCTGTGAGAGCCACATCTGGAGCAGAAAGGAAGAGAGGACATCACCGCCGGACACTAGGAGAGATGTGAATGTCTTACCTACAGATGAGACCAGTGCAAAAACTTCTACCATCATCTTGCAGTACAGAAGTCTCTGAGCCTCATCAAGGAGCCACCACTCCTCCTCAGAGAAGGTGATGGCCACGTCCTCAAAGTTCATATCCTGTTGTTATGGGGACAGTTCAGTCCATGATGAGTTCCTCTCCTAGGATTTTATGTTCATAATACTCCCCAACCTCCACATCCATCAGCTTCCTCGGCTCCCCACATCAGAAAAGTTACCAGGCATTGGTCCCATCAAGTCACTCTCTCGTTCTGTTCCAGTTGAGGCTGTGTATTCCCCCAACAATAAGGGCAAATAATCTTGTAGATGATACCTCTGCTCTGGAACTCACATGTAGACCACACCCCTTTTCCATACAGTGGGTGTCATGAACATAGAGTAGGGAGTAAGGGGACTGTGAGTGATCAGACAATGTGCTTGACAGGCAATCACCTTGTTGTCCCCTGATTCGGGGTATCACAAGGTTATGGTATCATTGTTCAACCTTTAGAACCCAGTCCCAGGGTGCTGAAGCCATTGCTTTGCACTAGCTGCTGCACATAATTCTTTGAACCACACTTCTCTCACACAGCTGCATTCCCAGAGGCACAAATTCAAAGATAACACAAATGTGCTCTGATGAGCAGTTTATTTCCTAACCATCTTCTTTTCCAAAATTCTAATCCATCACCTCAGTAATGTATTTCTCTCTTACCCTTCACCCCTGTCCATGCCAATGGATATTTTCAATCCCAGAAGACACTGATGTATGCTGTCTCATTGATCACTGTAACAGCCCTCAACAACAAAAGACAGGTGTGCACATAAATTTCACTGAAGCTCTGGACCAGGAATGTACCACCAGAACACACACTCTTTTCAGGAATTAATCTGAAATTCACCATATCATATTTCCTGATATCACCAGAAATGGACTCAAATTTCATTTCCTCTTATGTAAATGACAGGGTCCTTTTACTATGAAGGCATATGACTACTCCAATGGCACATCACTCTTTTTCCCACACCTGTCTCACACCTACACTCCCATACCCACAGCCCCCAGGGTGATCTCCTTGACTTCCTACTCATTACTCAGCATGTGTAGATTAGTGTCTGCTTGGCAAATTCAAACAGGATTAAGTTCTACACCAACTCTGAGAGTCCACACTCATTGAAGGAGCCTTGAGTCCTGCTATGGAGGCCTCCCTCCCTGATTGTGTTTTCCTTCAACCTCAATTACTGAGAACCACATCAGGTCTCAGATACCCAGATACCACCTCCACTGGGGCTGCTCCTGACCTCCCTTCACCAGTGAAAGCCTTCAGCACTCAAGTCCCAACATCTAAGGCCCTCTAGTCTATGCCCAGTGAGTCTCAAAGATGCCCACTCATGCCACTCAGCAAATCAACCAGACTGACGACAACTCGCCAGACCAGCCTTGGGCAAACTCCGGCCCGCGGGCCAGATCGGGCTGTTCTATCCGATTCTCTTGCTCTACGCTCCACTCCTTTACTTTGAATTTATATTAGTTCACACAAACACTCCATCCATGCTTTTGTTCTGGCCCTCTGGTCCAGTTTAAGAACCCATTGTGGCCCTCGAGTCAAGAAGTTTGCCCACCCCTGCCCCAGACTAAGGCTTAATCAAAATCCTGGTTTGCATTTAACAAGTAAATATGCAACAGCTGTAGTCTCATCTTGTTTGACTCAGTCTTTGGTCTCCAATTATAAAGAAAGAAAATGATCTACAAACCCAACCTGGTCCCTACATTCCCAACTACATTTTAGAGAAGTTTTTATTCTGAACTGCTCTTCAGAGTTCTAGACAATAATGAACTACTCCCTGAAATATCAGAATCCCTAACAAGTAAAATATATAAGTTTTGGTATCCCCAAATAACATTACACTTACTAATATGAATATCTGCATCTCAGCTGATGGTCCTTCCATACCTCCATTTGCCAAATGCAAACCTTCACATCATTCCTGACTTTTACCTCTCTCTCAACCTCCAAATTAGAAATCCAGGTGGCCACACCTAAAGCACAAATCCAGAATCCAAAGCTTATTTCGCCACCACAGCCACCATCATGGGCCAGTTCCATCACACTCACCGAGACTATCTCAGCGGCTCCCATCCTAGTCCTTTACCACCTCCATCCCATCTATATTATTCATCATGCTGCAGCCATGGAGAGTCTAATGAGACCTCGGTCACATGACTGGCCCCTACTGCTCCAAACCTCCCATTGCTCCCATCACCTGCACAACACACTTCCAAGATGTCACAGAGCTCCTCTAAACCTGATTGCTGTCCCATTGTTACCAGTTACTAACTTACAGAAAAGACTCCTGGCTCCTAAATGAGCTCAGTCTCCAATCAAAGCCTTTACATATACAGGACCCTATGCCTGCAAAAACCTCTCACATCCCATTCCACTGGTTGCCAAAAACAGGAACCACTCATATGAGACTAGACCTGGACTTAGAATTCTGGGCTTGCTGTCTCATCAAGGTCCCCAAGTCCAGGGTGCAGAAGAGTGGCTGGACAGTCCCAAGAAACCACTATCTCAGAAGCCACATGAGTGTAAGGCCTGGAAATCAGCCCCACAACTCAGTCCCCTAAGAGGCTCTGCACCTGCAGAAACCTATGGGAACAAAAGGTCTGTGGAGGGCCTGGCACCCACCGCCAGGACCCAGGGGCTCAGGCTGCTCAGGGCCCTGACCCAGCCCCAGGGCTGGGTGATGCCTGCATGACCTCGGGGCTTTCACAAGACTTCTCAATCCCATCCTTAACTACTGTCCTCTCTCTTCTAGCCTGTTCTTCACCTGAGATATTTTGAGAAAAGGTGAGAACCCAAACTCACACTTTGTCCCGCTTTTGTTCACAGCCATTGATGGCAGCAGCTTCCTGAAAATGAAGTAAAACTCCTCACACACAACTTTGCTTCATCTTCCTTGTTGCCTTTAGACATAAAACAGGCCAAGGTTTCCCCAATCCTCCCTCCTCAGTAACACCACCATGGCCTTACACGGTGGCCTTTCAGCCTGTCACCCTCTCCCACCCAGTCACACCATGTGGCCCCCTAAGCAACTCACTGTTCCGGCGCTGAGACCTGGGCTGCAGGACGGGACAGGCACTCACATCCGAGGCTGGAGGGAAAATGGGGTGAGGCCGGGTTGGACTCTGGAAGCAGAAAGTAGCTTGGAAGGCACGGAGGACTCAATTGCTGCCTGTTGTGACTCAACCAGCCTCACACACACAACTGCACTGTGGGGACGCTGCCTCTGAGGCCTCGTGACCCAGCACTGGAGCCTCTGATTCTGTGAACACACTGCAAAGGTCAAATTCACCACCAGGAGAAAGATGCTGGAAATCAAGCTCCAACCAATGAGCACAGGGATAATGCGCCTCTCCTGGGCTTTCATTGGCTAAACCCAGGCATCCTTAGCGCATGGGCCTTTGGGTAATATTGTAATCTAGTCTCCCATGGGGCACTAGGATCCCAGTCACTCACTGACCATTGCGAATATTGTTCTGGGGCTCCCAATTGGCACTGGGAACTGACAACTTTAGGTTTTAGGGGCTGGTCACAGGTTTCTGGGGAGTGTTGTCTACAAAACTAAACTCTTGTTCAGAAACATTATTTCAGAATCTCTGACGCTTAGAATCCGGCCTTAGGTGAAAAATATTATTTCAATTATTCCTGAATACCACAAATCTAAATGGATAAATATATGTAGATATTTTAATTGACTTTTACAGAGAAAAGGAGAGAAACACAGAATGGCTGCCTCCTACATGACCCCCTAATGGGAATCAGCCCATTACCACAGCAGGTGCCCCCAAATAAGAACTGAACCGGCTACGCTCAACAAACTGAGCCACTCCAGCATGGCTTTGTTTTTGTTTTGTTTTTTTTACATCAAAATATGACATTATTATGAGAAAAAGAAGACTATGAGGATATACGTAATCTCATCCTATTGGTTTAAAAAGAAAATTTGGAAGAATACATAGACCAACACAATGACAGTTCCTACAATGTCTGTATGTCTGTGGTCAGTACACATTGTGACATTAAGGAGCTAACAGTTACTGAATATATACTACAGGTGCCAGGCCCTGGATTCAATGTTTTACCTGCATTATTGTTTCATTTAATCCTCTCTGCAACCTGAGATGGTTTAACCATCTATTTAATAGGGAGGAAATCCAGGCTCGGAGACTCAATATAAATTGTCTGATTATAGAGTTAATAAAGGCAGGGCTAGAAGTCAAATCCACCTGTCTCTAACAACAGAGCTCTGGCTTCTAATGTTCGGCTCTGCTGCCTCCTAGAGGGCAGAATAGGGGATGCGTTCCCATTAGGACAGGCTAGAGATGTTATTGTGGGTAATGAACAGCCCCAAAGCGTTAGTGGCTTAGAGTAAAGAAGGTATCTTTCTTGTTCACAGCACATGAACACCCTGGTTCTCCTGGAATCAGGATAAAGGAGCAGCCAACATGTAGGTTCCTGCTGGGTGTTATCAGAGTTGGACAGAGAGGGCAGCCCGTCTCACTGGTCCCAGACTCTTCTGTTAGAGGTGACTGGCTTGACTCCCACCTCATTTCATTGGTCAAAGCATATCACTGGCTGCAGCCAACATCAGGGTCAGTAGCAGAGCCTGACCTACGTGATGGGCCCCAGTAAGGCGACCCCATGGTGTCAGCCTCTTTTGAGGGACTGTGCAGGGCCAATGGAGAGGAGTGGGGATTGGTAGGAAATGACAGTGGAAGTCTTTCAGGATGGTTTGCTTTCTCCTCCTCCACCGAGACTTTGTCCCTGAGCTGCCCAAAACCCAATGTTTATAGGAGTGAACTTCAAAAAAAGACTTTGGTCAGATATCATTGCCAGAAAACTCAGAACCCACTTCTGAGTGTGACCCTGGGTAACTCCCTGCTCCGTGGGCTCCCGCACTGTGGTGGGCGTGAAGAGCACATGTTAAGAGAGTTGACTGGGAAGGTTACTGGACCGCAAGCATTCCAGTGTCCATGTTCTCTTATATTCACAGCAGTCACTACCCTGCCCCGAAGAGTCTTGGTCATTTGCATTGCCCAGGTGAGTGCTCCATCAGGTGGAGCTGATTGGAAAAATGCTGACATTAACGTTAACGGTGATCCTGTGGTTTCCATTCATTCAGTGCAGGAACCTGTGCTAAATGTGGTCCCTTCATGTTTTCCCCATCTCCACCGCAGAGAGCACTGAGCCTATTCTGCCTCCTGGGCCCAGTGTTACCAGGTGACCATGCACACTCAGTAGATTAGCAGAGATTGGAGGTCCAGGAGTGATGCTCTGAGCAGCTGAGGCACCTTCCTCTATTAGATGTCAGCCGAGATTTCCCATGGGCAAGGGGGTGCCTTGCTCTCCAGGGATTAGGAGTCTCAAAGGACCCCCAGCCCTCTCCAGGGCTATCTGGTTTCTCATTCACAAAGGGAAATTGGGGACTAGGAATCTCCCCCCTCAGCATTCCCTCATATGCACACACCCACTTATAAAAATTCCAGGAAACCGGGATCCTCCCAGTCCTCCTTGAAGGCTTAAGAGTCCTACCAAAACAGCAACTCCACACTCTATAAGTCCTTTCTGACATCAGAGTCTTCCCCAAGTCCCACGTTCCCCCAGCCTAGGGTTCTGTGAACTAACCCTTCACTTCATCCATCCTTGGGGCCTGAGATGAGACCTCCAGGGGGACACCAGAGGCTGGAAGAGCAGGAAAGAAGGGGTTTAGCCTGGAGGTCAGGGAAGAACTTATTATCCTTCCCATCACCCCTCGGGACATTGCCTATGCAGCTGCCTGTTGCCGAGGTGCACAGTCACACAGAGTCACAGGGAAACATACAGACAACAGAAGAAGGGCCACACTCAGGTACACAGCACTCACTGAGCGCTCACGTTCAGAGATTATGGCCAGGCTCACAGGGACCCACGCTTTAGACACCAGTAACACCTTGATGGTAACAAACACACAGCGACAGACAGATGAGAAAACACAGGGTCACCCAGCATGTACCACACCACATGCAATGGACACACACACGCACACACCTGAGCAGACTTATAGGGACACAGAACACAGACACAAAGAGGACACCCACAGATACAATTAGGAACACTCAGAGGGAAAGCAAATTCACACATACAAACAACATGCAACATACAAAACAATCACTCCCCCAAATGCTGAGTCATACTAATTCACTGTCTTGAAGGAATTAGTAAGAAATGAGATGCTGCCCTGGCCATGTGGCTCAGTTGCTTGGAGCTTCATTTCATACGCCCATTCAAATGAACGGGCAGGTTTGATTCCTGGTGAGGGCACACGCCTAGGTTGGGGATTCCATCCCTGGTCGGGTCATTTATGGGAGGCAACCAACCCATGTTTCCTCTCACATCCATGTTCCTTTTGTTCTGTTGCTCCCTTTCTCTCTCAAATCAAGGAACCTATCCTCTGGTGAGAATTGAAAAAGAAAAAAAAAAAAAACACAACTTAAGGTTTTGAGTTTTCAAGAACATAGTGTTAACTCTAGAGCCATCTCTCTAGAGCAGTTATCAGAATATTCTGAACTCAGAAGTCTGTCTTCTTCCCCTTAAGAGACTAAGAGAATCAGTAGCAGGGATCTCAGAAAACCCCACACTCTTAGTGTCACAGGCATGATCCCCACCTTGCATTTATTTAAGCACTAAAATCCGATGATTTCTGAATAAAGTCACAATTCTTTTTTGCACGTAGGTTAGTCTTTGAGTGATGAACATACCTTTCCCATGGCAGCAGCTGTTTCTGAGGGATTCCATCACAGCTTGGGACACTGGAGTGGGCACAGCTCATGGGGAACTAGGAACTGAGCTTTCCCTAGAGAAACCGCATTTCTAATGTCTAAAAACATGGCCAGGGAAGCGGGAAGCGCGAGTCAGCCAACTCCCAGTAATTCCTAAAGCAGGGACTGCCTTCGAGCCCACGAGGAAACTGATGTAGGATTTGTAAGGATGGTTTTTGGAGAGAGATCTATTGCAAATGTCTAAAGCTCCTCATCTCAAATATTTCATCTATTGAATATTCTACCCCGTTATTGTGACCTTTGATAGGATTTTAAAAAATACTGTTTTGCCAAAACCGGTTTGGCTCAGTGGATAGAGCATCGTCCTGCGGACTGAGGGGTCCCGGGTTCGATTCCAGTCAAGGGCATGTGACTTGCTTGCGGGCACTTCCCCAGTGGGAGGTGTGCAGGAGGTGGCTGATCGATGTTTCTCTCTTATCGATGTTTCTAACTCTCTATCCCTCTTCCTTCCTCTCTAAAAAATAAACAAAATTTTTATTAAAAAATATACAGTTTTATTGATTTCAGACAGGGAGAGGGAGAGATACAGACATCAATGATGAGAGAGCATCATTGATTGACTGACGCCTGCATACCGCCATGTGACCTTGACTGGAATCAAACCCAGGACCCTTCAGTCTGCAGGCTGATGCTCTATCCACTTCACCAAATCATATAGTGTTGGCAAGATTTTTGAAGTTCTGTGCAAAGTTACCATCATTACTGTCTCTTTGTAAATTTTTGTATTTGTCATTTTCCTTGTGGTGAGTATACTAAAGTACCTTACAGAAACACTTTAATCATAAATAAGCCAAAATATTTAAACCACTGGGCTCTTTGCATTCAGTCCTGTCAATTTCCCGCTGGGCAGTGATTTTGCTGAAGGTTCCCCACATCAGCTCTTGCAAAGGCAGCCTGGGGCTCAAGGCAAACTGTGAGGCCTCCTGAGAGGAAGGTCAAGTCCTCCCACAGAGCCCACCGCCAAGCCACAACCCCACTTTCTGATCCTGGTTGTCCAAACCAGACAAGGTGACTTCCCAAATGAGCAGGGCATGCTCCCCACAGGCTGCCATCTGGAGCCTGTCACCACTTCCCAGACTCCACAGGGAGACCCCACTGACCACCCCTGGCCTCACTTTCCCCCCGAGCTCCTATCACCTGTCACAGCTACCTTGACCGCTTGTTTGTGGGTTGTCCTTCACTAGAACCATCCAGTCTGATTTAAGTTCTCATCAGTAGAGCTACCCCTCAGCCCTCGCACTCAAGGACCCTGCCCCATGTGCTGACAGGAAACACCTTCACCAACCCTGTCCAAGGCCCCTATCCACCACACACACCGGCCCCACACTGCCCCCAGAGCCCAGGGTCCCTCCTCTCACTACAGGGAAGAGGTCTGCTCTGCACAAACCATGATTAGTGAGGTGGGTGCACCCACCAGAATGCACCCTGCACTGTCTTATCATGTTGAGACCAACCCTCTCCTGCTGGGAAGGCTTGTATTGCAGAATGTTCTCCCCATTGAAAATACACAGCACCCTTTCCTGGAAAACGCATGCACCTCCAGGATGGCAGGGAAGTGAGGGTGGGGAGGGTGTGTGCTTTATTTTTAATAAAATCCAAGTAGAAAATTACCCGAAAAATACAAAAATAAACTCAAAGAACATCAATGGGTCTCAGGGGTGTATGTGTTCTGCCATCAAGCTGTGCCTTCCAAAGCACACAAAGTTTGAGATCACACCATTTTGTTCACCTCTCCATGCTGAGAAAACACAACTTTCCTTTCAATCAACCCAGGAGAGAATAGAACCAACAAAATTAAAGGTACAAGAGAAAAAACTCCTTTACATAAAGATCATAAACCAGAGCAGAGGACAGCAAGAGGTTTGCAGGTTGATGAACTGGAACATGAAACACTTCATCACAGCATAATGTGAGACCCACAATGTCCCTGAAAGAGGTAGCACTTCTTGGTGGAGGAAGTGGGCTCTGGACCAACCTGGGCCAGGTCAACTCTCTGGTCATAAATAAAGGAAGAAAGATTCATCCAGGAGCTCAGAATATTCATAATCTTCTCAAGCACAACCCCAGAGTATGCAGGGGTTGTGACTGATGCTCACTCTTCAGGTGAGCCAGTTTGTGGGGTGAAATATCTTCCACAAAAATTCTTCCAGTGACATAAATCCGGTTGTAGTTCTGATTAGATTAAGAAGTGGTATGCAATTTCTGAAAGTGTCACTTATTCCTGAAACTTAGGAGGCATCTAGCAGAGTGTATGTTCTGATAAAGGGGTTTGCATTCAGGTAAGTGGAAGTAAAAGCTTCTCCTTTGTTGTTGTTATTCTGAGTGAGAAAGTAAAACATTCCCTGCACATTTAAAGCTTTTCTCCAGTGTGTACTCTCAAGTGTTTAATGAGGAAAGATTTGTAGAGAAAAGATTTCCCACATTCAATACACTCATGAGGCCCTTTTCCAGTGTGAACTCTGTGGTGTCGAGTGAGAGTAGAGCTTGTGCTGAAGGACTTTCCACAGTCACTACACTCATACGGTTTTTCTCCAGTGTGAACTCTCTGGTGTACAGTGAGGACAGACCTATTACTGAAGGACTTCTCACAATCACTACACTCATAAGGTTTTTCTCCATTGTGAACTCTCTGGTGTACAGTGAGGATAGACCTATTAATGAAGGACTTCCTGCAATCACTACACTCATATGGCTTTTCTCCAGTGTGAACTCTCTTATGGGTAAAGAGGTCATAATTGCGCCTAAACGATTTTCCACATTCACTACATTTGTAAGGTTTTTCTCCAGTGTGAACTCTGTGGTGTTGAATGAGAGTAGAGTTACTGCTAAAGGACTTCCCACAATCACTACACTCATATGGCTTTTCTCCAGTGTGAACTCTCTGGTGGATAAGGAGGTGATTGCTGTGCTTAAAAGATTTCCCACATTCACTACAGTTGTAAGGTTTTTCTCCAGTGTGAACTCTGTGGTGTTTAGTGAGGGAAGACCTTACATGGAAGGACTTCCCACATTCACTACACTCATAAGGTTTTTCTCCAGTGTGGACTCTGTAGTGTTCAATAAGGCTAGATTTTTGATTGAAGCACTTCCCACATTCACTACACTCATAAGGTTTTTCTCCAGTGTGAACTCTGTGGTGTTGAATGAGGTTAGAGATTTGACTGAAGCACTTACCACAATTACTACACTGATGCGGCTTTTCTCCAGTGTGAAATCTCTGGTGGATAAAGAGGTCATAATTGTGCGTAAATGATTTTCCACATTCACTACATTTGTAATGTTTTTCTCCAGTGTGAACTCTGTGGTGTTTAGTTAGGGAATACCTTTGATTGAAAAGCTTCCCACAGTCAGTACACCGAAAGGACTTTTCTCCAATGTGAACTTTCCTATGTCTATTGACGTTAAAGGTACATCTGATAACTTCCCCATATGCATTGTACTCATATTTCTCTTCTTCATATGAGACACCCTGATGTTGAACAAGGTTCTGGTTGTGGCTGTCAGCTTTTTCACATTCATCCCAGTGGTGATGCCTTTTTCTATTGAGAAATTCCTGTGAAATCTCACTGCCACTGTGTGGCTCCTCAATTCTGAGAGAAGACTGGTGCCAGAGAAGCTCTGAGATGGCTGGGAAGTCTTCCCCAACCTCCCTACTGGTTGAAGGCAGCCCTGATAAGTAGAAGATGAAGTTGGTCACAAATGAGGCCCTGTCCACAGCTTCATTCCAGGGTTTCTCTCCACTGGCATCCGTCTGTTCATGGGGAGAGTTTGCAATGAAACAAAAGTCTCTCGACATGCATTAGTGAAGAAGGCTTTCTGCTCAAAGTCTGCTGCTTCTGACTCAGTCAGGTGCAGAATATCTTTGAACACAGAGAAACACCTCCCACAAAGATGGCTCTTCTGAGTTGCTGGAGCTGTCTTAGAAGCACTGTCCTGTGACTCCCCTTGTACAGATACACTCTGCTCAGAACAGGCCTCTGCATCATGCGTTTTATGCCAACAACCTGAAAACAGAAAAGTGGTGATGAAATGAATGGCGACTGTGGTTACAGGGAGAAGTGTCATTACAAAAGTGTGTCGCACATATAACACGTTGGTTCCATGCAATTGTCTGACAGTAAAATATCTGAAGGAAATATTGATAAGATGCTGCTGGGAAATCTGGGACACTGAGGATCACCATACAGGGAAGACCTCAAACAAAATATGAAACAAACATGGCAAGACCCACATGGAACAGAAGCAGGATCGTCCACTCATTCTTCTAACAGTGTTCAACAGGGCTTGTCTGCTGGTGGCATGGGCCAGCTGTGCAGAAGGTCACTTACATCTTCTTCCAAGTAAAATTCAAGAAATGACAAGCTTGTGTTGAGGTCTAGTAAAGCACGTCTGTGCACCTCATAACACATATGCATGTCAATATTTGAGAATACTGCAGAGAGAGCAGTTCAGAGGAACAGGTGATAGAAAAGGGCAAAAAGGTGAAGGTAGCCAGAAACCAGGAAGGCAGAGATTAAAAGATAAGTCAGGGAGTGTCAAGCATGGGAATGAAAAGGTAGAAATGAGCTGCTGCCAGTGGAACCTCAACCTAAACTTGTTGGACATGAGCATGTTCCTGGTATGATTTAAACACCACCCTTATGTCATACCTCCCTCTCCCCCCGCTGCAACTCAGGAGGGCCAGGAAACCCTTTAGATCATCATGCATGTTCACCCTGTGAATAAAGGGTTCTCCTTGCACCTTCTACACTACCAGCACATAAAACACAAATATTCTGAGTTTTATTGAAAGACAACAGATGTGAGTAGGCAGTAATGGCCCAGAGCAAGACAGCATGCAATAGTATTCAGGGAACATAATATTATAAATAATGGATGGAAGTATTTGAAGAACAGCCCATGGTTCATGCAAGTAGAGAGCATAACCTGGCACAGTCAGTCACAAAGAGCCTGTAGCTGGGGGAATGGTGCAGAAGTGGAAGCCATAGATGTGGACACAGACACCCTCTCAGAGAGAGAAAGTGCATGCTGGGCCCATTAAGCTGTTTTCAGAAATCCTGACCCCCAGACACTTCCTGCCCTATGTGAGGCTACGGATATGAGGGATACTCATGGAGTCCTTTGCTCAGGTCTCTCCAAATTACTCAGCACTCTCAGCCACAGCACATTTGACAAGACAATGGGGAAAACAACTACAGCCCATGGTCTGGCTGTGAGAGCTATATCCAGAGAAGAAAGGAAGAGAGGATGTCACCGCAAAACACTAGGAGAGATGTGAAGGTCTTACCTACAGATGAGACCAGTGCAAAAACTTCTACCATCATCTTGCAGTACAGAAGTCTCTGAGCCTTATCAAGGAGCCCCCACTCCTCCTCAGAGAAGGCGATGGCCACGTCCTCAAAGTTCATATCCTGTCACAATTAGCACAGTTCAGTCCATGCTGAGTTCCTCTCCTAGGATCTTATGTTCATAATATTCCCCAACATCCACATCCCACTGCTCCTTCGACTCCTCTCATCAAAAAAGACACCAGGCCTTGGTCTCATCAAAGTCTCTCTCTCCTTCTATTCCTACTGATGCTGTGTATTCACCCCTCAATAAGGGCAAATGAGGTTGTAGATGATACCTGTGCTCTGGAGCTCACATGACGGCCACATCCCTTTTCAATACAGTGGACTTCATGATCATAGGGTAGGGAGAGATGTTGTCCATAAGGAGACTCTGAGTGATTTGACACTGTTATTGACCAGCAGTAACCTTGTTGTCCCCTGATTCAGGGTATCACAAGGTTATGATATCATTGTTCAACCTTTTGAATCCAATCCCAGGGTGCTGAGGCCATCACTTTGCACTACCTCCTGCACATATTCTGTAAACCACACTTCTCTCACACAGCTGCATTCGCAGAGGCACAACATCAAAGGGAACACAAATGTGCCGTGATGAGCAGTTTATTTCCTAATCATCTTCTTTTCCAAAATTCTAATCCACCACCTCTGTGATGTATTTCTCTCTCACCCTCCTCCCTTCTCCAAGCTAGTGGAGATTTTCAAGCCCAGAGGACACTGATGTATGCTATCTCATATCTATTGATACTGTAACAGCCTCAACTACAAAAGGCAGGTGTGCACATAAATTTCTCCTAAAATCTGAACCAGTAATGTACCACCAGAACATACCCTCTTTTCAGGAATTAATCTGAAATTCATCATATCATATTATCCAGATATCACCAGAAATGGACTAAAATTCCATTCCCTCTTATATCAATGTTAGGGCCCTGCATGCATGAATGCACACGCCCTCGCCAACGGCACATCACTCTTCCTCCCACACCTGCACTCCCACACGCACGGCCCCATAGTCATCTCCTTGAGCTCCTACTCATTACTCAGCACGTGTGGTATAGTGAATGCTTGGCAAATCCAAACACGATTAAATTCTATACCAACTCTGAGCATCCACACTCATTGAGGCACCCTTGAGTCCTGCTATGAAGGCTTCCCTCCCTGATTGTGTTTTCCTTCAACCTCAATTACTGAGAACCTCGTAAGATCTCAGATATCCAGAGTCCACCTCCACTGGAGCTGCACCTGATCTCCCTTCTCCAGGTACAGCCTTCAGCACTCAAGTCCCATCACCTAAGGCCCTAGCCCATGCCCAGTGAGTCTCATAGATGCCCACCTATGCCCCTAAGCGAGTGGTCGGAAAACCAGGGCTCACCAGCCACATGAGGCTCTTTGGCCCTTTCAGTGTGGCTCTTCCACAAAATACCACGTGTGGGCGCGCACATACAGTGCCATTGAAACTTTGTGGCCCATGCGCAGAAGTCGGTTTTCGGCTCTCCGAAGAAATTTCAATCGTTGTACTGTTGATATTTGGCTCTGTTGACTAATGAGTTTGCTGACCACTGCCCTTAGCAAATCAACCAGACTGAGGACAACACCCCACGCTAAAGCTCAATAAGAATCCTGGTGTGTGTTTAACAAGTAAATAGGCAACAGCTGCAGTCTCATCTTGTTTGAATTGCTCTTTGGTCTCCAATTAAAAAAAAATAAGATGACCTACATCTGCACCCTGTTACCTACACTCCTCATACCTTTTTTTCATATATTTTATTGATTTTTTACAGAGAGGAAGGGAGAGGGATAGATATTTAGAAACATCGATGAGAAAGAAACGATGAGAGAGAAACAGATCAGCCGCCTCCTGCACACCCCCTACAGGGGATGTGCCCACAACCAAGGTACATGCCCTTGACCAGAATCGAACCTGGACCCTTCAGTCCACAGGCCAATGCTCTATCCACTAAGCCAAACTGTTTAGGGAACTCCCAAGACCTTTTAAAGAAGTTTTCATCCTGAACTGCTTCCCAGAGTTACAGACCCTGCTGAACTGCTCTCTGAAATATCACAAACCCTAAAAGGTAAAAAATAAAAGTTTTGTCAATCACAATGAACATCACACTTCCTACTATGAATAGCTGCATCTCAGTTGATGCTTCCATACTTCCAGCTGCCAAATGCAAACCTCCATGTCGTCCCTGACTCTTACCCCTCTCTGTCTCATCCTCAAAATTAGAAAATCCAGGTGGCCACACCTAAAACACTGATCCAGAATCCAACTGCTTATTTGTCTTCCATGGCCACCATCATGGGCCAGGTACCAAAACACTCACCCAGATGATCACAGCAGCTTCCATCCTAGTCTTTCCACCACCTCCCTCTCACCTTACAGCTCATTATGCTTCAACCAAGGGAGTCTACTGAGACCTGGGTCAGTCACCTGCCTCCACTGCTCCGAATCTCCCATTGCTCCCATCCCCTGCAGAACGGACACCCACGTTGTCACAAAGCTGCTCAGGACATGACTCCTGTCCATTCTTACCACTCCCTTTTTTGTTTTTGAAAAAAATGGGTACCTGCAAGTCCCTCCACGAACCCAGTCTTCACTCCAAGCCTTGGCATATTCTGGACATATGCCTGGGAGGACCTCCCATATCCCATTCCACTGGTTGCCAAAACAGGAGCTACTCACATGACCAAATACAAGGACTTAGAATTCCAGGCTTGGTGTCTCATCCAGGTCTCCATTTCCAAGGGCTGGTAGAAGGGCTGGACAGACCCAGGACACCACTATCTCAGAGGCCATAAGAGTGTGAGGCCCTGAGATCAGCTCCACAAACCAGTCCCCCTAAACGGCTCTGCATCAGCAGGAACCTGTGGGAACTAAAGGTCTACAGAGCGCCTGGCACCCACCTCCAGGACCCATGGGCTCGGGCTGCCCAGCCCAGGGTCAGGTGACTTGAGATGCCTGCATTACCTCAGGGCTCCGTCCTCAGAGCACACCCTTTCCAGGTACCTGATCATTTACAGGACCTCTCCATCCTGTCCCTCACTGCTGTCCTCTCTCCTCTAGTCCATTCTTCCTCTGAGCACTTTTGGGAAAAGGTTAGAACACAGCCTCACACTATGTCCCTCTTTTGTTTACACCCATCGATGGCAGCAGCTTCCTGAAAATGAAAGGAAAACTCCTCCCACAAAACTTTGCTGCACCTTCTTTGTTGTTTTTAGGCACAAGACAGACCTGGGATGGTGGAATCCTCCCAGGTCAGCCACACCACCATGTCCTTCCTGGCTGGCATGGCAGTCTGCCACCCTCTTTCACCGTGTCCCACCGTGTGTCACCCACCTGAGACTCACTCTTCTGGAAGCTGTGACCTGGGCTGCAGCACCTGACAGGCTCCCTCACCAGAGCCTGGCGCGTAAATGGGAGGAGCTGAGTGGAACTCTGTAAGCAGAGGGGAGTCTGGGAAGCAAGGAGGCTCCAATCACACCAGTTGCTGCTCACCAAGCTTCAGACACGCCCTGCAGAGCGGGGACACTGCCTCTGAGGCCTCGATGGAGTCTAAACCCAGAGCGCTGGAGCCTCTGGCTGTGGTAAGAGAATAAAGGGGTCAAAATGACCACCAGGCGGACTATGCCGGAAGTCACAGCCAAGCAATGAACGCTACCTAATCCGTCTCTCCTGGGCTCTCATTGGCTAAACCCAGCCATCATTAGGCGCATTGCCTGCTGGGTAATGTACTTTTCCAGGCCCAACAGGTGGCATTAGGATGCCAATGACTCGCTGTCCATTGCAGCATTGGCCCTGGGGCACCCGAGTGGTGCTGGGAAATGACAACCTTCGGCTTTGATGGCCGGTTGCAGGTTTCTGGGGAGTGTTGTCTGCAACTGATCTCTTGTTTGGAGACATTATTTCAGGTTCCATGAAGCTCAGAATGCTCGCTGAGGTGAAAAGTATTATTTCACTGATTCCTGAAGACTACAGGCCTAAATGCGTATACATAGTATATGTTTATATATTTGCGATTTTTTATTTGAATTTTAGAGAGAGAGAGGAAATGAGATGGAGAGAGAGATGCAACCATCAGCTGCCTTCTGCAAGCCCCCACAGAGCCCACACGCCCCCCCCCCCTGAGTGCCCTCACCAGGAATCCAACTGGCGACCTTTCTGTGCATGAGAGGGTGCTCAACCAATTGTGTCACTTCAGTCTTCAGATTTTTATTTTTTATATAAAAATATGACATTACTAAGAGAAAATGCAGGCTATGAGAGACCATATATGATCCTATCCGATTCCTTTAAAAGTAGTATTTCAAAGGATACACAGGCCAACAGGTTGACATTTCCTACATTGTCTGCATGTCTGCAGTCAGGACACATTGTGAAGAGATGGAGCTAACAGTCACTGAATGTTCACTACATGTGCCAGGCCCTGGATTCAATGCTTTACCGGCATTATTATTTCATTTAATCCTCTCCACACCTGAGATGATTTAACCGACTATTTAATGGGGAGGAAATCCAGACTCAGAGACTCAATGTAAATAGCCTGATTGTAGAGTTAATAAGGGCAGGCCTGGAAGTCAAACCCAGGTGTCTCCAACAGATCTCTGGCTTCTAATGTTAGGCTCTGCTGCCTCCTAGAGGGTAGAATTGCTAATGTGTACCCGCTAGAATCGGCGAGACGTTATGGTGGTTAACAATCAGCCCCAAAGCTTTAGTGGCTTAAAGAAGGTATCTTTCTTGTTCATAGCACATGAACACCCTGGTTCTTCAGGGTTGGGAAGTAGCCACGATGTAGGTTCTGTTAGGTGTTATCAGTGATGGAGAGAGATCATGGCCAGTCTCAGCTGTTCTAGACTCTTCTGTTAGAGGTGACAGGCTTCTCTCCCATGTCATTTCATTGGTCAAAGAACATCACAGGCTTCAGCCAACATCAGGGTCAGCAGCAGAACCTGACCTACTGGATGGGCCCCAGTGATGTCACCACATGGTGCCAGACCCTTTTGGGGATGTGCAGGGGCAAAGGAGAGGGGTGGGCATTGGTAGGAAAGATAGTGGGAGTCATTCAGGAGGGCTTGCTTGCTGCTCATCCTGAGCTGTCCAAAACCATCACTGGTAAGATTCAAAGGAGTGAACTGCAAAAAGAGAAGTTTGGCCAGATGTCATTGGTAGCGAACTCAGAACCCAGTTCTGAGTGTGACCTTGGGTAAATCCACACTGTCTCGCTTCCCCCACTGTGGAACTCACATGTTAAAAGAGTTGATTGGGAAGAGAACAGGACTGAACCCATTCTAGCACCTATATTAAATTCCTATCAGTCACGACCATGCCTCCAGCCTTTTTGTCATTTGCATTGATAGGTGAGTGCTCCATCAGGTGGGGCTGACTGGAAAAAGGCTGACATTAACATCCATGGTGATCCTGTGGATTCCATTCATCCTGTGCAGGAACTTGTGCTAAATGTGGTCCCTTCATGTTTTCCCCATCCCCACTGCAGAGAGCACTGAGCCTATTCTGCCTCCTGGCCCCAGTGTTACCGGGTGACCATGCACACTCAGTAGATGACCAGAGATCAGAGGTCCGGGAGTGATGGTCTGAACAGCCCAGCCACCTTCCTCTATTAGGCGTCAGCCACGATTTCCCACAGGCAAGGGGGTGACCTGCTCTCCAGGGATTAGGAACCCAAAGGACCCCCAGTTCTCTCCAGGGGTATCCAGCTCCTCATTCGCAAAGGGGACTCATGAACGCAGGAACCTTCCCCTTGTGCTTTCCCTCATATGCACAAACCCATTTATTCATTTCCAGGAAACCAGGATCCTCCCAGTCATTCTCAAAGGCCTAGAGTCCTCCCAAAACAGCACCTCCACACTCTATAAAACAATTTTCCTTCAGGATTTAAAAACAATGGTTCCATATGGCAAAGGTGTCACTTGAGTCACTGAGGAATGAGGGAAATTTAAGCAGATGTCTTAATGTTGCAGTCCTCCTTCAGTTAAAATGATAAATTTATTTGAACGATTTGAAAAAGATTCTCAGCAGACATTTTAACAGATAAAAACAGTGCAAAGAAATGTATAAAAAATGTTCACTATAAAATATTCCTCGGTAGATGGAATTAAAACAAGACAAAGACAGCATTATATGCATTTCTGGGGTTATTATTTGAAAAGCTTAACCATTGTATGCCCTTGCAGGGTAGCAGAAAATTTGGGATTTTTATATACTGCGGGTTGGTGGTAAGCCAAAGGGAATGACCATTTTGGGTCACAGTTCTGCATATCTTAAATGTAAAACATTCACCTACACAACAGTGTGATAAGTAAAACATATGTCTACATGGAGAACTGAATGCAAACATTCCCAGAAGAAATATGTATAATACCCAAACCTGGAAATAACAAAAAACATAGATCAATTAATAAACTGGTTATTCACAGAATCCAGTACTACTCAGCAATAAAAAAAAAATTATCTCTTCACACAAGCATTTGTAATGAATATCAAAATGATTGTGTGGCATGGAGGAAACCAGTATTTGTTAAAAAGTACACATCAAATAGTATAAAATTATGCACGGTATGAACTATTCTATTGTAAAGAATGGAAAATCCCTGAGTGCATGGAGGGCCAAAAAGGAAGAAAGAGAGATTATAACAGTGTAGTAGGAAAATAGTGGGTGTGCAAAAGAAGGTATAGAGTTGTTGGTATGGAAAATGATACAATAATTAATAATAAACAGGAATAAACTCTGCCCTGGCCAGTGTCCTCAGTTGGTTGGGTGTCATCCCATTCACGGACAGGTCTCTGGTTTGATTCCAGGTCAGTGAACATCCCCAAATGGATTTCCAGTTGTGGCGTGCAGGAGACAGCAAATCAATGTTTACCTCTCTCTGACAGTCTCTCTCTCTCCCAGAAAAAGAATAAAATTATTTTCTAAAAAAATTTCTTAAAAACAATAATCTTTGTGTTTTGCAAACATACAACTGTGAGCCTATTGTTGCCCCACCCTGTGTAGTAGTTACAGTTGGTTTATGTCACATGTGACAGTTTCACAGCATTATCTCTAGGACAGGGCTCACCAAATAGCACACATGAGAAAGGTGCACTTGTGCACGTCAGTTCTCATTGCCTGGGGGACCAGCCTTGCCTCAGTGTCAGCAAATGCTGTCAAGTAGGGAAGACTATTGCCATTGGAATCAACAGGAATGCTGACTGGTTACAAAAGACACATTCCGTCAGTGATGACAGGGTTATAATTCCTCTAGCTTTGAGGTCTTGCCTGTTGAGCAACAACCTTGAGATGAACTCCCTAGGGCGCCAGGGGAATCCACAAAATCACGAGATTATTTTGTCTGCTAGTGACGCCAGCTACAGGAAATAGTGATGGAGGTCCTCAGAAAGTTCTCAAAGATCATACAAGACACAGGACATGAAATAATTTGGAATTATGTCCAGAAGAGGCACTTTTCATCTTGTTTAACTGCAGTGTCTGCCTTGACTATGAAAACAGTGTTTATATCCCAATACTAACTCCACCTCAGAGTCTTACAACAAATGACACCAGCCTACGAAGTCTCATACATCATGACACATGGCCTCTTTGGAGCACGTGGAGTGTAGTTCCACTAAACATTGCTGACACTTATGTAATACATACTGCGAACAGAGAATATAATTCATATTGTTCACAGCAGCACAATAAAGGCTGCCTGCCAAAAGCGACCACTGACCTCTACAATATAAGAGGCGCCAGAGAACAAATTAGAACCACAAAGTCATGCACACTTTCTCTCAAGGCCTTGGTCGGCAATACAAAATCAGCCAATATTGAACAAAGAGTGATTTTCTGCCATTAAGCTGTGCCTTCCAAAGCACAGAAAGTTTGGGACCCCACCATACAGTTCACCTTTCCATGCGGACAGATCACAACTTTCCTTACAATCATCCCAGGGAGAGAATAGAACCAACAAAATTAAAGGTACAAAAGAAAAAACTCCTTTACATAAAGATCATAAACCAGAGCAGAGGACAGCAAGAGGTTTGCAGGTTGAAGAACTGGAACCTGAAACACTTCATCACAGCATAATGTGAGACCCACAATGTCCTTGAAAGAGGTAGCCCTTCTTGGAGAAAGAAGTGGGCTCTGGACCAACGTGGGCCAGGTCAACTCTCTGGTCAGAAATAAAGGAATAAAGATTCATCTAGGAGCTCAGAATATTCATAATTTTCTTAAGAAAACGCCAGAGTATGCAGGGGTTGTGACGCATGCACACTCTTCAGGGGAGCCTGGTTGTAGGGGTGAAATGTCTTCCAGACAAATTCTTCCAGTGACATAAATCCGGTTGTAGTCCTGAGTAGATTAGCAAGTGTGCTCCAGTTTCTGAAAGTGTCACTTATACCTGAAACTTAGGAGGCATCTAGCAGAGTGTATGTTCTGATAAAGGGGTTTGCATTCAGGTAAATGGGGGTAAAAGCTTCTCTCTAGTGTTGTTATTCTGAGTGAGAAAGTAAAACATTCCCTGCATATTTAAAGCTTTTCTCCAGTGTGTACTCTCAAGTGTTGAATGAGGAAAGATTTGTAGCAAAAACATTTCCCACATTCAATACGCATGAGGCCCTTTTCCAGTGTGAACTCTGTGGTGTCGAATGAGAGTAGAACTTTTGCTGAAGGACTTCCCACAGTCACTACACTCATATGGTTTTCCTCCAGTGTGAACTCTGTAGTGTTTCATGAGGGTAGATTTGTGACTGTAGGACTTCCCACATTCACTACAGTCATACGGTTTTTCTCCAGTGTGAACTCTCTGGTGGATAAGCAGGTGATGGCTCTGCCGAAAAGATTTCCCACAATCACTACACTCATAAGGTTTTTCTCCAGTGTGAACTCTGTTGTGTTTAGTCAGGTGAGAACGTGCATAAAAGGACTTCCCACATTCACTACACTCATAAGGTTTTTCTCCAGTGTGAATTCTGTAGTGATTAATGAGGGTACATTTTCGACTGAAGCACAACCCACAATCACTACATTGATAAGGTTTTTCTCCAGTGTGAACTCTCTCGTGGATAAGGAGGTTACTCTTCTGCCTAAAAGATTTCCCACATTCACTACATTTGTAAGGTTTTTCTCCAGTGTGAACTCTGTGGTGATTAATGAGGCTAGATTTTTTACTGAAGCACTTCCCACAATCACTACATTGATAAGGTTTTTCTCTAGTGTGAACTCTCTCATGGATAAGGAGGTTACTCTTCTTCCTAAAAGATTTCCCACATTCACTACACTTGTAAGGTTGTTCTCCAGTGTGAACTCTGTGGTGATTAATGAGGGTAGATTTTTTACTGAAGCACTTCCCACAATCACTACATTGATAAGGTTTTTCTCCAGTGTGAACTCTCTTGTGGACAAGGAGGTTACTCTTCTTCCTAAAAGATTTCCCACATTCACTACATTGGTAATGTTTTTCTCCAGTGTGAACTCTCTGGTGGGTAAGGAGGTTTTGGTTGTACCTAAAAGATTTCCCACATTCACTACACTTATATGGTTTTTCCCCAGTGTGAACTCTGTTGTGTTTAGTGAGGGAAGACCTTTGCTTGAAGGGCCTCCCACAGTCAGTACACCGATACAACTTTTCTATAGTGTGAACTCTACTATGTCTATTGAGGTTAAAGGTACTTCTGAAAACTTTCCCACATGTATTACACTCATATTTCACTTCTTCAGAAGAGACCCCCTGATGTTGAACAAGGTTCTGGTTGTGACTGCCTGCTTTTTTACAATCATCCCTTTGGTGATGCTTTTTTCTATTGTGAAATTCCTCTGAAATCTCACTGCCACTGTGTGGCTCGGCAATGCTGAGAGAATAAGGGTGGTGGAGAAGCCCTGAAATGGATGGGAAGTCTTCCCTAACCTGCCGCCTGGTTGAAGGCAGCCCTGATAAGGAGAAGCTGCACCTGGTCACAAATGAGGCCCTGTCCACAGCTTCTTTCCAGGGATTCTCTCCACTGGCTTCCCTCTGTTGATGGGGAGAGTTTTCACTGAAACAAAAGTCTCTCACACATGCGTCACTGAAGAAGGGTTGTTGCTCTAAGTCTGCTGCTTGTGACTCAGTCAGGTGCAGAACATCTTTGAACACAGAGAAACACCTCCCGCAGAGATGGGTCCTCTGGGTTGCTGGAACTGTCTTAGGAGCACTGACCCATGACTCTCCTTGTACAGATACACTCTGCGCAGAATACACCTCCGCATCATCCGTTTTATGCCAACAACCTGAAAACAGAAAAATGGTGATGAAGTGAATGTCTACTGTGGTGTGTGTCATTACAAAAGTGTGTCACATATAACATGTTGTTTCCATGCAATTGTCTGACAGTAACATATCTGAAGGAAATATTGATAAGATGCTGCTGTGCAGATCTGGGCCTCTGAAGATCACCATACAGGGAAGATCTCATACTATATATGAAACAAACATGGCAAGCACCGCATGGAACAGAAGCTGGATCGTCTGCTCATTCTTCTGCTAACAGTATTCAACAGGGCTTGTCTGCTGGTGACATGGGCCAGCTGTGCAGAAGGTTGCTTACATCTTATTACACATTAAATTCTAGATGAGAAGCTTGTGTCAGCGTCTAGTGAAGCACGTTTGTGCACCTCATAACACATATGCACTTCAATATTTGAATATACTGCAGCCCTAACCGGTTTGGCTCAGTGGATACAGCGTTGGCCTGCGGACTGAAGGGCTCCAGGTTCGATTCCGGTCAAGGGCATGTACCTTGGTTGCAGGCACATCTCCAGTAGGGTGTGTGCCGGAGGCAGCTGATTGATGTTTCTAACTTTCTATCCTTCTCCCTTTCTCTCTGTAAAATAATCAATAAAATATTTTTTTAAAAAAGAATAGAAAATACTGCAGATAGAATAGTTCAGAGGAACAGGTGATGGAAAATGTTAAAAAGGTAAAGGTAGTCAGAAACCAGGAAGGCACAGATTAAAAGATAAGTCAGGGAGTGTCAAGCTTGGGAATGAAAAGGTAGAAATGAGCTGATGCCAGTGGCACCTCAACCTACACTTGTTGGACATGAGCAGGTTCCTGGTATGATCTAAACACCACCCTTATGACATACCTCCCCCCAGCTGCAACTCAGGAGGGCCAGGCAACACTTTAGATCATCCTGCATGTTCACCCTGTGAAGAAAAGGGTTCTGCTCACACCTTCTACTGTACAAGCACATAGAACAACAATATTCTGAGTTTTATTGAAAGACAACAATGGTGAGTAGCCATCACTGACCAGAGGAAGACAGCATACAGTAGTATTCAGGGAACAGAATATTAGAAACAATGGGAGGAGGTCTTTCAAGAACGGCCCATGGTTCATGCAAGTAACGACCATAACCTGGCACAGTCAGTCACAAAGAGCCTTTAGCTGGAGGAATGGTGCAGAAGTGGAAGCCATGGGTGTGGATATAGACACCCTCCCAGGAAGAGAAAGTGCAAGCTTGGGCTCATTGAGTTGTTTGCAACAATCCTGACTCCCAGACACTTCCTGCACCATTTGAGGCTATGGTTGTGAGGAATATTCATGGAGGCCTTTGCTCAGGTCTCTCCAAATTACTCAGCACTCAGCCACAGCACATTTGATAGGACAATGGGGAAAACAAGTACAGCCCATGGCCTGGCTGTGAGAGCTATATCCAGAGAGAAAGGAAGAGAGGATGTCACCGCCGGACACTAGGAGAGATGTGAAGGTCTTACCTACAGATGAGACCAGTGCAAAAACTTCTGCCATCATCTTGCAGTACAGAAGTCTCTGAGCCTCATCAAGGAGTTCCCACTCCTCCTCAGAGAAGGTGATGGCCACGTCCTCAAAGTTCATCTCCTGTCACAATTGACACAGTTCATTCCATGATGAGTTTCTCTCCTAAGATTTTATGTTCATAATATTCCCCCAACGTCCACATCCATCTGCTCCCTCGACTCCTCACATCAGAAGAGATACCAGGCCTTGGTCCCATCAAAGTCTCTCTCTCCTTCTGTTCCTACTGATGCTGTGTCTTTCCCCCTCAATAACGGCAAATGAGCTTGTAGATGATACCCGAGCTCTGGAGCTCACATGAAGCCCACACCCCTTTTCAATACAGTGGGTGTCATGAACATAGAGTGGGGATACATGGTGTCCATAAGGAGACTGTGAGCGATCTGACACTGTGCTTGACAGGCAATCACCTTGTTGTCCCCCGATTCAGGGTATCACAAGGTTATGGTATCACACTTCAACCTTTAGAACCCAGTCCCAGGGTGCTGAGGCCATCACTTTGCACAACCTCCTGCACATAATTCTTTGAACCACACTTCTCTCACACAGCTGCATTCCCAGAAGCACAACGTCAAAGGGAACACAAATGTGCCGTGATGAGCTGTTTATTTCCTAATCATCTTCTTTTCCAAAATTCTAATCCACCACCTCTGTGATGTATTTCTCTCTCACCCTCCTCCCTTCTCCAAGGTAGTGGACATTTTCAAGCCCAGATGGCAGTGATGTATGCTATCTCATGCCTATTGATCACTGTAACAGCCCTCAACAACAAAAGGCAGGTGTGCACATAAATTTCACTGAAGCTCTGAATCAAGAATGTACCACCAGAACACACCCTCTTTTCAGGAATTAATCTGACATTCACCATATCATATTATCCAGACATCACCAGAAATGGACTCAAACTTCATTGCCTCTTATGTCAATGTTAGGGCCCTGCATGCATGAATGCACACGCCCTCGCTAAGGGCACAGCACTCTTCCTCCCACACCTCCACTCCCACACCCACAGCCCCATAGTCACCTCCTTGACTTCCTACTCATTACTCAGCATGTGTGGTATAGTGACTGCTTGGCAAATCCAAACAGGATTAAGTTCTACACCAACTCTGAGAGTCCACACTCATTGAAGCAGCCTTGAGTCCTGCTATGAAGGCCTCCCTCCCTGATTGTGTTTTCCTTCAACCAAATTACTAGAACCACATCAGATCTCAGATACCCAGAGTCCACCTCCAATGATGCTGCACGTGATCTCCCTTCTCCAGGTCAGCCTTCAGCACTCAAGTCCCATCACCAAAGGCCCTCTACCCCATGCCCAGTGAGTCTCACAAATGCCCACTCATGCCCCTAAGTAAATCCACCAGACTGAGGACAATACTCCAGGCTAAGGCTCAATCAAAATCCTGGTGTGTGTTTGACAGGTAAATATGCAACAGCTGCAGTCTCATCTTGTTTAAATTGCTCTTTGGTCTCCAATTAAAAACAAAACAAACCACAAAAACAAGATGACCTACATCTGCACCCTGTTACCTACACTCCCGATACCTTTTAGAGAAGTTTTCATCCTGAACTGCTTCTCAGAGTTGCACACCCTCATGAACTACTCTCTGAAATATCACAAACCCTAAAAATAAAAGTTTTGCCATTCACAATGAACATCACACTTCCTGCTATGAATATCTGCATCGCAGTTGATGCTTCCATACTTCCAGCTGCCAAATGCAAACCTCCACGTCGTCCCCGACTCTTACCCCTCTCTGTCTCATCCTCAAAATTAGAAAATCCAGGTGGCCACACCTAAAACACTGATCCAGAATCAAAATGCTTATTTCCCCTTCATGGCTACCATCTTGGGCCAGGTACCAACACACTCACCCAGATGATCACAGCAGCTTCCATCCTAGTCTTTCCACCACCTCCCTCTCACCCTACAGCTTATTATGCTTCAACCAAGGGCGTCTACTGAGAGCTGGGTCAGTCACCTGCCTCCACTGCTCCAAGTCTCCCATTGCTCCCATCACCTGCAGAACGGACACCCACGTTGTCACCAAGCAGCTCAGGACCTGACTCCTATCTATTCTTACCACTTCCTTTTTTTTTTTTTTTTTTTTTGAAAAAAAAAAGGGTACCTGCAAGTCCCTCCACAAACCCAGTCTTCACTCCAAGCCTTGGCATATTCTGGACATATGCCTGGGAGGACCTCCCATATCTCATTCCACTGGTTGCCAAAACAGGAGCTACTCACATGACCAAATACAAGGACTTAGAATTCCGGGCTTGGTGTCTCATCCAGGTCTCCACCTCCAAGGGCTGGAAGAGGGGCTGGACAGCCCCAGGACCCCACTATCTCAAAGGCCATAAGAGTGTGAGGCCCTGAAATAAGCTCCACAAACCAGAGTCCCCCTAAGCGGCTCTGCATCTGCAGGAACCTGTGGGAACTAAAGGTCTACAGAGCGCCTGGCACCCACCGCCAGGACCCATGGGCTCGGGCTGCCCAGCCCCAGAGTCAGGTGACTTGAGATGCCTGCATTATCTCAGGGCTCCGTCCTCAGTGCACACCCTTTCCAGGTACCTGATCATTTACAGGACCTCTCCATCCTGTCCCTCACTGCTGTCCTCTCTCCTCCAGTCAATTCTTCCTCTGAGCAGTTTTGGGAAAAGGTTAGAACCCGGCCTCATACTATTTCCCTCTTTTGTTCACACATATCGATGGCAGCAGCTTTCTGAAAATGAAAGGAAAACTACTCCCACAAAACTTTGATGCACCTTCTTTTTTGCCTTTTGACATAAGACAGACCTGGGTTGGTGGAATCCTCCCAGGTCAGCCACACCACCATGACCTTCCTGGCTGGCATGGCAGTCTGCCACCCTCTTTCACCGTGTCCCACCGTGTGTCACCCACCTGAGACTCACTCTTCTGGAAGCTGTGACCTGGGCTGCAGCACCTGACAGGCTCCCTCACCAGAGCCTGGCGCGTAAATGGGATGAGCTGAGTGGAACTCTGTAAGCAGAGAGGAGTCTGGGAAGCACGGATGCTCCAATCACACCAGTTGCTGCTCAACAAGCTTCAGACACGCCCTGCAGAGCGGGGACACTGCCTCTGAGGCCTCGATGGAGTTTAAACCCAGAGCGCTGGAGCCTCTGGCTGTGGTAAGAGAATAAAGGGGTCAAAATGACCACCAGGAGGAAGATGCCGGAAGTCACAGCCAAGCAATGAACGCTGCCTAATCCGTCTCTCCTGGGCTTTCATTGGCTAAACCCAGCAATCATTAGGCGCATTGCCTGCTGGGTAATGTACTTTTCCAGGCCCAACAGGTGGCATTAGGATGCCAATGACTCGCTGTCCATTGCAGTATTGGCCCTGGGGCACCCGAGTGGTGCTGGGAAATGACAACTTTCGGCTTTGGTGGCCGGTTGCAGGTTTCTGGGGAGTGTTGTCTGCAACTGATCTCTTGTTTGGAGACATTATTTCAGGTTCCATGAAGCTCAGAATGCTCGCTGAGGTGAAAAGTATTATTTCACTGATTCCTGAAGACTACAGGCCTAAATGCGTATACATAATATATGTTTATATATTTGCGATTTTTTATTTGAATTTGAGAGAGAGAGGAAATGAGATGGAGAGAGAGATGCAACCATCAGCTGCTTTCTGCAAGCCCCCACCGAGCCCACACGCCGCCCCACCCCCCACTCTGAGGCCCTCACCAGGAATCCAACTGGCGACCTTTCTGTGCATGAGAGGGTGCTCAACCAATTGTGTCACTTCAGTCTTCAGATTTTTATTTTTTATATAAAAATATGACATTATTAAGAGAAAAATGCAGGCTATGAGAGACCATATATGATCCTATCCTATTCCTTTAAAAGTAGTATTTGAAAGGATACAGAGGCCAACAGGTTGACATTTCCTACATTGTCTGCATGTCTGCAGTCAGTACACATTGTGAAGAGATGGAGCTAACAGTTACTGAATGTCCACTACATGTGCCAGGCCCTGGATTCAATGCTTTACCTGCATTATTATTTCACTTAATCCTCTCCACACCTGAGATGATTTAACCGACTATTTAATGGGGAGGAAATCCAGGCTCAGAGACTCAACGTAAATAGCCTGATTGTAGAGTTGATAAGGGAAGGCCTGGAAGTCAAACCCAGGTGTCTCCAACAACAGATCTCTGGCTTCTAATGTTAGGTTCTTCTGCCTCCTGGAGGGTAGAATTGGTAATGCATACCCGCTAGAATGGGCGAGACGTTATGGTGAGTAACAATCAGCCCCAAAGCTATAGTGGCTTAGAGTAAAGAAGGTATCTTTCTTGTTCATAGCACATGAACACCCTGGTTCTTCAGGGTTGGGGAGTAGCCATGATGTAGGTTCTGTTTGGTGTTATCAGTGATGGAGAGAGATCATGGCCAGTCTCAGCTCTTCCAGACTCTTCTGTTAGAGGTGACAGGCTTCACTCCCACCTCATTTCATTGGTCAAAGAACATCACAGGCTTCAGCCAACATCAGGGTCAGCAGCAGAACCTGACCTACTGGATGGGCCCCAGTGATGTCACCACATGGTGCCATACCCTTTTGGGGATGTGCAGGGGCAAAGGAGAGGGGTGGGCATTGGTAGGAAAGACAGTGGGAGTCATTCAGGATGGCTTGCTTGCTGCTCATCCACATACACTTTTTCCCTGAGATGTCCAAAACCATCACTGGCAAGATTCAAAGGAGTGAACTGCAAAAAGAGAAGTTTGGTCAGATGTCATTGGTAGCGAACTCAGAACCCAGTTCTGAGTGTGACTTTGGGTAAATCTCTGCTCTCTCACATCCCCCACTGTAGAACTCACATGTTAAAAGAGTTAATTGGGAAGAGGACAGGACTGAACGCATTCCAGCACCTATATTAAATTCACATCAGTCACGACCCTGCCTCCAAGCCTCTTTGTCATTTGCATTGGCAGGTGAGTGCTCCATCAGGTGGGGCTGATTGGAAAAAGGCTGACATTAACATCCATGGTGATCCTGTGGTTTCCATTCCTTCTGTGCATGAATCTGTGCTAAATGTGATCCCTTCACGTTTTCCCCACTTTGCCTATTCTGCTTCCTGGCCGAGTGTTACAAGGTGGCCATGCACACTCAGTAGATGACGAGAGATCAGCGGTCCAGGAGTGATGGTCCTAGCAGTCCAGGCACCTTCCTCTATTAGGTGACAGCCGAGATTTCCCATAAGCAAGGGGTGACCTGCTCTCCAGGGATTAGGAACCCAAAGGACCCCCAGCCCTCTCCAGGGGTATCCAGCTCCTCATTCGCAAAGGGGACTCATGAACCCAGGAACCTTCCCCTTCTGCTTTCCCTCATATGCACAAATGCATTTATTCATTTCCAGGAAACCAGGATTTTCCCAGTCATTCTCAAAGGTCTAGAGACCTCCCAAAACAGCACCTTCACACTCTATAAAGCAATTTTCTTTCAGGATTCAAAACCAATTGTTCCATATGGCAAAGGAGTCACTTGAGTCACTGAGGAATGAGATAAATTTAAGCAGATGTCTTAAATCCTGCACAGTCCTCTTTCAGTTAAAATAATAAATTTATTTAAACAATTTGAAAAAGATTCTCAACAGACATT
The DNA here is from genome assembly GCF_963455305.1 of Plecotus auritus. NCBI lineage: Eukaryota > Metazoa > Chordata > Mammalia > Chiroptera > Vespertilionidae > Plecotus > Plecotus auritus. The sequence goes on along the minus strand of NC_137785.1, from coordinate 1,151,128 downwards.
TTCACAAAGCAGATAAATACAGCGCAAAGGAATGTATAAAAAATGTTCACCATAAAATATTCCACGGTAGATGGAATTAAAACAAAAACAAGGTAACATTATATGCATTTCAGGGGTTACTATTTGAAATGTTTAACCATTGTATGCCCTTGCAGGGTAGCAAAATATTTGGAATTTTCATAGACTGTGGGTTAGTGGCAAGCCAAAGGGAATGATCATTTTGGGTCACATTTCTGCATATCTTAAATGTAAAACATTCACCTACATAACAGTGTGATAAGTAAAACATATGTCTACACAGAAAACTGAATGCAAACATTCCCAGAAGAGTTATGTATAATACCCAAAACTGGAAATAACAAAAAACCTAGATCAATTAATAACGTGGTTATTCACAGAACCCAGTACTACTCAGCTATAAAAAAAAAAAAATTAACCCTTCACAAGCATTTATATTGAATCTCAAAATGATACTGTGGCATGGAAGAAACCAGTATTTGTTAAAATGTACACATCAAATAGTGCCTATAAAGTTATGAACAATATGAACTATTCTATTGTAAATAATGGATAATCCCTGAGTGTGTAGAGGGCCGAGAAAGTCAGAAAGAGAGATTATAACAGCGTAGTAGGAAAATAGTGGGTGTGGCAAAGGAAGGTATAGAGTTGTTAGTATGTAAAATAATACAAAAATTAATAATAATAATAAACGGAGATAAATGCTGCCCCGGCCAGTGTCCTCAGTTGGTTGGGTGTCATCCCATTCACAGACAGGTCTCTGGTTTGATTTCAGGTCAGTGAACATTCCCAAATGGAATTCCAGTTGTGGCGAGCAGGAGGCAGCAGATCTTTGTTTACCTCTCTCTTCCAGGCTCTCTCTCTCCCAAAAAAGGAATAAAATTATTTTCTATTATATTTTTTCAAAAAGAATAATCTCTGTGTTTTCCAAACATACAACTGTAAGCACATTGTTGCCCCACCCTGTGTAGGAGTTACAGGTGGTTTATGTCACATGTGACAGTTTCACAGCTTTCTCTCTAGGTCAGGGCTCACCAAATAGCACACATGAGAAAGGTGCACTTTGTTGCATGTGAGTTCTCATTTCCTGGGGGAACAGCCTTGCTTCAGTGGCAGCAAATGTTGTCAAGCAGGGAAGACTATTGCCATTGGAATCAGCAGGAATGCTGACTGGTTACGAAAGACACATCCTGGGACTGATTACAGGGTTATACTTCCTCTAGCTTTGAGTTCTTGCATGTTGAGCAACAACCTTGAGATCAACACCCTAAGGGGCCAGGGCAATGCACAAAACCATGAGATTACTTTATCTGCTAGTGATGCCAGCTACAGGAAATAGTGATGGAGGTCCTCAGAAAGTTCTCAAAGATCATACAAGCCACAGGACATGAAATAATTTCGATTTAAATCCAATAGAGGCACTTTTTAAATCCAGTTTAACCGCAGTGTCTGCCATGAATATGAAAACAGTGTTTATGTCCCAAGCTAATTCCACCTCAGTGTCTTACAACAAATGACAACAGCCTATGAAATCTCATACATCCTGTTGCATGGCCTCTTTGGAGCGTGTGGAGTGTAGTTCCCCTAAACATTGCTGACACTTATGTAATACATACTGTGAACAGAGAATATAATTCATATTGTTCACAGGATCACAATAAAGCAATCCTATTGAGGGCGACCATTGACCTCTACAATAAAAGAGGCACCTGACAGCACATTAGAAACACAAAGACATGCACACTTTCTCTGAAGGCCTTGGTCGGCAATACAAAATCAGCCAACACTGAACAAAGAGTGATTTTCTGCCATCAAGCTGTGCCTTCCTAAGCACATTAAGCATGAGATCACACCATATTGTTCACCTGACCATGCGGACAGAACACAACTTTCCTTTCAATCATCCCAGGGAGAGAATAGAACCAACGAAATTTAAGGTACAAAAGAAAATAGTCCTTTACATAAAGATCATAAACCCGAGCAAAGGACAGCAAGAGGTTTGCAGGTTGATGAATTGGAACATGAAACACGTCATCACAGCATAAAGGTGAGACCCACAATGTCCCTGAAAGAGGTAGCCCTTTTGGTGGAGGAAGTGGGCTCTGGACAAAACCTGGTTCAGGTCAATTCTCGGGTCAGAAATAAAGGAATGAAGATTCATCCAGGAGCTCGGAATATTCATAATTTTCTCAAGCACAACTCCATAGTATGCAGGGGTTGTGACGGATGCACACTCTTCAGGTGAGCCAGATGGTGGGGTGAAATATCTTCCAGACAAATTCTTCCAGTGACATAAATCCGGTTGTAGTCCTAAGTAGATTAACAAGTGTGCTCCAGTTTCTGAAAGTGTCACTTATACCTGAAACTTAGGAGGCATCTAGCAGAGTATATGTTCTGATAAAGGGGTTTGAATTCAGGTAAGTGGGTGTAAAGCTTCTCCTCTAGTGTTGTTATTCTGAGTGAGAAAGTAAAACATTCCCTGCACATTTAAAGCTTTTCTCCAGTGTGTACTCTCAAGTGTTGAACGAGGAAAGATTTGTAGCGAAAAGATTTCCCACATTCAATACACTCATGAGGCCCTTTTCCAGTGTGAACTCTGTGGTGTCGAATGAGAGTAGAGCTTGTGCTGAAGGACTTCCCACAGTCACTACACTCATACGGCTTTTCTCCAGTGTGAACTCTGTTGTGTTAAGTGAGGGTAGACCTTTGATGAAAGGACTTCCCACATTCACTGCACTCATACTATTTTTCTCGAGTGTGGATTCTGTAGTGTGTAATGAGGCTAGATTTTTGACTAAAGAACTTTCCACAATCACTACATTGATATGGTTTTTCTCCAGTGTGAACTCTCTGGTGGATGAGGAGGTGATTGTTCTGCCTAAAAGATTTCCCACATTCACTACATTTGTAAGGTTTTTCTCCAGTGTGAACTCTGTAGTGTTTAATGAGGTTAGTGTTTTCATGGAAGCACTTCCCACAAACACTGCATTGATATGGCTTTTCTCCAGTGTGAACTCTGTTGTGTTTAGTGAGGGTAGATCTTTGATGAAAGGACTTCCCACATTCACTACATTTGAAAGGTTTTTCTCCAGTGTGAACTCTGTAGTGTGTAATGAGGCTAGATTTTTGACTGAAGAACTTTCCACAATCACTACATTGATATGGTTTTTCTCCCGTGTGAACTCTCTGGTGGATAAGGAGGTGATTGTTCTGCCTAAAACATTTCCCACATTCACTACATTTGTAAGGTTTTTCTCCAGTGTGGACTCTGTAGTGTTTAATGAGGTTAGAGTTCTCATGGAAGCACTTCCCACAATCACTACATTGATGTGGCTTTTCTCCAGTGTGAACTCTGTAGTGTGTAATGAAGCTAGATTTTTGACTGAAGAACTTTCCACAATCACTACATTGATATGGTTTTTCTCCACTGTGAACTCTCTGGTGGATAAGGAGGTGATTGTTCTGCCTAAAACATTTCCCACAATCACTACATTTGTAAGGTTTTTCTCCAGTGTGAACTCTGTAGTGTTTAATGAGGTTAGAGGTCTCATGGAAGCACTTCCCACAATCACTACATTGATATGGCTTTTCTCCACTGTGAATTCTCTGGTGCAAAAGGAGGTGACCTTTCTGCCTAAAAGATTTCCCACATTCACTACACTCATAAGGTTTTTCTCCAGTGTGAACTCTGTGGTGGCAAAGGAGGTTAGACCTTTGACTGAAGCATTTCCCACAATCACTACACTGATGCGGCTTTTCTCCAGTGTGAACTCTCTTGTGGGAGAAGAGCTCATGATTGCGCCTAAATGATTTTCCACATTCACTACATTTGTAAGGTTTTTCTCCAGTGTGAACTCTGTTGTGTTTAGTGAGGGAAGACCTTTGATTGAACAGCTTCCCACAGTCAGTACACCGATAGGACTTTTCTCCAGTGGGAACTCTCCTATGTCTATTGAGGTTAAAGATAAATGAAGACACTTTCCCACATGTATTACACTTATCATTGACTTCTCCAGAGCAGATGCCCTGATGTTGCACAAGGTTCTGGATGTGGCAGGCAGCTTTTTCACATTCATCCCACTGGTGATGCCTTTTTCTGTTGAGAAATTCCTGTGAAATCTCACTATGACTGTGTGGGTCCTCAGTGTCAAGAGGGGCCTGGTGCTGGAGAAGCTGAGAGATGGCTGGGAAGTCTTCCCCAACCTCCTTACTAGTTGAAGGCAGCCCTGATAAGGAGAAGATGAAGTTGGTCACAAATGAGGCCTTGTCCACAGCTTCTTTCCAGGGCTTCTCTTCACTGGCTTCCCTCTGTTGATAAGGAGGGTTTGCACTGAAACAGAAGTCTCTCACACATGCGTCATTGAAGCAGGCTTTCTGCCCAAAGTCTGCTGCTTGTGACTCAGTCAGGTGCAGAATATCTTTGAACACAGAGAAACACCTCCCACAGAGAAGGGTCCTCTGAGTTACTGCAGCTGTCTGAGAAGCACTGACCTGTGACTCTCCTTGTACAGATACACTCTGTTCAGAACAGGCCTCCACATCATGCGTTTTATGCCCACAACCTGAAAACAGAAAAATGGTGATGAAATGAATGTCGACTGTGGTGACAGGGAGAAGTGTCATTACGAAAGTGTGTCAAACATATAACATATTGGTTTCATGAAACTGTCTGACAGTAAAATATCTGAAGGAAATATTGATAAGATGCTGCTGTGAATATCTGGGCCTCTGAAGATCACCATACAGGGAAGACCTCAAACAAAATATGAAACAGCATGGCAAGCACCACAAGGAACAGAAGCTGGATCGTCTGCTCATGGGTCTGCCTACAGTGCTCAACAGGGCTTGTCTGCTGGTGACATGGGCCAGCTGTGCAGAAGGTTGCTTGCATCTAATTCCACGTAAAATTCAAGAAACAAGAAGCTTGTGTCAGGGTCTAGTGAAGCATGTGTGTGCACCTCATAACACATATGCAGGTCAATATTTGACAATACTGCAGAGCGAGCAGTTCAGAGGAACAGGTGATGTAAAAGGGAAAAAGGGGAAGGAAACCAGAAACCAGGAAGGCACAGATTAAAAGACAAGTCAGGGAACTCTCAGGCATGGGAATGAAATGGTAGAAATGAGCTGTTGCCAGCGGCACTTCAACCTAAAGTCTGTTGGACATGAGCAGTTACCCGGTATGATCTAAAACCACCCTTATTTCATACCTCCCCCAAGTTCCAACTCAAGAGGACCAGGAAACTCTTTATATCATCCTACCTGTCCACCCTGTGAAAAATCAGGGTTCTCCTTGCACCTTCTACTGTACAAGCACACAAAACACAAACATTCTGAGTATTAGTGAAGGAAAACAGAGATGAGTAGCCAGCACTGACCCTGAGTAAGACAGCATGCAATAGTATTCAGGGAACAGAATATTACGAACCTTAAAAGGAGGTCTTTCAAGAACCGCCCATGGTTCATGCAAGTAAAGACCATAACATGGCACACTTAGTCACAAAGAGCCTATAGCTGGAGGAATGGTGCAAATGGAATCCATGGATGTGGACATAGACACCCTCCCAGACAGAGAAAGTGCAAGCTGGTCCCATTGAGTTGTTTGTAACAATCCTGACTCCCAGACACTTCCTGCACCATTTGAGGCTATGGAAGTGAGGGATATTCATGGAGACCTTTGCTCAGGTCTCTCCAAATTACTCAGCACTCTCAGCCACAGCACATTAGACAGGACAATGGGGAAAACAAGTACAGCCCATGGTCTGGCTGTGAGAGCTATATCCAGAGAAGAAAGGAAGAGAGGATGTCACCACCAGACACTAGGAGAGATGTGAAGGTCTTACCTACAGATGAGACCAGTGCAAAAACTTCTACCATCATCTTGCAGTACAGACGTCTCTGAGCCTCATCAAGGAGCCCCCACTCCTCCTCAGAGAAGGTGATGGCCACATCCTCAAACTTCATCTCCTGTCACAATTGGCACAGTTCAGTCCATGATGAGCTTCTCTCTTAGGATCTTATGTTCATAATACTCCCCAACAACCACATCCTCCTGCTCCCTTGACTACTCTCATCAGAAAAGATACAGGCCTTGGTCCCATCAAAGTCTCTCTCTCCTTCTGTTCCTACTGATGCTGTGTCTTCCCCACTAAATAAGGGCAAATGAGCTTGTAGATGATACCATGCTCTGGAGCACACATGAAGGCCACACCCCTTTTCCATACAGTGGGTGTCATGAACATAGGGTGGGGAGCCATGGTATCCATAATAAGAGTGTGAGTGATTTGACACTGTTCTTGACTGGCAGTAACCTTGTTGTGTCCCGATTCAGGGTATCACAAGGTTATGGTATCACGCTTCAACCTTTTGAATCCAATCCCAGGGTGCTGAGGCCATCAATTTGCACTACCTGCTACACATAGTTCTTTGAACCACACTGCACACACAGTTGCATTCCTAGAGGCACAACATCAAAGGTAACACAAATGTGCTATGATGAGCAGTTTATTTCCTAATCATCTTCTTTTCCAAAATTCTAATCCACCACCTCAGTAATGTATTTCTCTCTCACCCTTCTCCCCTCTCCATGTCAGTGGATATTTTCAAGACAAGAGGACACTGATGTATGCCATCTCATTCCTATTGATCACTGTAACAGCCCTCAACAACAAAAGGCAGGTGTGCACATGAATTTCACTGAAGCTCTGGGCCAGGAATGCAGCACCACAACATGCCCTCTTTTCAGGAATTAATCTGACATTCACCATATCATATTTCCAGACATCACCAGAAATGGACTCAAACTTCATTCCCTCTTATGTCAATGTCAGGGCCATTTAACTATGAAAGCACATGAGAACACCAAGGGCACATCACGCTTTCTCCCACACCTATCTCACACCTACACTCCCACACCCACAGCACTCAGGGTGATTTCCTTGACTTCCTACTCATTACTCAGCATGTGTAAATTAGTGTCTGCTTGGCAAATTCAAACAGGATTAAGTTCTACACCAACTCTGAGAGTCCACACTCATTGAAGCAGCCTTGAGTTCTGCTATGAAGGCCTCCCTCCCTGATTGTGTTTTCCTTCAACCTCAATAACTGAGAACCACATCAGATCTGAGATATCCAGAGGCCACCTCCACTGGTGCTGCACCTGATCTCCCTTCTCCAGTCACAGCCTTTAGCACTCAAGTCCCATCACCTAAGGTCCTCTAGCCCATACCCAGTGAGTCTCACAGATGCCCACTCATGCCACTCAGCAAATCAACGTGATTGAAGACAACAGCTCAGATTAAAGCTCAATCAAAATCCTGGTGTGTGTTTAACCCGTGAATATGCAACAGCTGCAGTCTCATCTTGTTTGATTCACTCTTTGGTTTCCAATTTAAAAAGAAAGAAAATGATCCACAACCACACCCTGGTCCCTACATTCCCAACTACATTTTAGAGAAGTTTTTATTCTGAACTGCTCCTCAGAGTTCCAGATGCTCATGAACTACTCCCTGAAATATCGGTAACCCTAACAGGTAAAATATAAAAGTTTTGGTATCCCCAATGAACATTACAGTTCCCACTATGAATATCTGCATCTCAGCTGACACGGTCCTTCCATACCTCCCGTTGCCAAATGCAAACCTTCACAACATCCCTGACTCTTACCTCTCTGTCTACCTCCAAATTAGGTAATCCAGGTGGCCACATATAGAACACTAATACAGAATTCAACTGCTTATTTCACCTCCACAGCCACTATCATGGGCCAGTTACCAGAAAATTCATCAAGACTATTACAACAGCTTCCATCCTAGTCTTTCTACCGCCTACATCCCATCTATAGTTCATCATGCTGCAGCCACAGGAGGTCCCACCTGCCTCCATTGCTCCAAATATCCCAACACCTACAGAACAGATTTCCAAGTTGTCACAAAGCTGCTCAAGACCTGACTCCTGTCCCATTGTTACCATTTCCTAATTAAAAGGAAAAAACGGGGGACACCATAGGGTTTCTGAATGAGCTCCGTCTTCACTCTGAGTCTTTGCACACATAGGACCCTATGCCTGGAAAATCCTCTCACATCCCATTCCACTGGTTGCCAATAACAGGGACCATACATAGGACCCTAGACCTGGACTTAGAATTCTGGGCTTGGTGTCTCATCAAGGTCTCGAGGTCCCAGGGCTAGAAGAGTGGGTGTACGATCCCAGGACCCCACTACCTCAGAGGCCACAAGAGTGTGAGGCCCTGAGATCAGTCCCACAACCCAGTCCCCAAAGCGGCTCTGCACCTGCAGGAACCTGTGGGAACGGAAGGCCTGTGGAGGGCCTGGCACCCACCGCCAGGACCCAGGGGCTCAGGCTGCTCAGGGCCCTGGCCCAGCTCCGGGTGATGCCCGCATCCCTCAGGGCTCAGGCCTCAGGCCTCAGTGCACACCCAACTAGTTACCTTATCATTTACAAGACTTCTCCTTCCCGTCCCTCACTGCTGTCCTCTCTCTTCTAGTATGCCCTTCCTCTGAGAAGTTTTGAGAAAAGGTTGGAACCCTAACTCACACTATGTCCCTCTCTGGTTCACAGCCATGGATGGCAGCAGCTTCCTGAAAATGAAGTAAAACTCCTCACACAGAACTTTGCTTCATCTTCTTTGTTGCCTTTACGCATAAAACAGGCCAAGGTTTCCCCAATCCTCCCTCCTCAGTAACACCACCACGGCCTTACACGGTGGCCTTTCAGCCTGTCACCCTCTCCCACCCAATCACACCATGAGCACCCTAACCAACTCACTGTTCCGGCGCTGAGACCTGGGCTGCAGGACGGGAAAGGCACCCACAGCCGAGCCTGGAGGGAAAATGAGGTGAGGCCGCGTTGGACTCTGGCAGGAGAAAGTAGTTTGGGAGGCACGGAGGACTCAATCACGGCCTGTTGTGGCTCAACCAGCCTCAGACACACCCTGCGCTGCGGGAACACTGCCTCTGAGGCCTCGTGACCCAGCACTGGAGCCTCTGATTCTGTGAACACACTGCAAAGGTCAAATTCACCACCAGGAGAAAGACCCTGGAGGTCAAGCTCCAACCAATGAGCACAGGGATAATGTGCCTCTCCTGGGCTTCCATTGGCTAAACCCAGCCATCCTTAGCACATGGCCCTTTGGGTAATGTAGCAATCTAGCCTCCCATGGGGCACTAGGATCCCAGTCACTCACTGACCATTGCGAATATTGTTCTGGGGCGTCCAAGTGGCACTGGGAACTGACAACTTAGGTTTTAGGGGCTGGCCACAGGTTTCTGGGGAGTGTTGTCTACAAAACTGAACTCTTGTTTAGAAACATTATTTCAGATTCCGTGATGCTTAGAATGCTCCCTCAGGTGAAAAGTATTATTTCAATTATTCCTGAAGACTACAAATCTAAATGGATAAATATATGTAAAGATATTTTAATTGACTTTTACAGAGAGACGGAGAGAAACACAGACTGGCTGCCTCCTACACGACCCCCTAATGGGATGCAGCCCATTACCACAGCAGGTGCCCGCAAATAAGAACTGAACTGGCAATCATTCTGTGCATGGGACTACACTCAACAAACTGAGCCACTCCAGCATGGCTTTTTTTTTTTTTTTTTTACATCAAAATACGACATTATTAAAAGAAAAAGCAGGCTATGAGACAATATATGTAATCCTATCCTATTCGTTTAAAATGAAAATTTGGAAGAATACATAGACCAAAACATTGATAGTTCCTACATTGTCTCTATGTCTGTGGTCAGTACACACTGTGACGTTAAGGAGCTAACAGTTACTACAGGTGCCAGGCCCTGGATTCAATGCTTTACCTACATTATTATTTCATTTAATCCTCTCTGCAACCTGAGGTGGTTTAACCATCTATTTAATGTGGAGGAAATCCAGGCTCAGAGACTCAATATAAATTGACTGATTGTAGAGTTAATAAAGGCAGGGCTGGAAGTCAAACCCAGGTGTCTCCAACAACAGAGTTCTGGCTTCTAATGTTAGGCTCTGCTGCCTCCTAGAGGGTAGAATAGGGGATGCGTTCCCGTTAGGACAGGTAGATGTTATGGTGGGTAACAATCAGCCCCAAAGTTTTAGTGGCTTAGAGTAAAGAAGGTATCTTTCCTGTTCACAGCACATGAACACCCTGGTTCTCCTGGAATCAGGATAAAGGAGCAGCCAACATGTAGGTTCCTGCTGGGTGTTATCAGAGATGGACAGAGAGGGTGGCCCGTCTTACTGGTCCCAGACTCCTCTGTTAGAGGTGACAGGCTGGACTTTCACCACATTTCCTTGGTCAAACCATATCACTGGCTGCAGCCAACATCAGGGTCAGTAGCAAAAGCTGACCTACTTGATGGCCCCCTCTTTTGGGGGACTGTGCAGGGGCAATAGAGAGGAGTGGGGATTGGTAGGAAATGACAGTGTAAGTCAGTCAGGATGCTTTGCTTTCTCCTCTTCCACCTAGACTTTGTCTCCGAGCTGCCCCAAACCCAACATTCATAGAAGTGAACTTCAAAAAAAGGAGTTTGGCCCTAACTGGTTTGGCTCAGTGGATAGAGCGTCGGCCTGTGGACTGAAAGGTCCCACGATTGATTCCGGTCAAGGGCATGTACCTGCATGTTATCATGTTGAGACCAACCCTCTCCTGCTGGGAAGGCTTGTATTGCAGAATGTTCTCCCCATTGAAAATACACAGCACCCTTTCCTGGAAAATGCATGCAACCTCCAGGATGGCAGGGAAGTGAGGGTGGGGAGGGTGTGTGCTTTATTTTTAATAAAATCCAAGAAGAAAATCACCCCAAAAATACAAAAATAGACTCAAAGAACATCAATGGGTCTCAGGGTTGTATGTGGACTTGCTAGAGGCAGACTTTTCCTAAGGTGAACTGATTTTTGGCTCAAAGCATCAGGGAGCTTCTCCCAGATAAAGGAGATTCAGTTGCAGCGGGCCTGGGGACGGGGAGAGCAGGTTGGAGAGACCTCTGGATGGAGACAGAAGAACCCTGGCCAGCTCTTCTCAGGCAGACACAGAATTCCAATCCCTCCCAGCAGCCTGCCTTGGGCTCCTCTCTGCCAGCTCCTGGGCAGGACACAGCATGCCCAGCTGCAGGGGGAATATCTCGAGCAAAGGAAGGAGAGAGGGAGGAAAGGTGGGCTGTGCCGGCAGAGCCCCATCTTAGAGAAGAAGGGTGGATGGATTTTTTTTTTGAGAGAGAGAGTGGGAGGGGGATGAAAGAGAGAGAAACATAATGACTGGAAGCCTCCCACACCAGCCGAAATGGTGGGCTGGGAATCAAATGTGCAAAATACAACCAAAGAGTCATGTGGTCTTTATTTCAAGGCCTTGGGCAGTAATGCAAAGAAAATTGTACAAAAAGGATTCTCTGCCATGAATCTATCCTTTCTGAAGCACAGAAAGTTTGAGATCCCCACAATATCTGTTAAGTCTACATGCTGACAGATCAAAATTGTGCTTTCAAAGCAACACAGCAGTGAAAAAAACCAACAAATTTAAAGGTACAAAAGCAAAATCACATTTACAAAAACATCATATACCAGAGCAGTGTACAGCAATCAGTTTACAACAATTCATCACAGTATAAGGTGAGAGTTACAATGTCCCTGAAAGAGGTAGCACTTCTTAGCTGAGAATGGGGTTTTGGACGAATCCTGGGTCAGGTGAATTTCCTAGTCAGAGAGAAAGGAATGAAAATCCTGCCAAGAGCTCAGAGTCTTCATAATTCACTTAAGCACAAGGGAGAACACAGAATTCCTTTTCCCTGAGCACGCAGGGGTGGTGACTGATGCACACTGTTCAGGTGAGCCAGGTGGTAGAGGAGGTCACTTCAGCCACAATCACTCGCAGTGACATCAATGAGGTAGGAGTCCTCAGAAGTTAGCAAGTGCAATGCAGCTCCTTCAAGCCTCACTTGTACCTCAAACTTACGAGGAATTTCGCACAGTGTATGTTCAGATAAAAGGGGTTTATATTCAGGTAAATGGATTTAAGTCTCCTTCAGTGTTGTAGTGAGAAAGATAAACCATCCCCTGCACAGTTAAGGCTTTTCTCCAATGTGAACTCTCAGATGTCTGACAAGGCTAGGTTTGCAGCGAAAACATTTCCCACATTTACTACACTCATATGGCTTTTCTCCGGTATGCACTCTGTGGTGTTGAATGAGGGTAGACTTTTGCCTAAAGAACTTCCCACAATCACTACATTCAAAAGGTTTTTCGCCAGTGTGAATTTTCTTATGTTCAGAGAGGTGACAGCTTCTCCTGAAGGACTTTCCACAATCAGTACACTCATAAGGCTTTTCTCCAGCGTGAACTCTCTTGTGGTCAAGGAGGTTAATATTGTAGCTAAGAGACTTCCCAGAGTCAGTACACTCATAGGGTTTTTCTGCAGTGTGAACTCGCGTGTGGTCAAGGAGGTTAATGTAGCTAAAATATTTCCCACAATCAGTACACTCATAGGGTTTTTCTCCACTGTGAACCCTCTTGTGGGTAAGGAGGTCATTATTGGTCCTAAAAGATTTCCCACATTCACTACACTCATAAGGTTTTTCACCAGTGTGAAATCTGTGGTGTAGAATAAGTGAATTCCTTTGCCGGAATGACTTTCCACAATCACTACACTCATAAGGCTTTTCTCCAGTATGAACTCTGTAGTGTTTAGTGAGGTTCCCCTTTAGTCTAAACAACTTCCCACAATTACTACATTCAAAAGGTTTTTCTCCAGAGTGAACTCTCTTGTGGTTAAGGAGTGAATTATTGATCCTAAAAGATTTCCCACAATTAGTACACTCATAGGGTTTTTCTCCAGTGTGAACTCTCTTATGGTTAAGGAGGTTAATATTGCTGCTAAAAGATTTTCCACAATCAGTACACTCATAGGGTTTTTCTCCAGTGTGAACACGGTGGTGTTCAGTGAGTTGAGAGCTTTGCCTGAAGGACTTTCCACAATCACTACACTGATATGGCTTTTCTCCAGTGTGAACTCTCTTGTGGTTAAGGAGATTACTATTGTTCCTAAAGAATTTCCCACAATCAGTACACTCATAGGGTTTTTCTCCAGTGTGAACACGGTGGTGTTCAGTGAGGTGAGACCTTTGCCTGAAGGACTTTCCACAATCACAACACTGATATGGCTTTTCTCCAGTGTGAACTTTCTTGTGGTTAAGAAGCACATTATTGCTCCTAAAAGATTTCCCACAATCAGTACACTCATAGGGCTTTTCTCCAGTGTGAACACGGTGGTGTACAGTGAGGTGAGACCTTTGCCTGAAGGACTTCCCACAAACAGTGCACTCATAGGGCTTTCTTCTAGTGTGAATTCTTCCATGTTGAATGAGGTTAAAGCTTCCTCTAAAAACTTGCCCACATTTGTTACTGTCATAGTTCACTTCTCCAGAGCAGGAACCCTGAAGCTGAACAACTTTCTGGTTGTGGCTGCCTAATTTTTCACAGTCACAAGTCTGCTGAAGATTTTTTCCACCAAAATATTCCTGTGAAATCTCACTGCCACTGTGCGGCTCCTCAGTGTTGAGAGGGGCCTGGTGCTGGAAAAGCTCTGACATGGCTGAGAAGACTTTCCCAACTTCCCTATTAGTTAAAGGCACCCAAGGTAAGTAGAAGCTGCACCTGGTCACAAACGAGGCCCTGTCCACAGCTTCTTTCCAGGGCTTCTCTCCACTGGCTTCCCTATGTTGTTGGGGAGGGTTTGCACTGAAACAGAAGTCTCTCACACATGCGTCACTGAAGAAGCCTTTCTGCACAAAGTCTGCTGCTTGTGACTCAGTCAGGTGCAGAATATCTTTTAACACTGAGACACACCGCTTACACAGATGGGTCCTCTGGATTGCTCGAGCTGCCTTAGAAGCCCTGACCTGTGACTCTCCTTGTATAGATATGGTCTTCTCAGGACAGACGTCCTCATCATCCGTTTTATTCCAGCAACCTGAAAACAGAGAAATGAGGAGGAACTGATTGTTGACTGTTGTGATAGGGGAAGTCCCATTGCTACAGCATTATGCATATTATACATGGGTTCTATGCAATTGTCTGAAAATAACAGATGTTCAGGAAGGATTATTAAGAAGCTGCTGTGAAGGTCTGCACCTCTGAATGTCACAAAACAGGGAAGACCTCACCAGAAACATGACACACACATGGCAAGGACCACATGAAAGAGAAGATGCATCTCCAGCTCAGTCTTCTGCTAAGAGTGCTCAGCAGGGCTGGTCTGCTGAAGATAGGGGCAAGCTGTGCAGAAGGTTGGTTATGTCTTATTCCAAGTAAAATTCAATAAATGAGTAGCAGGGGTTCGAGAACTACTTAAGCATGTATGTGCACCTCATAACACATGTGCAGGTACATGTAGGAGAATACTGCAGAGGGAGCAGTGCAGAGGGACAGGTGATGCAAAAAGGTGACAAAGGTGAAGGTAGCCAAACGCCAGGAAGTCACAGATGAAATGCAAGTCAGCAAAGTGTCAAGTATGGAAAAGAGAAGGCAGAAATGGGGTGTAGTCAGTGGTGCCTGCCCCTAAACACTGTTGGAAATTAGCTGGTTCCTGGTACCATCTGACCACCACCATTATGTCATACCTTCCCCCCAGTTGTCACTCGGCATGCCCAGACCTCCTCTGAGACCATCTTGCATGTTCACCATAAGAGCAAACCAGATTTCTCCCTGAATCTTCTACTCTACCAATGCATAAACCCTAAATAATCCAAGTATTAATGATAGACAACAGAGGAGAGCAGCCTGCTTTGTCCTAGAGCATTTTGGCCCCAATAGTACTCAGCTAAGGTAATAATACAAGGAACAATTGAAGAAGGGTCTTACAAGAATAGCTCATGGTTAATGTATGTGAAGCACATAACCAGGCACAGGCGGTCACAAAACACCTTTCCCTAGAGGAAGGGGGAAGAAGGGAATAAATGTGGATATTGTCACCCTCCCAGGGAGAGGAAGAGGAAGATGGGACCTGTTAAGCTGCCTATAAGACTCCCGAATCCCAGACACTTTCTGCACTTTTTGAAGCAATGGGGGTTAGGGATGGTACTAGATTCCATTGGTAAGGGCTCTCCCCACAGCTCAGCTCCAGAAGCTACAGCACATTTGATAAGACAGGGGCAGAAATCAGCAAAACACTCACCACAGAACTCTGGGACAATGTGAAGCTCTTACCTGCAGATGAGACAATTGCAAACACTTCCAGCATCACATCGCAGTACAGAAGTCTCTGAGCCTCATCAAGGAGCCCCCACTCCTCCTGGGAGAAGGCGATGGCCACGTCCTCAAATTTCATCTCCTGTCGTAATGGGGACAGTTCAGTCCATGATCAGCTTCTCTCCTAGGCTTTACTTTCGTCATAGGTCCCACTCTCCATAACCATCTGCTCCCTCCACTCCCCACATCACAGAAAATATCAGACCTTGCATCCACCAGAGTCACTCTCTCCTTATATTCCTACTCATACTGTGTCTTCCCACAGCAATAAAGCAGATGCCCAGATTGATTATACCTGACCTCAGGGCCTCACATTTAGGATCAATGCAATGGTTGTCACCAATATAGGGTACGGGTAAATGTTGGCCATGAGCAGAGATGTGAGTGATTTGACACTGGTCTTGTGGGGCAATATTCTTTTTGTCCAACACATTCTTCCTCCAAGTCCCGAAAAACATGGCATGACTCGTCATACTTTTGATTCCATCCTAGGGTGCTGAAGCCAACACTTTGTGTTACCTGTTCCACATAATTCTTTGTATCACACTTCTATCATGCAGCTTCATTCCCAGAGTCACAACTTCAAAGATAACACAAATATGACATGAAGAAGAGGGGATGTTTTCTAATCAGCTTCTTTTCTTTTCTTTTTAATATATTTTATTGATTTTTTTTCACAGAGAGGAAGTAAGAGGGAGAGTTAGAAACATCAATGAGAGAGAAACATCAATCAGCTGCCTCCTGCACACCCCCTACTGGGGATGTGCCGGCAACCAAGGTACATGCCCTTGACCGGAATCGATCCTGGACCCTTCAGTCCGCAGGCCGACTCTCTATCCACTAAGCCAAACCGGTTAGGGCCTAATCAGCTTCTTTTCAACATTCTAACTCACCTCCTCTGTAATGTATTTCTCTCTTAGCCTTCTCCCTTCCCCAAGCCAGTAGAGATTTTCAAGCCCAGTTGACACTTTGCATTCCTATTGATCACTGAATCAGCCCAACAACAACAGGCACATGTGCACCTATATGACACCTAAATTCTGGATCTGGCATGTAGCCCCACAACACCTGTCTTTTCAGGAATTACCCTAAAATTCCCCATGTTGTATCATCCAGTTATCACCAGAAATGGAGTCAACCTAATTCCCTCTATGTCAATATCAGGGATCTGTGGCCATGAATTCACACTCCCTCTCCAAGAGTACATCACTCCTTCTACCACACCTCTCTCACACCTGCACTCCCGTAGCCCCAGCTCCCATAGGCATCTCCTTGGTCTTAGTCATTACTCAGCATGTGTGTTCCAGAGAATGCATGGCAAGTTCAAACAGTATCAGGTACTAACCTGACTCTGATTGCCCACACCCAAGACACAGCCTTCAGTTCTGCTATGAAGGCCTCCATCCCAACTTCTTTTTTCCTTCCACCTCACCTATTGAGAACCACATCAGATCTCAGTTATCCAGAGCCCACCTCTAATGTTGCTGCAGTTGATGTCCCTTCTACACTCATAGCCCTCAGTACTCAAGTCCTCAGTACTCAAGTACTATGGCCCTCTACCCCATGCCCAGTGAGTCTCACAGATGCCCACTCAGGCCCATAAGCTAATCAACCAAACTAGATTCAACACACCAGGCCACACAAAGGGTCACAAGAAATCCTGGTGAGTATTTAAGACAGCGGTTCTCAACCTGTGGGTCGCAACCCCTTTGGGGTCGAACAACCCTTTCACAGGGTTCGCCTAAGACATCCTGCATATCAGATATTTACATTACGATTCATAACAGTAGCAAAATTACAGTTATGAAGTAGCAACAAAAATAATTTTATGGTTGGGAGTCACCACAACATGAGGAACTGTATTAAAGTGTCACGGCATTAGGAAGGTTAAGAACCACTGGTTTAAGAAGTAAATACGCACCAGCCACAGTCCCACCATTTTTGTATTACTCTTCTACCTCCAATTAATAATAATAGTAAAAAAAAGGTGGTCTACAACTCCTCCCTGGTCCACACTCCTTACTATTTTTTTAAGTAGTCTTCATCTTGAACTACTCCTCAGAGTACCAGATGGTCATGCACTGGTCTCTGAAATATCTCATACCCTAATAGGAAAAAATAAAAGATGTTATATTCCTCATGAACATGACTGTTCCCACTATGAATTTCTCCATGTCAGTTGATGGTGCTTTCATACTGGCAGGTGCTAAATTCAAACCTTCACATCATCTCTGATTTTTACCCCTCTCCAATCCTCAAAATTAGAAAATCCAGGTGGCCACACCTAAATCACTGATCCATAATGCAACTGCTTCTTCCACATCCACAACCACCACTGAGCTCCAGGTACCATCACACTCACCAAGACCATCACAGCAGCTTCCATCCTAGTCTTCCTACCACCGTCCTCACCCCCATATTGTGCATCATGCTGCAGTCACAGGAGTCTAATGAGACCTGGGACACATCACCTGCTCTACTGCTCCAATGACCCCAGTGATCCCATCACCAGCAGAACAGAAACCCAAGTTGTCACAAAGCTCCTCTGGACTTGATTCCTGTCCCACTGTTTCCAGTTCCTATTTTTAAACAATGCACACCTGCTCGTCCCTCAATCAGCTTAGTCTTCACTTCAAGCCTTTCCTCATTCTGGAACCCATGCATGGAAGGACCTATCACCCACAATTCCACTGGATGCCAAAATCAGGTGCCACTCACGTGAGCCTTGACCTGGACTTAGGTTTCTGGGCTTGGTGTCCCTTCAAGGTCCCCAGGTCC
The DNA here is from genome assembly GCF_963455305.1 of Plecotus auritus. Lineage (NCBI taxonomy): Eukaryota > Metazoa > Chordata > Mammalia > Chiroptera > Vespertilionidae > Plecotus > Plecotus auritus. Next base: position 1,133,078 of record NC_137785.1, on the reverse strand, counting down.
AAGGTCCCCGAGAAGAGCGGCTGGACAGTCCCAGGACCCCACAACCTCAGAGGCCACGATAGTGTGAGGCCCTGACATCAGCCCCACAGCCCAGCCCCTCAGCGGCTCTGCACCTGCAGGAACCTGTGGGGACGGAAGGCCTGTGGAGGGCCTGGCACCCACCGCCAGGACCCAGGGGCTCAGGCTGCTCAGGGCCCTGGCCCAGCCCCGGGGCCGGTGACGCCCGCACCCCTCGGGGCTCAGGGTCCCTCTGTGGTTCCCACCGCCCACAGCCCCGTCCCCTGAGGAGGAAGGGACGCTCCTCCCGGAACCGCCTCTCCTCCCCTCTGTCGCCTTTAGACACAAACAGGCCTGGGCTCCCCACCTCCCGGCTCAGCCCCCCACGGCCTTCCCCGGGGCATCGCAGCCCGTCGCCCTCCTCCCCTCACCCCCTGCGTCCCCCACGGGCACTCACTGCTCTGGGCGCTGCGACCTGGGCTGCGGGGCCTGAGCGGCGCCGGCCCCGAGGCTGGAGGGCCGATGGGGTGACGCCGAGTGAACGCTGTCAGCGGAGAGGAGGCGGGAGGCACGGGGACCCCAGTCCCGCTGGTTGGGGGTCACCCGGCCTCAGACTCACCCTGCCCAGCGGGACGCCGCCTCCCGCACCTCCTCCCACTCGCCACCAGAGCGCTGACGCTGTGCCTCTGTGAACCCGCAGAACAGGCCAAAATGGCCGCCAGGAGCAGGACGCAGGAAGTCCCGCCCTAACCGGATGTGCAGGCACCGAAATGGTCCTTCCATCCTCTGACTCCAGCGCAATGCTTTCTGGGTAATGAAGTTTTCCCAAATACCCAGCCAATGGCCCAGGTGAGTGTAGGTGTTGAGGCAGCGCAAGTGGTGCCGGGAGAGAAAAAATGGGGCTGGAGGTCTGGGTGACCGGCACCCACTGACCGATCTCTGAGGGGAGGGGACGGAGACCTGGAATAGATCCACCAAAGAATGGCTATACAGGGGAAATGGGGACATCTGTAATACTACCAACAAAAACACATACAGATATTAAAAACAAAACTTTTTTAAATCCTATAGCCCAGCTGGTGGGGCTCAGTGGTGGACCATCGACCTATGAACCAGGAGGTCATGGTCAGGGCACATACATGGGTTGCAGGCACAATTCCCAGGGAGAGGGGAGGGACAGGAAGCACCTATTAGTAACTCTCTCTCATCATTGATGTTTCTCTCTCTTCCTCTTCCTTCCTCCGTAAAATCAATTTAAAATATTTTTTAAATGTATGGTTTAAATCAATGGTACTTAAACCAAACTTTAAAATAGCTTTAAAACTTGAGGATCCCAGTAATTTTAAACTGTGTTGTTAGGACAGTTCTAGAGCAGCCGAAACCGGTTTGGCTCAGTGGATAGAGCGTCGGCCTGCGGACTGAGGGGTCCCGGGTTCGATTCCGGCCAAGGGCATGTACCTTGGTTACAGGCACATCCCCAGTAGGAGGTGTGCCGGAGGCAGCTGATCGATGTTTCTAACTCTCCCTCTCCCTTCCTCTCTGTAAAATATCAATAAATTATATTTTTTTTTAAAAAAAAAAGTTCTAGAGCATATGTGTTGCTACTGTATGAGTTTGTTGGAAATAAAATACAATGATGTTCTAGTGAAAGATCTCATCACATCCGTGTCCAATTCTATCATTCTGGAAGTTTAAAACTGACCATGCTGAGAGTACTTACGCCAGGGAAATTCACAAATGCTACAATCGTAGACTTCACTTAATGTATTAATGAATGCTTAGACTTAAATAAGAGTGGCTCTGAATGCTACCAATGCAGATTAAATGTATAAGTATCTACACTAATAAAAGACAAAGATGCAAAGAGACCATACCAGCTGGTCAGTAGTGAGTATGCAAATTAACCCAACAAAATGGTGGGTTAATTCGCATAAGCAAGCATGGAGCGAAGACTGAACACTGAAGACTGAAGGCTTGGCTCCGCTGTGGCCCAGGTCCCGGGTGCCAGAGGAAAACCGGTGCCGGCAGACAGGGGAAGGAAGGCTTATTGCATAAATCTTCGTGCAACGGGCCTCTAGTATGGTATAAGTTGGCTTAATTTGTACATAGCAATTACAACTGAGTAAAAGGATTTTCCTGTCAGGATTCAGAACCTATGGTTGAATATGGCAAAGGAGTCACTTGAGTCACTGAGGAATGAGGGGAATTTAAGCAGATGTTGTAGATGCTGCACAGTCCTCCTTCAGTTAAAATAATCCATTTATTTAGACAATTTTAAAAAGATTCTCAGCAGACATTCTAATAAAGCAGATAAATACAGTGCAAATAAATGTATAAAAAATATTCACCATAAACAATTTTTAGGTAGATGGAATTAAAACGAAAACAAGTTAACATTATATACATTTCCAGGGTTACTATTTGAAAAGAGTAAGCATAGTATGCCCTTGCAGGGTAGCAGAAAATTGGAATTTTTATATTCTGTGGGTTAGGGGGAAGCCAAAGGAAATGACCATTTTGGGTCACAGTTATGCATATCTTAAATATAAAACACTCACCTACACAACAGTTTGATAAGTAAAACATATGTCTATGTAGAGAACTGAATGCACACATTCCCAGGAGATTTATGTATAATGCCCCAAAACCTGGAAATAACAAAAAACATAGCTCAATAGAAAAAGTGATTATTCATGGAATAAGTAAATCATCTTTTCCTATAAGCATTTGTGTTGAATCTCAAAATGACTGTGTAGCATGGAGGAAACCAGTCTTTTTTAAAGAGTACACACCAAGTAGTGCCTATAAAATTATGAACAATATGAACTATTTTATTGTAAAAAAGGAAAATCCATGACTGCAGAACCAAAAATGTCAGAAAGAACGATTATAACAGCATATTAAGAAAATGTACGATGTGGCAAAAATTGGTTTAGAGTTCATGGTATGGAAAATAATATATTAACTAATAATAATGATGATAATAATAATAATAATAATGATACAGAAATAGACTCTGCCCAGACCAGTGTCCTCAGTTGGCTGGGTGAGATTTCACTGAGTGAACAGTCTCTAGTTTAATTCCAGGGCAGTCCACATTCCCAAATGGATCCCAGTAGGGGGCCGGCAGGAGGCAGCAGATCTATATTTATCTCTGTCTTCCCCTCTCTTAATGTCTCTCTCCCCAATAAGAATAAAAGTATTTTGTAAAATTTCTTTAAAAGAATAATCTCTGTGTTCTCTCAACTTACAACTGTAAGCCTATTGTTGCCCCACCCTGTGTAGGAGTTACAGGTGGTGTATGTCACATGTGACAGTTTCACAGCTTTATCTCTAGGTCAGGGCTCACCAAATAGCACACATGAGAAAGGTGCACTTTGTTGGATGTCAGTTCTCATTTCCTGGGGGACCAGCCTTGCCTCAGTGGCAGAAAATGTTCTCAAGTAGGGAAGACTATTGCCATTGGAACCAACAGGAATGCTGACTGGTTACAAAAGACACATCCTGGGACTGATTACAGCATTATCCTTCCTCTAGCTTTGAGGTCTTGCCTGTTGAGCAACAACCTTGAGGTGAATATTCTAGATAGGCCAGGGGAATCCTGACGAGGTGATTTTTCTGCCTAAAAGATTTTCCACATTCTCTAGAAAAACATTAGATTATTTTCTCTGCCATTGATTCCATCTAAAGGAAATAGTGATGGAGGTCCTCAGAATGTAATCAAAGATCATACAAGCCACAGGTCCCAGTGTAATTTTGGACTTATGTCCAGAAGAGGCACTTTTCATCTAGTTTAACTGCAGCGTCTGCTATGAATATGCAATCAGTGTCTCTGTCCCAATACTAATTCCACCTCAGGCTTACAACAAATGACACCAGCCAACGAAATCTCACAAATCATCATGCATGGCCTCTTTGGAGCATGTGAACAGTAGTTCCCCTAAACATTGCTGACATATATGTAATACATACTGCGAACAGAGAATATAATTCATATTGTTCACAGCAGCACAATATAAGGCCACCAGTTCAGGGCGACCATTGACCTCTACAATATAAGAGGCACCAGACAGCACATTAGAACCACAAAGTCATGCACACTCTCTCTCAAGGCCTTGGTCGGCAACACAAAATCAGCCAATATTGAACAAAGAGTGACTTTCTTCCATCCAGCTCTACCATCCAAAGCACAGAAAGTTTGGGACCCCACCATATCTGTTCACCTGTACATGCTGACAGATCACAACATTCCTTTCAATCATCCCAGACTCTCAAGTATTGAACGAGGAAAGATTTGTAACGAAATGATTTCCCACATTCAACACTCACGAGGCCCTTTTTCAGTGTGAACTCTGTGGTGTTGAATGAGAGTAGAGATTCTGTCGAAGGATTTCCACATTCACTACACTCATCAGGTTTCTCTCCAGTTTGAACTCTGTGGTGTTTAGTGAAGGAAGACCTTACATGGAAGGACTTCTGACATTCACTACACACATAGGGTTTTTCTCTAGTGTGAATTCTGTAGTGTCTAACGAGGTTAGAGTTCTCATGGAAGCACTTCCCACAATCACTACATTGATATGGACCTTTTCCCAGTGTGAAGTCTCCGGTGGATAATGAGGTGACTTTTGTGCCTAAAAGATTTCCAACATTTACTACACTCATAAGGTTTTTCTCCAGTGTGAACTCTATGGTGTCGAATGAGGTTAGAGATTTGACCGGAGCACTTCCCACAATCACTACATTGATGCAGCTTTTCTCCAGTGTGAACTCTCTTATGGGTAGAGAGCTTATAATTGCACCTAAATAATTTTCCACATTCACTACATTTCAAAGGTTTTCCTCCAGTGTGAACTCTGTGGTGTTGAATGAGAGCAGAGGTACTGATGAAGGACTTCCCACATTCACTACACTCATACGGTTTTTCCCCAGTGTGAACTCTCTGGTGAATAAGGAGGTGATTGTTGTGCCTAAAAGATTTTCCACATTCACTACACTTATATGGTTTTTCTCCAGTGTGAACTCTTTTGTGTTTAGTGAGATGAGAACTTTAATGAAAGGACTTCTCACAAACACTGCACTCCTAAGGTTTTTCTCCAGTGTGAATTCTGTAGTGATTAATGAGGCAAGATTTTTGACTGAAGCACTTTCCACAATCAGTACATTGATATGGTTTTTCTCCAGTGTGAACTCGCTGTTGGCTAAGGACGTGATTGTTGTGCCTAAAAGATGTCAGACATTCACTACACTTATAAGGTCTTTCTCCAGTGTGAACTCTCTGGTGGATGATGAGGTGAATTTTCTGCCTAAAAGATTTTCCACATTCACTACATTTATAAGGTTTTTCTCCAGTGTGAACTCTGAGGTGTTTAGTGAGGGAATACCTCACACGGAAGGACTTCCCACATTCACTACACTCATACGGTTTTTCTCCAGTGTGAATTCTGTAGTGTTCAATAAGGCTAGAGTTCTCTTGGAAGCACTTCCCACAATCACTACATTGATACGGCTTTTCTCCAGTGTGAACTCTCTGGTGGATAAGGAGGTGACTTTTCTGCCTAAAATGTTTCCCACATTCACTGCACTCATAAGGTTTTTCTCCGGTGTGTACTCTGTGGTGTTTAATGAGGCTAGATTTTTGACTGAAGCACTTCCCACATTCACTACATTGATAAGGTTTTTCTCCTGTGTGAACTCTGTGGTGTCGAAAGAGGTTACAGATTTTATTGAAGCGCTTCCCACAATCACTACACTGATGCAGCTTTTCTCCAGTGTGAACTCTGCTGTGGGTAAAGAGGTTATAATTGCGCTTAAATGATTTTCCACATTCAGTACATTTGTAAGGCTTTTCTCCAGTGTGAACGGTGTGGTGTTTAGTGAGGGAAGACCTTTGATTGAACAGCTTCCCACACTCAGTGCACTGATAGGACATCTCTCCAGTGGGAACTCTCCTATGTCTATTGAGGTTAAAGATACATGAAAACACTTTCCCACATGTATTACACTTACAATTCACTTCTCCAGAGCAGACACCCTGATGTTCAACAAGGTAAAGGTTGTGGTTGGAAGCTTTTTTACAATAATCCCATTGGTGATGCCTTTTTCTATTGAGAAATTCCCCTGAAATCTCACTGCCACTGTGTGGCTCCTCAGTGTTGAGAGGGGCCTGGTGCTGGAGAAGCTCTGGGGTGGCTGGGAAGTCTTCCCCAACCTCCCTACTGGTTGAAGGCAGCCCTGATAAGTAGAAGCGGCACTGGTTCACAATCGATGCCCTGTCCACAGCTTCTTTCCAGGGCTTCTCTCCAGTGGCTTCCCTGTGTTGCTGGGGAGGGTTTTCACTGAAACAGAAGTCTCTCACACATGCATTAGTGAAGAAGCCTTTCTGCTCAAAGTCTGCTGCTTCTGACTCAGTCAGGTGCAGAATGTCTTTGAACACAGAGAAACACCTCCCGCAGAGATGGGTCCTCTGGGATGCTGGAGCTGTCTTAGGAGCACTAACCTGTGACTCCCCTTGTACAGATACACTGTGCTCATAACTGGCCTCCACATCATGCGTTTTATGCCCACAACCTGAAAACAGAAAAATTGTGAGGAAATGAATATCGACTGTGGTGACAGGGAGAAGTGTCATTACTAAAGTGTGTCGAACATATAACATGTTGGTATCATGCAATTGTCTGACAGTAAAATATCTGAAGGAAATATTGATAAGATGCTGCTTTGAATATTTGGGCCTCTGAAGATCATACAGGGAAGACCTCAAACAAAATATGAAACAAACATGGCAAGACCCACATGGAACAGAAGCTGGATCGTCCACTCATTCTTCTAACAGTGTTCAACAGGGCTTGTCTTCTGGTGACATGGGCCTGCTGTGCAGAAGGTTGGTTACATCTTATTCCACGTAAATTTCAAGAAATGAGAAGCTTGTGTCAACGTCTAGTGAAGCACGTCTGTGCACCTCATAACACATATGCAGGTCAATATTTGAGAATACTGTAGAGAGAGCAGTTCAGAGGAACACGTGATGGAAAAAGGGCAAAAAGGTGACGGTAGGCAGAAACCAGGAAGGCACAGATTAAAAGGTAAGTCAGGGAGTGTCAAGCATGGGAATGAAAAGGTAAAAATGAGCTGCTGCCAGTGGCACCTCAAAGTAAACATGTTGGACATGAGCATGTTCCTGGTATGATCTAAACATCACCCTTATATCATACCTCCCCCTAGTTACAACTCAGGAGGGCCAGGCAGCCCTTTAGATCATCCTACATGTTCACCTGTGAACAAACAGGGTTCTCTTTGCACATTCTACTGTACGATCACATAGAACACAAATATTCTGAGTTTCATTGAAAGACAACACAGGTGAGAAGCCAGCACTGACCCAGAGCAAGACAGCATGCAATAGTATTCAGGGAACAGAATATTACGAACAATGGAAGGAGGTCTTACAAGACCCACCCATGGTTCATGCAAGTAAAGACCATAACCTGGGACAGTCATTCACAAAGAGCCTTTAGCTGGAGGAATGGTGTAGAAGTGGAAGCCATGGATGTGGACATAGGCACCCTCCCAGAAAGAGAAAGTGCAAGCTGGGCCCATTAAGCTGTTTGCAACAATCCTGACTCCCAGACACTTCCTGCACCATTTGAGGCAAAATGTGAGGGATGCTCATGGAGAACTTTGCTCAGGTCTGTCCAAATAACTCAGCACTCTCAGCCGCAGCACATTTGACAGGACAATGGGAAACAACTACAGCCCATGGTCTGGCTGTGAAAGCTACATCCGGAAAAGAAAGGGAGAGGACATCACCTGAGAACACTAGGAGAGATGTGAAGGTCTTACCTACAGATGAGACCAGTGCAAAAACTTCTACCATCATCTTGCAATACAGAAGTCTCTGAGCCTCATCAAGGAGCCCCCACTCCTCCTCAGGAAAGGTGATGGCCACGTCCTCAAAGTTCATCTCCTGTCGTTATGGGGACAGTTCAGTCCATGCTGAGTTCCTCTCCTAGGATATTATGTTCATAATACTCCCCAACCTCCACATCCATCTGCTTCCTCGGCTCCCCACATCAGAAAAGATACCAGGCCTTGGTCCAATCAAAGTCATTCTCTCCTTCTGTTCCAGTTGAGGCTCTGTATTCCCCCCAACAATAGGGGCAAATAATCTTGTAGATGAAACCTCTGCTCTGGACCTCACATGTAGACCACACCCCTTTTCAATACAGTGAGTGTCATGAACATAGAGTAGGGAGAGATGGTGTCCATAAGGGGACTGTGAGTTATCTGACACTGTGCTTGACAGGCACTCACCTTGTTGTCCCCTGATTCGGGGTATCACAAGGTTATGGTATCATTGTTCAACCTTTCGAACCCAGTCCCAGGGTGCTGAAGCCATCGCTTTGCACTAGCTGCTGCAAATAATTCTTTGAACCACACTTCTCTGACACAGCTGCATTCCCAGAGGCACAACTTCAAAGATAACACAAATGTGCTCTGATGAGCAGTTTATTTCCTAACCATCTTCTTTTCCAAAATTCTAACCCACCACCTCTGTAATGTATTTCTCTCTTACCCTTCACCCCTCTCCATGCCAATGGATATTTTCAAGCCCAGAAGACACTGATGTATGCTGTCTCATTGATCACTGTAACAGCCCTCAACAACAAAAGACAGGTGTGCACAGAAATTTCACTGAAGCTCTGGACCAGGAATGTACCACCAGAACACACACTCTTTTCAGGAATTAATCTGAAATTCACCATATTATATTTCCTGATATCACCAGAAATGGACTCAAACTTCATTTCCTCTTATGTAAATGACAGGGTCCTTTAACTATGAAGGCATATGACTACTCCAATGGCACATCACTCTTTCTTCCACACCTATCTCACACCTACACTTCAACACCCACAGCCCCCAGGGTGATCTCCTTGACTGCCTACTCATTACTCAGCATGTGTAGATTAGTGTCTACTTGGCAAATTCAAACAGGATTAAGTTCTACACCAACTCTGAGAGTCCACACTCATTGAAGCAGCCTTGAGTTCTGCTATGGAGGCCTCCCTCCGTGATTGTGTTTTCCTTCAACCTCAATTACTGAGAACCACATCAGGTCTCAGATACCCAGATACCACCTCCACTGGTGCTGCTCCTGACCTCCCTTCACCAGTCACAGCCTTCAGCACTCAAGTCCCAACACCTAACGCCCTCTATTCCATGCCCAGTGCATCTCAAAGAGGCCCACTCATGCCACTCAGGAAATCAACCAGACTGACGACAACTCCCCAGACTAAGGCTCAATCAAAATCCTGGTTTGCATTTAACAAGTAAATATGCATCAGCTGCAGTCTCATCTTGTTTGACTCACTCTTTGGTTTCCAATTATAAAGAAAGAAAATGATCTACAAACCCAACCTGGTCCCTACATTCCCAACTACATTTTAGAGAAGTTTTTATTCTGAACTGCTCTTCAGAGTTCTAGACAATAATGAACTACTCCCTGAAATATCAGAATCCCTAACAAGTAAAATATATAAGTTTTGGTATCCCCAAATAACATTACACTTACTAATATGAATATCTGCATCTCAGCTGATGGTCCTTCCATACCTCCATTTGCCAAATGCAAACCTTCACATCATTCCTGACTTTTACCTCTCTCTCAACCTCCAAATTAGAAATCCAGGTGGCCACACCTAAAGCACAAATCCGGAATCCAAAGCTTATTTCGCCACCACAGCCACCATCATGGGCCAGTTACATGACACTCACCGAGACTATCTCAGCGGCTTCCATCCTAGTCCTTTACCGCCTCCATCCCATCTATATTATTCATCATGCTGCAGCCATGGAGAGTCTAATGAGACCTCGGTCACATGACGTGCCCCTACTGTTCCAAACCTCCCATTGCTCTCATCACCTGCAGAACACACTTCCAGATGTCACAGAGCTCCTCTAAACCTGATTCCTGTCCCATTGTTACCAGTTATTAATTTACAGAAAAGACTCCTGGTTCCTAAATGAGCTCAGTCTCCAATCAAAGCCTTTACATATACAGGACCCTATGCCTGCAAAAACCTCTCACATCCCATTCCACTGGTTGCCAAAAACAGGAACCACTCATATGACCCTACAACTGGAATTAGAATTCTGGGCTTGGTGTCTCATCAAGGTCCCCAGGTCCAAGGTGTAGAACAGTGGCTGGACAGTCCCGGAACACCACTATCTCAGAGGTCATAAGACTGGGAGGCCCTGAAATAAGCTCCACAATCCAGTCCCCTTAAGCGGTTCTCTATCTGCAGGAAAATGTGAAAAGTAAGGGTCTGTTGAGAGCCTGGCACCCATCGACAGGACCCAGGGGCTCAGGCTGCTCAGGGCCCTGGTCCAACCCCAGGGCTGGGTGATGCCTGCATGACCTCGGGACTTTCACAAGATTTCTCCTTCCCGTCCCTCACTGCTGTCCTCTCACTTCTAGTATGTTCTTTGTCTGAGAAATTTTGAGAAAAGTTGAGAACCCTAACTCACACTTTGTCCCGCTTTTGTTCACAGCCATTGATGGCAGCAGCTTCCTAAAAATTGAGTAAAACTCCTCACACAGAACATTGCTTCATCTTCCTTGTTGCCTTTAGACATAAAACAGGCCAAGGTCTCCCCAATCCTCCCTCCTCAGTCACATCACCACGGCCTTACACGGTGGCCTTTCAGCCTGTCACCCTCTCCCACCCAATCACACCATGAGCACCCTCAAGCAACTCACTGTTCCGGCGCTGAGACCTGGGCTGCAGGACGGGAAGGGCACCCACAGCCGAGGCTGAAGGGTAAATGAGGTGAGGCCGGGTTGGACTCTGGAAGGAGAAAGTAGTTTGGGGGGACGGAGGACTCAATTGCTGCCTGTTGTGACTCAACCAGCCTCAGACACACCCTGCACTGCGGGGACACTGCCTCTGAGGCCTGGGGACCCAGCACTGGAGCCTCTGATTCTGTGAACACACGGCAAAGGTCAAATTCGCCACCAGGAGAAAGACCCTGGAAGTCAAGCTCCAACCAATGAGCACAGGGATAATGCGCCTCTCCTGGGCTTTCATTGGCTAATCCCAGGCATCCTTAGCGCATGGGCCTTTGGGTAATATTGCAATCTAGTCTCCCATGGGGCACTAGGATCCCAGTCACTCACTGCCCGTTGAGAATATTGTTCTGGGGCGCCCAAGTGGCACTGGGAAGTGACAACTTTAGGTTTTACGGGCTGGTCACAGGTTTCTGGGGAGTGTTGTCTACAAAACTAAACTCTTGTTCGGAAACATTATTTCAGAATCTCTGACGCTTATTATCCTGCCTTAGGTGAAAAGTATTATTTCAATTATTCCTGAAGACCACAAATCTAAATGGATAAATATATGTAGATATTTAAATTGACTTTTGCAGAGAAAAGGAGAGAAACACAGAATGGTTGCCTCCTACATGACCCCCTAATGGGAATCAGCCCATTACCACAGCAGGTGCCCCCAAATAAGAACTGAACCGGCAATCTTTCTGTGCATGGGGCTACGCTCAACAAACTGAGCCACTCCAGCATGGCTTTGTTTTTTTTTTTGTTTTTTTACATCAAAATATGACATTATTATGAGAAAAAGAAGACTATGAGGATATACGTAATCTCATCCTATTGGTTTAAAAAGAAAATTTGGAAGAATACATAGACCAACACAATGACAGTTCCTACAATGTCTGTATGTCTGTGGTCAGTACACATTGTGACGTTAAGGAGCTAACAGTTACTGAATATATACTGCAGGTGCCAGGCCCTTGATTCAATGTTTTACCTGCATTATTGTTTCATTTAATCCTCTCTGCAACCTGAGATGGTTTAACCATCTATTTAATAGGGAGGAAATCCAGGCTCGGAGACTCAATATAAATTGCCTGATTATAGAGTTAATAAAGGCAGGGCTAGAAGTCAAACCCACCTGTCTCTAACAACAGAGCTCTGGCTTCTAATGTTCAGCTCTGCTGCCTCCTAGAGGGCAGAATAGGGGATGCGTTCCCATTAGGACAGGCTAGAGATGTTATGGTGGGTAATGAACAGCCCCAAAGCGTTAGTGGCTTAGAGTAAAGAAGGTATCTTTCTTGTTCACAGCACATGAACACCCTGGTTCTCCCGGAATCAGGATAAAGGAGCAGCCAACATGTAGGTTCCTGCTGGGTGTTATCAGAGTTGGACAGAGAGGGCAGCCCGTCTCACTGGTCCCAGACTCTTCTGTTAGAGGCTTGACTCCCACCTCATTTCATTGGTCAAAGCATATCACTGGCTGCAGCCAACATCAGGGTCAGTAGCAGAGCCTGACCTACGTGATGGGCCCCAGTAAGGCGACCCCATGGTGTCAGCCTCTTTTGAGGGACTGTGCAGGGCCAACGGAGAGGGGTGGGGATTGGTAGGAAATGACAGTGGAAGTCTTTCAGGATGGTTTGCTTTCTCCTCCACCGAGACTTTGTCCCTGAGCTGCCCAAAACCCAATGTTTATAGGAGTGAACTTCAAAAAAAGACTTTGGTCAGATATCATTGCCAGAAAACTCAGAACCCACTTCTGAGTGTGACCCTGGGTAACTCCCTGCTCCGTGGGCTCCCGCACTTTGGTGGGCGTGAAGAGCACATGTTAAGAGAGTTGACTGGGAAGGTTACTGGACCGCAAGCATTCCAGTGTCCATGTTCTCTTATATTCACAGCAGTCACTACCCTGCCCCGAAGAGTCTTGGTCATTTGCATTGCCCAGGTGAGTGCTCCATCAGGTGGAGCTGATTGGAAAAATGCTGACATTAACGTTAACGGTGATCCTGTGGTTTCCATTCATTCAGTGCAGGAACCTGTGCTAAATGTGGTCCCTTCATGTTTTCCCCATCTCCACCGCAGAGAGCACTGAGCCTATTCTGCCTCCTGGGCCCAGTGTTACCAGGTGACCATGCACACTCAGTAGATTAGCAGAGATTGGAGGTCCAGCAGTGATGCTCTGAGCAGCTGAGGCACCTTCCTCTATTAGATGTCAGCCGAGATTTCCCATGGGCAAGGGGGTGCCTTGCTCTCCAGGGATTAGGAGTCTCAAAGGACCCCAAGCCCTCTCCAGGGCTATCTGGTTTCTCATTCACAAAGGGAAATTGGGGACTAGGAATCTTCCCCCTCAGCATTCCCTCATATGCACACACCCACTTATAAAAATTCCAAGAAACCAGGATCCTCCCAGTCCTCCTCAAAGGCTTAGAGTCCTACCAAAACAGCAACTCCACACTCTATAAGTCCTTTCTGACATCAGAGTCTTCCCCAAGTCCCACGTTCCCCCAGCCTAGGGTTCTGTGAACTAACCCTTCACTTCATCCATCCTTGGGGCCTGAGATGAGACCTCCAGGGGGACACCAGAGGCTGGAAGAGCAGGAAAGAAGGGGTTTAGCCTGGAGGTCAGGGAAGAACTTATTATCCTTCCCATCACCCCTCGGGATTGCCTATGCAGCTGCCTGTTGCCGAGGTGCACAGTCACACAGAGTCACAGGGAAACATACAGACAACAGAAGAAGGGCCACACTCAGGTACACAGCACTCACTGAGCGCTCACGTTCAGAGATTATGGCCAGGCTCACAGGGACCCACGCTTTAGACACCAGTAACACCTTGATGGTAACAAACACACAGCGACAGACAGATGAGAAAACACAGGGTCACCCAGCATGTACCACACAACATGCAATGGACACACACACGCACACACCTGAGCAGACTTATAGGGACACAGAACACAGACACAAAGAGGACACCCACAGATACAATTAGGAACACTCAGAGGGAAAGCAAATTCACACATACAAACAACATGCAACATACAAAACAATCACTCCCCCAAATGCTGAGTCATACTAATTCACTGTCTTGAAGGAATTAGTAAGAAATGAGATGCTGCCCTGGCCATGTGGCTCAGTTGCTTGGAGCTTCATTTCTTTTTTTTTTTTTTTTAAATAAATCTTTATTCAGATTATTACAATTATTTCTCCTTTTTTACCCCATAGCTCCCCTCCACCCCTTTCCCACCCCACCTTCTGCCCTTACCTCCCCCCCACTGTCCTCATCCATAGGTGTATGATTTTTGTCCATTCTCTTCATGAACCCCCCCATACCCCTTTCCCCCTGAGAATTATCAGCCCACTCCCTTACTATGCCCCTGATTCTATTATATTCACCAGTTTATTCTGTTCCTCAGGTTTTTAATTCACTTGATTTTTAGGTTCACTTGTTGATAGATATGTATTTGTTGTTCATAATTTTTTCTCTTTACTTTTTTCTTCTTCCTCTTCTTTAAGAATACCTTTCAGCATTTCATATAGTACTGGTTTGGTGGTGATGAACTCCTTCAGCTTTTTCTTATCTGTGAAGCTCTTTATCTGCCCTTCAATTCTGAATGATAGCTTTGCTGGGTAGAGTAATCTTGGTTGTAGGTTCTTGCTATTCATCACATTGAAAATTTCTTGCCACTCCCGTCTGGCCTGCATAGTTTCTGTTGAGAAGTCAGCTGACAGTCGTATGGGTGCTCCCTTGTAGGTAATTAACTGTTTTTCTCTTGCTGCTTTTAATATTCTCTCTTTGTCTTTTGCTCTTGGCATTTTAATTATGATGTGTCTCGGTGTGGTCCTCTTTGGATTCCTTTTGTTTGGGGTTCTGTGGGCTTCCTGGACTTGTAAGTCTATTTCTTTCACCAGGTGGGGGAAGTTTTCGGTCATTATTTCTTCAAATAGGTTTTCAGTATCTTGCTCTCTCTCTTCTTCTGGCACCCCCATAATTCTGATGTTGGTACGCTTGAAGTTGTCCCAGAGTCTTCTTACATTATCTTCAACTTTTTGGATTTTTTTTTTTGCTTTTTGCTTTTTCGGTTGAGTGTTTTTTGCTTCTTTGTATTTCAATTCTTTGACTTGATTCTTGTGTTCCTCTATTCTGTTTCTGGGTCTCTGTATAATATTTTTTATTTCAGTCAGTGTATGTTTAATTTCTAGTTGGTCCTTTTTCATATCTTCGAGGGTCTCGTTATATTTATCGGCCTTTTCTAGGATATTCTTAAAAAGTCTTATAACCGTGGTTTTGAATTCTATATCCAGTCGTTTGTTTTCCTCCATTTCTTTCGTTTGTGATCTGATTCTTTGACCCCGCATTTTCACTGAATCCCTGAGTTGGTAAGGTAGATATTTGTGCTAGGTTTCCAATATGGCCCAGTGGGTCTGCTTCCCCAGTTAACCTGAGGTGGACACTCTTGGTGCTCCCCTTTGTGGACTGTGTGTACAGCCTTGTTGTAATTAAGTCTTTATTGTTGTTGGTATCACTGGGAAGAATTGACCTCTGGGCCAGTTGGCTGTAAGGATCAGCTGTGTCTATGCTGGGAGAAGCCCGGTGCTGGAGACAGCCTTATAGGATTAGACTTGCCAAATTGCAATAGCCTCTGTGCTCAGCTTGGATGGGGTGGAGTCTCAGTCTTGGCTTCCTGTCAGCCCCGCCCCTGCGCGCATGTGTGCTTTCAGTCCTCCGCCTTCCCCAGCTCGAGTCTCCGCCTGAGAGTCCAGACTCCCCCCACAAGAGCGTGGGTCCCCAGGGGCTCGCCTGGAACTGGGGTTCACTGCAGTCAGAACTGGGGCTCGGTGCAGTCAGAATCCTCTGACTCCCCTCCACTAGGGAAAGCCTGTGGCAACCCCCGCAGCCTTTGTGCGCACCGGCGCGGCGCGTGTGCGCACTTTCAGTCCTCCGCCTTCCCCGGCTCCCGAGTCTCCGCCCGAGAGTCCAGACTCCCCCCACAAGAGCGTGGGTCCCCAGGGGCTCGCCTGGAACCGGGGTTCACTGCAGTCAGAACTGGGGCTCAGTCAGGATCCTCTGACTCCCTTTCACTAGGGAAAGCCTATGGCTACCTCCGCAGCCTTTGTGCGCACTGGCCCGTGTGCGCCTTCAGACTTCTGCCTTTCCCAGCTCGCGGTCCGAGGCTTCCTTCCCCCTTCCGCCAGAGGAAATCAGCCAAGCTCTCAGCCGCCCTTCCTCTCTGCGCGCACAAAGCCCCTTTGCCGTACCTCCAATTCTCTGTGAGCTTTTCTCCTTCCTTCTAGTTGTAGAATTTTCACTCAGCCTGCTTTCCTTTGGTTCTGGATGGTGTCCGTTCTGTCTTTTAGTTGTAGTTTTGAAATTGTTGTGCGAGGCAGCAGTTTAGGTGTTTACCTATGCCGCCATCTTGGTTTCTCCGGAGCTTCATTTCATACGCCCATTCAAATGAACGTGCAGGTTTGATTCCTGGTGAGGGCACACGCCTAGGTTGGGGATTCCATCCCTGGTCGGGTCATTTATGGGAGGCAACCAACCCATGTTTCCTCTCACATCCATGTTCCTTTTGTTCTGTTGCTCCCTTTCTCTCTCAAATCAAGGAACCTATCCTCTGGTGAGAATTGAAAAAGAAAAAAAAAACACAACTTAAGGTTTTGAGTTTTCAAGAACATAGTGTTAACTCTAGAGCCATCTCTCTAGAACAGTTATCAGAATATTCTGAACTCAGAAGTCTGTCTTCTTCCCCATAAGAGACTAAGAGGATCAGTAGCAGGGATCTCAGAAAAGCCCACACTCTTAGTGTCACAGGCATGATCCCACCTTGCATTTATTTAAGCACTAAAATCCGATGATTTCTGAATAAAGTCACAATTCTTTTTTGCACGTAGGTTAGTCTTTGAGTGATGAACATACCTTTCCCATGGCAGCAGCTGTTTCTGAGGGATTCCATCACAGCTTGGGACACTGGAGTGGGCACAGCTCATGGGGAAGTAGGAACTGAGCTTTCCCTAGAGAAACTGCATTTCTAATGTCTAAAAACATGGCCAGGGAAGCGGGAAGCGCGAGTCAGCCAACTCCCAGTAATTCCTAAAGCAGGGACTGCCTTCGAGCCCACGAGGAAACTGATGTAGGATTTGTAAGGATGGTTTTTGGAGAGAGATCTATTGCAAATGTCTAAAGCTCCTCATCTCAAATATTTCATCTATTGAATATTCTACCCCATTATTGTGACCTTTGATAGGATTTTAAAAAATACTGTTTTGCCAAAACCGGTTTGGCTCAGTGGATAGAGCATCGTCCTGCGGACTGAGGGGTCCCGGGTTCGATTCCAGTCAAGGGCATGTGACTTGCTTGCGGGCACTTCCCCAGTGGGAGGTGTGCAGGAGGCGGCTGATCGATGTTTCTCTCTCATCGATGTTTCTAACTCTCTATCCCTCTTCCTTCCTCTCTAAAAAATAAACAAAATTTTTATTAAAAAATATACAGTTTTATTGATTTCAGACAGGGAGAGGGAGAGATACAAACATCAATGATGAGAGAGCATCATTGATTGACTGACGCCTGCATACCGCCATGTGACCTTGACTGGAATCAAACCCAGGACCCTTCAGTCTGCAGGCTGATGCTCTATCCACTTCACCAAACCATATAGTGTTGCAAGATTTTTGAAGTTCTGTGCAAAGTTACCATCATTACTGTCTCTTTGTAAATTTTTGTATTTGTCATTTTCCTTGTGGTGAGTATACTAAAGTACCTTACAGAAACACTTTAATCATAAATAAGCCAAAATATTTAAACCACTGGGCTCTTTGCATTCAGTCCTGTCAATTTCCTGCTGGGCAGTGATTTTGCTGAAGGTTCCCCACATCAGCTCTTGCAAAGGCAGCCTGGGGCTCAAGGCAAACTGTGAGGCCTCCTGAGAGGAAGGTCAAGTCCTCCCACAGAGCCCACCGCCAAGCCACAACCCCACTTTCTGATCCTGGTTGTCCAAACCAGACAAGGTGACTTCCCAAATGAGCAGGGCATGCTCCCCACAGGCTGCCATCTGGAGCCTGTCACCGCTTCCCAGACTCCACAGGGAGACCCCAATGACCACCCCTGGCCTCACTTTCCCCCCGAGCTCCTATCACCTGTCACAGCTACCTTGACCGCTTGTTTGTGGGTTGTCCTTCACTAGAACCATCCAGTCTGATTTAAGTTCTCATCAGTAGAGCTACCCCTCAGCCCTCGCACTCAAGGACCCTGCCCCATGTGCTGACAGGAAACACCTTCACCAACCCTGTCCAAGGCCCCTATCCACCACACACACCGGCCCCACACTGCCCCCAGAGCCCAGGGTCCCTCCTCTCACTACAAGGAAGAGGTCTGCTCTGCACAAACCATGATTAGTGAGGTGGGTGCACCCACCAGAATGCACCCTGCACTGTCTTATCATGTTGAGACCAACCCTCTCCTGCTGGGAAGGCTTGTATTGCAGAATGTTCTCCCCATTGAAAATACACAGCACCCTTTCCTGGAAAATGCATGCACCTCCAGGATGGCAGGGAAGTGAGGGTGGGGAGGGTGTGTGCTTTATTTTAAATAAAATCCAAGTAGAAAATTACCCGAAAAATACAAAAATAAACTCAAAGAACATCAATGGGTCTCAGGGGTGTATGTGTTCTGCCATCAAGCTGTGCCTTCCAAAGCACAGAAAGTTTGAGATCACACCATTTTGTTCACCTCTCCATGCTGAGAAAACACAACTTTCCTTTCAATCAACCCAGGAGAGAATAGAACCAACAAAATTAAAGGTACAAGAGAAAATACTCCTTTACATAAAGATCATGAACCAGAGCAGGGGACAGCAAGAGGTTTGCAGGTTGATGAACTGGAACATGAAAGACTTCATCACAGCATAATGTGAGACCCACAATGTCCCTGAAAGAGGTAGCACTTCTTGGTGGAGGAAGTGGGCTCTGGACCAACCTGGGCCAGGTCAATTCTCTGGTCAGAAATAAAGGAAGAAAGATTCATCCAGGAGCTCGGAATATTCATAATCTTCTCAAGCACAACCCCAGAGTATGCAGGGGTTGTGACTGATGCTCACTCTTCAGGTGAGCCAGTTTGTGGGGTGAAATATCTTCCACAAAAATTCTTCCAGTGACATAAATCCGGTTGTAGTTCTGATTAGATTAAGAAGTGGTATGCAATTTCTGAAAGTGTCACTTATTCCTGAAACTTAGGAGGCATCTAGCAGAGTGTATGTTCTGATAAAGGGGTTTGCATTCAGGTAAGTGGAAGTAAAAGCTTCTCCTTTGTTGTTGTTATTCTGAGTGAGAAAGTAAAATATTCCCTGCACATTTAAAGCTATTCTCCAGTGTGTACTCTCAAGTGTTTAATGAGGAAAGATTTGTAGCGAAAAGATTTCCCACATTCAATACACTCATGAGGCCCTTTTCCAGTGTGAACTCTGTGGTGTCGAGTGAGAGTAGAGCTTGTGCTGAAGGACTTTCCACAGTCACTACACTCATACGGTTTTTCTCCAGTGTGAACTCTCTGGTGTACAGTGAGGACAGACCTATTACTGAAGGACTTCTCACAATCACTACACTCATAAGGTTTTTCTTCAGTGTGAACTCTCTGGTGTACAGTGAGGACAGACCTATTACTGAAGGACTTCTCACAATCACTACACTCATATGGCTTTTCTCCAGTGTGAACTCTCTTATGGGTAAAGAGGTCATAATTGCGCCTAAACGATTTTCCACATTCACTACATTTGTAAGGTTTTTCTCCAGTGTGAACTCTGTGGTGTTGAATGAGAGTAGAGTTACTGCTAAAGGACTTCCCACAATCACTACACTCATATGGCTTTTCTCCAGTGTGAACTCTCTGGTGGATAAGGAGGTGATTGCTGTGCTTAAAAGATTTCCCACATTCACTACAGTTGTAAGGTTTTTCTCCAGTGTGAACTCTGTGGTGTTTAGTGAGGGAAGACCTTACATGGAAGGACTTCCCACATTCACTACACTCATAACGTTTTTCTCCAGTGTGGACTCTGTAGTGTTCAATAAGGCTAGATTTTTGACTGAAGCACTTCCCACATTCACTACACTCATAAGGTTTTTCTCCAGTGTGAACTCTGTGGTGTTGAATGAGGTTAGAGATTTGACTGAAGCACTTACCACAATTACTACACTGATGCGGCTTTTCTCCAGTGTGAACTCTCTGGTGGATAAAGAGGTCATAATTGCGCGTAAATGATTTTCCACATTCACTACATTTGTAATGTTTTTCTACAGTGTGAACTCTGTGGTGTTTAGTTAGGGAATACCTTTGATTGAAAAGCTTCTCACAGTCAGTACACCGAAAGGACTTTTCTCCAATGTGAACTTTCCTATGTCTATTGACGTTAAAGGTACATCTGATAACTTCCTCATATGCATTGTACTCATATTTCTCTTCTTCATATGAGACACCCTGATGTTGAACAAGGTTCTGGTTGTGGCTGTCAGCTTTTTCACATTCATCCCAGTGGTGATGCCTTTTTCTATTGAGAAATTCCTGTGAAATCTCACTGCCACTGTGTGGCTCCTCAATTCTGAGAGAAGACTGGTGCCGGAGAAGCTCTGAGATGGCTGGGAAGTCTTCCCCAACCTCCCTACTGGTTGAAGGCAGCCCTGATAAGTAGAAGATGAAGTTGGTCACAAATGAGGCCCTGTCCACAGCTTCATTCCAGGGTTTCTCTCCACTGGCATCCGTCTGTTCATGGGGAGAGTTTGCAATGAAACAAAAGTCTCTCACACATGCATTAGTGAAGAAGGCTTTCTGCTCAAAGTCTGCTGCTTCTGACTCAGTCAGGTGCAGAATATCTTTGAACACAGAGAAACACCTCCCACAAAGATGGCTCTTCTGAGTTGCTGGAGCTGTCTTAGAAGCACTGTCCTGTGACTCCCCTTGTACAGATACACTCTGCTCAGAACAGGCCTCTGCATCATGCGTTTTATGCCAACAACCTGAAAACAGAAAAGTGGTGATGAAATGAATGGCGACTGTGGTTACAGGGAGAAGTGTCATTACAAAAGTGTGTCGCACATATAACACGTTGGTTCCATGCAATTGTCTGACAGTAAAATATCTGAAGGAAATATTGATAAGATGCTGCTGGGAAATCTGGGACACTGAGGATCACCATACAGGGAAGACCTCAAACAAAATATGAAACAAACATGGCAAGACCCACATGGAACAGAAGCAGGATCGTCCACTCATTCTTCTAACAGTGTTCAACAGGGCTTGTCTGCTGGTGACATGGGCCAGCTGTGCAGAAGGTCACTTACATCTTCTTCCAAGTAAAATTCAAGAAATGACAAGCTTGTGTTGAGGTCTAGTAAAGCACGTCTGTGCACCTCATAACACATATGCATGTCAATATTTGAGAATACTGCAGAGAGAGCAGTTCAGAGGAACAGGTGATAGAAAAGGGCAAAAAGGTGAAGGTAGCCAGAAACCAGGAAGGCAGAGATTAAAAGATAAGTCAGGGAGTGTCAAGCATGGGAATGAAAAGGTAGAAATGAGCTGCTGCCAGTGGAACCTCAACCTAAACTTGTTGGACATGAGCATGTTCCTGGTATGATTTAAACACCACCCTTATGTCATACCTCCCTCTCCCCCCGCTGCAACTCAGGAGGGCCAGGAAACCCTTTAGATCATCATGCATGTTCACCCTGTGAATAAAGGGTTCTCCTTGCACCTTCTACACTACCAGCACATAAAACACAAATATTCTGAGTTTTATTGAAAGACAACAGATGTGAGTAGGCAGTAATGGCCCAGAGCAAGACAGCATGCAATAGTATTCAGGGAACATAATATTATAAATAATGGATGGAAGTATTTGAAGAACAGCCCATGGTTCATGCAAGTAGAGAGCATAACCTGGCACAGTCAGTCACAAAGAGCCTGTAGCTGGGGGAATGGTGCAGAAGTGGAAGCCATGGATGTGGACACAGACACCCTCTCAGAGAGAGAAAGTGCATGCTGGGCCCATTAAGCTGTTTTCAGAAATCCTGACCCCCAGACACTTCCTGCCCTATGTGAGGCTACGGATATGAGGGATACTCATGGAGTCCTTTGCTCAGGTCTCTCCAAATTACTCAGCACTCTCAGCCACAGCACATTTGACAGGACAATGGGGAAAACAACTACAGCCCATGGTCTGGCTGTGAGAGCTATATCCAGAGAAGAAAGGAAGAGAGGATGTCACCGCAGGACACTAGGAGAGATGTGAAGGTCTTACCTACAGATGAGACCAGTGCAAAAACTTCTACCATCATCTTGCAGTACAGAAGTCTCTGAGCCTCATCAAGGAGCCCCCACTCCTCCTCAGAGAAGGCGATGGCCACGTCCTCAAAGTTCATATCCTGTCACAATTAGCACAGTTCAGTCCATGCTGAGTTCCTCTCCTAGGATCTTATGTTCATAATATTCCCCAACATCCACATCCCACTGCTCCTTCGACTCCTCTCATCAAAAAAGACACCAGGCCTTGGTCTCATCAAAGTCTCTCTCTCCTTCTGTTCCTACTGGTGCTGTGTATTCACCCCTCAATAAGGGCAAATGAGGTTGTAGATGATACCTGTGCTCTGGAGCTCACATGACGGCCACATCCCTTTTCAATACAGTGGACTTCATGATCATAGGGTAGGGAGAGATGTTGTCCATAAGGAGACTCTGAGTGATTTGACACTGTTATTGACCTGCAGTAACCTTGTTGTCCCCTGATTCAGGGTATCACAAGGTTATGATATCATTGTTCAACCTTTTGAATACAATCCCAGGGTGCTGAGGCCATCACTTTGCACTACCTCCTGCACATATTCTTTGAACCACACTTCTCTCACACAGCTGTATTCCCAGAGGCACAACATCAAAGGGAACACAAATGTGCCGTGATGAGCAGTTTATTTCCTAATCATCTTCTTTTCCAAAATTCTAATCCACCACCTCTGTGATGTATTTCTCTCTCACCCTCCTACCTTCTCCAAGCTAGTGGAGATTTTCAAGCCCAGAGGACACTGATGCATGCTATCTCATATCTATTGATACTGTAACAGCCTCAACTACAAAAGGCAGGTGTGCACATAAATTTCTCCTAAAATCTGAACCAGTAATGTACCACCAGAACATACCCTCTTTTCAGGAATTAATCTGAAATTCATCATATCATATTATCCAGATATCACCAGAAATGGACTAAAATTTCATTTCCTCTTATATCAATGTTAGGGCCCTGCATGCATGAATGCACACGCCCTCGCCAAGGGCACATCACTCTTCCTCCCACACCTGCACTCCCACACACACGGCCCCATAGTCATCTCCTTGAGCTCCTACTCATTACTCAGCACGTGTGGTATAGTGAATGCTTGGCAAATCCAAACACGATTAAATTCTATACCAACTCTGAGCATCCACACTCATTGAGGCACCCTTGAGTCCTGCTATGAAGGCTTCCCTCCTTGATTGTGTTTTCCTTCAACCTCAATTACTGAGAACCACGTAAGATCTCAGATATCCAGAGTCCACCTCCACTGGAGCTGCACCTGATCTCCCTTCTCCAGGTACAGCCTTCAGCACTCAAGTCCCATCACCTAAGGCCCTAGCCCATGCCCAGTGAGTCTCATAGATGCCCACCTATGCCCCTAAGCGAGTGGTCGGAAAACCAGGGCTCACCAGCCACATGAGGCTCTTTGGCCCTTTCAGTGTGGCTCTTCCACAAAATACCACGTGTGGGCGCGCACATACAGTGCCATTGAAACTTTGTGGCCCATGTGCAGAAGTCGGTTTTCGGCTCTCCGAAGAAATTTCAATCGTTGTACTGTTGATATTTGGCTCTGTTGACTAATGAGTTTGCTGACCACTGCCCTTAGCAAATCAACCAGACTGAGGACAACACCCCACGCTAAAGCTCAATAAGAATCCTGGTGTGTGTTTAACAAGTAAATAGGCAACAGCTGCAGTCTCATCTTGTTTGAATTGCTCTTTGGTCTCCAATTAAAAAAAAATAAGATGACCTACATCTGCACCCTCTTACCTACACTCCTGATACCTTTTTTTCATATATTTTATTGATTTTTTACAGAGAGGAAGGGAGAGGAATAGATATTGAGAAACATCGATGAGAGAGAAACGATGAGAGAGAAACATAGATCAGCCGCCTCCTGCACACCCCCTACTAGGGAGTGCCCACAACCACGGTACATGCCCTAGACCGGAATTGAACCTGGGACCCTTCAGTCCGCAGGCTGATGCTATATCCACTGAGCCAAACCGGTTAGGGCACTCCCAACACCTTTTAAAGAAGTTTTCATCCTGAACTGCTTCTCAGAGTTGCACACCCTCATGAACTACTCTCTGAAATATCACAAACCCTAAAAGGTAAAAAATAAAAGTTTTGCCAATCACAATGAACATCACACTTCCTACTATGAATAGCTGCATCTCAGTTGATGCTTCCATACTTCAAGCTGCCAAATGCAAACCTCCATGTCGTCCCCGACTCTTACCCCTCTCTGTCTCATCCTCAAAATTAGAAAATCCAGGTGGCCACACCTAAAACACTGATCCAGAATCCAACTGCTTATTTCCCCTCCATGGCCACCATCATGGGCCAGATACCAACACACTCACCCAGATGATCACAGCAGCTTCCATCGTAGTCTTTCCACCACCTCCCTCTCACCCTACAGCTCATTATGCTTCAACCAAGGGAGTCTACTGAGACCTGGGTCAGTCACCTGCCTCCACTGCTCCGAATCTCCCATTGCTCCCATCACCTGCAGAACGGACACCCACGTTGTCACAAAGCTGCTCAGGACATGACTCCTATCCATTCTTACCACTCCCTTTTTTGTTTTTGAAAAAAATGGGTACCTGCAAGTCCCTCCACGAACCCAGTCTTCACTCCAAGCCTTGGCATATTCTGGACATATGCCTGGGAGGACCTCCCATATCCCATTCCACTGGTTGCCAAAACAGGAGCTACTCACATGACCAAATACAAGAACTTAGAATTCCAGGCTTGGTGTCTCTTCAAGGTCTCCACCTCCCAAGAGCTGGAAGAGGGGCTGGACAGACCCAGGACCTCACTATCTCAGAGGCCATAAGAGTGTGAGGCCCTGAGATCAGCTCCACAAACCAGTCCCCCTAAGCGGCTCTGCATCTGCAGGAACCTGTGGGAACTAAAGGTCTATAGAGCGCATGGCACCCACCGCCAGGACCCATGGTCTCGGGCTGCCCAGCCCCAGGGTCAGGTGACTTGAGATGCCTGCATTATCTCAGGGCTCCGTCCTCAGTGCACACCCTTTCCATTTACCTGATCATTTACAGGACCTCTCCATCCTGTCCCTCACTGCTGTCCTCTCTCCTCTAGTCGATTCTTCCTCTGAGCAGTTTTGGAAAAAGGTTAGAACCCGGCCTCACACTATGTCCCTCTTTTGTTCACACCCATCGATGGCAGCAGCTTCCTGAAAATGAAAGGAAAACTCCTCCCGCAAAACTTTGCTGCACCTTCTTTGTTGTTTTCGTCACAAGACAGACCTGGGTTGGTGGAATCCTCCCAGGTCAGCCACACCACCATGTCCTTCCTGGCTGGCATGGCAGTCTATCACCCTCTTTCACCGTGTCCCACCGTGTGTCACCCACTTGAGACTCACTCTTCTGGAAGCTGTGACCTGGGCTGCAGCACCTGACAGGCTCCCTCACCAAAGCCTGGCGCATACATGGGAGGAGCTGAGTGGAACTCTGTAAGCAGAGGGGAGTCTGGGAAGCAAGGAGGCTCCAATCACACCAGTTGCTGCTCAACAAGCTTCAGACACGCCCTGCAGAGCGGGGACACTGCCTCTGAGGCCTCGATGTAGTCTAAACCCAGAGCGCTGGAGCCTCTGGCTGTGGTAAGGCAATAAATGGGTCAAAATGACCACCAGGAGGAAGATGCCGGAAGTCACATCCAAGCAATGAACGCTGCCTAATCCGTCTCTCCTGGGCTTTCATTGGCTAAACCCAGCCATCATTAGGCGCATTGCCTGCTGGGTAATGTACTTTTCCAGGCCCAACAGGTGGCATTAGGATGCCAATGACTCGCTGTCCATTGCAGCATTGGCCCTGGGGCACACGAGTGGTGCTGAGAAATGACAACCTTCGGCTTTGGTGGCCGGTTGCAGGTTTCTGGGGAGTGTTGTCTGCAACTGATCTCTTGTTCGGAGACATTATTTCAGGTTCCATGAAGCTCAGAATGCTCGCTGAGGTGAAAAGTATTATTTCACTGATTCCTGAAGACTGCAGGCCTAAATGCGTATACATAGTATATATTTATATATTTGCGATTTTTTATTTGAATTTTAGAGAGAGAGAGGAAATGAGATGGAGAGAGAGAAGCAACCATCACCTGCCTTCTGCAAGCCCCCACCGAGCCCACACACACCCCCCCACTGAGTGCCCTCACCAGGAATCCAACTGGCGACCTTTCTGTGCATGAGAGGGTGCTCAACCAATTGTGTCACTTCAGTCTTCAGATTTTTATTTTTTATATAAAAATATGACATTACTAAGAGAAAATGCAGGCTATGAGAGACCGTATATGATCCTATCCTATTTCTTTAAAAGTCTTATTTGAAAGGATACAGAGGCCAACAGGTTGACATTTCCTACATTGTCTGCATGTCTGCAGTCAGTACACATTGTGAAGAGATGGAGCTAACAGTTACAGAATGTTCACTAAATGTGCCATGCCCAGGATTCAATGCTTTTCCTGCATTATTATTTCACTTAATCCTCTTCACACCTGAGATGATTTAACCGACTATTTAATGGGGAAGAAATCCAGGCTCAGAGACTCAATGTAAATAGCCTGATTGTAGAGTTAGTAAGGGCAGGCCTGAAATTCAAACCCAGGTGTCTCCAACAACAGATCTCTGGCTTCTAATGTTAGGCTCTTCTGCCTCCTACAGGGTAGAATTGCTAATGCATACCCACTAGAATGGGCTACATGTTATGGTGGTTAACAATCAGCCCCAAAGCTTTAGTGGCTTAGAGTAAAGAAGGTATCTTTCTTGTTCATAGCACATGAACACCCTGGATCTTCAGGGTTGGGGAGTAGCCACAATGTAGGTTCTGTTAGGTGTTATCAGTGATGGAGAGAGATCATGGCCAGTCTCAGCTCTTCCAGACTCTTCTGCTAGAGGTGACAGGCTTCACTCCCACCCATTTCATTGGTCAAAGAACATCACAGGCTTCAGCCAACATCAGGGTCAGCAGCAGAACCTGACCTACTGGATGGGCCCCAGTGATGTCACCACATGGTGCCAGACCCTTTTGGGGATGTGCACGTGCAAAGGAGAGGGGTGGGCATTGGTAGGAAAGACAGTGGGAGTCATTCAGGATGGCTTGCTTGCTGCTCATCCACATACACTTTTTCCCTGAGCTGTCCAAAACCATCACTGGCAAGATTCAAAGGAGTGAACTGCAAAAAGAGAAGTTTGGTCAGATGTCATTGGTAGCGAACTCAGAACCCAGTTCTGAGTGTGACTTTGGGTAAATCTCTGCTCTCTCACATCCCCCACTGTGGAACTCACATGTTAAAAGAGTTGATTGGGAAGAGGACAGGACTGAACGCATTCCAGCACCTATATTAAATTCACATCACTCACGACACTGCCTCCAAGCCTCTTTGTCATTTGCATTGCCAGGAGAGTGCTCCATCAGGTGGGGCTGATTGTAAAAAGGCTGACATTAACATCCATGGTGATCCTGTGGTTTCCATTCATCCTGTGCAGGAACCTGTGCTAAATGTGGTCCCTTCATGTTTTCCCCATCCCCACTTCAGAGAGCACTGAGCCTATTCTGCCTCCTGGCCCCAGTGTTACCGGGTGGCCGTGCACACTCAGTAGATGACCAGAGATCGGAGGTCCGGGAGTGATGGTCCTAGCAGCCCAGGCACCTTCCTCTATTAGATGTCAGCCGAGATTTCCCAAGAGCAAGGGGTGACCTGCTCTCCAGGGATTAGGAACCCAAAGGACCCACAGCCCTGTCCAGGGGTATCCAGCTCCTCATTCGCAAAGGGGACTCATGAACCCAGGAACCTTCCTTTTCTGCTTTCCTTCATATGCACACACCCATTTATTCATTTCCAGGAAACCAGGATCCTCTCAGTCATTCTCAAAGGCCTAGAGTCCTCCAAAAACAGCACCTCCACACACTATAAAACAATTTTCCTTCAGGATTCAAAACCAATGGCTGCATTCGGCAAAGGAGTCACTTGAGTCACTGAGGAATGAGATAAATTTAAGCAGATGTCTTTAATCGTGCACAGTCCTCTTTCAGTTAAAATAATAAATTTATTTAAACAATTTTAAAAAGATTCTCAACAGACATTTTAACAAAGCAGATAAATACAGTGCAAAGAAATGTATAAAAAATGTTCACCATAAAATATTCCTCGGTAGATGGAATTAAAACAAAAACAAGTTAACATTATATGCATTTCTGGGGTTACTATTTGAAATGTTTAACCATTGTATGCCTTTGCAGGGTAGCAAAAAATTTGGAATTTTCATAGACTGTGGGTTAGTGGCAAGTGAAAGGAAATGACCATTTTGGGTCACCATTCTGCATATCTTAAATGTAAAACATTCACCTACAGAACAGTGTGATAAGTAAAACATATGTCTACACAGAAAACTGAATGCAAATATTCCCCGAATAGTTATGTATAATACCCAAACCTGGAAATAATAAAAACATAGATCAATTAATAACGTGGTTATTCACAGAACCCAGTACTACTCAGCTATAAAAAAAAAAAATTAACCCTTCACAAGCATTTGTATTGAATCTCAAAATGATACTGTGGCATGGAAGAAACCAGTATTTGTTAAAATGTACACATCAAATAGTGCCTATAAAGTTAAGAACAGTATGAAATATTCTATTGTAAATAATGGTAAATCCCTGAGTGCATAGAGGGCCGAGAAAGTCAGGAAGAGAGATTATAACAGCGTAGTAGGAAAATAGTGGGTGTGGCAAAGGAAGGTATAGAGTTGTTGGTATGGAAAATAATACAATAATTAATAATAATAATAAATGGAGATAAACGCTGCCCCGGCCAGTGTCCTCAGCTGGTTGGGTGTCATCCCATTCACTGACAGGTCTCTGGTTTGATTCCAGGTCAGTGAACATCCCCAAATGGATTTCCAGGTGTGGCGTGCAGGAGGCACCAGATCTATGTTTACCTCTCTCTTCCAGGCTCTCTCTCTCCCAAAAAAGGAATAAAATTACTTTCTAAAATATTTTTTCAAAAAGAATAATCTCTGAGTTTTCCAAACATACAACTGTAAGCACATTATTGCCCCACCCTGTGTATGAGTTACAGGTGGTTTATGTCACATGTGCTGTCAGGTGCCTCATGAAAGTTTCACAGCTTTCTCTATAGGTCAGGGCTCACCAAATAGCACACATGAGAAAGGTGCACTTTGTTGCATGTGAGTTCTCATTTCCTGGGGGAACAGCCTTGCTTCAGTGGCAGCAAATGTGGTCAAGCAGGGAAGACTATTGCCATTGGAATCAACAGGAATGCTGACTGGTTACAACAGACACATCCTGGGACTGATTACAGGGTTATACTTCCTCTAGCTTTGAGTTCTTGCATGTTGAGCAACAACCTTGAGATGAACACCCTAAGGGGCCAGGAAAATGCACAAAACCATAAGATTACTTTATCTGCTAGTGATGCCAGCTAAAGGAAATAGTGATGGAGGTCCTCAGAAAGGTCTCAAAGATCATACAAGCCACAGGACATGAAATAATTTGGATTTAAGTCCAATAGAGGCACTTTTTTTATCCAGTTTAACTGCAGTGTCTGCCATGAATATGAAAACAGTGTTTATGTCCCAAGCTAATTCCACCTCAGTGTCTTACAACAAATGACAACAGCCTATGAAATCTCATACATCCTGTCGCATGGCGTCTTTGGAGCGTGTGGAGTGTAGTTCCCCTAAACATTGCTGACACTTATGTAATACATAGTGTGAACAGAGAATATAATTCATATTGTTCACAGGATCACAATAAAGCAATCCTATTGAGGGTGACCATTGACCTCTACAATAAAAAAGGCACCTGACAGCACATTAGAACCACAAAGTCATGCACACTTTCTCTCAAGGCCTTGGTCGGCAATACAAAATCAGCCAATACTGAACAAAGAGTGATTGTCTGCCATCAAGCTGTGCCTTCCTAAGCACATTAAGTATGAGATCACACCATATTGTTCACCTGTATATGCGGACAGAACACAACTTTCCTTTCAATTATCCCAGGGAGAGAATAGAACCAACGAAATTAAAGGTACAAAAGAAAATACTCCTTTACATAAATCACAAACCCGAGCAAAGGACAGCAAGAGGTTTGCAGGTTGATGAATTGGAACCTGAAACACTTCATCACAGCATAATGTGAGACCCACAATGTCCCTGAAAGAGGTAGCCCTTTTGGTGGAGGAAGTGCGCTCTGGACAAAACCTGGTTCAGGTCAATTCTATGGTCAGAAATAAAGGAATGAGGATTCATCCAGGAGCTCGGAATATTCATAATTTTCTCAAGCACAACCTCATAGTATGCAGGGCTTGTGACGGATGCACACTCTTCAGGTCAGCCAGGTGGTGGGGTGAAATATCTTCCAGACAAATTCTTCCAGTGACATAAATCCGGTTTTAGTCCTAAGTAGATTAACAAGTGTGCTCCAGTTTCTGAAAGTGTCACTTATACCTGAAACTTAGGAGGCATCTAGCAGAGTGTATGTTCTGATAAAGGGTTTTGAATTCAGGTAAATGGGTGTAAAGCTTCTCCTCTGGTGTTGTTATTCTGAGTGAGAAAGTAAAACATTCCCTGCACATTTAAAGCTTTTCTCCAGTGTGTACTCTCAAGTGTTGAACGAGGAAAGATTTGTAGCGAAAAGATTTCCCACGTTCAATACACTCATGAGGCCCTTTTCCAGTGTGAACTCTGTGGTGTCGAATGAGAGTAGAGCTTGTGCTGAAGGACTTCACACAGTCACTACACTCATACGGCTTTTCTCCAGTGTGAACTCTGTTGTGTTAAGTGAGGGTAGACCTTTGATGAAAGGACTTCCCACATTCACTGCACTCATACTATTTTTCTCGAGTGTGGATTCTGTAGTGTGTAATGAGGCTAGATTTTTGACTAAAGAACTTTCCACAATCACTACATTGATATGGTTTTTCTCCAGTGTGAACTCTCTGGTGGATGAGGAGGTGATTGTTCTGCCTAAAAGATTTCCCACATTCACTACATTTGTAAGGTTTTTCTCCAGTGTGAACTCTGTAGTGTTTAATGAGGTTAGTGTTTTCATGGAAGCACTTCCCACAATCACTACATTGATATGGCTTTTCTCCAGTGTGAACTCTGTTGTGTTTAGTGAGGGTAGATCTTTGATGAAAGGACTTCCCACATTCACTACATTTGAAAGGTTTTTCTCCAGTGTGAACTCTGTAGTGTGTAATGAGGCTAGATTTTTGACTGAAGAACTTTCCACAATCACTACATTGATATGGTTTTTCTCCCGTGTGAACTCTCTGGTGGATAAGGAGGTGATTGTTCTGCCTAAAACATTTCCCACATTCACTACATTTGTAAGGTTTTTCTCCAGTGTGAACTCTGTAGTGTTTAATGAGGTTAGAGTTCTCATGGAAGCACTTCCCACAATCACTACATTGATGCGGCTTTTCTCCAGTGTGAACTCTGTAGTGTGTAATGAAGCTAGATTTTTGACTGAAGAACTTTCCACAATCACTACATTGATATGGTTTTTCTCCACTGTGAACTCTCTGGTGGATAAGGAGGTGATTGTTCTGCCTAAAACATTTCCCACAATCACTACATTTGTAAGGTTTTTCTCCAGTGTGAACTCTGTAGTGTTTAATGAGGTTAGAGGTCTCATGGAAGCACTTCCCGCAATCACTACATTGATATGGCTTTTGTCTAGTGTGAACTCTGTTGTGTCTAGTGAGGGTAGACCTTTGATGAAAGGACTTCCCACATTCACTGCACTCATACAGTTTTTCTCGAGTGTGGATTCTGTAGTGTGTAATGAGGCTAGATTTTTGACTGAAGAACTTTCCACAATCACTACAGTGATATGGTTTTTCTCCAGTGTGAACTCTCTGGTGGATAAGGAGGTTATTCTTCTGCGTAAAAGATTTCCCACATTCACTACATTTGTAAGGTTTTTCTCCAGTGTGAACTCTGTAGTGTTTAATGAGGTTAGAGTTCTCATGGAAGCACTTCCCACAATCACTACATTGATATGGCTTTTCTCCAGTGTGAATTCTCTGGTGGAAAAGGAGGTGAATTATCTGCCTAAAAGATTTCCCACATTCACTACA
Organism: Plecotus auritus; assembly: GCF_963455305.1. Lineage (NCBI taxonomy): Eukaryota > Metazoa > Chordata > Mammalia > Chiroptera > Vespertilionidae > Plecotus > Plecotus auritus. The sequence continues at coordinate 1,100,805 of NC_137785.1, read as the reverse complement.
CTCATAAGGTTTTTCTCCAGTGTGAATTCTGTGGTGGCAAAGGAGGTTAGAGATTTGATTGAAGCATTTCCCACAATCACTACACTGATGCGGCTTTTCTCCAGTGTGAACTCTCTTGTGGGAGAAGAGCTCATGATTGCGCCTAAATGATTTTCCACATTCACTACATTTGTAAGGTTTTTCTCCAGTGTGAACTCTGTTGTGTTTAGTGAGGGAAGACCTTTGATTGAACAGCTTCCCACAGTCAGTACACCGATAGGACTTTTCTCCAGTGGGAACTCTCCTATGTCTATTGAGGTTAAAGATAAATGAAGACACTTTCCCACATGTATTACACTTATCATTGACTTCTCCAGAGCAGATGCCCTGATGTTGCACAAGGTTCTGGATGTGGCAGGCAGCTTTTTCACATTCATCCCACTGGTGATGCCTTTTTCTATTGAGAAATTCATGTGAAATCTCACTATGACTGTGTGGGTCCTCAGTGTCAAGAGGGGCCTGGTGCTGGAGAAGCTGAGAGATGGCTGGAAAGTCTTCCCCAACCTCCCTACTAGTTGAAGGCAGCCCTGATAAGGAGAAGATAAAGTTGGTCACAAATGAGGCCCTGTCCACAGCTTCTTTCCAGGGCTTCTCTCCACTGGCTTCCCTCTGTTGATGGGGAGGGTTTGCACTGAAAGAGAAGTCTCTCACAAATGCGTCACTGAAGAACGCTTTCTGCTCAAAGTCTGCTGCTTGTGACTCAGTCAGGTGCAGAATATCTTTGAACACAGAGAAACACCTCCCACAGAGAAGGGTCCTCTGAGTTACTGCAGCTGTCTGAGAAGCACTGACCTGTGACTCTCCTTGTACAGATACACTCTGCTCAGAACAGGCCTCCGCATCATGCGTTTTATGCCAACAACCTGAAACAGTAAAATGGTGATGAAATGAATATCGACTTTGGTGATTGGGAGAAGTGTCATTACAAAAGTGTGTTGCCCATAATACATTGGTTCCATGCAATTGTCTGACAGTAAAATATCTGAAGGAAATATTGATAAGATGCTGCTGTGAATATCTGGGCCTCTGAAGATCACCATACAGGGAAGACCTCAAACAAAATATGAAACAGCATGGCAAGCACCACAAGGAACAGAAGCTGGATCGTCTGCTCATGGGTCTGCTAACAGTGCTCAACAGGGCTTGTCTGCTGGTGACATGGGCCAGCTGTGCAGAAGGTTGCTTGCATCTCATTCCACGTAAAATTCAAGAAACAAGAAGCTTGTGTCAGGGTCTAGTGAAGCATTGTGTGAACCTCATAACACATATGCAGGTCAATATTTGACAATACTGCAGAGCGAGCAGTTCAGAGGAACAGGTGATGTAAAAGGGAAAAAGGGGAAGGAAACCAGAAACCAGGAAGGCACAGATTAAAAGACAAGTCAGGGAACTCTCAGGCATGGGAATGAAATGGTAGAAATGAGCTGTTGCCAGCGGCACTTCAACCTAAAGTCTGTTGGCCATGAGCAGTTACCCGGTATGATCTAAAACCACCCTTATTTCATACCTCCCCCAAATTCCAACTCAAGAGGACCAGGCAACTCTTTATATCATCCTACATGTCCACGCTGTGAAAAATCAGGGTTCTCCTTGCACCTTCTACTGTACAAGCACACAAAACACAAACATTCTGAGTATTAGTGAAGGAAAACAGAGATGAGTAGCCAGCACTGACCCAGAGTAAGACAGCATGCAATAGTATTCAGGAAACAGAATATTACAAACCATGAAAGGAGGTCTTTCAAGAACCGCCCATGGTTCATGCAAGTAAAGACCATAACGTGGTACACTTAGTCACAAAGAGCCTATAGCTGGAGGAATGGTGCAAATGGAAGCCATGGATGTGGACACAGACACCCTCCCAGACAGAGAAAGTGCAAGCTGGGCCCATTGAGTTGTTTGTAACAATCCTGACTCCCAGACACTTCCTGCACCATTTGAGGCTATGGACGTGAGGGATATTCATGGAGACCTTTGCTCAGGTCTCTCCAAATTACTCAGCACTCTCAGCCACAGCACATTAGACAGGACAATGGGGAAAACAAGTACAGCCCATGGTCTGGCTGTGAGAGCTATATCCAGAGAAGAAAGGAAGAGAGGATGTCACCGCCGGACACTAGGAGAGATGTGAAGGTCTTACCTACAGATGAGGCCAGTGCAAAAACTTCTACCATCATCTTGCAATACAGACGTCTCTGAGCCTCATCAAGGAGCCCCCACTCCTCCTCAGAGAAGGTGATGGCCACATCCTCAAAGTTCATCTCCTGTCACAATTGGCACAGTTCAGTCCATGATGAGCTTCTCTCCTAGGATCTTATGTTCATAATACTCCCCAACATCCACATCTACCTGCTCCCTTGACTACTATCATCAGAAAAGATACAGGCCTTGGTCCCATCAAAGTCTCTCTCTCCTTCTGTTCCTACTGATGCTGTGTCTTCCTCCCTCAATAAGGGCAAATGAGCTTGTAGATGATACCGTGCTCTGGAGCTCACATGCAGCCTACACCCATTTTCCATACAGTGGGTGTCATGAACATAGGGTGGGGAGCCATGGTATCCATAATAAGAGTGTGAGTGATTTGACACTGTTCTTGACTGGCAGTAACCTTGTTGTGTCCCGATTCAGGGTATCACAAGGTTATGGTATCACGCTTCAACCTTTTGAATCCAATCCCAGGGTGCTGAGGCCATCACTTTGCACTACCTGCTACACATAGTTCTTTGAACCACACTGCACACACAGCTGCATTCCCAGAGGCACAACATCAAAGGTAACACAAATGTGCTGTGATGAGCAGTTTATTTCCTAATCATCTTCTTTCCAAAATTCTAATGCACCACCTCTGTGATGTATTTCTCTCTCACCCTTCTCCCCTCTCCATGCCAGTGCATATTTTCAAGACAAGAGGACACTGATGTATGCCATCTCATTCCTATTGATCACTATAACAGCCCTCAACAACAAAAGGCAGGTGTGCACATAAATTTCACTGAAGCTCTGGGCCAGGAATGCACCACCACAACATGCTCTCTTTTCAGGAATTAATCTGACATTCACCATATCATATTTCCAGACATCACCAGAAATGGACTCAAACTTCATTCCCTCTATGTCAATGTCAGGGCCATTTAACTATGAAAGCACATGAGTACACCAAGGGCACATCACGCTTTCTCCCACACCTATCTCACACCTACACACCCACACCCACAGCACTCAGGGTGATTTCCTTGACTTCCTACTCATTACTCAGCATGTGTAAATTAGTGTCTACTTGACAAATCCAAACAGGATTAAGTTCTACACCAACTCTGAGAGTCCACACTCAGCCTTGAGTTCTGCTACGAAGGCCTCCCTCCCTGATTGTGTTTTCCTTCAACCTCAATTACTGAGAATCACATCAGATCTCAGATATCCAGAGGCCACCTCCACTGGTGCTGCACCTGATCTCCCTTCTCCAGTCACAGCCTTTAGCATTCAGGTCCCATCACCTAAGGCCCTATACCCCATGCCCAGTGAGTCTCACAGATGCCCACTCATGCCCCTAAGCAAATCAACCTGATTGAGGACAACAGCTCAGATTAAAGCTCAATCAAAATCCTGGTGTGTGTTTAACCCGTGAATATGCAACAGCTGCAGTCTCATCTTGTTTGACTCACTCTTTGGTCTCCAATTTAGAAAGAAAGAAAATGATCCACAACCACACCCTGGTCCCTACATTCCCAACTACATTAGAGAAGTTTTTATTCTGAACTGCTCCTCAGAGTTCCAGATGCTCATGAACTACTCCCTGAAATATCGGTAACCCTAACAGGTAAAATATAAAAGTTTTGGTATCCCCAGTGAACATTACAGTTCCCAGTATGAATATCTGCATCTCAGCTGACACGGTCCTTCCATACCTCCCATTGCCAAATGCAAACCTTCACATCATCCCTTACTCTTACCTCTCTCTCTGAATCCAAATTCAGTAATCCAGGTGGCCACATATAAAACACCAATCCAGAATTCAACTGCTTATTTCACCTCCACAGCCACCATCATGGACCAGTTACCAGAAAATTCATCAAGACTATCACAGCAGCTTCCATCGTAGTCTTTGTACCGCCTCCATCCCATCTATAGTTCATCATGCTGCAGCCACAGGAGGTCCCACCTGCCTCCATTGCTCCAAATCTCCCAACACCTATAGAATAGATTTCCAAATTGTCACAAAGCTGCTCAAGACCTGACTCCTGTCCCATTGTTACCTTTTGCTAATTAAAAGAAAAAAAGGGGGACACCATAGGGTTTCTGAATGAGCTCCGTCTTCACTCAGAGCCTTTGCACACATAGGAACTTTTGCCTGGAAAATCCTCTCATATCCCATTCCACTGGTTGCCAATAACAGGGACCATTCATAGGACCCTAGACCTGGACTTAGAATTCTGGGCTTGGTGTCTCATCAAGGTCTCCAGGTCCCAGGGCAGGAAGAGTGGCTGTACGATCCCAGGACCCCACTACCTCTAAGGCCACAAGAGTGTGAGGCCCTGAGATCAGCCCCACAACCCAGTCCCCTAAGCGGCTCTGCACCTGCAGGAACCTGTGGGAACGGAAGGCCTGTGGAGGGCCTGGCACCCACCGCCAGGACCCAGGGGCTCAGGCTGCTCAGGGCCCTGGCCCAGCTCCAGGTGATGCCCGCATCCCTCAGGGCTCAGGCCTCAGGCCTCAGTGCACACCCGACCAGTTACCTTATCATTTACAAGACTTCTCCTTCCCGTCCCTCACTGCTGTCCTCTCTCTCCTAGCCTGTACTTCTGAGCAGTTTTGAGAAAAGGTTAGAACCTTAACTCATACTATGTCCCTCTTTGGTTCACAGCTATTGATGGCTGCAGCTTCCTGAAAATGGCGTAAAACTCCTCACACAAAACTTTGCTTCATCTTCTTTGTTGCCTTTAGACATAACACAGGCCAAGGTTTCCCCAATCCTCCCTCCTCAGTCACATCACCACGGCCTTACACGGTGGCTTCTCAGCCTGTCACCCTCTTCCACCCAGTCACACCATGTGGCCCCCAAAAGCAACTCAGTGTTTCAGCGCTGAGACCTGGGCTGCAGGATGGAACAGGCACCTACACCCGAGGCTGAAGGATAAATGAAGTGAGGCCGGGTTGAACTCTGGAAGCAGAAAGTAGTTTGGAAGGCACAGAGGACTCAATCGCGGCCTGTTGTGACTCAACCAGCCTCACACACACCCTGCGCTGCGGGGACACTGCCTCTGAGGCCCCGGGACCCAGCACTGGAGCCTCTGATTCTGTGAACACACTGCAAAGGTCAAATTCACCACCAGGAGAAATACCCTGTTAATCAAGATCCAACCAATGAGCACAGAGATATTGGCCTCTTCTGGGGTTTCATTGGTTAAACCCAGGCATCCTTAGCTCTTGGGCCTTTGGTTAATGTAGCAATCTACTCTCCCATGGGGCACTAGGATCACAGCCACTCACTGACCATTGTGAATATTGTTCTGGGGCGCCCAAGTGACACTGGGAACTGACAACTTTAGGTTTGAGGGGCTGGCCACAGGTTTCTGGGGAGTGTTGTCTACAAAACTGAACTCTTGTTTAGAAACATTATTTTAGATTCCAAGAATACTCTCTCAGGTGAAAAGTATATTTCAATTACTCCTGAAGACTACAAATCTAAATGGATTAATATACATAAAGGTATTTTAATTGACTTTATGGAAAGGAGAGAATGGCTGCCTCCTACATGACCCCTTAAAAGAAAATTTGAGCCCTAGCCGACTTGGCTCAGTGGATAGATCATCACCCTGTGGACTGAAGGGTCCCAAGTTCGATTCCGGCCAAGGGCACATGCCTGGGTTGCAGGCTCCATCCCCAGTGGGGGGCGAGCAGGAGGCAGGAGATCAATGATTCTCTCTCATCATTGATGCTTCTATCTCTCTTTCCCTCTCTCCTCCACTCTGAAATCAATAAAGAAATATGAAAAGTCTGCATCCACTGATAGACCTTGAACAACCTGTTGTTCTTTTGGTTTGCACTGGGATGCGAAAGAAAAATATCCCTGCGCTTTCTGTCTTTGTGGCAGCCCAGATTGAATAAGGGACTACATTTGAAAAAAAATAAAAAGAAAGAAATATGAAAAGAAAATTTGAAGGAATACATAGGCCAACACATTGACAGCTCCTACATTGTCTGTGGTCGGTGCACATTGTGATGTTAAGGAGCTAACAATTACTGGATATTTACTACAGGTGCAGGCCCTGGATTCAAAGCTTTACCTGCATTATTATTTCCTTTAATCCTCTTTGCAACCTGAGGTGGTTTAACCATCTATTTTATGGGGAGGAAATACAGGCTCAGAGACTCAATGTAAATGGAATGATTATAGGGTTAATAAAAGGCAGGGCTGGAAGTCAAACCCATGTGTCTCTAACAAAGCTCTGGCTTCTAATGTTAGGCTCTGCTGCCTCCTAGAGGGTAGAATGGGGGATGGGTTCCCATTAGGACAGGCTAGATGTTATGGTGGGTAATGAACAGCCCCAAAGCTTTAGTGGCTTAGAGCCGTGGTTGGCAAACTGTGGCTCACGAGCCACATGGGGCTCTTTGGCCCCTTGAGTGTGGCTCTTCCACAAAATACCATGGCCCAGGCGAGTGTATTTTGAAGAAGTGGCGTTAGAAGAAGTTTAAGTTTAAAAAATTTGGCTCTCCAAAGAAATTTTAATCATTGTACTGCTGATATTTGGCTCTGTGGACTAATGAGTTTGTCGACCGCTGGCTTAGAGTAAAGAAGGTGTCTTTCTTGTTCACAGCACATGAACACCCTGGTTCTCCTGGAATCAGGATAAAGGAGCAGCCAACATGTAGGTTCCTGCTGGGTGTTATCAGAGATGGACAGAGAGGGCGGCCCGTCTCACTGGTCCCAGACTCTTCTGTTAGAGGTGACAGGCTGGACTTCCACCACATTTCCTTGGTCAAAGCATATCACTGGCTGTAGCCTTCATCAGGGTTTTAGTAGCAAACCTGACCTACTTGATGGGCCCCAGTAAGGCGACCCCATGGTGCCAGCCTCTTTGGGGGGACTGTGCAAGGGCAACAGAGAGGAGTGGGGATTGGTAGGAAGTGACAGTGGAAGTCAGTCAGGATGCTTTGCTTTCTCCTCATCCACCTAGACTTTGTCTCCGAGCTGCCCAAAACCCAACATTCATAGAAGTGAACTTCACAAAAAAGGAGTCTGGCCCTAACTGGTTTGGCTCAGTGGATAGAGCGTTGGCCTGTGGACTGAAATGTTCCAGGTTTGATTCCGGTCAAGGGCATGTACCTGGGTTGCAGGCATATCCAGAGTAGGAGGTGTGTAGGAAGCAGCTGATCAATGTTTCTCTCTTATCCATGTTTCTAACTCTCTATCCTTCCTCTCTGTAAAATATCAATAAAATGTATTTTTTTAAAAAAGAGGAATGATGGAAAGTTATAAAAAAAAAAAAGGAGTTTGGTCAGATGTCATTGGCAGAAAACTCAGAACCCACGTCTGAGTGTGACCCTGGGTAACTCCCTGCTGCCTGGGTCCTCACACTGTGGTGGACGTGAAGATCATATGTGAAGAGAGTTAACTGGGAAGGTTACTGGACCGCAAGCATTCCAGCGTCCGTGTTCTCTTATATTCACAGCAGTCACTACCCTGCCTCCAGGCCTCTTTGTTATTTGCATTGCCCAGATGAGTGCGCCATCAGGTGGGGCTGATTGGAAAACGCTGACATTAACATCCATGGTGATCCCGTGGTTTCCGTTCTTTCAGTGCAGGAACCTGTGCTAAATGCGGTCCCTTCATGTTTTCCCCATCCCCACTGCAGGGAGCACTGAGCCTATTCTGCCTCCTGGCCCCGGTGTTACCGGGTGACCTTGCACACTCAGTAGATGACCAGAGATGGTAGGTCCAGGAGTGATGCTCAGAGCAGCCCAGGCACCTTCCTCTATTAGATGTCAGCCGAGATTTCCCATGGGCAAGGGGTGACCTGCTCTCCATGGATTAGGAACGCAAAGGACCCCAAGGCCTCTCCAGGGGTATCCAGTTCCTGGTTCACAAAGGGGACTCAGGAGCCCAGTAAGCTTCCCCTTCAGCTCTCCCCCTTATGCACCCACCCATTTATTCATTTCCAGGAAACCAGGATCCTGCCATTCCACCTCGAAGGCTTAGTGTCCTCTCAAAACAGCACCTCCACACTCTGTAAGTCCTTACTGACATTAGAGTCTTCCCCAAGTCCCCACCTTCCCCATGCCTAGGGTTCTGTGAACTGACCCTTCACTTCATCCATCCTTGGGGCCTGAGGGGGACACCAGAGGCAGGAAGAGCAGCACAGAAGGGGCTCAGCCTGGAAGTCAGGGAAGAGTATTATCCTTCCCATCACCCCTCGGGACATTGCCTTTGCAGCTGCCTGTTGCCGGGGTGCACAGCCACACAGACTCACAGGGAAACATACAGACAACAGAAGCAGGGACACACTCAGGTACAGAGCACTCACAGCCTATGGTGGGCGCTCAGGTGCAGAGCTTATGGCCAGGCTCACAGGGACCCACACTGTAGACACCAGTAACACCTTGATGGAAACATACACAGCAAAACAGAGATGAGAAAACACAGGGTCACCCAGCATGTACCACAGGGCATATCCACATGCAATGGACACACACACGCACACACCTGAGCAGACTTATAGGGACACAGAACACAGACACAAAGAGGACACACACAGACAGATACAATTAGGAACACTCAAAGGGAAAGCGAATTCACACATACAACCAACACGCAACATACAAAACAATCACTCCCCCAAATGCTGAGTCACACTAATTCACTGTCTTGAAGGAATTAGTAAGAATTGAGGTGCTGCCCTGGCCATGTGGCTCAGTTGCTTGGAGCTTCATTGCATACGCTCATTCAAATGAACGTGCAGGTTTGATTCCTGGTGAGGGCACTTAACCTAAGTTGCAGATACCATCCCTGGTCGGGTCTTTTATGGGAGGCAACCAATCCATGTTTGCTCTCACATCCATGTTGCTTTAGTTCTGTTGCTCCTTTTATCTCTCAAATCAAGGAACCTATCCTCCAGTGAGAATTGAAAAAGAAAAAAACACACACAACTTAAGGCTTCGAGTTTTCAAGAACATACTGTTAACTCTTGAGCCATCTCTCTAGAACAGTTATCAGAATACTCTGAACTCAGAAGTCTGTCTTCTTTCCCATAAGAGACTAAGAGAATCAGTAGCAGGGATCTCAGAGAACCCCACACTCTTAGTGTCACAGTCCTGATCCCCACCTTGCATTTATTTAAGCACTAAAATCCGATGATTTCTGAATAAAGTCACATTTCCTTTTTGCACGTAGGTTAGTCTTTGAGTGATGAACATACCTTTCCCATGGCAGCAGCTGTTTCTGAGGGATTCCATCACAGCTTGGGACACTGGAGTGGGCACAGCTCATGGGGAACTAGGAACTGAGCTTTCCCTAGAGAAACCGCATTTCTAATGTCTAAAAACACGGCCAGGGAAGCGGGAAGCGCTAGTCAGCCAACTCCCAGTAATTCCTAAAGCAGAGACTGCCTTTGAGCCCATGAGGAAACTGATATAGGGTTTGTAAGGATGGTTTTTGGAGACAGATGTACTGAAAATGTCTAGAGCTCCTCATTATCTCAAATATTTCATCTATTGAATATTCTGCCCCGTTATTGTGAACTTTGACAAGATTTAAAAAAATACAGTTTTGCAAAAACTGGTGTGGCTCAGTGGATAGAGCATCGTCCTGCGGACTGAGGGATCCCAGGTTCGATTCCGTTCAAGGGCACGTGACTTGGTTGTGGGCACATCCCCAGTGGGAGGTGTGCAGGAGGCGGCTGATCGATGTTTCTCTCTCATCGATGTTTCTGACTCTCTATCCCTTTTCCTTCCTCTCTGTAAAAAATCAATAAAATATTTATTAAAAAATATGGTTTTATTGATTTCAGACAGGGAGAGGGAGAGATACAAACATCAATGATGAGAGAATCATTGATTGACTGACTCCTGCATACCGCCATGTGACCTTGACTGGAATCAAACCCAGGACCCTTCAGTCTGCAGGCTGATGCTCTATCCACTGCACCAAACCATATAGTGCTGGCAAGATTTTTGAAGTTCTGTGCAAGGTTACCATCATTACTGTCTCCTTGTAAATTTCTGTATTTGTCATTTTCCTTGTGGTGAGTATACTAAAGTACCTTACAGAAACACTTTAATCATAACTAAGCCAAAATATTTAAACCACTGGGCTCTTTGTTTGCATTCAATCCTGTCAATTTCCCGCTGGGCAGTGATTTTGCTGAAGGTTCCCCACATCAGCTCTTGCAAAGTCAACCTGAGACTCAAGGCAAACTGTGAGGCCTCCTGAGGGGAAGGTCAAGTCCTCCCACAGATCCCACCGCCCATCCATGACCCCACTTTCTGATCCTGGTTGTCCAAACCAGTCAAGGTGACTTCCCAAATGAGCAGTGATGCTCCCCACAGGCTGCCCCCTGGAGACTGTCACCCCTTCCCAGACTTCCACAGGGAGACCCCACTGACCACCGCTGGCCTCACTTTCCCCCTGAGCTCCTATCACCTGTCACAGCTACCTTGACCGCTTGTTTGTGGGCTGTCCTTCACTAGAACAGCCTTCCAAACTGATTTAGGTTCTCATCACTAGAGCTACCCCTCAGCCCTCGCACTCAAGGACCCTGCCCCATGTGCTGACAGGGAACACCTTCACCAACCCTGTCCAAGGCCCCTATCCACCACACACACCGGCCCCACACTGCCCCCCAGAGCCCAGGGTCCCTCATCTCACTACAGGGAAGAGGTCTGCTCTGCACAAACCATGATTAGTGAGGTGGGTGCATCTACCAGAATGCACCCTGCACTGTGTTATCATGTTGAGACCAACCCTCTCCTGCTGGGAAGGCTTGTATTGCAGAATGTTCTCCCCATTGAAAATACACAGCACCCTTTCCTGGAAAACGCATGCAACCTCCAGGATGGCAGGGAAGTGAGGGTGGGGAGGGTGTGTGCTTTATTTTAAATAAAATCCAAGAAGAAAATTACCCGAAAAATACAAAAATAAACTCAAAGAACATCAATGGGTCTCAGGGGTGTATGTGTTCTGCCATCAAGCGGTGCCTTCCAAAGCACAGGAAGTTTGAGATCACACCATATTGTTCACCTCTCCATGCTGAGAAAACACAACTTTCCTTTCAATCAACCCGGGAGAGAATAGAACCAACAAAATTAAAGGTACAAGAGAAAAAACTCCTTTACATAAAGATCATAAACCAGAGCAGAGGACAGCAAGAGGTTTGCAGGTTGATGAAATGGAACATGAAACACTTCATCACAGCATAAGGTGAGACCCACAATGTCCCTGAAAGAGGTAGCACTTCTTGGTGGAGGAAGTGGGCTCTGGACCAACCTGGGCCAGGTCAATTCTCTGGTCAGAAATAAAGGAATAAAGATTCATCCAGGAGCTCAGAATATTCATAATATTCTCAAGCACAACCCCAGAGTATGCAGGGGTTGTGACTGATGCTCACTCTTGAGGTGAGCTAGGTGGTGGGGTGAAATATCTTCCACAAAAATTCTTCCAGTGACATAAATCCGTTTGTAGTTCTGATGAGATTAACAAGTGGTATCCAATTTCTGAAAGTGTCACTTATTCCTGAAACTTAGGAGGCATCTAGCACAGTGTATGTTCTGATAAAGGGGTTTGCATTCAGGTAAATAGGGGTAAAATCTTCTCCTCTGGTGTTGTTATTCTGAGTGAGAAAGTAAAACATTCCCTGCACATTTAAAGCTTTTCTCCAGTGTGTACTCTCAAGTGTTGAACGAGGAAAGATTTGTAGCGAAAAGATTTCCCACATTCAATACACTCATGAGGCCCTTTTCCAGTGTGAACTCTGTGGTGTCGAGTGAGAGTAGAGCTTGTGCTGAAGGACTTCCCACAGTCACTACACTCATATGGTTTTTCTCCAGTGTGAACTCTCTGGTGTACAGTGAGGACAGACCTATTACTGAAGGACTTCTCACAATCACTACACTCATAAGGTTTTTCTCCAGTGTGAACTCTCTGGTGTACAGTGAGGATAGACCTATTACTGAAGGACTTCCTGCAATCACTACACTCATATGGCTTTTCTCCAGTGTGAACTCTCTTATGGGTAAAGAGGTCATAATTGCGCCTAAACGATTTTCCACATTCACTACATTTGTAAGGTTTTTCTCCAGTGTGAACTCTGTGGTGTTGAATGAGAGTAGAGCTACTGCTAAAGGACTTCCCACAATCACTACACTCATATGGCTTTTCTCCAGTGTGAACTCTCTGGTGGATAAGGAGGTGATTGTTGTGCTTAAAAGATTTCCCACATTCACTACAGTTGTAAGGTTTTTCTCCAGTGTGAACTCTGTGGTGTTTAGTGAGGGAAGACCTTACATGGAAGGACTTCCCACATTCTCTACACTCATAAGGTTTTTCTCCAGTGTGGACTCTGTAGTGTTCAATAAGGCTAGATTTTTGACTGAAGCACTTCCCACATTCACTACACTCATAAGGTTTTTCTCCAGTGTGAACTCTGTGGTGTTGAATGAGGTTAGAGATTTGACTGAAGCACTTACCACAATTACTACACTGATGCGGCTTTTCTCCAGTGTGAACTCTCTGGTGGATAAAGAGGTCATAATTGCGCGTAAATGATTTTCCACATTCACTACATTTGTAATGTTTTTCTCCAGTGTGAACTCTGTGGTGTTTAGTTAGGGAATACCTTTGATTGAAAAGCTTCCCACACTCAGTACACCGAAAGGACTTTTCTCCAATGTGAACTTTCCTATGTCTATTGACGTTAAAGGTACATCTGATAACTTCCTCACATCCATTGTACTCATATTTCTCTTCTTCATCTGAAACACCCTGATGTTGAACAAGGTTCTGGTTGTGGCTGTCAGCTTTTTCACATTCATCCCAGTGGTGATGCCTTTTTCTATTGAGAAATTCCTGTGAAATCTCACTGCCACTGTGTGGCTCCTCAATTCTGAGAGAAGACTGGTGCTGGAGAAGCTCTGAGATGGCTGGGAAGTCTTCCCCAACCTCCCTACTGGTTGAAGGCAGCCCTGATAAGTAGAAGCTGCACTTGGTCACAAATGAGGCCCTGTCCACAGATTCATTCCAGGGTTTCTCTCCACTGGCATCCGTCTGTTCATGGGGAGAGTTTGCAATGAAACAAAAGTCTCTCACACATGCATTAGTGAAGAAGGCTTTCTGCTCAAAGTCTGCTGCTTCTGACTCAGTCAGGTGTAGAATATTTTTGAACACAGAGAAACACCTCCCACAGAGATGGCTCTTCTGAGTTGCTGGAGCTGTCTTAGAAGCACTGTCCTGTGACTCCCCTTGTACAGATACACTCTGCTCAAAACAGGCCTCTGCATCATGCGTTTTATGCCCACAACCTGAAAACAGAAAAGTGGTGATGAAATGAATGGCGACTTTGGTGACAGGGAGAAGTGTCATTACAAAAGTGTGTCGCACATATAACACGTTGGTTCCATGCAATTGTCTGACAGTAAAATATCTGAAGGAAATATTGATAAGATGCTGCTGTGAAGATCTGGGACACTGAGGATCACCATACAGGGAAGACCTCAAACAAAATATGAAACAAACATGGCAAGACCCACATAGTACAGAAGCAGGATCGTCCACTCATTCTTCTAACAGTGTTCAACAGGGCTTGTCTGCTGGTGACATGGGCCAGCTGTGCAGAAGGTCACTTCAATCTTCTTCAAAGTAAAATTCAAGAAATGACAAGCTTGTGTTGAGGTCTAGTAAAGCACGTCTGTGCACCTCATAACACATATGCATGTCAATATTTGAGAATACTGCAGAGAGAGCAGTTCAGAGGAACAGGTGATAGAAAAGGGCAAAAAGGTGAAGGTAGCCAGAAACCAGGAAGGCAGAGATTAAAAGATAAGTCAGGGAAGTGTCAAGGTTGGGAATGAAAAGGTAGAAATGAGCTGCTGCCAGTGGAACCTCAACCTAAACTTGTTGGACATGAGCATGTTCCTGGTATGATTTAAACACCACCTTTATGTCATACCTCCCCCCAGCTGCAACTCAGGAGGGCCAGGAAACCCTTTAGATCATCATGCATGTTCACCCTGTGAATAAAGGGTTCTCCTTGCACCTTCTACACTACCAGCACATAAAACACAAATATTCTGAGTTTTATTGAAAGACAACAGATGTGAGTAGGCAGTACTGGCCCAGAGCAAGACAGCATGCAAGAGTATTCAGGGAACATAATATTATAAATAATGGATGGAAGTATTTGAAGAACAGCCCATGGTTCATGCAAGTAGAGAGCATAACCTGGCACAGTCAGTCACAAAGAGCCTGTAGCTGGGGGAATGGTGCAGAAGTGGAAGCCATGGATGTGGACACAGACACCCTCTCAGAGAGAGAAAGTGCATGCTGGGCCCATTAAGCTGTTTTCAGAAATCCTGACCCCCAGACACTTCCTGCCCTATGTGAGGCTACGGATATGAGGGATACTCATGGAGTCCTTTGCTCAGGTCTCTCCAAATTACTCAGCACTCTCAGCCACAGCACATTTGACAGGACAATGGGGAAAACAACTACAGCCCATGGTCTGGCTGTGAGAGCTATATCCAGAGAAGAAAGGAAGAGAGGATGTCACCGCAGGACACTAGGAGAGATGTGAAGGTCTTACCTACAGATGAGACCAGTGCAAAAACTTCTACCATCATCTTGCAGTACAGAAGTCTCTGAGCCTCATCAAGGAGCCCCCACTCCTCCTCAGAGAAGGCGATGGCCACGTCCTCAAAGTTCATATCCTGTCACAATTAGCACAGTTCAGTCCATGCTGAGTTCCTCTCCTAGGATCTTATGTTCATAATATTCCCCAACATCCACATCCCACTGCTCCTTCGACTCCTCTCATCAAAAAAGACACCAGGCCTTGGTCTCATCAAAGTCTCTCTCTCCTTCTGTTCCTACTGGTGCTGTGTATTCACCCCTCAATAAGGGCAAATGAGGTTGTAGATGATACCTGTGCTCTGGAGCTCACATGACGGCCACATCCCTTTTCAATACAGTGGACTTCATGATCATAGGGTAGGGAGAGATGTTGTCCATAAGGAGACTCTGAGTGATTTGACACTGTTATTGACCGGCAGTAACCTTGTTGTCCCCTGATTCAGGGTATCACAAGGTTATGATATCATTGTTCAACCTTTTGAATCCAATCCCAGGGTGCTGAGGCCATCACTTTGCACTACCTCCTGCACATATTCTTTGAACCACACTTCTCTCACACAGCTGTATTCCCAGAGGCACAACATCAAAGGGAACACAAATGTGCCGTGATGAGCAGTTTATTTCCTAATCATCTTCTTTTCCAAAATTCTAATCCACCACCTCTGTGATGTATTTCTCTCTCACCCTCCTCCCTTCTCCAAGCTAGTGGAGATTTTCAAGCCCAGAGGACACTGATGTATGCTATCTCATATCTATTGATACTGTAACAGCCTCAACTACAAAAGGCAGGTGTGCACATAAATTTCTCCTAAAATCTGAACCAGTAATGTACCACCAGAACATACCCTCTTTTCAGGAATTAATCTGAAATTCATCATATCATATTATCCAGATATCACCAGAAATGGACTAAAATTCCATTCCCTCTTATATCAATGTTAGGGCCCTGCATGCATGAATGCACACGCCCACGCCAAGGGCACATCACTCTTCCTCCCACACCTGCACTCCCACACGCACGGCCCCATAGTCATCTCCTTGAGCTCCTACTCATTACTCAGCACGTGTGGTATAGTGAATGCTTGGCAAATCCAAACACGATTAAATTCTATACCAACTCTGAGCATCCACACTCATTGAGGCACCCTTGAGTCCTGCTATGAAGGCTTCCCTCCCTGATTGTGTTTTCCTTCAACCTCAATTACTGAGAACCACATCAGATCTCAGATATCCAGAGTCCACCTCCACTGGAGCTGCACCTGATCTCCCTTCTCCAGGTACAGCCTTCAGCACTCAAGTCCCATCACCTAAGGCCCTAGCCCATGCCCAGTGAGTCTCATAGATGCCCACCTATGCCCCTAAGCGAGTGGTCGGAAAACCAGGGCTCACCAGACACATGAGGCTCTTTGGCCCTTTCAGTGTGGCTCTTCCACAAAATACCACGTGTGGGCGCGCACATACAGTGCCATTGAAACTTTGTGGCCCATGCGCAGAAGTAGGTTTTCGGCTCTCCGAAGAAATTTCAATCGTTGTACTGTTGATATTTGGCTCTGTTGACTAATGAGTTTGCTGACCACTGCCCTTAGCAAATCAACCAGACTGAGGACAACACCCCACGCTAAAGCTCAATAAGAATCCTGGTGTGTGTTTAACAAGTAAATAGGCAACAGCTGCAGTCTCATCTTGTTTGAATTGCTCTTTGGTCTCCAATTAAAAAAAAATAAGATGACCTACATCTGCACCCTGTTACCTACACTCCTGATACCTTTTTTTCATATATTTTATTGATTTTTTACAGAGAGGAAGGGAGAGGAATAGATATTGAGAAACATCGATGAGAGAGAAACGATGAGAGAGAAACATAGATCAGCCGCCTCCTGCACACCCCCTACTAGGGAGTGCCCACAACCACGGTACATGCCCTTGACCGGAATCAAACCTGGGACCCTTCAGTCCGCAGGCTGATGCTATATCCACTGAGCCAAACCGGTTAGGGCACTCCCAACACCTTTTAAAGAAGTTTTCATCCTGAACTGCTTCTCAGAGTTGCACACCCTCATGAACTACTCTCTGAAATATCACAAACCCTAAAAGGTAAAAAATAAAAGTTTTGCCAATCACAATGAACATCACACTTCCTACTATGAATAGCTGCATCTCAGTTGATGCTTCCATACTTCCAGCTGCCAAATGCAAACCTCCATGTCGTCCCCGACTCTTACCCCTCTCTGTCTCATCCTCAAAATTAGAAAATCCAGGTGGCCACACCTAAAACACTGATCCAGAATCCAAATGCTTATTTCCCTTCCATGGACACCATCATGGGCCAGGTACCAACACACTCACCCAGACCATCACCGCAGCTTTCATCCTAGTCTTTCCACCACCTCCCTCTCACCTTACAGCTCATTATGCTTCAACCAAGGGCGTCTACTGAGAGCTGGGTCAGTCACCTGCCTCCACTGCTCCGAATCTCCCATTGCTCCCATCACCTGCAGAACGGACACCCACGTTGTCACAAAGCTGCTCAGGACCTGACTCCTATCTATTCTTAGACTTCCCTTTTTTGTTTTTGAAAAAAATTGGGTACCTGCAAGTCCCTCCACTAACCCAGTCTTCACTCCAAGCCTTGGCATATTCTGGACATATGCCTGGGAGGACCTCCCATATCCCATTCCACTGGTTGCCAAAACAGGAGCTACTCACATGACCAAATACAAGGACTTAGAATTCCAGGCTTGGTGTCTCATCCAGGTCTCCATTTACAAGCGCTGGAAGAGGGGCTGGACAGCTCAAGGACCCCACTATCTCAGAGGCCATAAGAGTGTGAGGCCCTGAGATCAGCTCCACAAACCAGTCCCCCTAAGCGGCTCTGCATCTGCAGGAACCTGTGGGAACTAAAAGTCTATAGAGCGCCTGGCACCCACCGCCAGGACCCATGGGCTCCGGCTGCCCAACCCCAGGGTCAGGTGACTTGAGATGCCTGCATTACCTCAGGGCTCCGTCCTAAGTGCACACCCTTTCCAGGTACCTGATCATTTACAAGGCTTCTCCATCCTGTCTCTCACTGCTGTCCTCTCTCCTCTAGTCCATTCTTCCTCTGAGCAGTTTTGGGAAAATGTTAGAACCCGGCCTCACACTATGTCCCTCTTTTGTTCACACCCATCGATGGCAGCAGCTTCCTGAAAATGAAAGGACAACTCCTCCCCCAAATCTTTGCTGCACCTTCTTTGTTGCCTTTTGACATAAGACAGACCTGGGTTGGTGGAATCCTCCCAGGTCAGCCACACCACCATGTCCTTCCTGGCTGGCATGGCAGTCTGTCACCCTCTTTCACCGTGTCCCACCGTGTGTCACCCACCTGAGACCCACTCTTCTGGAAGCTGTGACCTGGGCTGCAGCACCTGACAGGCTCCCTCACCAGAGCCTGGCGCGTAAATGGGATGAGCTGAGTGGAACTCTGTAGGCAGAGGGGAGTCTGGGAAGCAAGGAGGCTCCAATCACACCAGTTGCTGCTCAACAAGCTTCAGACACGCCCTGCAGAGCGGGGACACTGCCTCTGAGGCCTCGATGGAGTTTAAACCCAGAGCGCTGGAGCCTCTGGCTGTGGTAAGAGAATAAAGGGGTCAAAATGACCACCAGGAGGAAGATGCAGGAAGTCACAGCCAAGCAATGAACGCTGCATAACCCGACTCTCCTGGGCTTTCATTGGCTAAACCCAGCCATCATTAGGCGCATTGCCTGCTGGGTAATGTACTTTTCCAGGCCCAACAGGTGGCATTAGGATGACAATGACTCGCTGTCCATTGCAGTATTGGCCCTGGGGCACCCAAGTGGTGCTGGGAAATGACAACCTTCGGCTTTGGTGGCCGGTTGCAGGTTTCTGGGGAGTGTTGTCTGCAACTGATCTCTTGTTCAAAGACATTATTTCAGGTTCCATGAAGCTCAGAATGCTCGCTGAGGTGAAAAGTATTATTTCACTGATTCCTGAAGACTACAGGCCTAAATGCGTATACATAGTATATATTTATATATTTGCGATTTTTTATTTGAATTTTAGAGAGAGAGAGGAAATGAGATGGAGAGAGAGATACAACCATCAGCTGCCTTCTGCAAGCCCCCACCGAGCCCACACGCCCCCCCCCTCCCTCACTGAGTGCCCTCACCAGGAATCCAACTGGCGACCTTTCTGTGCATGAGAGGGTGCTCAACCAATTGTGTCACTTCAGTCTTCTGATTTTTACTTTTTATTGAAAAATATGACATTACTAAGAGAAAATGCAGGCTGTGAGAGACCATATATGATCCTATCCGATTCCTTTAAAAGTAGTATTTGAAAGGATACAGAGGCCAACAGGTTGACATTTCCTACATTGTCTGCATGTCTGCAGTCAGTACACATTGTGAAGAGATGGAGCTAACAGTCACTGAATGTTCACTACATGTGCCAGGCCCTGGATTCAATGCTTTACCTGCATTATTATTTCATTTATTCCTCTCCACACCTGAGATGATTTAACCGACTATTTAATGGGGAAGAAATCCAGGCTCAGAAACTCAACGTAAATAGCCTGATTGTAGAGTTAATAAGGGCAGGCCCGGAAGTCAAACTCAGGTGTCTCCAACAACAGATCTCTGGCTTCTAATGTTAGGCTCTGCTGCCTCCTAGAGGGTAGAATTGCTAATGCATACCCACTAGAATGGGCGAGATGTTATGGTGGGTAACAATCAGCCCCAAAGCTTTAGTGGCTTAGAGTAAAGAAGGTATCTTTCTTGTTCATAGCACATGAACAGCCTGGTTCTTCAGGGTTGGGGAGTAGCCACGATGTAGGTTCTCTTAGGTGTTATCAGTGATGGAGAGTGATCATGGCCAGTCTCAGCTCTTCCAGACTCTTCTGTTAGAGGTGACAGGCTTCACTCCCACCTCATTTCATTTGTCAAAGAACGTCACAGGCTTCAGCCAACATCAGGGTCAGCAGCACAACCTGACCTACTGGATGGGCCCCAGTGATGTCACCACATGGTGCCAGACCCTTTTGGGGATGTACAGGGGCAAAGGGGAGGGGTGGGCATTGGTAGGAAAGACAGTGGGAGTCATTCAGGATGGCTTGCTTGCTGCTCATCCTGAGCTGTCCAAAACCATCACTGGTAAGATTCAAAGGAGTGAACTGCAAGTTTGGTCAGATGTCATTGGTAGCAAACTCAGAAATCAGTTCTGAGTGTGACCTTGTGTAAATCCCTGCTGTCTCGCTTTCCCCACTGTGGAACTCACATGTTAAAAGAGTTGATTGGGAAGAGGACAGGACTGAACGCATTCCAGCACCTATATTAAATTCACATCACTCACGACACTGCCTCCAAGCCTCTTTGTCATTTGCATTGACAGGTGAGTGCTCCATCAGGTAGGGCTGACTGGAAAAGGCTGACATTAACATCCATGGTGATCCTGTGGTTTCCATTCATCCTGTGCAGGAACCTGTGCTAAATGTGGTCCCTTCATGTTTTCCCCATCCCCACTGCAGAGAGCACTGAGCCTGTTCTGCCTCCTGGCCGAGGCTTTCCAGGTGGCCATGCACACTCAGTAGATGACCAGAGATCGGAGGTCCGGGTGTGATGGTCTGAACAGCCCAGGCACATTCCTCTATTAGGCGTCAGCCAAGATTTCCCACGGGCAAGGGGGTGACCTGCACTCCAGGGATTAGGAACCCAAAGGACCCCCAGCCCTCTCCAGGGGTATCCAGCTCCTCATTCGCAAAGGGGACTCATGAACCCAGGAACCTTCCCCTTCTGCTTTACCTCATATGCACACACCCATTTATTCATTTCCAGGAAACCAGGATCCTCCCAGTCATCCTCAAAGGCCTAGAGTCCTCCCAAAACAGCACCTCCACACTCTAAAAAAAACAATTTTCGTTCAGGATTCAAAACCAATGGTTGAATATGGCAAAGGAGTCACTTCAGTCACTGAGGAATGAGGGAAATTTAGCAGATGTTGTAGATGCTGCACAGTCCTCCTTCGGTTAAAATAATCCATTTATTTAGACAATTTTAAAAAGATTCTCAGCAGACGTTCTAATAAAGCAGATAAATACAGTGCAAATAAATGTATGAAAAAATATTCAGCATAAACACTTCTTAGGTAGATGGAATTAAAACGAAAACGAGTTAACATGATATGCATTTCCAGGGTTACTATCTGAAAAGAGTAAGCATAGTATGCCCTTGCAGGGTAGCAGAAAATTGGAATTTTTATATTCTGTGGGTTAGGGGGAATCCAAAGGGAATGACCATTTTGGGTCACAGTTCTGCATATCTTAAATATGAAACACTCACCTACACAACAGTTTGATAAGTAAAACATATGTCTATGTAGAGAACTGAATGCACACATTCCCAGGAGATTTATGTATAATGCCCCAAAACCTGGAAATAACAAAAAACATAGATCAATAGAAAAAGTGATTATTTATGGAATACAGCACTACTCAGAAATAAGTAAATCATCTTTTCCTATAAGCATTTGTGTTGAATCTCAAAATGACTGTGTAGCATGGAGGAAACCAGTCTTTTTTAAAGAGTACACACCAAGTAGTGCCTATAAAATTATGAACAATATGAACTATTTTATTGTAAAAAAGGAAAATCCATGACTGCAGGGCCAAAAATGTCAGAAAGAACGATTATAACAGCATATTAAGAAAATGTACGATGTGGCAAAAGTAGGTTTAGAGTTCATGGTATGGAAAATAATATATTAACTAATAATAATGATGATAATAATAATAATAATGATACAGAAATAGACTCTGCCCAGACCAGTGTCCTCATTTGGCTGGGTGAGATTTCACTGAGTGAACAGTCTCTAGTTTAATTCCAGGGCAGTCCACATTCCCAAATGGATCCCAGTAGGGGGCCGGCAGGAGGCAGCAGATCTATATTTATCTCTGTCTTCCCCTCTCTTAATGTCTCTCTCCCCAATAAGAATAAAAGTATTTTTAAAATTTCTTTAAAAGAATAATCTCTGTGTTCTCTCAACTTACAACTGTAAGCCTATTGTTGCCCCACCCTGTGTAGGAGTTACAGGTGGTGTATGTCACATGTGACAGTTTCACAGCTTTATCTCTAGTTCAGGGCTCACCAAATAGCACACATGAGAAAGGTGCACTTTGTTGGATGTCAGTTCTCATTTCCTGGGGGACCAGCCTTGCCTCAGTGGCAGAAAATGTTCTCAAGTAGGGAAGATTATTGCCATTGGAACCAACAGGAATGCTGACTGGGACTGATTACAGCATTATCCTTCCTCTAGCTTTGAGGTCTTGCCTGTTGAGCAACAACCTTGAGGTGAATATTCTAGATAGGCCAGGGGAATCCTGACGAGGTGATTTTTCTGCCTAAAAGATTTTCCACATTCTCTAGAAAAACATTAGATTATTTTCTCTGCCATTGATTCCATCTAAAGGAAATAGTGATGGAGGTCCTCAGAATGTAATCAAAGATCATACAAGCCACAGGTCCCAGTGTAATTTTGGACTTATGTCCAGAAGAGGCACTTTTCATCTAGTTTAACTGCAGCGTCTGCTATGAATATGAAATCAGTGTCTCTGTCCCAATACTAATTCCACCTCAGGCTTACAACCAATGACACCAGCCAACGAAATCTCACAAATCATGATGCAATGCCTCTTTGGAGCATGTGAACATTAGTTCCCCTAAACATTGCTGACACATATGTAATACATACTGCGAACAGAGAATATAATTCATATTGTTCACAGCAGCGCAATAGAAGGCCACTAGTTCAGGGCGACCATTGACCTCTACAATATAAGAGGCACCAGACAGCATATTAGAACCACAAAGTCATGTACACTCTCTCTCAAGGCCTTGGTCGGCAACACAAAATCAGCCGATATTGAACAAAGAGTGACTTTCTGCCATCCAGCTCTACCATCCAAAGCACAGAAAGTTTGGGACCCCACCAAATCTGTTCACCTGTACATGCTGACAGATCACAACATTCCTTTCAATCATCCCAGACTCTCAAGTGTTGAATGAGGAAAGATTTTTAGCGAAAAGATTTCCCACATTCAATACACTCACGAGGGCCTTTTTCAGTGTGAACTCTCTGGTGTCGAACGAGAGTAGAGATTCTACTGAAGGATTTCCACATTCACTGCACTCATCAGGTTTTTCTCCAGTGTGAACTCTGTGGTGTTTAGTGAGGGAAGACCTTACATGGAAGGACTTCTGACATTCACTACACTCATACGGTTTTTCTCCAGTGTGAATTCTGTAGTGTTTAACGAGGTTAGAGTTCTCATGGAAGCACTTCCCACAATCACTACATTGATATGGACCTTTTCCCAGTGTGAACTCTCTGGTGGATAATGAGGTGACTTTTGTGCCTAAAAGATTTCCAACATTTACTACACTCATAAGGTTTTTCTCCAGAGTGAACTCTATGGTGTCGAATGAGTTTAGAGATTTGACCAGAGCACTTCCCAAAATCACTACATTGTAGCAGCTTTTCTCCAGTGTGAACTCTCTTATGGGTAAAGAGCTCATAATTGCACCTAAATAATTTTCCACATTCACTACATTTCCAAGGTTTTCCTCCAGTGTGAACTCTGTGGTGTCAAATGAGAGTAGATCTACTGATAAAGGACTTCCCACACTCACTACACTCATACGGTTTTCCCCCAGTGTGAACTCTCTGGTGAATAAGGAGGTGATTGTTGTGCCTAAAAGATTTTCTACATTCACTACACTTATATGGTTTTTCTCCAGTGTGAACTCTTTTGTGCTTAGTGAGATGAGAACTTTAATGGAAGGACTTCTCACATATACTGCACTCCTAAGGTTTTTCTCTAGTGTGAATTCTGTAGTGATTAATGAGCATAGATTTTTGACTGAAGCAATTTCCACAAAAACTACATTGATATGCTTTTTCTCCAGTGTGAACTCGCTGGTGGTTAATGAGGTGATTGTTGTGCCTAAAAGATGTCCCACATTCACTACACTTATATGGTCTTTCTCCAGTGTGAACTCTCTGGTGGATAACAAGGTGAATTTTCTGCCTAAAAGATTTTCCACATTCACTACATTTATAAGGTTTTTCTCCAGTGTGAACTCTGAGGTGTTTAGTAAGGGAAGACCTCTCATGGAAGGACTTCCCACAATCACTACACTCATACGGTTTTTCTGCAGTGTGAATTCTGTAGTGTTTAATAAGGCTAGAGTTGTCTTGGAAGCACTTCCAACAATCACTACATTGATACGGCTTTTCTCCAGTGTGAACTCTCTGGTGGATAAGGAGGTGGCTTTTCTCCCTAAAATGTTTCCCACATTCACTGCACTCACAAGGTTTTTCTCCAGTGTGAACTCTGTGGTGTCTAATGAGGCTACATTTTTGACTGAAGCACTTCCCACATTCACTACATTGATAAGGTTTTTCTCCAGTGTGAACTCTGCGGTGTTGAAAGAGGTTAGAGATTTTATTGAAGCACTTCCCACAATCACTACACTGATGTAGCTTTTCACCAGTATGGACTCTCCTGTGGTTAAAGAGGTCATAATTGCGCTTATATGATTTTCCACATTCAGTACATTTGTAAGGCTTTTCTCCAGTGTGAACGCTGTGGTGTTTAGTGAGGGAAGACCTTTGATTGAACACCTTCCCACAGTCAGTACACTGATAGGACTTTTCTCCAGTGGGAACTCTCCTATGTCTATTGAGGTTAAAGATACATGAAAACACTTTCCCACATGTATTACACTTACAATTCCCTTCTCCAGAGCAGACGCCCTGATGTTGAACAAGGTAAAGGTTGTGGTTGTCAGCTTTTTTACAATCACCCCATTGGTGATGCCTTTTTTTATTGAGAAATTCCTGTGAAATCTCACTGCCACTGTGTGGCTCCTCAGTGTTGAGAGGGGCCTGGTGCTGGAGAAGCTCTGAGGTGGCTGGGAAGTCTACCCCAACCTCCCTCCTGGTTGAAGGCAGCCCTGATAAGTAGAAGATGAAGTTGGTCACAAATGAGGCCCTGTCCACAGCTTCTTTCCAGGGCTTCTCTGCAGTGGCTTCCCTGTGTTGCTGGGGAGGGTTTGCACTGAAACAGAAGTCTCTCACACATTCATTAGTGAAGAAGCCTTTCTGCTCAAAGTCTGCTGCTTGTGACTCAGTCAGGTGCAGAATATCTTTGAACACAGAGAAACACCTCCCGCAGAGATGGGTCCTGTTGGTTGCTGGAGCTGTCTTAGGAGCACTAACCTGTGACTCTCCTTGTACAGATACACTATGCTCATAACTGGCCTCCACATCATCCGTTTTATGCCCACAACCTGAAAACAGAAAAATGGTGATGAAATGAATGTAGACTGTGGTGACAGGGAGACGTGTCATTACTAAAGTGTGTCGAAATATAACATGTTGGTTTCATGCATTGTCTGACAGTAAAATATCTGAAGGAAATATTGATAAGATGCTGCTGTGAAGATGTGGGCCTCTGAAGATCACCATACAGGGAAGACCTCAAACAAAATATGAAACAAACATGGCAAGCACCACAGGGAAGAGAAGCTGGATTGTCTGCTCATGCATCTGCTAACTGCTCAACAGGGCTTGTCTGCTGGTGACATGGGCCAGCTGTGCAGAAGGTTGGGTACATCTTATTCCACGTAAAATTCAAGAAATGAGAAGCTTGTGTCGACGTCTAGTGAAGCACGTCTGTGCACCTCATAACACATATGCAGGTCAATATTTGAGAATACTGTAGAGAGAGCAGTTCAGAGGAACACGTGATGGCAAAAGGGCAAAAAGGTGAAGGTAGCCAGAAACCAGGAAGGCACAGATTAAAAGGTAAATCAGGGAGTGTCAGGCAAGGGAATGAAAAGGTAAAAATGATCTGCTGCCAGTGGCACCTCAAACTAAACATGTTGGACAGAGCATGTTCCTGGTATGATCTAAACATCACCCTTATATCATACCTCCCCCTAGTTACAACTCAGGAGGGCCAGGCAGCCCTTTAGATCATCCTACATGTTCACCTGTGAACAAACAGGGTTCTCTTTGCACCGTCTACTGTACGAGCACATAGAACACAAATATTCTGAGTTTCATTGAAAGACAACAGAGGTGACTAGGCAGCACTGACCCAGAGCAAGACAGCATGCAATAGGATTCAGGGAACAGAATATTACAAACAAGGGAAGGAGGTCCTACAAGAACCACCCATGGTTCAGGCAAGTAAAGACTATAACCTGGCACAGTCAGTCACAAAGAGCCTGTAGCTGGAGGAATGGTGCAAATGGAAGCCATGGATGTGGACACAGACACCCACCCAGACAGAGAAAGTGTAAGCTGGGCCCATTGAGTTGTTTGTAACAATCCTGACTCGCAGACACTTCCTGCACCATTTGCGGCAAAATGTGAGGGATACTCATGGAGACCTCTGCTTAGGTCTCTCCAAATTACTCAGCACTCTCAGCTGCAGCACATTTGACAGGACAATGGGAAACAACTACAGCCGACAGTCTGTGAAAGCTATATCCAGAGAAGAAAGGAAGAGAGGATGTCACTGCCAGACACTAGGAGAGATGTGAAGGTCTTACCTACAGATGAGACCAGTGCAAAAACTTCTACCATCATCTTGCAGTACAGAAGTCTCTGAGCCTCATCAAGGAGCCCCCACTCCTCCTCAGAGAAGGCGATGGCCACATCCTCAAAGTTCATCTCCTGTCACAATTAGCACAGTTCAGTCCATGATCAGCTTCTCTCCTAGGATCTTATGTTCATAATACTCCCTAACATCCACATCCATCTGCTCCCTCGACTACTCTCATCAGAAAAGATACCAGGCCTTGGTCCCATCAACGTCTCTCTCTCCTTCTGTTCCTACTGATGCTGTATATTCCCGCCCCGCCCCCTCAATAAGAGCAAATGAGATTGTAGATGATACCTGTGCTCTGGAGCTCACATGAAGGCCACATCCCTTTTCCATACAGTGGACTTCATGAACATAGGGTAGGGAGAGATGTTGTCCATAAGGAGACTCTGAGTGATTTGACACTGTTATTGACCGGCAGTAACCTTGTTGTCCCGTGATTCAGGGTATCACAAGGTTATGGTATCATTGTTCAACCTTTTGAATCCAATCCCAGGGTGCTGAGGCCATCACTTTGCACTACCTCCTGCACATATTCTTTGAACCACACTTCTCTCACACAGCTGCATTCCCAGAGGCACAACATCAAAGGGAACACAAATGTGCCATGATCAGCAGTTTATTTCCTAATCATCTTCTTTTCCAAAATTCTAATCCACCACCTCTGTGATGTATTTCTCTTTCACCCTCCTACCTTCTCCAAGCCAGTGGAGATTTTCAAGCCCAGAGAACACTGATGTATGCTATCTCATATCTACTGATACTGTAACAGCCTCAACAACTAAAGGCAAGTGCACATAAATTTCTCCTAAAATCTGAGCCAGTAATGTACCACGAGAACACACCCTCTTTTCAGGAATTAATCTGATATTCACCATGTCATATTATCCAGACATCACCAGAAATGGACTAAAATTTCATTCCCTCTTATATCAATGTTAGGGCCCTGCATGCATGAATGCACACGCCCTCTCCAAGGGCACATCACTCTTCCTGCCACACCTGCACTCCCACACACACGGCCCCATAGTCATCTCCTTGAGCTCCTACTCATTACTCAGCATGTGTGGTATAGTGATTGCTTGGCAAACCCAAACAGGATTAAATTCTATACCAACTCTGAGCATCCACACTCATTGAGGCACCCTTGAGTCCTGCTATGAAGGCCTTTCTCCCTGATTGTGTTTTTCTTCAACCTCAATTACTGAGAACCACATCAGATCTCAGATATCCAGAGTTCACCTCCACTGGTGCTGCACCTGATCTCCCTTCTCCACTCACAGCCCTCAGCACTCAAGTCCCATCACCTAAGGCCCTCTACCCCATGCCCAGTGAGTCTCACAGATGCCCACTCATGCCCCTAAGCCAGTGGTCGGAAAACCGGGGCTCACCAGCCACATGAGGCTCTTTGGCCCCTTCAGTGTGGCTCATCCACAAAATACCATGTGCGGGCGCGCACATACAGTGCGATTGAAACTTTGTGGCCCATGCGCAGAAGTCGGTTTTCGACTCTCTGAAGAAATTTCAATCGTTGTACTGTTGATATTGGCGCTGTTGACTAATGAGTTTGCCGACCACTGCCCTTAGCAAATCAACCAGACTGAGGACAACACCCCACGCTAAAGCTCAATAAGAATCCTGGTGTGTGTTTAACAAGTAAATAGGCAACAGCTGCAGTCTCATCTTGTTTGCATTGCTCTTTGGTCTCCAATTAAAAAAAAATAAGATGACCTACATCTGCACCGTGTTACTACACTCCTCATACCTTTTTTTTATATTTTATTGATTTTTTACAGAGAGGAAGGCAGAGGGATAGATATTTAGAAACATCGATGAGAAAGAAACGATGAGAGAGAAACAGATCAGCCGCCTCCTGCACACCCCCTACTGGGGATGTGCCCACAACCAAGGTACATGCCCTTGACCAGAATCGAACCTGGACCCTTCAGTCCGCAGGCCAATGCTCTATCCACTAAGCCAAACTGTTTAGGGAACTCCCAAGACCTTTTAAAGAAGTTTTCATCCTGAACTGCTACCCAGAGTTACAGACCCTGCTGAACTGCTCTCTGAAATATCACAAACCCTAAAAGGTAAAAAATAAAAGTTTTGTCAATCACAATGAACATCACACTTCCTACTATGAATAGCTGCATCTCAGTTGATGCTTCCATACTTCCAGCTGCCAAATGCAAACCTCCATGTCGTCCCCGACTCTTACCCCTCTCTGTCTCATCCTCAAAATTAGAAAATCCAGGTGGCCACACCTAAAACACTGATCCAGAATCCAACTGCTTATTTGTCTTCCATGGCCACCATCATGGGCCAGGTACCAACACACTCACCCAGACCATCACCGCAGCTTTCATCCTAGTCTTTCCACCACCTCCCTCTCACCTTACAGCTCATTATGCTTCAACCAAGGGAGTCTACTGAGACCTGGGTCAGTCACCTGCCTCCACTGCTCCGAATCTCCCATTGCTCCCTTCACCTGCAGAACGGACACCCACGTTGTCACAAAGCTGCTCAGGACATGACTCCTATCCATTCTTACCACTCCCTTTTTTGTTTTTGAAAAAAATGGGTACCTGCAAGTCCCTCCACGAACCCAGTCTTCACTCCAAGCCTTGGCATATTCTGGACATATGCCTGGGAGGACCTCCCATATCCCATTCCACTGGTTGCCAAAACAGGAGCTACTCACATGACCAAATACAAGGACTTAGAATTCCAGGCTTGGTGTCTCATCCAGGTCTCCATTTCCAAGGGCTGGAAGAGGGGCTGGACAGCTCCAGGACCCCACTATCTCAGAGGCCATAAGAGTGTGAGGCCCTGAGATCAGCTCCACAAACCAGTCCCCCTAAACGGCTCTGCATCAGCAGGAACCTGTGGGAACTAAAGGTCTACAGAGCGCCTGGCACCCACCTCCAGGACCCATGGGCTCGGGCTGCCAAGCCCAGGGTCAGGTGACTTGAGATGCCTGCATTACCTCAGGGCTCCGTCTTCAGTGCACACCCTTTCCAGGTACCTGATCATTTACAGGACCTCTCCATCCTGTCCCTCACTGCTGTCCTCTCTCCTCTAGTCGATTCTTCCTCTGAGCAGTTTTGGGAAAAGGTTAGAACCCGGCCTCACACTATGTCCCTCTTTTGTTTACACCCATCGATGGCAGCAGCTTCCTGAAAATGAAAGGAAAACTCCTCCCACAAAACATTGCTGCACCTTCTTTGTTGTTTTTAGGCACAAGACAGACCTGGGTTGGTGGAATCCTCCCAGGTCAGCCACACCACCATGTCCTTCCTGGCTGGCATGGCAGTCTGTCACCCTCTTTCACCGTGTCCCACCGTGTGTCACCCACCTGAGACTCACTCTTCTGGAAGCTGTGACCTGGGCTGCAGCACCTGACAGGCTCCCTCACCAGAGCCTGGCGCATAAATGGGAGGAGCTGAGTAGAACTCTGTAAGCAGAGGGGAGTCTGGGAAGCACGGAGGCTCCAATCACACCAGTTGCTGCTCAACAAGCTTCAGACACGCCCTGCAGAGCGGGGACACTGCCTCTGAGGCCTCGATGGAGTCTAAACCCAGAGCGCTGGAGCCTCTGGCTGTGGTAAGAGAATAAAGGGGTCAAAATGACCACCAGGAGGAAGATGCCTGAAGTCACAGCCAAGCAATGAACGCTACCTAATCCGTCTCTCCTGGGCTTTCATTGGCTAAACCCAGCCATCATTAGGCGCATTGCCTGCTGGGTAATGTACTTTTCCAGGCCTAACAGGTGGCATTAGGATGCCAATGACTCGCTGTCCATTGCAGCATTGGCCCTGGGGCACCCGAGTGGTGCTGGGAAATGACAACCTTCGGCTTTGGTGGCCGGTTGCAGGTTTCTGGGGAGTGTTGTCTGCAACTGATCTCTTGTTCAGAGACATTATTGCAGGTTCCATTCACCTCAGAATGCTCGCTGAGGTGAAAAGTATTATTTCTCTGATTCCTGAAGACTACAGGCCTAAATGCGTATACATAGTATATGTTTATATATTTGCGATTTTTTATTTGAATTTGAGAGAGAGAAAGAGGAAATGAGATGGAGAGAGAGATACAACGATCAGCTGCCTTCTGCAAGCCCCCACCGAGCCCACACGTCCCCCCCCCTCCCCCCGCCACTGAGTGCCCTCACCAGGTATCCAACCGGCGACCGTTCTGTGCATGAGAGGGTGCTCAACCAATTGTGTCACTTCAGTCTTCAGATTTTTATTTTTTATATAGAAATATGACATCACTAAGAGAAAATGCAGGCTGTGAGAGACCATATATGATCCTATCCTATTCCTTTAAAAGTAGTATTTGAAAGCATACACAGGCCAACAGGTTGACATTTCCTACATTGTCTGCATGTCTGCAGTCAGTACACATTGTGAAGAGATGGAGCTAACCGTTAATGAATGTTCACTACATGTGCCAGGCCCTGGATTCAATGCTTTACCTGCATTATTATTTCACTTAATCCTCTCCACACCTGAGATGATTTAACCAACTATTTAATAGGGAAGAAATCCAGGCTCAGAGACTCAAGGTAAATAGCCTGATTGTAGAGTTAGTAAGGGCAGGCCTCGAAGTCAAACCCAGGTGTCTCCAACAACAGATCTCTGGCTTCTAATGTTAGGCTCTTCTGCCTCCTACAGGGTAGAATTGCAAATGCATACCCTCTAGAATGGGCGAGACGTTATGGTGGGTAACAATCAGCCCCAAAGCTTTAGTGGCTTAGAGTAAAGAAGGTATCTTTCTTGTTCATAGCACATGAACACCCTGGTTCTTCAGGGTTGGGGAGTAGCCACAATGTAGGTTCTATTAGGTGTTATCAGTGATGGAGAGAGATCATGGCCAGTCTCAGCTCTTCCAGACTCTTCTGTTAGAGGTGACGGGCTTCACTCCCACCTCATTTCATTGGTTAAAGAACGGCACAGGCTTCAGCCAACATTAGGGTCAGCAGCAGAACCTGACCTACTGGATGGGCCCCAGTGATGTCACCA
This sequence comes from Plecotus auritus, assembly GCF_963455305.1. NCBI lineage: Eukaryota > Metazoa > Chordata > Mammalia > Chiroptera > Vespertilionidae > Plecotus > Plecotus auritus. The sequence goes on along the minus strand of NC_137785.1, from coordinate 1,069,247 downwards.
CATGGTGCCAGACCCTTTTGGGGATGTGCAGGGGCAAAGGAGAGGGGTGGGCATTGGTAAGAAAGACAGTGGGAGTCATTCAGGATGGCTTGCTTGCTGCTCATCCACATACACTTTTTCCCTGAGCTGTCCAAAACCATCACTGGCAAGATTCAAAGGAGTGAAGTGCAAAAAGAGAAGTTTGGTCAGATGTCATTGGTAGCGAACTCAGAACCCAGTTCTGAGTGTGACCCTGGGTAAAACCCCGCTGTCTCGCTTCCCCCACTGTGGAACCCACATGTTAAAAGAGCTGATAGGGAAGATTACCGGACTGAAAGCCTTCCAGCACCTATATTAAATTCACATCAGTCAGGACCCTGCCTCCAAGTCTCTTTGTCATTTGCATTGCCAGGTGAGTGCTCCATCAGGTGGGGCTGATTGGAAAAAGGCTGACATTAACATCCATGGTGATCCTGTGGTTTCCATTCATCCTGTGCAGGAACCTGTTCTAAATGTGGTCCCTTCATGTTTTCCTCATCCCCACTGCAGAGAGCACTGAGCCTATTCTGCCTCCTGGCCCCAGTGTTACCGGGTGGCCGTGCACACTCAGTAGATGACCAGAGACCGGAGGTCCGGGAGTGATGGTCCTAGCAGCCCAGGCACCTTCCTCTATTAGGCGTCAGCCAAGATTTCCCACAGGCAAGGGGGTGACCTGCTCTCCAGGGATTAGGAACCCAAAGGATCCACAGCCCTCTCCAGGGGTATCCAGCTCCTCATTCGCAAAGGGGACTCAGGAGCCCAGGAACCTTCTCCTTCTGCTTTCCCTCATATGCACACACCCATTTATTCATTTCCAGGAAACCAGGATCCTCCCAGTCATTCTCAAAGGCCTAGAGTCCTCCCAAAACAGCACCTCCACACTCTAAAAAACAATTTTCCTTCAGGATTTAAAACCAATGGTTCCATATGGCAAAGGTGTCACTTGAGTCACTGAGGAATGAGGGAAATTTAAGCAGATGTCTTAATGTTGCAGTCCTCCTTCAGTTAAAATGATAAATTTATTTGAACGATTTGAAAAAGATTCTCAGCAGACATTTTAACAGATAAAAACAGTGCAAAGAAATGTATAAAAAATGTTCACTATAAAATATTCTTCAGTAGATGGAATTAAAACAAGACAAAGACAGCATTATATGCATTTCTGGGGTTATTATTTGAAAAGCTTAACCATTGTATGCCCTTGCAGGGTAGCAGAAAATTTGGGATTTTTATATACTGTGGGTTGGTGGTAAGCCAAAGGGAATGACCATTTTGGGTCACAGTTCTGCATATCTTAAATGTAAAACATTCACCTACATAACAGTGTGATAAGTAAAACATATGTCTACATGGAGAACTGAATGCAAACATTCCCAGAAGAAATATGTATAATACCCAAACCTGGAAATAACAAAAAACATAGATCAATTAATAAACTGGTTATTCACAGAATCCAGTACTACTTAGCAATAAAAAAAAATTATCTCTTCACACAAGCATTTGTAATGAATATGAAAATGATTGTGTGGCATGGAGGAAACCAGTATTTGTTAAAAAGTACACAACAAATAGTATAAAATTATGCACAGTATGAACTATTCTATTGTAAAGAATGGAAAATCCCTGAGTGCATGGAGGGCCAAAAAGGAAGAAAGAGAGATTATAACAGCGTAGTAGGAAAATAGTGGGTGTGGCAAAAGAAGGTATAGAGTTGTTGGTATGCAAAATGATACAATAATTAATAATAAACAGGAATAAACTCTGCCCTGGCCAATGTCCTCACTTGGTTGGGTGTCATCCCATTCATGGACAGGTCTCTGGTTTGATTCCAGGTCAGTGAACATCCCCAAATTGATTTCCAGTTGTGGCGTGCAGGAGGCACCAGATCTATGTTTACCTCTCTCTTCCAGTCTCTCTCTCTCCCAGAAAAAGAATAAAATTATTTTCTAAATAAATTTCTTACAAACAATAATCTTTGTGTTTTGCAAACATACAACTGTGAGCCTATTGTTGCCCCACCCTGTGTAGGAGTTACAGGTGGTTTATGTCACATGTGACAGTTTCACAGCATTATCTCTAGGACAGGGCTCACCAAATAGCACACATGAGAAAGGTGCACTTGGTTGCACGTCAGTTCTCATTGCCTGGGGGACCAGCCTTGCCTCAGTGTCAGCAAATGCTGTCTAGCAGGGAAGACTATTGCCATTGGAATCAACAGGAATGCTGACTGGTTACAAAAGACACATTCCGTCAGTGATGACAGGGTTATAATTCCTCTAGCTTTGAGGTCTTGCCTGTTGAGCAACAACCTTGAGATGAACTCCCTAGGGCGCCAGGGGAATCCACAAAATCACGAGATTATTTTGTCTGCTAGTGACGCCAGCTACAAGAAATATTGATGGAGGTCCTCAGAAAGTTCTCAAAGATCATACAAGACACAGGACATGAAATAATTTGGACTTATGTCCAGAAGAGGCACTTTTCATCTTGTTTAACTGCAGTGTCTGCCTTGACTATGAAAACAGTGTTTATATCCCAATACTAACTCCACCTCAGAGTCTTACAACAAATGACACCAGCCTACGAAGTCTCATACATCATGACACATGGCCTCTTTGGAGCACGTGGAGTGTAGTTCCACTAAACATTGCTGACACTTATGTAATACATACTGTGAACAGAGAATATAATTCATGTTGTTCACAGGAGAACAATAAAGGCTGCCTGCCAAAAGCGACCATTGACCTCTACAATATAAGAGGCGCCAGAGAACAAATTAGAACCACAAAGTCATGCACACTTTCTCTCAAGGCCTTGGTCGGCAATACAAAATCAGCCAATATTGAACAAAGAGTGATTTTCTGCCATTAAGCTGTGCCTTCCAAAGCACAGAAAGTTTGGGACCCCACCATACAGTTCACCTTTCCATGCGGACAGATCACAACTTTCCTTACAATCATCCCAGGGAGAGAATAGAACCAACAAAATTAAAGGTACAAAAGAAAAAACTCCTTTACATAAAGATCATAAACCAGAGCAGAGGACAGCAAGAGGTTTGCAGGTTGAAGAACTGGAACCTGAAACACTTCATCACAGCATAATGTGAGACCCACAATGTCCTTGAAAGAGGTAGCCCTTCTTGGAGAAGGAAGTGGGCTCTGGACCAACGTGGGCCAGGTCAACTCTCTGGTCAGAAATAAAGGAATAAAGATTCATCTAGGAGCTCAGAATATTCATAATTTTCTTAAGAAAACGCCAGAGTATGCAGGGGTTGTGACGCATGCACACTCTTCAGGGGAGCCTGGTTGTAGGGGTGAAATGTCTTCCAGACAAATTTTTCCAGTGACATAAATCCGGTTGTAGTCCTGAGTAGATTAGCAAGTGTGCTCCAGTTTCTGAAAGTGTCACTTATACCTGAAACTTAGGAGGCATCTAGCAGAGTGTATGTTCTGATAAAGGGGTTTGCATTCAGGTAAATGGGGGTAAAAGCTTCTCTCTAGTGTTGTTATTCTGAGTGAGAAAGTAAAACATTCCCTGCATATTTAAAGCTTTTCTCCAGTGTGTACTCTCAAGTGTTGAATGAGGAAAGATTTGTAGCAAAAACATTTCCCACATTCAATACGCATGAGGCCCTTTTCCAGTGTGAACTCTGTGGTGTCGAATGAGAGTAGAACTTTTGCTGAAGGACTTCCCACAGTCACTACACTCATATGGTTTTCCTCCAGTGTGAACTCTGTAGTGTTTCATGAGGGTAGATTTGTGACTGTAGGACTTCCCACATTCACTACAGTCATACGGTTTTTCTCCAGTGTGAACTCTCTGGTGGATAAGCAGGTGATGGCTCTGCCGAAAAGATTTCCCACAATCACTACACTCATAAGGTTTTTCTCCAGTGTGAACTCTGTTGTGTTTAGTCAGGTGAGAACGTGCATAAAAAGACTTCCCACATTCACTACACTCATAAGGTTTTTCTCCAGTGTGAATTCTGTAGTGATTAATGAGGGTACATTTTCGACTGAAGCACAACCCACAATCACTACATTGATAAGGTTTTTCTCCAGTGTGAACTCTCTCGTGGATAAGGAGGTTACTCTTCTGCCTAAAAGATTTCCCACATTCACTACATTTGTAAGGTTTTTCTCCAGTGTGAACTCTGTGGTGATTAATGAGGCTAGATTTTTTACTGAAGCACTTCCCACAATCACTACATTGATAAGGTTTTTCTCTAGTGTGAACTCTCTCATGGATAAGGAGGTTACTCTTCTTCCTAAAAGATTTCCCACATTCACTACACTTGTAAGGTTGTTCTCCAGTGTGAATTCTGTGGTGATTAATGAGGGTAGATTTTTTACTGAAGAACTTCCCACAATCACTACATTGATAAGGTTTTTCTCCAGTGTGAACTCTCTTGTGGACAAGGAGGTTACTCTTCTTCCTAAAAGATTTCCCACATTCACTACATTGGTAATGTTTTTCTCCAGTGTGAACTCTCTGGTGGGTAAGGAGGTTTTGGTTGTACCTAAAAGATTTCCCACATTCACTACACTTATATGGTTTTTCCCCAGTGTGAACTCTGTTGTGTTTAGTGAGGGAAGACCTTTGCTTGAAGGGCCTCCCACAGTCAGTACACCGATACAACTTTTCTATAGTGTGAACTCTACTATGTCTATTGAGGTTAAAGGTACTTCTGAAAACTTTCCCACATGTATTACACTCATATTTCACTTCTTCAGAAGAGACCCCCTGATGTTGAACAAGGTTCTGGTTGTGACTGCCTGCTTTTTTACAATCATCCCTTTGGTGATGCTTTTTTCTATTGTGAAATTCCTCTGAAATCTCACTGCCACTGTGTGGCTCGGCAATGCTGAGAGAATAAGGGTGCTGGAGAAGCCCTGAAATGGATGGGAAGTCTTCCCTAACCTGCCGCCTGGTTGAAGGCAGCCCTGATAAGGAGAAGCTGCACCTGGTCACAAATGAGGCCCTGTCCACAGCTTCTTTCCAGGGATTCTCTCCACTGGCTTCCCTCTGTTGACGGGGAGAGTTTTCACTGAAACAAAAGTCTCTCCCACATGCGTCACTGAAGAAGGGTTGTTGCTCTAAGTCTGCTGCTTGTGACTCAGTCAGGTGCAAAACATCTTTTAACACAGAGAAACACCTCCCGCAGAAACGGGTCCTCTGAGTTGCTGGAACTGTCTTAGGAGCGCTGACCCATGACTCTCCTTGTACAGATACACTCTGCGCAGAATACACCTCCGCATCATCCGTTTTATGCCAACAACCTGAAAACAGAAAAATGGTGATGAAGTGAATGTCTACTGTGGTGTGTGTCATTACAAAAGTGTGTCGCACATAACATGTTGTTTCCATGCAATTGTCTGACAGTAACATATCTGAAGGAAATATTGATAAGATGCTGCTGTGCAGATCTGGGCCTCTGAAGATCACCATACAGGGAAGATCTCATACTATATATGAAACAAACATGGCAAGCACCACATGGAACAGAAGCTGGATCGTCTGCTCATTCTTCTGCTAACAGTATTCAACAGGGCTTGTCTGCTGGTGACATGGGCCAGCTGTGCAGAAGGTTGCTTACATCTTATTCCACATAAAATTCTAGAAATGAGAAGCTCGTGTCAGCGTCTAGTCAAGCACGTTTGTGCACCTCATAACACATATGCACTTCAATATTTGAATATACTGCAGCCCTAACCGGTTTGGCTCAGTGGATACAGCGTTGGCCTGCGGACTGAAGGGCTCCAGGTTCGATTCCGGTCAAGGGCATGTACCTTGGTTGCGGGCACATCTCCAGTAGGGTGTGTGCCGGAGGCAGCTGATTGATGTTTCTAACTTTCTATCCTTCTCCCTTTCTCTCTGTAAAATAATCAATAAAATATTTTTTTAAAAAAGAATAGAAAATACTGCAGATAGAATAGTTCAGAGGAACATGTGATGGAAAATGTCAAAAAGGTAAAGGTGGCCAGAAACCAGGAAGGCAGAGATTAAAAGATAAGTCAGGGAGTGTCAAGCATGGGAATGAAAAGGTAGAAATGAGCTGATGCAGGTGGCACCTCAACCTACACTTGTTGGACATGAGCAGGTTCCTGGTATGATCTAAACACCACCCTTATGACATACCTCCCCCCAGTTGCAACTCAGGAGGGCCAGGCAACCCTTTAGATCATCCTGCATGTTCACCCTGTGAAGAAAAAGGTTCTGCTCACACCTTCTACTGTACAAGCACATAGAACAACAATATTCTGAGTTTTATTGAAAGACAACAGTGGTGAGTAGCCAGCACTGACCAGAGCAAGACAGCATACAGTAGTATTCAGGGAACAGAATATTAGAAACAATGGGAGGAGGTCTTTCAAGAACGGCCCATGGTTCATGCAAGTAACGACCATAACCTGGCACAGTCAGTCACAAAGAGCCTTTAGCTGGAGGAATGGTGCAGAAGTGGAAGCCATGGGTGTGGATATAGACACCCTCCCAGGAAGAGAAAGTGCAAGCTTGGGCTCATTGAGTTGTTTGCAACAATCCTGACTCCCAGACACTTCCTGCACCATTTGAGGCTATGGTTGTGAGGAATATTCATGCAGTCCTTTGCTCAGGTCTCTCCAAATTACTCAGCACTCGGCCACAGCACATTTGATAGGACAATGGGGAAAACAAGTACAGCCCATGGTCTGGCTGTGAAAGCCACATCCGGAGAAGAAAGGAAGAGAGGACGTCACCTCAGAACACTAGGAGAGATGTGAAGGTCTTACCTACAGATGAGACCAGTGCAAAAACTTCTGCCATCATCTTGCAGTACAGAAGTCTCTGAGCCTCATCAAGGAGCCCCCACTCCTCCTCAGAGAAGGTGATGGCCACGTCCTCAAAGTTCATCTCCTGTCACAATTGACACAGTTAATTCCATGATGGGCTTCTCTCCTAGGATCTTATGTTCATAATACTCCCTAACATCCACATCCACCTGCTCCCTTGACTCCTCTCATCAGAAAAGATACCAGGCCTTGGTCCCATCAAAGTCTCTCTCTCCTTCTGTTCCTACTGATGCTGTGTCTTTCCCCCTCAATAACGGCAAATGAGCTTGTAGATGATACCGGAGCTCTGGAGCTCATATGAAGGCCACACCCATTTTCCATACAGTGGGTGTCACGAACATAGAGTGGGGATACATGGTGTCCATAAGGAGACTGTGAGCGATCTGACACTGTGCTTGACAGGCAATCACCTAGTTCTCCCCTGATTCAGGGTATCACAAGGTTATGGTATCACACTTTATTTTTTTAAAATATATTTTATTGATATTTTACAGAGAGGAAGGGAGAGGGATAGAGAGCTAGAAACATCGATGAGAGAGAAACATCGATCAGCTGCCTCCTGCACACCCCCCACTGGGGATGTGCCCGCAACCAAGGTACATGCCCTTGACCGGAATCGAACCCGGGACCCTTCAGTCCGCAGGCCGACGCTCTATCCACTGAGCCAAACCGGTTTCGGCTATGGTATCACACTTTAACCTTTTGAATCCAATCCCAGCGTGTTGAGGCCATCACTTTGCACTACCTGCTGCACATAATTCTTTGAACCACACTTCACACACAGCTGCATCCCCAGAGGCACAACGTCAAAGGGAACACAAATGTGCCATGATGAGCAGTTTATTTCCTAATCATCTTCTTTTCCAAAATTCTAATCCACCACCTCTGTGATGTATTTCTCTGTCACCCTCCTCCCTTCTCCAAGCTAGTAGATATTTTCAAGCCCAAAAGACAATTATGTATGCTATCTCATTCCTATTGATACTGTAACAGCCCTCAACAACAAAAAGCAGGTGTGCACATAAATTTCACTGAAGCTCTGGGTCAGAAATGTACCACCAGAACACACCCTCTTTGCAGGAATTAATCTGACATTCACCATTATCATATTATCTAGACATCACCATAAATGGACTCAAACTTCATTGCCTCTTATGTCAATGTTAGGGCCCTGCATGCATGAATGCACATGCCCTCGCCAAGGGCACAGCACTCTTCCTCCCACACCCACAGCCCCATAGTCACCTCCTTGAGTTCCTACTCATTACTCAGCATGTGTGGTATAGTGAATGCTTGGCAAATCCAAACAGGATTAAATTCTATACCAACTCTGAGCATCCACACTCATTGAGGCACCCTTGAGTTCTGCTATGAAGTCCTCCCTCCCTGATTGTGTTTTCCTTCAACCTCAATTACTGAGAACCACATCAGGTCTCAGATACCCAGAGTACACATCCAATGATGCTGCACCTGATCTCCCTTCTCCAGGTACAGCCTTAAGCACTCAAGTCCCATCACCTAAGGCCCTCTACCGCATGCCCAGTGAGTCTCACAGATGCCCACTCATGCCCCTAAGCAAATCCACCAGACTGAGGACAATACTCCAGGCTAAGGCTCAATCAAAATCCTGGTGTGTGTTTGACAAGTAAATATGCAACAGCTGCAGTCTCATCTTGTTTGAATTGCTCTTTGGTCTCCAATTAAAAAAAACACACCACAAAAACAAGATGACCTACATCTGCACCCTGTTACCTACACTCCCGATACCTTTTAGAGAAGTTTTCATCCTGAACTGCTTCTCAGAGTTGCACACCCTCATGAACTACTCTCTGAAATATCACAAACCCTAAAAGGTAAAAAAATAAAAGTTTTGCCATTCACAATGAACATAACCCTTTCTACTATGAATATCTGCATCGCAGCTGATGCTTCCATACTTCCAGCTGCCAAATGCAAACCTCCATGTAGTCCTCGACTCTTACCCCTCTCTGTCTCAGCCTCAAAATTAGAAAATCCAGGTGGCCACACCTATAACACTGATCCAGAATCCAACTGCATAATTCTCTCCATGGCCACCATCATGGGCCAGGTACCAACACACTCACCCAGATGATCACAGCAGCTTCCATCCTAGTCTTTCCATCACCTCCCTCTCACCCTACAGCTCATTATGCTTCAACCAAGGGCGTCTACTGAGACCTGGGTCAGTCACCTGCCTCCACTGCTCCGAATCTCCCATTGCTTCCATCACCTGCAGAACGGATACCCACATTGTCACAAAGCTGCTCAGGACCTGACCCCTATCCATTCTTACCACTTCCCTATTTTTTTTTAAAAAAAATGTGTACCTGCAAGTCCCTCCACGAACCCAGTCTTCACTCCGCCTTGGCATATTCTGGACATATGCCTGGGAGGACCTCCCGTATCTCATTCCATTGGTTGCCAAAACAGGAGCTACTCACATGACCAAATACAAGGACTTAGAATTCCGGGCTTGGTGTCTCTTCAAGGTCTCCACCTCCAAGGGCTGGAAGAGGGGCTGGACAGACCCAGGACCTCACTATCTCAGAGGCCATAAGAGTGTGAGGCCCTGAGATCAACTCCACAAACCAGAGTCCCCCTAAGCGACTCTGCATCAGCAGGAACCTGTGGGAACTAAAGGTCTACAGAGCGCCTGGCACCCACCGCCAGGACCCATGGGCTCGGGTGCCCAGACCCAGGTCAGGTGACTTGAGATGCCTGCATTACCTCAGGGCTCCGTCCTCAGTGCACACCCTTTCCAGGTACCTGATCGTTTACAGGACTTCTCCATCCTGTCCCTCACTGCTGTCCTCTCTCATCTAGTCGATTCTTCCTCTGAGCAGTTTTGGGAAAAGGTTAGAACCCTGCCTCACACTATGTCCCTCTTTTGTTCACACCCATCGATGGCAGCAGCTTCCTGAAAATGAAAGGAAAACTCCTCCCACAAATCTTTGCTGCACCTTCTTTGTTGCCTTTTAAATAAGACAGACCTGGGTCGGTGGAATCCTCCCAGGTAGGCCACACCACCATGTCCTTCCTGGCTGGCATGGCAGTCTGCCACCCTCTTTCACCGTGTCCCACCGTGTGTCACCCACCTGAGACTCACTCTTCTGGAAGCTGTGACCTGGGCTGCAGCACCTGACAGGCTCTCTCACCAGAGCCTGGCGCGTAAATGGGAGGAGCAGAGTGGAACTCTGTAAGCAGAGGGGAGTCTGGGAAGCAAGGAGGCTCCAATCACACCAGTTGCTGCTCAACAAGCTTCAGACACGCCCTGCAGAGCGGGGACACTGCCTCTGAGGCCTGGATGGAGTTTAAACCCAGAGCACTGGAGCCTCTGGCTGTGGTAAGAGAATAAAGGGGTCAAAATGACCACCAGGAGGAAGATGCAGGAAGTCACAGCCAAGCAATGAACGCTGCACAATCCGTCTCTCCTGGGCTTTCATTAGCTAAACCCAGCCATCATTAGGCGCATTGCCTGTTGGGTAATGTACTTTTCCAGGCCCAACAGGTGGCATTAGGATGCCAATGACTCGTTGTCCATTGCAGTATTGGCCCTGGGGCACCCAAGTGGTGCTGGGAAATGACAACCTTATGCTTTGGTTGCTGGTTGCAGTCAGTACACATTGTGAAGAGATGGAGCTAACCGTTACTGAATGTTCACTGCGTGTGCCAGGCCCTGGACTCAATGCTTTACCGGCATTATTATTTCATTTAATCCTCTCCACACCTGAGATGATTTAACTGACTATTTAATGGGGAGGAAATCCAGGCTCAGAGACTCCAGGTAAGTAGCCTGATTGTAGAGTTAATAAGGGCAAGCCTGGAAGTCAAACCCAGGTGTCTCCAACAGATCTCTGGCTTCTAATGTTAGGCTATTCTGCCTCCTAGAGGGTAGAATTGTTAATGTGTACCCACTAGAATTGGCGAGATGTTATGGTGGGTAACAATCAGCCCCAAAGCTTTAGTGGTTTAGAGTAAAGAAGGTATCTTTCTTGTTCATAGCACATGAACACCCTGGTTCTTCAGGGTTGGGGAGTAGCCACGATGTAGGTTCTGTTAGGTGTTATCAGTGATGGAGAGAGATCATGGCCAGTCTCAGCTCTTCCAGACTCTTCTGTTAGAGGTGACAGGCTTCACTCCCACCTCATTTCATTGGTCAAAGAACATCACAGGCTTCAGCCAACATCAGGGTCAGCAGCAGAACCTGACCTACTGGATGGGCCCCAGTGATGTCACCACATGGTGCCAGACCCTTTTGGGGATGTGCAGGGGCAAAGGAGAGGGGTGGGCATTGGTAGGAAAGACAGTGGGAGTCATTCAGGATGGCTTGCTTGATGCTCATCCTGAGATGTCCAAAACCATCACTGGTAAGATTCAAAGGAGTGAACTGCAAAAAGAGAAGTTTGGTCAGATGTCATTGGTAGTGAACTCAGAAACCAGTTCTGTGTGTGACCTTGGGTAAAATCCCGCTGTTTCACTTCCCCCACTGTAGAACTCACATGTTAAAAGAGTTGATTGGGAAGAGGACAGGACTGAACGCATTCCAGCACCTATATTAAATTCACATCAGTCACGACCCTGCCTCCAAGCCTCTTTGTCATTTGCATTGACAGGTGAGTGCGCCATCAGGTGGGGCTGACTGGAAAAAGGCTGACATTAACATCCATGGTGATCCTGTGGTTTCCATTCATCCTGTGCAGGAACCTGTGCTAAATGTGGTCCCTTCATGTTTTCCCCATCCCCACTGCAGAGAGCACTGAGCCTGTTCTGCATCCTGGCCGAGTCTTTCCAGGTGGCCATGCACACTCAGTAGATGGCCAGAGATCGGAGGTCCGGGAGTGATGGTCTGAACAGCCCAGGCACCTTCCTCTATTAGGCGTCAGCCAAGATTTCCCACGGGCAAGGGGGTGACCTGCTCTCCAGGGATTACCAACCCAAAGGACCCACAGCCCTCTCCAGGGGTATCCAGCTCCTCATTTGTAAAGGGGATTCAGGCGCCCAGGAACCTTACCCTCTGCTTTCCCTTATATGCACACACCCATTTATTCATTTCCAGCAAACCAGGATCCTCCCAGTCATCCTCAAAGGCCTAGAGTCCTCCCAAAACAGCACCTCCACACTCTAAAAAAACAATTTTCCTTCAGGATTTAAAAACAATGGTTCCATATGGCAAAGGTGTCACTTGAGTCACTGAGGAATGAGGAAAATTTAAGCAGATGTCTTAAATGCTGCACAGTCTTCCTTCAATGAAAATTATAAATTTATTTAAACCATTTGAAAAAGATTCTCAGCAGACATTTTAACAAAGCAGATAAATACAGTGCAAAGAAATGTATGAAAAATGTTCACCATAAAATATTCCTCAGTAGATGGAATTAAAACAAGACGAAGACAAGCATTATATGCATTTCTGGGGTTATTATTTGAAAAGCTTAACCATTGTATGCCCTTGCAGGGTAGCAGAAAATTTGGGATTTTTATATACTGTGGGTTGGTGGTAAGCCAAAGGGAATGATCATTTTGGGTCACAGTTCTGCATATCTTAAATGTAAACATTCACCTAGACAACAGTGTAATAATTATAACATATGTCTGTATGGAGAACTGAATGCAAATATTCCCAGAAGATTTATGTAAAATACCCGAAATCTGGAAATAACAAAAAACAAAAATCAATTCATGAACTGGTTATTCACAGAACCCAGTACTGCTCAGCAATAAAAAAAATTAACTCTTCACACAAGCATTTGTAATGAATCTCAAAATGATTGTGTGGCATGGAGGAAACCAGTATTTGTTAAAAAGCACACATCAAATAGTATAAAATTATGCACAGTATGAACTATTCTATTGTAAAGAATGGAAAATCCCTGAGTGCATGCAGGGCCAAAAGGGCAGAAAGACAGATTATAACAGCGTAGTAGGAAAATAGTGGGTGTGGCAAAGGAAGATATAGAGTTGTTGGTATGGAAAATGATACAATAATTAATAATAATAAACAGGAATAAACTCTGCCCCGGCCAGTGTCCTCAGTTGGTTGGGTGTCATCCCATTCACTGACAGGTCTCTGGTTTGATTCCAGGTCAGTGAACATCCCCAAATGGATTTCCAGGTGTGGCGTGCAGGAGGCACCAGATCTATGTTTACCTCTCTCTTCCAGTCTCTCTCTCTCCCAAAAAAAGAATAAAATTATTTTCTTAAAAAGTTCTTAAAACAATAATCTCTGTGTTTTCCAAACATACAACTGTTAGCCTATTGTTGCCCCATCCTGTGTACGAGTTACAGGTGGTGTATGTCACATGTGACAGTTTCAGAGCTTTATCTCTAGGTCAGGGCTCACCAAATAGCACACATGAGAAAGGTGCACTTTGCTGCATGTGAGTTCTCATTTCCTGGGGGAACAGCCTTGCTTCAGTGGCAACAAATGTTGTCAAGTAGGGAAGACTATTGCCATTGGAATCAACAGGAATGTTGACTGGTTCCAAAAGACACATCCTGGGACTGATTACAACATTATTCTTCCTCTAGCTTTGAGGTCTTGCATGTTGAGCAACAACCTTGACATGAACACCCTAAGGGGCCAGAGAGATGCACAAAACCATGAGATTATTTTATCTGCTAGTGATGCCAGCTACAGGAAATAGTGATAGAGGTCCTCAGAAAGTTCTCAAACATCATACAAGACACAGGACATGAAATAATTTGGATTTAAGCCCAATAGGGACATTTTTTATCCAGTTTAACTGCAGTGTCTGCCATGAATATGAAAACAGTGTTTATGTCCCAAACTACTTCCACCTCAGAGTCTTACAACAAATGACACCAGCCTATGAAATCTCATACATCATGATGCATGGCCTCTTTGGAGCGTGTGGAGTGTAGTTCCCCTAAACATTGCTGACACTTATGTAATACATAATGTGAAAAGAGAATATAATTCATATTGTTCACAGGAACGCAATAAAGCAATCCTATTGAGGGTGACCATTGATCTCTACAATAAAAGAGGCACCTGACAGCACATTAGAAACACAAAGTCATGCACACTTTCTCTGAAGGCCTTGGTCAGCAATACAAAATCAGTCAATACTGAACAAAGAGTGATTTTCTGCCATCAAGCTGTGCCTTCCTAAGCACATTAAGTATCAGATCACACCATATTGTTCACCTGTCCATGCGGACAGAACACAACTTTTCTTTCAATCATCCCAGGGAGAGAACAGAACCAACGAAATTAAAGGTACAAAAGAAAATACTCCTTTACATAAAGATCATAAACCCGAGCAAAGGACAGCAAGAGGTTTGCAGGTTGATGAATTGGAACCTGAAACACTTCATCACAGCATAATGTGAGACCCACAATGTCCCTGAAAGAGGTAGCACTTCTTGGTGGAGGAATTGAGCTCTGGACAAAACCTAGGCCAGGTCAATTTTCTGGTCAGAAATAAAGGAATGAAGATTCATCCAGGAGCTCAGAATATTCATAATTTTCTCCAGCACATCCCTTGAGTATGCCGGGGCTGTGACAAATGCACACTCTTCAGGTGAGGCAGGAGGTAGGAGTGAAAGAGCTTCCACACAAATTCTTCTACTTGTAGTCCTGAGTAGATTAGCAAGTGGGATCCAGTTTCTGAAAGTGTCACTTATACCTGAAACTTAGGAGGCATCTAGCGGAGTGTATGTTCTGATAAAGGGGTTTGCATTCAGGTAAATGGGGGTAAAATCTTCTCCTCTGGTGCTGTTATTCTGAGTAAGAAAGTAAAACATTCCCTGCACATTTAAAGCTTTTCTCCAGTGTGTACTCTCAAGTGTTGAACGAGGAAAGATTTGTAGCGAAAAGATTTCCCACATTCAATACACTCATGAGGCCCTTTTCCAGTGTGAACTCTGTGGTGTCGAGTGAGAGTAGAGCTTCTGCTGAAGGACTTCCCACAGTCACTACACTCATACGGTTTCTCTCCAGTGTGAACTCTCTGGTGTGTAGTGAGGACAGACCTATTACTGAAGGACTTCTCACAATCACTACACTCATAAGGTTTTTCTCCAGTGTGAACTCTCTGGTGTACAGTGAGGATAAACCTATTACTGAAGGACTTCCTGCAATCACTACACTCATATGGCTTTTCTCCAGTGTGAACTCTCTTATGTGTAAAGAGGTCATAATTGCGCCTAAATGATTTTCCACATTCACTACATTTGTAAGGTTTTTCTACACTGTGAACTCTGTGGTGTTGAATGAGAGTAGAGCTACTGCTAAAGGACTTCCCACAATCACTACACTCATATGGCTTTTCTCCAGTGTGAACTCTCTGGTGGATAAGGAGGTGATTGTTGTGCTTAAAAGATTTCCCACATTCACTACAGATGTAAGGTTTTTCTCCAGTGTGAACTCTGTGGTGTTTAGTGAGGGAAGACCTTACATGGAAGGACTTCCCACATTCACTACACTCATAAGGTTTTTCTCCAGTGTGGACTCTGTAGTGTTCAATAAGGCTAGATTTTTGACTGAAGCACTTCCCACATTCACTACACTCATAAGGTTTTTCTCCAGTGTGAACTCTGTGGTGTTGAATGAGATTAGAGATTTGACTGAAGCACTTACCACAATTACTACACTGATGCGGCTTTTCTCCAGTGTGAACTCTCTTGTGGATAAAGAGGTCATAATTCCGCGTAAATGATTTTCCACATTCACTACATTTGTAATGTTTTTCTCCAGTGTGAACTCTGTGGTGTTTAGTTAGGGAATACCTTTGATTGATAAGCTTCCCACAGTCAGTACACCAATAGGACTTTTCTCCAATGTGAACTTTCCTATGTCTATTGACGTTAAAGGTAAATCTGATAACTTCCTCACATGCATTGTACTCATATTTCTTTTCTTCATATGAGACACCCTGTTGTTGAATAAGGTTGTGGTTGTGGCTGTCAGCTTTTTCAATATCATCCCAGTGGTGATGCCTTTTTCTATTGAGAAATTCCTGTGAAATCTCACTGCCACTGTGTGGCTCCTCAATTCTGAGAGAAGACTGGTGCTGGAGAAGCTCTGAGATGGCTGGGAAGTCTTCCCCAACCTCCCTACTGGTTGAAGGCAGCCCTGATAAGTAGAAGCTGCACTTGGTCACAAATGAGGCCCTGTCCACAGCTTCATTCCAGGGTTTCTCTCCACTGACATCCGTCTGTTCATGGAGAGAGTTTGCAATGAAACAAAAGTCTCTCATACATGCATTAGTGAGGAAGGCTTTCTGCGCAAAGTCTGCTGCTTCTGACTCAGTCAGGTGCAGAATATCTTTGAACACAGAGAAACACCTCCCACAGAGATGGCTCTTCTGAGTTGCTGGAGCTGTCTTAGAAGCACTGTCCTGTGACTCTCCTTGTACAGATACACTCTGCTCAGAACAGGTCTCCGCATCATGCGTTTTATGCCAACAACCTGAAAACAGAAAAGTGGTGAAGAAATGAATGGTGACTGTGGTTACAGGGAGAAGTGTCATTACAAAAGTGTGTCGCACATATAACACGTTGGTTCCATGCAATTGTCTGACAGTAAAATATCTGAAGGAAATATTGGTAAGATGCTGCTGTGAAGATCTGGGACACTGAGGATCACCATACAGGGAAGACCTCAAACAAAATGTGAAACAAACATGGCAAGACCCACATGGAACAGAAGCAGGATCGTCCACTCATTCTTCTAACAGTGTTCAACAGGGCTTGTCTGCTGGTGACATGGGCCAGCTGTGCAGAAGGTCACTTACATCTTCTTCCAAGTAAAATTCAAGAAATGACAAGCTTCTGTTGAGGTCTAGTGAAGCATGTCTGTGCACCTCATAACACATATGCATGTCAATATTTGAGAATACTGCAGAGAGAGCAGTTCAGAGGAACAGGTGATAGAAAAGGGCAAAAAGGTGAAGGCAGCCAGAAACCAGGAAGGCAGAGATTAAAAGATAAGTCAGGGAAGTGTCAAGCATGGGAATGAAAAGGTAGAAATGAGCTGCTGCCAGTGGAACCTCAACCTAAATTGTTGGACATGAGCATGTTCCTGGTATGATTTAAACACCACCCTTATGTCATACCTCCCCCCAGCTGCAACTCAGGAGGGCCAGGAAACCCTTTAGATCATCATGCATGTTCACGCTGTGAATAAAGGGTTCTCCTTGCACCTTCTACACTACCAGCACATAAAACACAAATATTCTGAGTTTTATTGAAAGACAACAGATGTGAGTAGGCAGTAATGGCCCAGAGCAAGACAGCATGCAATAGTATTCAGGGAACACAATATTATAAATAATAGATGGAAGTATTTGAAGAACAGCCCATGGTTCATGCAAGTAGAGACCATAACCTGGCACAGTCGGTCACAAAGAGCCTGTAGCTGGAGGAATGGTGCAGAAGTGGAAGCCATGGATGTGGACACACACACCCTCTCAGAGAGAGAAAGTGCAAGCTGGGCCCATTAAGCTGTTTGCAGAAATCCTGACCCCCAGACACTTCCTGCCCTATGTGAGGCTACGGATATCAGAGATACTCATGGAGTCCTTTGCTCAGGTCTCTCCAAATTACTCATACTCTCAGCCACAGCACATTTGACAGGACAATGGGGAAAACAACTACAGCCCATGGTCTGGCTGTGAGAGCTATATCCAGAGAAGAAAGGAAGAGAGGATGTCACCGCTGGACACTAGGAGAGATGTGAAGGTCTTACCTACAGATGAGACCAGTGCAAAAACTTCTACCATCATCTTGCAGTACAGAAGTCTCTGGGCCTCATCAAGGAGCCCCCACTCCTCCTCAGAGAAGGTGATGGCCACATCCTCAAAGTTCATATCCTGTCACAATTGGCACAGTTCAGTCCATGATGAGTTTCTCTCCTAAGATCTTATGTTCATAATACTCCCTAACATCCACATCCATCTGCTCCCTCATCAGAAAAGATACCAGGCCTTGGTCCCATCAAAGTCTCTCTCTCCTTCTGTTCCTACTGATTCTGTGTATTCCCCCCCCCCACCCGCTCAATAAGAGCGAATGAGGTTGTAGATGATACCTGTGCTCTGGAGCTCACATGAAGGCTACATCCCTTTTCAATACAGTGGACTTCATGAACATAGGGTAGAAAAAGATGTTGTCCATAAGGAGACTCTGAGTGATTTGACACTGTTATTGACCGGAGGTAACCGTGTTGTCCCGTGATTCAGGGTATCACAAGGTTATGGTATCACACTTCAACCTTTTGAACCCAGTCACAGGGTGCTGAGGCCATCACTTTGCACTACCTCCTGCACATATTCTTTGAACCACACTTCTCTCACACAGCTGCATTCCCAGAGGCACAACGTCAAAGGCAACACAAATGTGCCATGATGAGCAGTTTATTTCCTAATCATCTTCTTTTTCAAAATTCTAATCCACCACCTCTGTGATGTATTTCTCTCTCACCCTCCTCCCTTCTCCAAGCTAGTGGAGATTTCCAAGCCCAGATGACAGGGATGTATGCTATCCCATTCCTATTGATCACTGTAACAGCCCTCAACAACAAAAGGCAGGTGTGCACATAAATTTCTCCTAAAATCTGAACCAGGAATGTACCACCAGAACACACCCTCTTTTCAGGAATTAATCTGAAATTCATTATATCATATTATTCAGATATCAACAGAAATGGACTAAAATTTCATTCCCTCTTATACCAATGTTAGGGCCCTGCATGCATGAATGCACATGCCCTCTCCAAGGGCACATCACTCTTCCTCCCACACCTGCACTCCCACACATGGCCCCATAGTCATCTCCTTGAGCTCCTACTCATTACTCAGCATGTGTGGTATAGTGACTGCTTGGCAAATCCAAACAGGATTAAGTTCTACACCAGCTCTGAGAGTCCACACTCATTGAGGCAGCCTTGCGTTCTGCTATGAAGGCCTCCCTCCCTGATTGTGTTTTCCTTCAACCAAATTACTGAGAACCACATCAGATCTCAGATACCCAGACACCACCTCCGCTGGTGCTGCACCTGATCTCCCTTCTCAAGTCACAGCCTTCAGCACTCAAGTCCCATCACCAAAGGCCCTCTACCCCATGCCCAGTGAGTCTCACAGATGCCCACTCATGCCCCTAAGCAAATCCACCAGACTGAGGACAATACTCCAGGCTAAGGCTCAATCAAAATCCTGGTGTGTGTTTGACAAGTAAATATGCAACAGCTGCAGTCTCATCTTGTTTGAATTGCTCTTTGGTCTCCAATTAAAAAAAACACACCACAAAAACAAGATGACCTACATCTGCACCCTGTTACCTACACTCCTGATACCTTTTAGAGAAGTTTTCATCCTGAACTGCTTCTCAGAGTTGCACACCCTCATGAACTAATCTCTGAAATATCACAAACCCTAAAAGGTAAAAAAATAAAAGTTTTGCCATTCACAATGAACATCACACTTCCTACTATGAATATCTGCATCGCAGTTGATGCTTCCATACTTCCAGCTGCCAAATGCAAACCTCCATGTCGTCCTCGACTCTTACCCCTCTCTGTCTCCTCCACAAAATTAGAAAATCCACACCTAAAACACTGATCCAGAATCCAACTGCTTATTTCCCCTCCATGGCCACAATCATGGACCAGGTACCAACACACTCACCAAGATGATCACCGCAGCTTCCATCCTAGTCTTTCCACCACCTCCCTCTCACCCTACAGCTCATGCTTCAACCAAGGGCGTCTACTGAGAGCAGGGTCAGTCACCTGCCTCCACTGCTCCGAATCTCCCATTGCTCCCTTCACCTGCAGAACAGACACCCACGTTGTCACAAAGCTGCTCAGGACCTGACTCCTATCTATTCTTACCACTTCCCTTTTCATGAAAAAAAAAAGGGTACCTGCAAGTCCCTCCACGAACCCAGTCTTCACTCCAAGCCTTGGCATATTCTGGACATATGCCTGGGAGGACCTCCCATATCCCATTCCACTGGTTGCCCAAACAGGAGCTACTCACATGACCAAATACAAGGACTTAGAATTCCGGGCTTGGTGTCCCATCCAGGTCTCCACCTCCAAGGGCTGGAAGAGGGGCTGGACAGACCCAGGACCCCACTATCTCAGACGCCATAAGAGTGTGAGGCCCTGAGATCAACTCCACAAACCAGTCCCCCTAAGCGGCTCTACATCTGCAGGAACCTGTGGGAACTAAAGGTCTATAGAGCGCATGGCACCCACCGCCAGGACCCATGGGCTCGGGCTGCCCAGCCCCAGAGTCAGGTGAGTTGAGATGCCAGCATTACCTCAGGGCTCCGTCCTCAGTGCACACCCTTTCCAGGTACCTGATCATTTACAGGATTCCTCCATCCTGTCCCTCACTGCTGTCCTCTCTCCTCTAGTCGATTCTTCCTCTAGCAGTTTTGGGAAAAGGTTAGAACCCGGCCTCACACTATGTCCCTCTTTTGTTCACACCCATCAATGGCAGCAGCTTCCTGAAAATTAAAGGAAAACTCCTCCCACAAAACTTTGCTGCACCTTCTTTGTTGTTTTTAGGCACAAGACAGACCTGGGTCGGTGGAATCCTCCCAGGTCAGCCACAGCACCATGTCCTTCCTGGCTGGCATGGCAGTCTGCCACCCTCTTTCACCGTGTCCCACCATGTGTCACCCACCTGAGACTCACTCTTCTGGAAGCTGAGACCTGGGCTGCAGCACCTGACAGGCTCCCTCACCAGAGCCTGGCGCGTAAATGGGAGGAGCTGAGTGGAACTCTGTAAGCAGAGAGGACTCTGGGAAGCAAGCAGGCTCCAATCACACCAGTTGCTGCTCTACAAGCTTCAGACACGCCCTGCAGAGTCGGGACACTGCCTCTGAGGCCTCGATGGAGTCTAAACCCAGAGCGATGGAGCCTCTGGCTGTGGTCAGAGAATAAAGGGGTCAAAATGACCACCAGGAGGAAGATGCCGGAAGTCACAGCCAAGCAATGAACGCTGCACAATCCATCTCTCCTGGGCTTTCATTGGCTAAACGCAGCCATCATTGGGCGCATTGCCTGCTGGGTAATGTACTTTTCCAGGCCCAACAGATGGCGTTAAGATGCCAATGACTCGCTGTCCATTGCATTATTGGCCCTGGGGCACCTGAGTCGTGCTGGGAAATGACAATCTTAGGCTTTGGCGGCCGGTTGCAGGTTTCTGGGGAGTGTTGTCTGCAACTGATCTCTTGTTCGGAGACATTATTTCAGGTTCCATGAAGCTCAGAATGCTCGCTGAGGTGAAAAGTATTATTTCACTGATTCCTGAAGACTACAGGCCTAAATGCGTATACATAGTATATATTTATATATTTGCGATTTTTTATTTGAATTTGAGAGAGAGAGAAGAAATGAGATGGAGAGAGAGATACAACCATCAGCTACCTTCTGCAAACTTCCACCGAGCCCAGATGCCCCCCCTCCCACTGAGTGCCCTCACCAGGAATCCAACTGGAGACCTTTCTGTGCATGAGAGGGTGCTCAACCAATTGTGTCACTTCAGTCTTCAGATTTTTATTTTTTTATATAAAAATATGACATTACTAAGAGAAAAATGCAGGCTATGAGAGACCATATATGATCCTATCCTATTCCTTTAAAAGTAGTATTTGAAAGGATACAGAGGCCAACAGGTTGACATTTCCTACATTGTCTGCATGTCTGCAGTCAGTACACATTGTGAAGCTACAGAGCTAACAGTCACTGAATGTTCACTACATGTGCCAGGCCCTGGATTCAATGCTTTACCTGTATTATTATTTCATTTAATCCTCTCCACACCTGAGATGATTTAACCGACTATTTAATGGGGAGGAAATCCAGGCTCAGAGACTCAACGTAAATAGCCTGATTGTAGAGTTAATAAGGGCAGGCCTGGAAGTCAAACCCAGGTGTCTCCAACAACAGAGATGTCGCTTCTAATGTTAGGCTCTGCTGCCTCCTAGAGGGTAGAATAGGGGATGGGTTCCCATTAGGACAGGCTATGTTATGGTGGGTAACAATCAGCCCCAAAGCTTTAGTGGCTTAGAGTAAAGAAGGTGTCTTTCATATTCATAGCACATGAACACCCTGGATCTTCAGGGTTAAGAAGTAGCCACCATGTAAGTTCTGTTAGGTGTTATCCAAGATGGAAAGAGATCATGGCCAGTCTCAGCTCTTCCAGTCTTTTCTATTAGAGGTGACAGGCTTCTCTCCCATGTCATTTCATTGGTCAAAGAACATCACAGGCTTCAGCCAACATCTGGATTCAGCAGCAGAACCGGACCTACTGGATGGGCCCCAGTAACCTCACCACGTGGTGCCAGACCATTTTGGGGATGTGCAGGGGCAAAGGAGAAAGGTGGGCATTGGAAGGGAGTGACAGTGGAAGTCATTCAGGATGGCTTGCTTGCTCCTCATCCACATACGCTTTTTCCCTGAGCTGTCCAAAACCATCACTGGCAAGATTCAAAGGCGTGAACTCCAAAAAGAGAAGTTTGGTCAGATGTCATTGGTAGCGAACTCAGAACCCAGTTCTGAGTGTGACCTGGGGTAAATCCCCGCATCCTCGCTTGCCCCACTGTGGAACTCACATGTTAAAAGAGTTGATTGGGAAGAGGACAGGACTGAACGCATTCCAGCACCTATATTAAATTCACATCAGTCACGACCCTGACTCCAAGCCTCTTTGTCATTTGCATTGACAGGTGAGTGCTCCATCAGGTGGGGCTGATTGGAAAAAGGCTGACATTAACATCCATGGTGATCCTGTGGTTTCCATTCCTTCTGTGCAGGAACCTGTGCTAAATGTGGTCCCTTCATGTTTTCCCCATCCCCACTGCAGAGAGCACTGAGCCTATTCTGCCTCCTGGCCCCGGTGTTACCGGGTGGCCATGCACACTCAGTAGATGACCAGAGATTGGAGGTCCGGGAGTGATTGTCCGAGCAGCACAGGCACCTTTCTCTATTAGGTGTCAGCCAAGATTTCCCACGGGCAAGGGGGTGACCTGCTCTCCAGGGATTAGGAACCCAAAGGAGCCACAACCCTCTCCAGGGGTATCCAGCTCCTCATTCAAAAAGGGGACTCATGAACCCAGGAACCTTCCCCTTCTGCTTTCCCTCATATGCACAAACCCATTTATTCATTTCCAGGAAACCAGGATCCTCCCAGTCATTCTCAGAGGCCTAGAGTCCTCCCAAAACAGCACCTGCACACTCTAAAAAAAAACAACAATTTTCGTTCAGGATTCAAAACCAATGGCTCCATATGGCAAAGGAGTCACTTGAGTCACTGAGGAATGAGATAAATTTAAGCAGATGTCTTAAATCCTGCACAGTCCTCTTTCAGTTAAAATAATAAATTTATTTAAACAATTTTAAAAAGATTCTCAACAGACATTTTAACAAAGCAGATAAATACAGTGCAAAGAAATGTATAAAAAATGTTCACCATAAAATATTCCTCGGTAGATGGAATTAAAACAAAAACAAGTTAACATTATATGCATTTCTGGGGTTACTATTTGAAATGTTTAACCATTGTATGCCTTTGCAGGGTAGCAAAAAATTTGGAATTTTCATAGACTGTGGGTTAGTGGCAAGTGAAAGGAAATGACCATTTTGGGTCACCATTCTGCATATCTTAAATGTAAAACATTCACCTACAGAACAGTGTGATAAGTAAAACATATGTCTACACAGAAAACTGAATGCAAATATTCCCCGAATAGTTATGTATAATACCCAAACCTGGAAATAATAAAAACATAGATCAATTAATAACGTGGTTATTCACAGAACCCAGTACTACTCAGCTATAAAAAAAAAAATTAACCCTTCACAAGCATTTGTATTGAATCTCAAAATGATACTGTGGCATGGAAGAAACCAGTATTTGTTAAAATGTACACATCAAATAGTGCCTATAAAGTTAAGAACAGTATGAAATATTCTATTGTAAATAATGGTAAATCCCTGAGTGCATAGAGGGCCGAGAAAGTCAGGAAGAGAGATTATAACAGCGTAGTAGGAAAATAGTGGGTGTGGCAAAGGAAGGTATAGAGTTGTTGGTATGGAAAATAATACAATAATTAATAATAATAATAAATGGAGATAAACGCTGCCCCGGCCAGTGTCCTCAGCTGGTTGGGTGTCATCCCATTCACTGACAGGTCTCTGGTTTGATTCCAGGTCAGTGAACATCCCCAAATGGATTTCCAGGTGTGGCGTGCAGGAGGCACCAGATCTATGTTTACCTCTCTCTTCCAGGCTCTCTCTCTCCCAAAAAAGGAATAAAATTACTTTCTAAAATATTTTTTCAAAAAGAATAATCTCTGAGTTTTCCAAACATACAACTGTAAGCACATTATTGCCCCACCCTGTGTATGAGTTACAGGTGGTTTATGTCACATGTGCTGTCAGGTGCCTCATGAAAGTTTCACAGCTTTCTCTATAGGTCAGGGCTCACCAAATAGCACACATGAAAAAGGTGCACTTTGTTGCATGTGAGTTCTCATTTCCTGGGGGAACAGCCTTGCTTCAGTGGCAGCAAATGTGGTCAAGCAGGGAAGACTATTGCCATTGGAATCAACAGGAATGCTGACTGGTTACAACAGACACATCCTGGGACTGATTACAGGGTTATACTTCCTCTAGCTTTGAGTTCTTGCATGTTGAGCAACAACCTTGAGATGAACACCCTAAGGGGCCAGGAAAATGCACAAAACCATAAGATTACTTTATCTGCTAGTGATGCCAGCTAAAGGAAATTGTGATGGAGGTCCTCAGAAAGGTCTCAAAGATCATACAAGCCACAGGACATGAAATAATTTGGATTTAAGTCCAATAGAGGCACTTTTTTTTATCCAGTTTAACTGCAGTGTCTGCCATGAATATGAAAACAGTGTTTATGTCCCAAGCTAATTCCACCTCAGTGTCTTACAACAAATGACAACAGCCTATGAAATCTCATACATCCTGTCGCATGGCGTCTTTGGAGCGTGTGGAGTGTAGTTCCCCTAAACATTGCTGACACTTATGTAATACATAGTGTGAACAGAGAATATAATTCATATTGTTCACAGGATCACAATAAAGCAATCCTATTGAGGGTGACCATTGACCTCTACAATAAAAAAGGCACCTGACAGCACATTAGAACCACAAAGTCATGCACACTTTCTCTCAAGGCCTTGGTCGGCAATACAAAATCAGCCAATACTGAACAAAGAGTGATTGTCTGCCATCAAGCTGTGCCTTCCTAAGCACATTAAGTATGAGATCACACCATATTGTTCACCTGTATATGCGGACAGAACACAACTTTCATTTCAATTATCCCAGGGAGAGAATAGAACCAACGAAATTAAAGGTACAAAAGAAAATACTCCTTTACATAAATCACAAACCCGAGCAAAGGACAGCAAGAGGTTTGCAGGTTGATGAATTGGAACCTGAAACACTTCATCACAGCATAATGTGAGACCCACAATGTCCCTGAAAGAGGTAGCCCTTTTGGTGGAGGAAGTGCGCTCTGGACAAAACCTGGTTCAGGTCAATTCTATGGTCAGAAATAAAGGAATGAGGATTCATCCAGGAGCTCGGAATATTCATAATTTTCTCAAGCACAACCTCATAGTATGCAGGGCTTGTGACGGATGCACACTCTTCAGGTCAGCCAGGTGGTGGGGTGAAATATCTTCCAGACAAATTCTTCCAGTGACATAAATCCGGTTTTAGTCCTAAGTAGATTAACAAGTGTGCTCCAGTTTCTGAAAGTGTCACTTATACCTGAAACTTAGGAGGCATCTAGCAGAGTGTATGTTCTGATAAAGGGTTTTGAATTCAGGTAAATGGGTGTAAAGCTTCTCCTCTGGTGTTGTTATTCTGAGTGAGAAAGTAACACATTCCCTGCACATTTAAAGCTTTTCTCCAGTGTGTACTCTCAAGTGTTGAATGAGGAAAGATTTGTAGCGAAAAGATTTCCCACATTCAATACACTCATGAGGCCCTTTTCCAGTGTGAACTCTGTGGTGTCGAATGAGAGTAGAGCTTGTGCTGAAGGACTTCACACAGTCACTACACTCATACGGCTTTTCTCCAGTGTGAACTCTGTTGTGTTAAGTGAGGGTAGACCTTTGATGAAAGGACTTCCCACATTCACTGCACTCATACTATTTTTCTCGAGTGTGGATTCTGTAGTGTGTAATGAGGCTAGATTTTTGACTAAAGAACTTTCCACAATCACTACATTGATATGGTTTTTCTCCAGTGTGAACTCTCTGGTGGATGAGGAGGTGATTGTTCTGCCTAAAAGATTTCCCACATTCACTACATTTGTAAGGTTTTTCTCCAGTGTGAACTCTGTAGTGTTTAATGAGGTTAGTGTTTTCATGGAAGCACTTCCCACAATCACTACATTGATATGGCTTTTCTCCAGTGTGAACTCTGTTGTGTTTAGTGAGGGTAGATCTTTGATGAAAGGACTTCCCACATTCACTACATTTGAAAGGTTTTTCTCCAGTGTGAACTCTGTAGTGTGTAATGAGGCTAGATTTTTGACTGAAGAACTTTCCACAATCACTACATTGATATGGTTTTTCTCCCGTGTGAACTCTCTGGTGGATAAGGAGGTGATTGTTCTGCCTAAAACATTTCCCACATTCACTACATTTGTAAGGTTTTTCTCCAGTGTGGACTCTGTAGTGTTTAATGAGGTTAGAGTTCTCATGGAAGCACTTCCCACAATCACTACATTGATGCGGCTTTTCTCCAGTGTGAACTCTGTAGTGTGTAATGAAGCTAGATTTTTGACTGAAGAACTTTCCACAATCACTACATTGATATGGTTTTTCTCCACTGTGAACTCTCTGGTGGATAAGGAGGTGATTGTTCTGCCTAAAACATTTCCCACAATCACTACATTTGTAAGGTTTTTCTCCAGTGTGAACTCTGTAGTGTTTAATGAGGTTAGAGGTCTCATGGAAGCACTTCCCACAATCACTACATTGATATGGCTTTTCTCCACTGTGAATTCTCTGGTGCAAAAGGAGGTGACCTTTCTGCCTAAAAGATTTCCCACATTCACTACACTCATAAGGTTTTTCTCCAGTGTGAACTCTGTGGTGGCAAAGGAGGTTAGACCTTTGACTGAAGCATTTCCCACAATCACTACACTGATGCGGCTTTTCTCCAGTGTGAACTCTCTTGTGGGAGAAGAGCTCATGATTGCGCCTAAATGATTTTCCACATTCACTACATTTGTAAGGTTTTTCTCCAGTGTGAACTCTGTTGTGTTTAGTGAGGGAGGACCTTTGATTGAACAGCTTCCCACAGTCAGGACACCGATAGGACTTTTCTCCAGTGTGAACTCTCCTATGTCTATTGAGGTTAAAGATAAATGAAGACACTTTCCCACATGTATTACACTTATCATTGACTTCTCCAGAGCAGATGCCCTGATGTTGCACAAGGTTCTGGAAGTGGCAGGCAGCTTTTTCACATTCATCCCACTGGTGATGCCTTTTTCTATTGAGAAATTCATGTGAAATCTCACTATGACTGTGTGGGTCCTCAGTGTCAAGAGGGGCCTGATGCTGGAGAAGCTGAGAGATGGCTGGAAAGTCTTCCCCAACCTCCCTACTAGTTGAAGGCAGCCCTGATAAGGAGAAGATAAAGTTGGTCACAAATGAGGCCCTGTCCACAGCTTCTTTCCAGGGCTTCTCTCCACTGGCTTCCCTCTGTTGATGGGGAGGGTTTGCACTGAAAGAGAAGTCTCTCACAAATGCGTCACTGAAGAACGCTTTCTGCTCAAAGTCTACTGCTTGTGACTCAGTCAGGTGCAGAATATCTTTGAACACAGAGAAACACCTCCCACAGAGAAGGGTCCTCTGAGTTACTGCAGTTGTCTGAGAAGCACTGACCTGTGACTCTCCTTGTACAGATACACTCTGCTCAGAACAGGCCTCCGCATCATGCGTTTTATGCCAACAACCTGAAACAGTAAAATGGTGATGAAATGAATATCGACTTTGGTGATTGGGAGAAGTGTCATTACAAAAGTGTGTTGCCCATAATACATGGGTTCCATGCAATTGTCTGACAGTAAAATATCTGAAGGAAATATTGATAAGATGCTGCTGTGAATATCTGGGCCTCTGAAGATCACCATACAGGGAAGACCTCAAACAAAATATGAAACAGCATGGCAAGCACCACAAGGAACAGAAGCTGGATCGTCTGCTCATGGGTCTGCTAACAGTGCTCAACAGGGCTTGTCTGCTGGTGACATGGGCCAGCTGTGCAGAAGGTTGCTTGCATCTCATTCCACGTAAAATTCAAGAAACAAGAAGCTTGTGTCAGGGTCTAGTGAAGCATTGTGTGAACCTCATAACACATATGCAGGTCAATATTTGACAATACTGCAGAGCGAGCAGTTCAGAGGAACAGTTGATGTAAAAGGGAAAAAGGGGAAGGAAACCAGAAACCAGGAAGGCACAGATTAAAAGACAAGTCAGGGAACTCTCAGGCATGGGAATGAAATGGTAGAAATGAGCTGTTGCCAGCGGCACTTCAACCTAAAGTCTGTTGGCCATGAGCAGTTACCCGGTATGATCTAAAACCACCCTTATTTCATACCTCCCTCAAATTCCAACTCAAGAGGACCAGGCAACTCTTTATATCATCCTACATGTCCACGCTGTGAAAAATCAGGGTTCTCCTTGCACCTTCTACTGTACAAGCACACAAAACACAAACATTCTGAGTATTAGTGAAGGAAAACAGAGATGAGTAGCCAGCACTGACCCAGAGTAAGACAGCATGCAATAGTATTCAGGAAACAGAATATTACAAACCATGAAAGGAGGTCTTTCAAGAACCGCCCATGGTTCATGCAAGTAAAGACCATAACGTGGTACACTTAGTCACAAAGAGCCTATAGCTGGAGGAATGGTGCAAATGGAAGCCATGGATGTGGACACAGACACCCTCCCAGACAGAGAAAGTGCAAGCTGGGCCCATTGAGTTGTTTGTAACAATCCTGACTCCCAGACACTTCCTGCACCATTTGAGGCTATGGACGTGAGGGATATTCATGGAGACCTTTGCTCAGGTCTCTCCAAATTACTCAGCACTCTCAGCCACAGCACATTAGACAGGACAATGGGGAAAACAAGTACAGCCCATGGTCTGGCTGTGAGAGCTATATCCAGAGAAGAAAGGAAGAGAGGATGTCACCGCCGGACACTAGGAGAGATGTGAAGGTCTTACCTACAGATGAGGCCAGTGAAAAAACTTCTACCATCATCTTGCAATACAGACGTCTCTGAGCCTCATCAAGGAGCCCCCACTCCTCCTCAGAGAAGGTGATGGCCACGTCCTCAAAGTTCATCTCCTGTCACAATTGGCACAGTTCAGTCCATGATGAGCTTCTCTCCTAGGATCTTATGTTCATAATACTCCCCAACATCCACATCTACCTGCTCCCTTGACTACTATCATCAGAAAAGATACAGGCCTTGGTCCCATCAAAGTCTCTCTCTCCTTCTGTTCCTACTGATGCTGTGTCTTCCTCCCTCAATAAGGGCAAATGAGCTTGTAGATGATACCGTGCTCTGGAGCACACATGAAGGCCACACCCCTTTTCAATACAGTGGGTGTCATGAACATAGGGTGGGGAGCCATGGTATCCATAATAAGAGTGTGAGTGATTTGACACTGTTCTTGACTGGCAGTAACCTTGTTGTGTCCCGATTCAGGGTATCACAAGGTTATGGTATCACGCTTCAACCTTTTGAATCCAATCCCAGGGTGCTGAGGCCATCACTTTGCACTACCTGCTACACATAGTTCTTTGAACCACACTGCACACACAGCTGCATTCCCAGAGGCACAACATCAAAGGTAACACAAATGTGCTGTGATGAGCAGTTTATTTCCTAATCATCTTCTTTCCAAAATTCTAATGCACCACCTCTGTGATGTATTTCTCTCTCACCCTTCTCCCCTCTCCATGCCAGTGCATATTTTCAAGACAAGAGGACACTGATGTATGCCATCTCATTCCTATTGATCACTATAACAGCCCTCAACAACAAAAGGCAGGTGTGCACATAAATTTCACTGAAGCTCTGGGCCAGGAATGCACCACCACAACATGCTCTCTTTTCAGGAATTAATCTGACATTCACCATATCATATTTCCAGACATTACCAGAAATGGACTCAAACTTCATTCCCTCTATGTCAATGTCAGGGCCATTTAACTATGAAAGCACATGAGTACACCAAGGGCACATCACGCTTTCTCCCACACCTATCTCACACCTACACACCCACACCCACAGCACTCAGGGTGATTTCCTTGACTTCCTACTCATTACTCAGCATGTGTAAATTAGTGTCTACTTGACAAATCCAAACAGGATTAAGTTCTACACCAACTCTGAGAGTCCACACTCAGCCTTGAGTTCTGCTACGAAGGCCTCCCTCCCTGATTGTGTTTTCCTTCAACCTCAATTACTGAGAATCACATCAGATCTCAGATATCCAGAGGCCACCTCCACTGGTGCTGCACCTGATCTCCCTTCTCCAGTCACAGCCTTTAGCATTCAGGTCCCATCACCTAAGGCCCTATACCCCATGCCCAGTGAGTCTCACAGATGCCCACTCATGCCCCTAAGCAAATCAACCTGATTGAGGACAACAGCTCAGATTAAAGCTCAATCAAAATCCTTGTGTGTGTTTAACCCGTGAATATGCAACAGCTGCAGTCTCATCTTGTTTGACTCACTCTTTGGTCTCCAATTTAGAAAGAAAGAAAATGATCCACAACCACACCCTGGTCCCTACATTCCCAACTACATTAGAGAAGTTTTTATTCTGAACTGCTCCTCAGAGTTCCAGATGCTCATGAACTACTCCCTGAAATATCGGTAACCCTAACAGGTAAAATATAAAAGTTTTGGTATCCCCAGTGAACATTACAGTTCCCAGTATGAATATCTGCATCTCAGCTGACACGGTCCTTCCATACCTCCCATTGCCAAATGCAAACCTTCACATCATCCCTTACTCTTACCTCTCTCTCTGAATCCAAATTCAGTAATCCAGGTGGCCACATATAAAACACCAATCCAGAATTCAACTGCTTATTTCACCTCCACAGCCACCATCATGGACCAGTTACCAGAAAATTCATCAAGACTATCACAGCAGCTTCCATCGTAGTCTTTGTACCGCCTCCATCCCATCTATAGTTCATCATGCTGCAGCCACAGGAGGTCCCACCTGCCTCCATTGCTCCAAATCTCCCAACACCTATAGAATAGATTTCCAAATTGTCACAAAGCTGCTCAAGACCTGACTCCTGTCCCATTGTTACCTTTTGCTAATTAAAAGAAAAAAAGGGGGACACCATAGGGTTTCTGAATGAGCTCCGTCTTCACTCAGAGCCTTTGCACACATAGGAACTTTTGCCTGGAAAATCCTCTCATATCCCATTCCACTGGTTGCCAATAACAGGGACCATTCATAGGACCCTAGACCTGGACTTAGAATTCTGGGCTTGGTGTCTCATCAAGGTCTCCAGGTCCCAGGGCAGGAAGAGTGGCTGTACGATCCCAGGACCCCACTACCTCTAAGGCCACAAGAGTGTGAGGCCCTGAGATCAGCCCCACAACCCAGTCCCCTAAGCGGCTTTGCACCTGCAGGAACCTGTGGGAACGGAAGGCCTGTGGAGGGCCTGGCACCCACCGCCAGGACCCAGGGGCTCAGGCTGCTCAGGGCCCTGGCCCAGCTCCAGGTGATGCCCGCATCCCTCAGGGCTCAGGCCTCAGGCCTCAGTGCACACCCGACCAGTTACCTTATCATTTACAAGACTTCTCCTTCCCGTCCCTCACTGCTGTCCTCTCTCTCCTAGCCTGTTCTTCTGAGCAGTTTTGAGAAAAGGTTAGAACCTTAACTCATACTATGTCCCTCTTTGGTTCACAGCTATCGATGGCTGCAGCTTCCTGAAAATGGCGTAAAACTCCTCACACAAAACTTTGCTTCATCTTCTTTGTTGCCTTTAGACATAACACAGGCCAAGGTTTCCCCAATCCTCCCTCCTCAGTCACATCACCACGGCCTTACACGGTGGCTTCTCAGCCTGTCACCCTCTTCCACCCAGTCACACCATGTGGCCCCCAAAAGCAACTCACTGTTCCAGCGCTGAGACCTGGGCTGCAGGATGGAACAGGCACCTACACCCGAGGCTGAAGGATAAATGAAGTGAGGCCGGGTTGAACTCTGGAAGCAGAAAGTAGTTTGGAAGGCACAGAGGACTCAATCGCGGCCTGTTGTGACTCAACCAGCCTCACACACACCCTGCGCTGCGGGGACACTGCCTCTGATGCCTCCTGAGCCAGCATTGGAGCCTCTGATTCTGTGAACACACTGCAAAGGTCAAATTCACCACCAGGAGAAATACCCTGTTAATCAAGATCCAACCAATGAGCACAGAGATATTGGCCTCTTCTGGGGTTTCATTGGTTAAACCCAGGCATCCTTAGCTCTTGGGCCTTTGGTTAATGTAGCAATCTACTCTCCCATGGGGCACTAGGATCACAGCCACTCACTGACCATTGTGAATATTGTTCTGGGGCGCCCAAGTGACACTGGGAACTGACAACTTTAGGTTTGAGGGGCTGGCCACAGGTTTCTGGGGAGTGTTGTCTACAAAACTGAACTCTTGTTTAGAAACATTATTTTAGATTCCAAGAATACTCTCTCAGGTGAAAAGTATATTTCAATTACTCCTGAAGACTACAAATCTAAATGGATTAATATACATAAAGGTATTTTAATTGACTTTATGGAAAGGAGAGAATGGCTGCCTCCTACATGACCCCTTAAAAGAAAATTTGAGCCCTAGCCGACTTGGCTCAGTGGATAGATCATCACCCTGTGGACTGAAGGGTCCCAAGTTCGATTCCGGCCAAGGGCACATGCCTGGGTTGCAGGCTCCATCCCCAGTGGGGGGCGAGCAGGAGGCAGGCGATCAATGATTCTCTCTCATCATTGATGCTTCTATCTCTCTTTCCCTCTCTCCTCCACTCTGAAATCAATAAAGAAATATGAAAAGTCTGCATCCACTGATAGACCTTGAACAACCTGTTGTTCTTTTGGTTTGCACTGGGATGCGAAAGAAAAATATCCCTGCGCTTTCTGTCTTTGTGGCAGCCCAGATTGAATAAGGGACTACATTTGAAAAAAAATAAAAAGAAAGAAATATGAAAAGAAAATTTGAAGGAATACATAGGCCAACACATTGACAGCTCCTACATTGTCTGTGGTCGGTGCACATTGTGATGTTAAGGAGCTAACAATTACTGGATATTTACTACAGGTGCAGGCCCTGGATTCAAAGCTTTACCTGCATTATTATTTCCTTTAATCCTCTTTGCAACCTGAGGTGGTTTAACCATCTATTTTATGGGGAGGAAATACAGGCTCAGAGACTCAATGTAAATGGAATGATTATAGGGTTAATAAAAGGCAGGGCTGGAAGTCAAACCCATGTGTCTCTAACAAAGCTCTGGCTTCTAATGTTAGGCTCTGCTGCCTCCTAGAGGGTAGAATGGGGGATGGGTTCCCATTAGGACAGGCTAGATGTTAAGGTGGGTAATGAACAGCCCCAAAGCTTTAGTGGCTTAGAGCCGTGGTTGGCAAACTGTGGCTCACGAGCCACATGGGGCTCTTTGGCCCCTTGAGTGTGGCTCTTCCACAAAATACCATGGCCCAGGCGAGTGTATTTTGAAGAAGTGGCGTTAGAAGAAGTTTAAGTTTAAAAAATTTGGCTCTCCAAAGAAATTTTAATCATTGTACTGCTGATATTTGGCTCTGTGGACTAATGAGTTTGTCGACCGCTGGCTTAGAGTAAAGAAGGTGTCTTTCTTGTTCACAGCACATGAACACCCTGGTTCTCCTGGAATCAGGATAAAGGAGCAGCCAACATGTAGGTTCCTGCTGGGTGTTATCAGAGATGGACAGAGAGGGCGGCCCGTCTCACTGGTCCCAGACTCTTCTGTTAGAGGTGACAGGCTGGACTTCCACCACATTTCCTTGGTCAAAGCATATCACTGGCTGTAGCCTTCATCAGGGTTTTAGTAGCAAACCTGACCTACTTGATGGGCCCCAGTAAGGCGACCCCATGGTGCCAGCCTCTTTGGGGGGACTGTGCAAGGGCAACAGAGAGGAGTGGGGATTGGTAGGAAGTGACAGTGGAAGTCAGTCAGGATGCTTTGCTTTCTCCTCATCCACCTAGACTTTGTCTCCGAGCTGCCCAAAACCCAACATTCATAGAAGTGAACTTCACAAAAAAGGAGTCTGGCCCTAACTGGTTTGGCTCAGTGGATAGAGCGTTGGCCTGTGGACTGAAATGTTCCAGGTTTGATTCCGGTCAAGGGCATGTACCTGGGTTGCAGGCATATCCAGAGTAGGAGGTGTGTAGGAAGCAGCTGATCAATGTTTCTCTCTTATCCATGTTTCTAACTCTCTATCCTTACTCTCTGTAAAATATCAATAAAATATATTTTTTTAAAAAAGAGGAATGATGGAAAGTTATAAAAAAAAAAAGGAGTTTGGTCAGATGTCATTGGCAGAAAACTCAGAACCCACGTCTGAGTGTGACCCTGGGTAACTCCCTGCTGCCTGGGTCCTCACACTGTGGTGGACGTGAAGATCATATGTGAAGAGAGTTAACTGGGAAGGTTACTGGACCGCAAGCATTCCAGCGTCCGTGTTCTCTTATATTCACAGCAGTCACTACCCTGCCTCCAGGCCTCTTTGTCATTTGCATTGCCCAGATGAGTGCGCCATCAGGTGGGGCTGATTGGAAAACGCTGACATTAACATCCATGGTGATCCCGTGGTTTCCGTTCTTTCAGTGCAGGAACCTGTGCTAAATGCGGTCCCTTCATGTTTTCCCCATCCCCACTGCAGGGAGCACTGAGCCTATTCTGCCTCCTGGCCCCGGTGTTACCGGGTGACCTTGCACACTCAGTAGATGACCAGAGATGGTAGGTCCAGGAGTGATGCTCAGAGCAGCCCAGGCACCTTCCTCTATTAGATGTCAGCCGAGATTTCCCATGGGCAAGGGGTGACCTGCTCTCCATGGATTAGGAACGCAAAGGACCCCAAGGCCTCTCCAGGGGTATCCAGTTCCTGGTTCACAAAGGGGACTCAGGAGCCCAGTAAGCTTCCCCTTCAGCTCTCCCCCTTATGCACCCACCCATTTATTCATTTCCAGGAAACCAGGATCCTGCCATTCCTCCTCGAAGGCTTAGTGTCCTCTCAAAACAGCACCTCCACACTCTGTAAGTCCTTACTGACATTAGAGTCTTCCCCAAGTCCCCACCTTCCCCATGCCTAGGGTTCTGTGAACTGACCCTTCACTTCATCCATCCTTGGGGCCTGAGGGGGACACCAGAGGCAGGAAGAGCAGCACAGAAGGGGCTCAGCCTGGAAGTCAGGGAAGAGTATTATCCTTCCCATCACCCCTCGGGACATTGCCTTTGCAGCTGCCTGTTGCCGGGGTGCACAGCCACACAGACTCACAGGG
This sequence comes from Plecotus auritus, assembly GCF_963455305.1. Classification (NCBI taxonomy): domain Eukaryota; kingdom Metazoa; phylum Chordata; class Mammalia; order Chiroptera; family Vespertilionidae; genus Plecotus; species Plecotus auritus. Next base: position 1,033,786 of record NC_137785.1, on the reverse strand, counting down.
AAACATACAGACAACAGAAGCAGTGTCACACTCAGGTACAGAGCACTCACAGCCTATGGTGGGCGCTCAGGTGCAGAGCTTATGGCCAGGCTCACAGGGACCCACACTGTAGACACCAGTAACACCTTGATGGAAACATACACAGCAAAACAGAGATGAGAAAACACAGGGTCACCCAGCATGTACCACAGGGCATATCCACATGCAATGGACACACACACGCACACACCTGAGCAGACTTATAGGGACACAGAACACAGACACAAAGAGGACACACACAGACAGATACAATTAGGAACACTCAAAGGGAAAGCGAATTCACACATACAACCAACACGCAACATACAAAACAATCACTCCCCCAAATGCTGAGTCACACTAATTCACTGTCTTGAAGGAATTAGTAAGAATTGAGGTGCTGCCCTGGCCATGTGGCTCAGTTGCTTGGAGCTTCATTGCATACGCTCATTCAAATGAACGTGCAGGTTTGATTCCTGGTGAGGGCACTTAACCTAAGTTGCAGATACCATCCCTGGTCGGGTCTTTTATGGGAGGCAACCAATCCATGTTTGCTCTCACATCCATGTTGCTTTAGTTCTGTTGCTCCTTTTATCTCTCAAATCAAGGAACCTATCCTCCAGTGAGAATTGAAAAAGAAAAAAACACACACAACTTAAGGCTTCGAGTTTTCAAGAACATACTGTTAACTCTTGAGCGATCTCTCTAGAACAGTTATCAGAATACTCTGAACTCAGAAGTCTGTCTTCTTTCCCATAAGAGACTAAGAGAATCAGTAGCAGGGATCTCAGAGAACCCCACACTCTTAGTGTCACAGTCCTGATCCCCACCTTGCATTTATTTAAGCACTAAAATCCGATGATTTCTGAATAAAGTCACATTTCCTTTTTGCACGTAGGTTAGTCTTTGAGTGATGAACATACCTTTCCCATGGCAGCAGCTGTTTCTGAGGGATTCCATCACAGCTTGGGACACTGGAGTGGGCACAGCTCATGGGGAACTAGGAACTGAGCTTTCCCTAGAGAAACCGCATTTCTAATGTCTAAAAACACGGCCAGGGAAGCGGGAAGCGCTAGTCAGCCAACTCCCAGTAATTCCTAAAGCAGAGACTGCCTTTGAGCCCATGAGGAAACTGATATAGGGTTTGTAAGGATGGTTTTTGGAGACAGATGTACTGCAAATGTCTAGAGCTCCTCATTATCTCAAATATTTCATCTATTGAATATTCTGCCTCGTTATTGTGAACTTTGACAAGATTTAAAAAAATACAGTTTTGCAAAAACTGGTGTGGCTCAGTGGATAGAGCATCGTCCTGCGGACTGAGGGATCCCAGGTTCGATTCCGTTCAAGGGCACGTGACTTGGTTGTGGGCACATCCCCAGTGGGAGGTGTGCAGGAGGCGGCTGATCGATGTTTCTCTCTCATCGATGTTTCTGACTCTCTATCCCTTTTCCTTCCTCTCTGTAAAAAATCAATAAAATATTTATTAAAAAATATGGTTTTATTGATTTCAGACAGGGAGAGGGAGAGATACAAACATCAATGATGAGAGAATCATTGATTGACTGACTCCTGCATACCGCCATGTGACCTTGACTGGAATCAAACCCAGGACCCTTCAGTCTGCAGGCTGATGCTCTATCCACTGCACCAAACCATATAGTGCTGGCAAGATTTTTGAAGTTCTGTGCAAGGTTACCATCATTACTGTCTCCTTGTAAATTTCTGTATTTGTCATTTTCCTTGTGGTGAGTATACTAAAGTACCTTACAGAAACACTTTAATCATAACTAAGCCAAAATATTTAAACCACTGGGCTCTTTGTTTGCATTCAATCCTGTCAATTTCCCGCTGGGCAGTGATTTTGCTGAAGGTTCCCCACATCAGCTCTTGCAAAGTCAGCCTGAGACTCAAGGCAAACTGTGAGGCCTCCTGAGGGGAAGGTCAAGTCCTCCCACAGATCCCACCGCCCATCCATGACCCCACTTTCTGATCCTGGTTGTCCAAACCAGCCAAGGTGACTTCCCAAATGAGCAGTGATGCTCCCCACAGGCTGCCCCCTGGAGACTGTCACCCCTTCCCAGACTTCCACAGGGAGACCCCACTGACCACCGCTGGCCTCACTTTCCTCTGAGCTCCTATCACCTGTCACAGCTACCTTGACCGCTTGTTTGTGGGCTGTCCTTCACTAGAACAGCCTTCCAGTCTGATTTAAGTTCTCATCACTAGAGCTACCCCTCAGCCCTCGCACTCAAGGACCCTGCCCCATGTGCTGACAGGGAACACCTTCACCAACCCTGTCCAAGGCCCCTATCCACCACACACACCGGCCCCACACTGCCCCCCAGAGCCCAGGGTCCCTCATCTCACTACAGGGAAGAGGTCTGCTCTGCACAAACCATGATTAGTGAGGTGGGTGCATCTACCAGAATGCACCCTGCACTGTGTTATCATGTTGAGACCAACCCTCTCCTGCTGGGAAGGCTTGTATTGCAGAATGTTCTCCCCATTGAAAATACACAGCACCCTTTCCTGGAAAACGCATGCAACCTCCAGGATGGCAGGGAAGTGAGGGTGGGGAGGGTGTGTGCTTTATTTTAAATAAAATCCAAGAAGAAAATTACCCGAAAAATACAAAAATAAACTCAAAGAACATCAATGGGTCTCAGGGGTGTATGTGTTCTGCCATCAAGCGGTGCCTTCCAAAGCACAGGAAGTTTGAGATCACACCATATTGTTCACCTCTCCATGCTGAGAAAACACAACTTTCCTTTCAATCAACCCGGGAGAGAATAGAACCAACAAAATTAAAGGTACAAGAGAAAAAACTCCTTTACATAAAGATCATAAACCAGAGCAGAGGACAGCAAGAGGTTTGCAGGTTGATGAAATGGAACATGAAACACTTCATCACAGCATAAGGTGAGACCCACAATGTCCCTGAAAGAGGTAGCACTTCTTGGTGGAGGAAGTGGGCTCTGGACCAACCTGGGCCAGGTCAATTCTCTGGTCAGAAATAAAGGAAGAAAGATTCATCCAGGAGCTCAGAATATTCATAATATTCTCAAGCACAACCCCAGAGTATGCAGGGGTTGTGACTGATGCTCACTCTTGAGGTGAGCTAGGTGGTGGGGTGAAATATCTTCCACAAAAATTCTTCCAGTGACATAAATCCGTTTGTAGTTCTGATGAGATTAACAAGTGGTATCCAATTTCTGAAAGTGTCACTTATTCCTGAAACTTAGGAGGCATCTAGCACAGTGTATGTTCTGATAAAGGGGTTTGCATTCAGGTAAATAGGGGTAAAATCTTCTCCTCTGGTGTTGTTATTCTGAGTGAGAAAGTAAAACATTCCCTGCACATTTAAAGCTTTTCTCCAGTGTGTACTCTCAAGTGTTGAACGAGGAAAGATTTGTAGCGAAAAGATTTCCCACATTCAATACACTCATGAGGCCCTTTTCCAGTGTGAACTCTGTGGTGTCGAGTGAGAGTAGAGCTTGTGCTGAAGGACTTCCCACAGTCACTACACTCATATGGTTTTTCTCCAGTGTGAACTCTCTGGTGTACAGTGAGGACAGACCTATTACTGAAGGACTTCTCACAATCACTACACTCATAAGGTTTTTCTCCAGTGTGAACTCTCTGGTGTACAGTGAGGATAGACCTATTACTGAAGGACTTCCTGCAATCACTACACTCATATGGCTTTTCTCCAGTGTGAACTCTCTTATGGGTAAAGAGGTCATAATTGCGCCTAAACGATTTTCCACATTCACTACATTTGTAAGGTTTTTCTCCAGTGTGAACTCTGTGGTGTTGAATGAGAGTAGAGCTACTGCTAAAGGACTTCCCACAATCACTACACTCATATGGCTTTTCTCCAGTGTGAACTCTCTGGTGGATAAGGAGGTGATTGTTGTGCTTAAAAGATTTCCCACATTCACTACAGTTGTAAGGTTTTTCTCCAGTGTGAACTCTGTGGTGTTTAGTGAGGGAAGACCTTACATGGAAGGACTTCCCACATTCTCTACACTCATAAGGTTTTTCTCCAGTGTGGACTCTGTAGTGTTCAATAAGGCTAGATTTTTGACTGAAGCACTTCCCACATTCACTACACTCATAAGGTTTTTCTCCAGTGTGAACTCTGTGGTGTTGAATGAGGTTAGAGATTTGACTGAAGCACTTACCACAATTACTACACTGATGCGGCTTTTCTCCAGTGTGAACTCTCTGGTGGATAAAGAGGTCATAATTGCGCGTAAATGATTTTCCACATTCACTACATTTGTAATGTTTTTCTCCAGTGTGAACTCTGTGGTGTTTAGTTAGGGAATACCTTTGATTGAAAAGCTTCCCACACTCAGTACACCGAAAGGACTTTTCTCCAATGTGAACTTTCCTATGTCTATTGACGTTAAAGGTACATCTGATAACTTCCTCACATCCATTGTACTCATATTTCTCTTCTTCATCTGAAACACCCTGATGTTGAACAAGGTTCTGGTTGTGGCTGTCAGCTTTTTCAATATCATCCCAGTGGTGATGCCTTTTTCTATTGAGAAATTCCTGTGAAATCTCACTGCCACTGTGTGGCTCCTCAATTCTGAGAGAAGACTGGTGCTGGAGAAGCTCTGAGATGGCTGGGAAGTCTTCCCCAACCTCCCTACTGGTTGAAGGCAGCCCTGATAAGTAGAAGCTGCACTTGGTCACAAATGAGGCCCTGTCCACAGATTCATTCCAGGGTTTCTCTCCACTGGCATCCATCTGTTCATGGGGAGAGTTTGCAATGAAACAAAAGTCTCTCATACATGCATTAGTGAAGAAGGCTTTCTGCTCAAAGTCTGCTGCTTCTGACTCAGTCAGGTGTAGAATATTTTTGAACACAGAGAAACACCTCCCACAGAGATGGCTCTTCTGAGTTGCTGGAGCTGTCTTAGAAGCACTGTCCTGTGACTCCCCTTGTACAGATACACTCTGCTCAAAACAGGCCTCTGCATCATGCGTTTTATGCCCACAACCTGAAAACAGAAAAGTGGTGATGAAATGAATGGCGACTTTGGTTACAGGGAGAAGTGTCATTACAAAAGTGTGTTGCACATATAACACGTTGGTTCCATGCAATTGTCTGACAGTAAAATATCTGAAGGAAATATTGATAAGATGCTGCTGTGAAGATCTGGGACACTGAGGATCACCATACAGGGAAGACCTCAAACAAAATATGAAACAAACATGGCAAGACCCACATAGTACAGAAGCAGGATCGTCCACTCATTCTTCTAACAGTGTTCAACAGGGCTTGTCTGCTGGTGACATGGGCCAGCTGTGCAGAAGGTCACTTCCATCTTCTTCCAAGTAAAATTCAAGAAATGACAAGCTTGTGTTGAGGTCTAGTAAAGCACGTCTGTGCACCTCATAACACATATGCATGTCAATATTTGAGAATACTGCAGAGAGAGCAGTTCAGAGGAACAGGTGATAGAAAAGGGCAAAAAGGTGAAGGTAGCCAGAAACCAGGAAGGCAGAGATTAAAAGATAAGTCAGGGAAGTGTCAAGGTTGGGAATGAAAAGGTAGAAATGAGCTGCTGCCAGTGGAACCTCAACCTAAACTTGTTGGACATGAGCATGTTCCTGGTATGATTTAAACACCACCTTTATGTCATACCTCCCCCCAGCTGCAACTCAGGAGGGCCAGGAAACCCTTTAGATCATCATGCATGTTCACCCTGTGAATAAAGGGTTCTCCTTGCACCTTCTACACTACCAGCACATAAAACACAAATATTCTGAGTTTTATTGAAAGACAACAGATGTGAGTAGGCAGTACTGGCCCAGAGCAAGACAGCATGCAAGAGTATTCAGGGAACATAATATTATAAATAATGGATGGAAGTATTTGAAGAACAGCCCATGGTTCATGCAAGTAGAGAGCATAACCTGGCACAGTCAGTCACAAAGAGCCTGTAGCTGGGGGAATGGTGCAGAAGTGGAAGCCATGGATGTGGACACAGACACCCTCTCAGAGAGAGAAAGTGCATGCTGGGCCCATTAAGCTGTTTTCAGAAATCCTGACCCCCAGACACTTCCTGCCCTATGTGAGGCTACGGATATGAGGGATACTCATGGAGTCCTTTGCTCAGGTCTCTCCAAATTACTCAGCACTCTCAGCCACAGCACATTTGACAGGACAATGGGGAAAACAACTACAGCCCATGGTCTGGCTGTGAGAGCTATATCCAGAGAAGAAAGGAAGAGAGGATGTCACCGCAGGACACTAGGAGAGATGTGAAGGTCTTACCTGCAGATGAGACCAGTGCAAAAACTTCTACCATCATCTTGCAGTACAGAAGTCTCTGAGCCTCATCAAGGAGCCCCCACTCCTCCTCAGAGAAGGCGATGGCCACGTCCTCAAAGTTCATATCCTGTCACAATTAGCACAGTTCAGTCCATGCTGAGTTCCTCTCCTAGGATCTTATGTTCATAATATTCCCCAACATCCACATCCCACTGCTCCTTCGACTCCTCTCATCAAAAAAGACACCAGGCCTTGGTCTCATCAAAGTCTCTCTCTCCTTCTGTTCCTACTGGTGCTGTGTATTCACCCCTCAATAAGGGCAAATGAGGTTGTAGATGATACCTGTGCTCTGGAGCTCACATGACGGCCACATCCCTTTTCAATACAGTGGACTTCATGATCATAGGGTAGGGAGAGATGTTGTCCATAAGGAGACTCTGAGTGATTTGACACTGTTATTGACCGGCAGTAACCTTGTTGTCCCCTGATTCGGGGTATCACAAGGTTATGATATCATTGTTCAACCTTTTGAATCCAATCCCAGGGTGCTGAGGCCATCACTTTGCACTACCTCCTGCACATATTATTTGAACCACACTTCTCTCACACAGCTGTATTTTCAGAGGCACAACATCAAAGGGAACACAAATGTGCCGTGATGAGCAGTTTATTTCCTAATCATCTTCTTTTCCAAAATTCTAATCCACCACCTCTGTGATGTATTTCTCTCTCACCCTCCTCCCTTCTCCAAGCTAGTGGAGATTTTCAAGCCCAGAGGACACTGATGTATGCTATCTCATATCTATTGATACTGTAACAGCCTCAACTACAAAAGGCAGGTGTGCACATAAATTTCTCCTAAAATCTGAACCAGTAATGTACCACCAGAACATACCCTCTTTTCAGGAATTAATCTGAAATTCATCATATCATATTATCCAGATATCACCAGAAATGGACTAAAATTCCATTCCCTCTTATATCAATGTTAGGGCCCTGCATGCATGAATGCACACGCCCACGCCAAGGGCACATCACTCTTCCTCCCACACCTGCACTCCCACATGCACGGCCCCATAGTCATCTCCTTGAGCTCCTACTCATTACTCAGCACGTGTGGTATAGTGAATGCTTGGCAAATCCAAACACGATTAAATTCTATACCAACTCTGAGCATCCACACTCATTGAGGCACCCTTGAGTCCTGCTATGAAGGCTTCCCTCCCTGATTGTGTTTTCCTTCAACCTCAATTACTGAGAACCACGTAAGATCTCAGATATCCAGAGTCCACCTCCACTGGAGCTGCACCTGATCTCCCTTCTCCAGGTACAGCCTTCAGCACTCAAGTCCCATCACCTAAGGCCCTAGCCCATGCCCAGTGAGTCTCATAGATGCCCACCTATGCCCCTAAGCGAGTGGTCGGAAAACCAGGGCTCACCAGCCACATGAGGCTCTTTGGCCCTTTCAGTGTGGCTCTTCCACAAAATACCACGTGTGGGCGCGCACATACAGTGCCATTGAAACTTTGTGGCCCATGTGCAGAAGTCGGTTTTCGGCTCTCCGAAGAAATTTCTTTCGTTGTACTGTTGATATTTGGCTCTGTTGACTAATGAGTTTGCTGACCACTGCCCTTAGCAAATCAACCAGACTGAGGACAACACCCCACGCTAAAGCTCAATAAGAATCCTGGTGTGTGTTTAACAAGTAAATAGGCAACAGCTGCAGTCTCATCTTGTTTGAATTGCTCTTTGGTCTCCAATTAAAAAAAAATAAGATGACCTACATCTGCACCCTGTTACCTACACTCCTGATACCTTTTTTTCATATATTTTATTGATTTTTTACAGAGAGGAAGGGAGAGGAATAGATATTGAGAAACATCGATGAGAGAGAAACGATGAGAGAGAAACATAGATCAGCCGCCTCCTGCACACCCCCTACTAGGGAGTGCCCACAACCACGGTACATGCCCTTGACCGGAATCAAACCTGGGACCCTTCAGTCCGCAGGCTGATGCTATATCCACTGAGCCAAACCGGTTAGGGCACTCCCAACACCTTTTAAAGAAGTTTTCATCCTGAACTGCTTCTCAGAGTTGCACACCCTCATGAACTACTCTCTGAAATATCACAAACCCTAAAAGGTAAAAAATAAAAGTTTTGCCAATCACAATGAACATCACACTTCCTACTATGAATAGCTGCATCTCAGTTGATGCTTCCATACTTCCAGCTGCCAAATTCAAACCTCCATGTCGTCCCCGACTCTTACCCCTCTCTGTCTCATCCTCAAAATTAGAAAATCCAGGTGGCCACACCTAAAACACTGATCCAGAATCCAAATGCTTATTTCCCTTCCATGGCCACCATCATGGGCCAGGTACCAACACACTCACCCAGATGATCACAGCAGCTTCCATCCTAGTCTTTCCACCACCTCCCTCTCACCTTACAGCTCATTATGCTTCAACCAAGGGCATCTACTGAGACCTGGGTCAGTCACCTGCCTCCACTGCTCCGAATCTACCATTGCTCCCATCACCTGCAGAACGGACACCCACATTGTCACAAAGCAGCTCAGGACCTGACTCCTATCCATTCTTACCACTTCCCTTTTTTTTGAAAAAAAAATTGGTAGCTGCAAGTCCCTCCACGAACCCAGTCTTCACTCCAAGCCTTGGCATATTCTGGACATATGCCTGGGAGGACCTCCCATATCCCATTCCACCGGTTGCCAAAACAGGAGCTACTCACATGACTAAATACAAACACTTAGAATTCCAGGCTTGGTGTCTCATCCAGGTCTCCACCTCCAAGGGCTGGAAGAGGGGCTGGACAGACCCAGGACGCCACTATCCCAGAGGACATAAGAGTGTGAGGCCCTGACATCAGCTCCACAAACCAGTCCCCCTAAGCGGCTCTGCATCTGCAGGAACCTGTGGGAACTAAAGGTCTATAGAGCGCCTGGCACCCACCGCCAGGACCCATGGGCTGGGACTGCCCAGCCCAAGGTCAGGTGACTTGAGATGCCTGCATTACCTCAGGGCTCTGTCCTCAGTGCACACCCTTTCCAGGTACCTGATCATTTACAGGACCTCTCCATCCTGTCCCTCACTGCTGTCCTCTCTCCTCTAGTCCATTCTTCCTCTGAGCACTTTTGGGAAAAGGTTAGAACCCGGCCTCACACTATGTCCCTCTTTTGTTCACACCCATCGATGGCAGCAGCTTCTTGAAAATGAAAGGAAAACTCCTCCCACAAAATTTGCTGCACCTTCTTTGTGGCCTTTTGACATAAGACAGACCTGGGTTGGTGGAGTCCTCCCAGGTCAGCCACAGCACCATGTCCTTCCTGGCTGGCATGGAAGTCTGTCACCTTCTTTCACCGTGTCCCACCGTGTGTCACCCACCTGAGACTCACTCTTCTGGAAGCTGTGACCTGGGCTGCAGCACCGGACAGGCTCCCTCACCAGAGCCTGGCGCGTAAATGGGATGAGCTGAGTGGAACTCTGTAAGCAGACGGGAGTCTGGGAAGCAAGGAGGCTCCAATCACACCAGTTGCTGCTCAACAAGCTTCAGACACGCCCTGCAGAGCGGGGACACTGCCTCTGAGGCCTCCATGGAGTTTAAACCCAGAGCAATGGAGCCTCTGGCTGTGGTAAGAGAATAAAGGGGTCAAAATGACCACCAGGAGGAAGATGCCGGAAGTCACTGCCAAGAAATGAACACTGCCTATTCCATCTCTCCTGGGCTTTCATTGGCTAAACCCAGCCATCATTAGGCGCATTGCCTGCTGGGTAATGTACTTTTCCAGGCCCAACAGGTGGCATTAGGATGCCAATGACTCGCTGTCCATTGCAGCATTGGCCCTGGGGCACCCGAGTGGTGCTGGGAAATGACAACCTTCGGCTTTGGTGGCTGGTTGCAGGTTTCTGGGGAGTGTTGTCTGCAACTGATCTCTTGTTCGGAGACATTATTTCAGGTTCCATGAAGCTCAGAATGCTCGCTGAGGTGAAAAGTATTATTTCACTGATTCCTGAATACTACAGGCCTAAATGCGTATACATAGTATATGTTTATATATTTGCGATTTTTTATTTGAATTTTAGAGAGAGCGAGGAAATGAGATGGAGAGAGAGAAACAACCATCAGCTGCCTTCTGCAAGCTTCCACCGAGCCCACACACACACCCCCCCACTGAGTGCCCTCACCAGGAATCCAACTGGAGACCTTTCTGTGCATGAGAGGGTGCTCAACCAATTGTGTCACTTCAGTCTTCAGATTTTTACTTTTTATAGAAAAATATGACATTACTAAGAGAAAATGCAGGCTATGAGATACCGTATATGATCCTATCCTATTCCTTTAAAAGTAGTATTTGAAAGGATACAGAGGCCAACAGGTTGACATTTCCTACATTGTCTGCATGTCTGCAGTCAGTACACATTGTGAAGAGATGGAGCTAACCGTTAATGAATGTTCACTACATGTGCCAGGCCCTGGATTCAATGCTTTACCTGCATTATTATTTCACTTAATCCTCTCCACACCTGAGATGATTTAACTGACTATTTAATGGGGAAGAAATCCAGGCTCAGAGACTCAAGGTAAATAGCCTGATTGTAGAGGTAATAAGGGTAGGCCTGGAAGTCAAACCCAGGTGTCTCCAACAACAGATCTCTGGCTTCTAATGTTAGGCTCTGCTGCCTCCTAGAGGGTAGAATTGCTAATGCATACCCACTAGAATGGGCGAGATGTTATGGTGGTTAACAATCAGCCCAAAAAGCTTTAGTGGCTTAGAGTAAAGAAGGTATCTTTCTTATTCATAGCACATGAACACCCTGGTTCTTCAGGGTTGGGGAGTAGCCACGATGTAGGTTCTCTTAGGTGTTATCAGTGATGGAGAGTGATCATGGCTAGTCTCAGCTCTTCCAGACTCTTCTGTTAGAGGTGACAGGCTTCACTCCCACCTCATTTCATTGGTCAAAGAACATCACGGGCTTCAGCCAACATCAGGGTCAGCAGCAGAACCTGACCTACTGGATGGGCCCCAGTGATGTCACCACATGGTGCCAGACCCTTTTGGGGATGTGCCGGGGCAAAGGAGAGGGGTGGGCATTGGTAGGAAAGACAGTGGGAGTCATTCAGGATGGCTTGCTTGCTGCTCATCCTGAGCTGTCCAAAACCATCACTGGCAAGATTCAAAGGAGTGAACTGCAAAAAGAGAAGTTTGGTCAGATGTCATTGGTAGCGAACTCAGAAACCAGTTCTGAGTGTGAGCCTGGGTAAAATCCCACTGTTTCACTTCCCCCACTGTGAAACTCACATGTTAAAAGAGTTGATTGGGAAGAGGACAGGACTGAAAGCATTCCAGCACCTATGTTAAATTCATATCAGTCACGACCCTGCCTCCAAGCCTCTTTGTCATTTGCATTGACAGGGGAGTGCTCAATCAGGTGGGGATGACTGGAAAAAGGCTGACATTAACATCCATAGTGATCCTGTGGTTTCCATTCATCCTGTGCAGGAACCTGTGCTAAATGTGGTCCCTTCATGTTTTCCCCATCCCCACTGCAGAGAGCACTGAGCCTATTCTGCCTCCTGGCCCCAGTGTTACCGGGTGACCGTGCACACTCAGTAGATGATCGGAGATTGGAGGTCCAGGGGTGATGGTCCGAGCAGCCCAGACACCTTCCTCTATTAGGCGTCAGCCAAGATTTCCCACAGGCAAGGGGGTGACCTGCTCTCCAGGGATTAGGAACCCAAAGGACCCACAGCCCTCTCCAGGGGTATCCAGCTCCTCATTCGCAAAGGGGACTCAGGAGCCCAGGAACCTTCTCCTTCTGCTTTCCCTCATATGCACACACCCATTTATTCATTTCCAGGAAACCAGGATCCTCCCAGTCATCCTCAAAGGCCTAGAGTCCTCCCAAAACAGCACCTCCACACTGTATAAAACAATTTTCCTTCAGGATTTAAAAACAATGGTTCCATATGGCAAAGGTGTCACTTGAGTCACTGAGGAATGAGGGAAATTTAAGCAGATGTATTAATGCTGCAGTCCTCCTTCAGTTAAAATGATAAATTTATTTGAACGATTTGAAAAAGATTCTCAGCAGACATTTTAACAGATAAAAACAGTGCAAAGAAATGTATAAAAAATGTTCACTATAAAATATTCCTCGGTAGATGGAATTAAAACAAGACAAAGACAGCATTATATGCATTTCTGGGGTTATTATTTGAAAAGCTTAACCATTGTATGCCCTTGCAGGGTAGCAGAAAATTTGGGATTTTTATATACTGTGGGTTGGTGGTAAGCCAAAGGGAATGACCATTTTGGGTCACAGTTCTGCATATCTTAAATGTAAAACATTCACCTACACAACAGTGTGATAAGTAAAACATATGTCTACATGGAGAACTGAATGCAAACATTCCCAGAAGAAATATGTATAATACCCAAACCTGGAAATAACAAAAAACATAGATCAATTAATAAACTGGTTATTCACAGAATCCAGTACTACTTAGCAATAAAAAAAAAATTATCTCTTTACACAAGCATTTGTAATGAATATGAAAATGATTGTGTGGCATGGAGGAAACCAGTATTTGTTAAAAAGTACACAACAAATAGTATAAAATTATGCACAGTATGAACTATTCTATTGTAAAGAATGGAAAATCCCTGAGTGCATGGAGGGCCAAAAAGGAAGAAAGAGAGATTATAACAGCGTAGTAGGAAAATAGTGGGTGTGGCAAAAGAAGGTATAGAGTTGTTGGTATGCAAAATGATACAATAATTAATAATAAACAGGAATAAACTCTGCCCTGGCCAATGTCCTCACTTGGTTGGGTGTCATCCCATTCATGGACAGGTCTCTGGTTTGATTCCAGGTCAGTGAACATCCCCAAATAGATTTCCAGTTGTGGCGTGCAGGAGGCACCAGATCTATGTTTACCTCTCTCTTCCAGTCTCTCTCTCTCCCAGAAAAAGAATAAAATTATTTTCTAAATAAATTTCTTACAAACAATAATCTTTGTGTTTTGCAAACATACAACTGTGAGCCTATTGTTGCCCCACCCTGTGTAGGAGTTACAGGTGGTTTATGTCACATGTGACAGTTTCACAGCATTATCTCTAGGACAGGGCTCACCAAATAGCACACATGAGAAAGGTGCACTTGGTTGCACGTCAGTTCTCATTGCCTGGGGGACCAGCCTTGCCTCAGTGTCAGCAAATGCTGTCAAGTAGGGAAGACTATTGCCATTGGAATCAACAGGAATGCTGACTGGTTACAAAAGACACATTCCGTCAGTGATGACAGGGTTATAATTCCTCTAGCTTTGAGGTCTTGCCTGTTGAGCAACAACCTTGAGATGAACTCCCTAGGGCGCCAGGGGAATCCACAAAATCACGAGATTATTTTGTCTGCTAGTGACGCCAGCTACAAGAAATATTGATGGAGGTCCTCAGAAAGTTCTCAAAGATCATACAAGACACAGGACATGAAATAATTTGGACTTATGTCCAGAAGAGGCACTTTTCATCTTGTTTAACTGCAGTGTCTGCCTTGACTATGAAAACAGTGTTTATATCCCAATACTAACTCCACCTCAGAGTCTTACAACAAATGACACCAGCCTACGAAGTCTCATACATCATGACACATGGCCTCTTTGGAGCACGTGGAGTGTAGTTCCACTAAACATTGCTGACACTTATGTAATACATACTGCGAACAGAGAATATAATTCATATTATTCACAGCAGCACAATAAAGGCTGCCTGCCAAAAGCGACCATTGACCTCTACAATATAAGAGGCGCCAGAGAACAAATTAGAACCACAAAGTCATGCACACTTTCTCTCAAGGCCTTGGTCGGCAATACAAAATCAGCCAATATTGAACAAAGAGTGATTTTCTGCCATTAAGCTGTGCCTTCCAAAGCACAGAAAGTTTGGGACCCCACCATACAGTTCACCTTTCCATGCGGACAGATCACAACTTTCCTTACAATCATCCCAGGGAGAGAATAGAACCAACAAAATTAAAGGTACAAAAGAAAAAACTCCTTTACATAAAGATCATAAACCAGAGCAGAGGACAGCAAGAGGTTTGCAGGTTGAAGAACTGGAACCTGAAACACTTCATCACAGCATAATGTGAGACCCACAATGTCCTTGAAAGAGGTAGCCCTTCTTGGAGAAGGAAGTGGGCTCTGGACCAACGTGGGCCAGGTCAACTCTCTGGTCAGAAATAAAGGAATAAAGATTCATCTAGGAGCTCAGAATATTCATAATTTTCTTAAGAAAACGCCAGAGTATGCAGGGGTTGTGACGCATGCACACTCTTCAGGGGAGCCTGGTTGTAGGGGTGAAATGTCTTCCAGACAAATTCTTCCAGTGACATAAATCCGGTTGTAGTCCTGAGTAGATTAGCAAGTGTGCTCCAGTTTCTGAAAGTGTCACTTATACCTGAAACTTAGGAGGCATCTAGCAGAGTGTATGTTCTGATAAAGGGGTTTGCATTCAGGTAAATGGGGGTAAAAGCTTCTCTCTAGTGTTGTTATTCTGAGTGAGAAAGTAAAACATTCCCTGCATATTTAAAGGTTTTCTCCAGTGTGTACTCTCAAGTGTTGAATGAGGAAAGATTTGTAGCAAAAACATTTCCCACATTCAATACGCATGAGGCCCTTTTCCAGTGTGAACTCTGTGGTGTCGAATGAGAGTAGAACTTTTGCTGAAGGACTTCCCACAGTCACTACACTCATATGGTTTTCCTCCAGTGTGAACTCTGTAGTGTTTCATGAGGGTAGATTTGTGACTGTAGGACTTCCCACATTCACTACAGTCATACGGTTTTTCTCCAGTGTGAACTCTCTGGTGGATAAGCAGGTGATGGCTCTGCCGAAAAGCTTTCCCACAATCACTACACTCATAAGGTTTTTCTCCAGTGTGAACTCTGTTGTGTTTAGTCAGGTGAGAACGTGCATAAAAGGACTTCCCACATTCACTACACTCATAAGGTTTTTCTCCAGTGTGAATTCTGTAGTGATTAATGAGGGTACATTTTCGACTAAAGCACAACCCACAATCACTACATTGATAAGGTTTTTCTCCAGTGTGAACTCTCTCGTGGATAAGGAGGTTACTCTTCTGCCTAAAAGATTTCCCACATTCACTACATTTGTAAGGTTTTTCTCCAGTGTGAACTCTGTGGTGATTAATGAGGCTAGATTTTTTACTGAAGCACTTCCCACAATCACTACATTGATAAGGTTTTTCTCTAGTGTGAACTCTCTCATGGATAAGGAGGTTACTCTTCTTCCTAAAAGATTTCCCACATTCACTACATTTGTAAGGTTTTTCTCCAGTGTGAACTCTGTGGTGATTAATGAGGGTAGATTTTTTACTGAAGCACTTCCTACAATCACTACATTGATAAGGTTTTTCTCCAGTGTGAACTCTCTCATGGACAAGGAGGTTACTCTTCTTCCTAAAAGATTTCCCACATTCACTACATTTGTAAGGTTTTTCTCCAGTGTGAACTCTCTGGTGGGTAAGGAGGTTATGGTTGTACCTAAAAGATTTCCCACATTCACTACACTTATATGGTTTTTCCCCAATGTGAACTCTGTTGTGTTTAGTGAGGGAAGACCTTTGCTTGAAGGGCCTCCCACAGTCAGTACACCGATACAACTTTTCTCCAGTGTGAACTCTACTATGTCTATTGAGGTTAAAGGTACATCTGAAAACTTTCCCACATGTATTACACTCATATTTCACTTCTTCAGAAGAGACCCCCTGATGCTGAACAAGGTTCTGGTTGTGACTGCCTGCTTTTTTACAATCATCCCTTTGGTGATGCTTTTTTCTATTGTGAAATTCCTCTGAAATCTCACTGCCACTGTGTGGCTCAGCAATGCTGAGAGAACAATGGTGCTGGAGAAGCTGAGAGATGGCTGGGAAGTCTTCCCCAACCTGCCGCCTGGTTGAAGGCAGCCCTGATAAGGAGAAGCTGCACCTGGTCACAAACGAGGCCCTGTCCACAGCTTCTTTCCAGGGCTTCTCTCCACTGGCTTCCCTCTGTTGATGGGGAGAGTTTTCACTGAAACAAAAATCTCTCACACATGCGTCACTGAAGAAGGGTTGTTGCTCTAAGTCTGCTGCTTGTGACTCAGTCAGGTGCAGAACATCTTTGAACACAGAGAAACACCTCCCGCAGAGATGGGTCCTCTGGGTTGCTGGAACTGTCTTAGGAGCACTGACCCATGACTCTCCTTGTACAGATACACTCTGCGCAGAATACACCTCCGCATCATCCGTTTTATGCCAACAACCTGAAAACAGAAAAATGGTGATGAAGTGAATGTCTACTGTGGTGTGTGTCATTACAAAAGTGTGTCACATATAACATGTTGTTTCCATGCAATTGTCTGACAGTAACATATCTGAAGGAAATATTGATAAGATGCTGCTGTGCAGATCTGGGCCTCTGAAGATCACCATACAGGGAAGATCTCATACTATATATGAAACAAACATGGCAAGCACCACATGGAACAGAAGCTGGATCGTCTGCTCATTCTTCTGCTAACAGTATTCAACAGGGCTTGTCTGCTGGTGACATGGGCCAGCTGTGCAGAAGGTTGCTTACATCTTATTACACATAAAATTCTAGAAATGAGAAGCTCGTGTCAGCGTCTAGTGAAGCACGTTTGTGCACCTCATAACACATATGCACTTCAATATTTGAATATACTGCAGCCCTAACCGGTTTGGCTCAGTGGATACAGCGTTGGCCTGCGGACTGAAGGGCTCCAGGTTCGATTCCGGTCAAGGGCATGTACCTTGGTTGCAGGCACATCTCCAGTAGGGTGTGTGCCGGAGGCAGCTGATTGATGTTTCTAACTTTCTATCCTTCTCCCTTTCTCTCTGTAAAATAATCAATAAAATATATTTTTAAAAAAGAATAGAAAATACTGCAGATAGAATAGTTCAGAGGAACAGGTGATGGAAAATGTCAAAAAGGTAAAGGTAGTCAGAAACCAGGAAGGCACAGATTAAAAGATAAGTCAGGGAGTGTCAAGCTTGGGAATGAAAAGGTAGAAATGAGCTGATGCCAGTGGCACCTCAACCTACACTTGTTGGACATGAGCAGGTTCCTGGTATGATCTAAACACCACCCTTATGACATACCTCCCCCCAGTTGCAACTCAGGAGGGCCAGGCAACACTTTAGATCATCCTGCATGTTCACCCTGTGAAGAAAAGGGTTCTGCTCACACCTTCTACTGTAGAAGCACATAGAACAACAATATTCTGAGTTTTCTTGAAAGACAACAGTGGTGAGTAGCCATCACTGACCAGAGGAAGACAGCATACAGTAGTATTCAGGGAACAGAATATTAGAAACAATGGGAGGAGGTCTTTCAAGAACGGCCCATGGTTCATGCAAGTAACGACCATAACCTGGCACAGTCAGTCACAAAGAGCCTTTAGCTGGAGGAATGGTGCAGAAGTGGAAGCCATGGGTGTGGATATAGACACCCTCCCAGGAAGAGAAAGTGCAAGCTTGGGCTCATTGAGTTGTTTGCAACAATCCTGACTCCCAGACACTTCCTGCACCATTTGAGGCCATGGTTGTGAGGAATATTCATGGAGTCCTTTGCTCAGGTCTCTCCAAATTACTCAGCACTCAGCCCCAGCACATTTGATAGGACAATGGGGAAAACAAGTACAGCCCATGGTCTGGCTGTGAGAGCTATATCCGGAGAGAAAGGAAGAGAAGATGTCACCGCCGGACACTAGGAGAGATGTGAAGGTCTTACCTACAGATGAGACCAGTGCAAAAACTTCTGCCATCATCTTGCAGTACAGAAGTCTCTGAGCCTCATCAAGGAGTTCCCACTCCTCCTCAGAGAAGGTGATGGCCACGTCCTCAAAGTTCATCTCCTGTCACAATTGACACAGTTCATTCCATGATGAGTTTCTCTCCTAAGATTTTATGTTCATAATATTCCCCCAACGTCCACATCCATCTGCTCCCTCGACTCCTCACATCAGAAGAGATACCAGGCCTTGGTCCCATCAAAGTCACTCTCTCCTTCTGTTCCTACTGATGCTGTGTCTTTCCCCCTCAATAACAGCAAATGAGCTTGTAGATGATACCCGAGCTCTGGAGCTCACATGAAGCCCACACCCCTTTTCAATACAGTGGGTGTCATGAACATAGAGTGGGGATACATGGTGTCCATAAGGAGACTGTGAGCGATCTGACACTGTGCTTGACAGGCAATCACCTTGTTGTCCCCCGATTCAGGGTATCACAAGGTTATGGTATCACACTTCAACCTTTAGAACCCAGTCCCAGGGTGCTGAGGCCATCACTTCGCACAACCTCCTGCACATAATTCTTTGAACCACACTTCTCTCACACAGCTGCATTCCCAGAAGCACAACGTCAAAGGGAACACAAATGTGCCGTGATGAGCTGTTTATTTCCTCATCATCTTCTTTTCCAAAATTCTAATCCACCACCTCTGTGATGTATTTCTCTCTCACCCTCCTCCCTTCTCCAAGGTAGTGGACATTTTCAAGCCCAGATGACAGTGATGTATGCTATCTCATGCCTATTGATCACTGTAACAGCCCTCAACAACAAAAGGCAGGTGTGCACATAAATTTCACTGAAGCTCTGAATCAAGAATGTACCACCAGAACACACCCTCTTTTCAGGAATTAATCTGACATTCACCATATCATATTATCCAGACATCACCAGAAATGGACTCAAACTTCATTGCCTCTTATGTCAATGTTAGGGCCCTGCATGCATGAATGCACATGCCCTCGCTAAGGGCACAGCACTCTTCCTCCCACACCTCCACTCCCACACCCACAGCCCCATAGTCACCTCCTTGACTTCCTACTCATTACTCAGCATGTGTGGTATAGTGACTGCTTGGCAAATCCAAACAGGATTAACTTCTACACCAACTCTGAGAGTCCACATTCATTGAAGCAGCCTTGAGTCCTGCTATGAAGGCCTCCCTCCCTGATTGTGTTTTCCTTCAACCAAATTACTAGAACCACATCAGATCTCAGATACCCAGAGTCCACCTCCAATGATGCTGCACGCGATCTCCCTTCTCCAGGTCAGCCTTCAGCACTCAAGTCCCATCACCAAAGGCCCTCTACCCCATGCCCAGTGAGTCTCACAGATGCCCACTCATGCCCCTAAGTAAATCCACCAGACTGAGGACAATACTCCAGGCTAAGGCTCAATCAAAATCCAGGTGTGTGTTTAACAGGTAAATATGCAACAGCTGCAGTCTCATCTTGTTTAAATTGCTCTTTGGTCTCCAATTAAAAACAAAACAAACCACAAAAACAAGATGACCTACATCTGCACCCTGTTACCTACACTCCCGATACCTTTTAGAGAAGTTTTCATCCTGAACTGCTTCTCAGAGTTGCACACCCTCATGAACTACTCTCTGAAATATCACAAACCCTAAAAATAAAAGTTTTCCCATTCACAATGAACATCACACTTCCTGCTATGAATATGTGCATCGCAGTTGATGCTTCCATACTTCCAGCTGCCAAATGCAAACCTCCACGTCGTCCCCGACTCTTACCCCTCTCTGTCTCATCCTCAAATTAGAAAATCCAGGTGGCCACACCTAAAACACTGATCCAGAATCAAAATGCTTATTTCCCCTTCATGGCTACCATCATGGGCCAGGTACCAACACACTCACCCAGATGATCACAGCAGCTTCCATCCTAGTCTTTCCACCACCTCCCTCTCACCCTACAGCTTATTATGCTTCAACCAAGGGAGTCTACTGAGAGCTGGGTCAGTCACCTGCCTCCACTGCTCCAAGTCTCCCATTGCTCCCATCACCTGCAGAACGGACACCCACCTTGTCACCAAGCAGCTCAGGATCTGACTCCTATCTATTCTTACCACTTCCTTTTTTTTTTTTTGGAAAAAAAAAGGGTACCTGCAAGTCCCTCCACAAACCCAGTCTTCACTCCAAGCCTTGGCATATTCTGGACATATGCCTGGGAGGACCTCCCATATCCCATTCCACTGGTTGCCAAAACAGGAGCTACTCACATGACCAAATACAAGGACTTAGAATTCCGGGCTTGGTGTCTCATCCAGGTCTCCACCTCCAAGAGCTGGAAGAGGGGCTGGACAGCCCCAGGACCCCACTATCTCAAAGGCCATAAGAGTGTGAGGCCCTGAAATAAGCTCTACAAACCAGAGTCCCCCTAAGCGGCTCTGCATCTTCAGGAACCTGTGGGAACTAAAGGTCTACAGAGCGCCTGGCACCCACCGCCAGGACCCATGGGCTCGGGCTGCCCAGCCCCAGAGTCAGGTGACTTGAGATGCCTGCATTATCTCAGGGCTCCGTCCTCAGTGCACACCCTTTCCAGGTACCTGATCATTTACAGGACCTCTCCATCCTGTCCCTCACTGCTTTCCTCTCTCCTCCAGTCAATTCTTCCTCTGAGCAGTTTTGGGAAAAGGTTAGAACCCGGCCTCATACTATGTCCCTCTTTTGTTCACACATATCGATGGCAGCAGCTTTCTGAAAATGAAAGGAAAACTACTCCCACAAAACTTTGATGCACCTTCTTTTTTGCCTTTTGACATAAGACAGACATGGGTTGGTGGAATCCTCCCAGGTCAGACACAGCACCATGACCTTCCTGGCTGGCATGGCAGTCTGCCACCCTCTTTCACCGTGTCCCACCGTGTGTCACCCACCTGAGACTCACTCTTCTGGAAGCTGTGACCTGGGCTGCAGCACCTGACAGGCTCCCTCACCAGAGCCGGGCGCGTAAATGGGATGAGCTGAGTGGAACTCTGTAAGCAGAGGGGAGTCTGGGAAGCAAGGAGGCTCCAATCACACCAGTTACTGCTCAAGAAGCTTCAGACACGCCCTGCAGAGCGGGGACACTGCCTCTGAGGCCTCGATGGAGTTTAAACCCAGAGCGCTGGAGCCTCTGGCTGTGGTAAGAGAATAAAGGGGTCAAAATGACCACCAGGAGGAAGATGCCGGAAGTCACAGCCAAGCAATGAACGCTGCCTAATCCGTCTCTCCTGGGCTTTCATTGGCTAAACCCAGCAATCATTAGGCGCATTGCCTGCTGGGTAATGTACTTTTCCAGGCCCAACAGGTGGCATTAGGATGCCAATGACTCGCTGTCCATTGCAGTATTGGCCCTGGGGCACCCGAGTGGTGCTGGGAAATGACAACTTTCGGCTTTGGTGGCCGGTTGCAGGTTTCTGGGGAGTGTTGTCTGCAACTGATCTCTTGTTTGGAGACATTATTTCAGGTTCCATGAAGCTCAGAATGCTCGCTGAGGTGAAAAGTATTATTTCACTGATTCCTGAAGACTACAGGCCTAAATGCGTATACATAGTATATGTTTATATATTTGCGATTTTTTATTTGAATTTGAGAGAGAGAGAGGAAATGAGATGGAGAGAGAGATGCAACCATCAGCTGCCTTCTGCAAGCCCCCACCGAGCCCACACGCCCCCCCACCCCCCACTCTGAGGCCCTCACCAGGAATCCAACTGGCGACCTTTCTGTGCATGAGAGGCTGCTCAACCAATTGTGTCACTTCAGTCTTCAGATTTTTATTTTTTATATAAAAATATGACATTATTAAGAGAAAAATGCAGGCTATGAGAGACCATATATGATCCTATCCTATTCCTTTAAAAGTAGTATTTGAAAGGATACAGAGGCCAACAGGTTGACATTTCCTACATTGTCTGCATGTCTGCAGTCAGTACACATTTTGAAGAGATGGAGCTAACAGTTACTGAATGTCCACTACATGTGCCAGGCCCTGGATTCAATGCTTTACCTGCATTATTATTTCACTTAATCCTCTCCACACCTGAGATGATTTAACCGACTATTTAATGGGGAGGAAATCCAGGCTCAGAGACTCAACGTAAATAGCCTGATTGTAGAGTTAATAAGGGCAGGCCTGGAAGTCAAACCCAGGTGTCTCCAACAACAGATCTCTGGCTTCTAATGTTAGGTTCTTCTGCCTCCTGGAGGGTAGAATTGGTAATTTATACCCGCTAGAATGGGCGAGACGTTATGGTGGGTAACAATCAGCCCCAAAGCTTTAGTGGCTTAGAGTAAAGAAGGTATCTTTCTTGTTCATAGCACATGAACACCCTGGTTCTTCAGGGTTGGGGAGTTGCCATGATGTAGGTTCTGTTAGGTGTTATCAGTGATGGAGAGAGATCATGGCCAGTCTCAGCTCTTCCAGACTCTTCTGTTAGAGGTGACAGGCTTCACTCCCACCTCATTAAATTGGTCAAAGAACATCACAGGCTTCAGCCAACATCAGGGTCAGCAGCAGAACCTGACCTACTGGATGGGCCCCAGTGATGTCACCACATGGTGCCATACCCTTTTGGGGATGTGCAGGGGCAAAGGAGAGGGGTGGGCATTGGTAGGAAAGACAGTGGGAGTCATTCAGGATGGCTTGCTTGCTGCTCATCCACATACACTTTTTCCCTGAGATGTCCAAAACCATCACTGGCAAGATTCAAAGGAGTGAACTGCAAAAAGAGAAGTTTGGTCAGATGTCATTGGTAGCAAACTCAGAACCCAGTTCTGAGTGTGACTTTGGGTAAATCTCTGCTCTCTCACATCCCCCACTGTGGAACTCACATGTTAAAAGAGCTGATTGGGAAGAGGACAAGACTGAACGCATTCCAGCACCTATATTAAATTCACATCAGTCACGACCCTGCCTCCAAGCCTCTTTGTCATTTGCATTGGCAGGTGAGTGCTCCATCAGGTGGGGCTGATTGGAAAAAGGCTGACATTAACATCCATGGTGATCCTGTGGTTTCCATTCCTTCTGTGCATGAATCTGTGCTAAATGTGATCCCTTCACGTTTTCCCCACTTTGCCTATTCTGCTTCCTGGCCGAGTGCTACAAGGTGGCCATGCACTCTCAGTAGATGACCAGAGATCAGCAGTTCGGGAGTGATGGTCCGAGCAGCCTAGGCACATTCCTCTATTAGGTGTCAGCCAAGATTTCCCACGGGCAAGGGATGACCTGCTCTCCAGGGATTAGGAACCCAAAGGACCCACAGCCCTCTCCAGGGGTATCCAGCTCCTCATTCGCAAAGGGGACTCATGAACCCAGGAACCTTCCCCTTCTGCTTTCCCTCATATGCACAAATGCATTTATTCATTTCCAGGAAACCAGGATTCTGTCAGTCATTCTCAAAGGTCTAGAGTCCTCCCAAAACAGCACCTCCAAACTCTATAAAGCAATTTTCTTTCAGGATTCAAAAGCAATTGTTCCATAGGGCAAAGGAGTCACCTGAGTCACTGAGGAAGGAGATAAATATAAGCAGATGTCTTAAATCCTGCACAGTCCTCTTTCAGTTAAAATAATAAATTTATTTAAACAATTTTAAAAAGATTTTCAACAGACATTTTAACAAAGCATATAAATACAGTGCAAAAAATGTATAAAAATGTTCACCATAAAATATTCCACGGTAGATGGAATTAAAACAAAAACAAGGTAACATTATATGCATTTCTGGGGTTACTATTTGAAATGTGTAACCATTGTATGCCCTTGCAGGGTAGCAAAACATTTGGAATTTTCATAGACTTTGGGTTAGTGGCAAGCCAAAGGGAATGACCATTTTGCATATGGTCACCATTCTGCATATCTTAAATGTAAAACATTCACCTACAGAACAGTGTGATAAGTAAAACATATGTCTACACAGAAAACTGAATGCAAATATTCCCCGAATAGTTATGTATAATACCCAAACCTGGAAATAACAAAAACATAGATCAATTAATAACGTGGTTATTCACAGAACCCAGTACTACTCAGCAATAAAAAAAAATTGACTTTTCACAAGCATTTGTATTGAATCTCAAAATGATACTGTGGCATGGAAGAAACCAGTATTTGTTAAAATGTACACATCAAATAGTGCCTATAAAGTTAAGAACAGTATGAACTATTCTATTGTAATTAATGGTAAATCCCTGAGTGCATAGAGGGCCGAGAATGTCAGGAAGAGAGATTATAACAGCGTAGTAGGAAAATAGTGGGTGTGGCAAAGGAAGGTATAGAGTTGTTGGTATGGAAAATAATACAATAATTAATATTAATAATAAATGGAGATAAACGCTGCCCCGGCCAGTGTCCTCAGCTGGTTGGGTGTCATCCCATTCACTGACAGGTCTCTAGTTTGATTCCAGGTCAGTGAACATTCCCAAATGGATTTCCAGCTGTGGCGTGCAGGAGGCAGCAGATCTATGTTTACCTCTCTCTTCCAGGCTCTCTCTCTCCCCCCCCAAAAAATAAAATTATTTTCTAAAATATTTTTTCAAAAAGAATAATCTCTGAGTTTTCCAAACATACAACTGTAAGCACATTATTGCCCCACCCTGTGTATGAGTTACAGGTGGTTTATGTCACATGTGCTGTCAGGTGCCTCATGAAAGTTTCACAGCTTTCTCTCTAGGACAGGGCTCACCAAATAGCACACATGAGAAAGGTGCACTTTGTTGCATGTGAGTTCTCATTTCCTGGGGAAACAGCCTTGCTTCAGTGGCAGCAAATGTTGTCAAGCAGGGAAGACTATTGCCATTGGAATCAACAGGAATGCTAACTGGTTACGAAAGACACATCCTGGGACTGATTACAGGGTTATACTTCCTCTAGCTTTGAGGTCTTGCATGTTGAGCAACAACCTTGAGATGAACACCCTAAGGGACCAGGGAAATGCACAAAACCATGAGATTACTTTATCTGCTAGCGATGCCAGCTACAGGAAATAGTGATGGAGGTCCTCAGAAAGGTCTCAGAGATCATACAAGCCACAGGACATGAAATAATTTGGATTTAAGTCCAATAGAGGCACTTTTTTTTAATCCAGTTTAACAGCAGTGTCTGCCATGAGTATGAAAACAGTGTTTATGCCCCAAACTACTTCCACCTCAGTATTTTACAATAAATGACACCAGCCTATGAAATCTCATACATCCTGTCGCATGGCCTCTTTGGAGCGTGTGGAGTGTAGTTCCCCTAAACATTGCTGACACTTATGTAATACATACTGTGAACAGAGAATATAATTCATATTGTTCACAGGATCACAATCAAGCAATCCTATTGAGGGTGACCATTGACCTCTACAATAAAAGAGGCACCTGACAGCACATTAGAAACACAAAGGCATGCACACTTTCTCTGAAGGCCTTGGTCGGCAATACAAAATCAGCCAATATTGAACAAAGAGTGATTTTCTGCCCTCAAGCTGGGCCTTCCTAAGCAAATTCAGTATGAGATCACACCATATTGTTCATCTGTCCATGCGGACAGAACACAGCTTTCCTTTCAGTCATCCCAGGGAGGGAATAGAAACAACGAAATTAAAGGTACAAAAGAAAATACTCCTTTACATAAAGATCATAAACCCGAGCAAAGGACAGCAACAGGTTTGCAGGTTGATGAATTAGAACCTGAAACACTTCATCACAGCATAATGTGAGACCCACAATGTCCCTGAAAGAGGTAGCCCTTTTGGTGGAGGAAGTGGGCTCTGGACAAAACCTGGTTCAGGTCAATTCTCGGGTCAGAAATAAAGGAATAAAGATTCATCCAGGAGCTCGGAATATTCATAATTTTCTCAAGCACAACCCCATAGTATGCAGGGGTTGTGATGGATGCACACTCTTCAAGTGAACCAGGTGGTGGGGTGAAATATCTTCCAGAGAAATTCTTCCAGTGACATAAATCCGGTTGTAGTCCTAAGTACATTAACAAGTGTGCTCCAGTTTCTGAAAGTGTCACTTATACCTGAAACTTAGGAGGCATCTACAGAATGTATGTTCTGATAAAGCAGTTTGAATTCAGGTAAATCGGTGTAAAGCTTCTCCTCTGGTGTTGTTATTCTGAGTGAGAAAGTAAAACATTCCCTGCACATTTAAAGCTTTTCTCCAGGGTGTTCTCTCAAGTGTTGAACAAGGAAAGATTTGTAGCGAAAGATTTCCCACATTCACTACACTCATGAGGCCCTTTTCTAGTGTGAACTCTGTGGTGTCGAATGAGAGTAGAGCTTGTGCTGAAGGACTTCCCACAGTCACTACACTCATACAGCTTTTCTCCAGTGTGAACTCTGTTGTGTTAAGTGAGGGTAGACCTTTGATGAAAGGACTTCCCACATTCACTGCACTCATACAGTTTTTCTCAAGTGTGGATTCTGTAGTGTTTAATGAGGCTAGATTTTTGACTGAAGAACTTTCCACAATCACTACATTGATATGGTTTTTCTCCAGTGTGAACTCTCTGGTGGATAAGGAGGTGATTGTTCTGCCTAAAAGATTTCCCACATTCACTACATTTGTAAGGTTTTTCTCCAGTGTGAACTCTGTAGTGTTTAATGAGGTTAGAGTTTTCATGGAAGCACTTCCCACAATCACTACATTGATATGGCTTTTCTCCAGTGTGAACTCTGTTGTGTTTAGTGAGGGTAGACCTTTGAAGAAAGGACTTCCCACATTCACTACATTTGTAAGGTTTTTCTCCAGTGTGAACTCTGTAGTGTTTAATGAGGTTAGAGTTCTCATGGAAGCACTTCCCACAATCACTACATTGATATGGCTTTTCTCCAGTGTGAATTCTCTGGTGGAAAAGGAGGTGACCTTTCTGCCTAAAAGATTTCCCACATTCACTACACTCATAAGGTTTTTCTCCAGTGTGAATTCTGTGGTGGCAAAGGAGGTTAGAGATTTGACTGAAGCATTTCCCACAATCACTACACTGATGCGGCTTTTCTCCAGTGTGAACTCTCTTGTGGGAGAAGAGCTCATGATTGCGCCTAAATGATTTTCCACATTCACTACATTTGTAAGGTTTTTCTCCAGTGTGAACTCTGTTGTGTTTAGTGAGGGAAGACCTTTGATTGAACAGTTTCCCACAGTCAGTACACCGATAGGACTTTTCTCCAGTGTGAACTCTCCTATGTCTATTGACGTTAAAGATAAATGAAGACACTTTCCCACATGTATTACACTTATCATTGACTTCTCCAGAGCAGATGCCCTGATGTTGCACAAGGTTCTGGATGTGGCAGGCAGCTTTTTCACATTCATCCCACTGGTGATGCCTTTTTCTATTGAGAAATTCCTGTGAAATCTCACTATGACTGTGTGGGTCCTCAGTGTCAAGAGGGGCCTGGTGCTGGAGAAGCTGTGAGATTGCTGGGAAGTCTTCCCCAACCTCCTTACTAGTTGAAGGCAGCCCTGATAAGGAGAAGATGAAGTTGGTCACAAATGAGGCCTTGTCCACAGCTTCTTTCCAGGGCTTCTCTTCACTGGCTTCCCTCTGTTGATAAGGAGGGTTTGCACTGAAACAGAAGTCTCTCACACATGCGTCATTGAAGAAGGCTTTCTGCCCAAAGTCTGCTGCTTGTGACTCAGTCAGGTGCAGAATATCTTTGAACACAGAGAAACACCTCCCACAGAGAAGGGTCCTCTGAGTTACTGCAGCTGTCTGAGAAGCACTGACCTGTGACTCTCCTTGTACAGATACACTCTGCTCAGAACAGGCCTCCACATCATGCGTTTTATGCCCACAACCTGAAAACAGAAAAATGGTGATGAAATGAATGTCGACTGTGGTGACAGGGAGAAGTGTCATTACGAAAGTGTGTCAAACATATAACATATTGGTTTCATGAAACTGTCTGACAGTAAAATATCTGAAGGAAATATTGATAAGATGCTGCTGTGAATATCTGGGCCTCTGAAGATCACCATACAGGGAAGACCTCAAACAAAATATGAAACAGCATGGCAAGCACCACAAGGAACAGAAGCTGGATCGTCTGCTCATGGGTCTGCTAACAGTGCTCAACAGGGCTTGTCTGCTGGTGACATGGGCCAGCTGTGCAGAAGGTTGCTTGCATCTAATTCCACGTAAAATTCAAGAAACAAGAAGCTTGTGTCAGGGTCTAGTGAAGCATGTTGTGCACCTCATAACACATATGCAGGTCAATATTTGACAATACTGCAGAGTGAGCAGTTCAGAGGAACAGGTGATGTAAAAGGGAAAAAGGGGAAGGAAACCAGAAACCAGGAAGGCACAGATTAAAAGACAAGTCAGGGAACTCTCAGGCATGGGAATGAAATGGTAGAAATGAGCTGTTGCCAGCGGCACTTCAACCTAAAGTCTGTTGGACATGAGCAGTTACCCGGTATGATCTAAAACCACCCTTATTTCATACCTCCCCCAAGTTCCAACTCAAGAGGACCAGGAAACTCTTTATATCATCCTACATGTCCACCCTGTGAAAAATCAGGGTTCTCCTTGCACCTTCTACTGTACAAGCACACAAAACACAAATATTCTGAGTATTAGTGAAGGAAAACAGAGATGAGTAGCCAGCACTGACCCTGAGTAAGACAGCATGCAATAGTATTCAGGGAACAGAATATTACGAACCATAAAAGGAGGTCTTTCAAGAACCGCCCATGGTTCATGCAAGTAAAGGCCATAACATGGCACACTTAGTCACAAAGAGCCTGTAGCTGGAGGAATGGTGCAAATGGAAGCCATGGATGTGGACATAGACACCCTCCCAGACAGAGAAAGTGCAAGCTGGTCCCATTGAGTTGTTTGTAACAATCCTGACTCCCAGACACTTCCTGCACCATTTGAGGCTATGGAAGTGAGGGATATTCATGGAGACCTTTGCTCAGGTCTCTCCAAATTACTCAGCACTCTCAGCCACAGCACATTAGACAGGACAATGGGGAAAACAAGTACAGCCCATGGTCTGGCTGTGAGAGCTATATCCAGAGAAGAAAGGAAGAGAGGATGTCACCACCAGACACTAGGAGAGATGTGAAGGTCTTACCTACAGATGAGACCAGTGCAAAAACTTCTACCATCATCTTGCAGTACAGACGTCTCTGAGCCTCATCAAGGAGCCCCCACTCCTCCTCAGAGAAGGTGATGGCCACATCCTCAAAGTTCATCTCCTGTCACAATTGGCACAGTTCAGTCCATGATGAGCTTCTCTCTTAGGATCTTATGTTCATAATACTCCCCAACAACCACATCCACCTGCTCCCTTGACTACTCTCATCAGAAAAGATACAGGCCTTGGTCCCATCAAAGTCTCTCTCTCCTTCTGTTCCTACTGATGCTGTGTCTTCCCCACTCAATAAGGGCAAATGAGCTTGTAGATGATACCATGCTCTGGAGCTCACATGAAGGCCACACCCCTTTTCCATACAGTGGGTGTCATGAACATAGGGTGGGGAGCCATGGTATCCATAATAAGAGTGTGAGTGATTTGACACTGTTCTTGACTGGCAGTAACCTTGTTGTGTCCCGATTCAGGGTATCACAAGGTTATGGTATCACGCTTCAACCTTTTGAATCCAATCCCAGGGTGCTGAGGCCATCACTTTGCACTACCTGCTGCACATAGTTCTTTGAACCACACTTCACACACAGCTGCATTCCCAGAGGCACAACATCAAAGGTAACACAAATGTGCTGTGATGAGCAGTTTATTTCCTAATCATCTTCTTTTCCAAAATTCTAATGCATCACCTCTGTAATGTATTTCTCTCTCAACCTTCTCCCCTCTCCATGCCAGTGCATATTTTCAAGACAAGAGGACACTGATGTATGCCATCTCATTCCTACTGATCACTGTAACAGCCCTCAACAACAAAAGGCAGGTGTGCACATAAATTTCACTGAAGCTCTGGGCCAGGAATGCACCACCACAACATGCCCTCTTTTCAGGAATTAATCTGACATTCACCATATCATATTTTCAGACATCACCAGAAATGGACTCAAACTTCATTTCCTCTTATGTCAATGTCAGGGCCATTTAACTATGAAAGCACATGAGTACACCAAGGGCACATCACGCTTTCTCCCACACCTATCTCACACCTACACTCCCACACCCACAGCACTCAGGGTGATTTCCTTGACTTCCTACTCATTACTCAGCATGTGTAAATTAGTGTCTTCTTGACAAATTCAAACAGGATTAAGTTCTACACCAACTCTGAGAGTCTACACTCAGCCTTGAGTTCTGCTATGAAGGCCTCCCTCCCTGATTGTGTTTTCCTTCAACCTCAATTACTGAGAACCACATCACATCTCAGATATCCAGAGGCCACCTCCGCTGGTGCTGCACCTGATCTCCCTTCTCCAGTCACTGCCTTTAGCATTCAAGTCCCATCACCTCTGGCCCTCCACCCCATGCCCAGTGAGTCTCACAGATGCCCACTCATGCCACTCAGCAAATCAACCTGATTGAGGACAACAGCTCAGATTACAGCTCAATCAAAATCCTGGTGTGTGTTTAACCCGTGAATATGCAACAGCTGCAGTCTCATCTTGTTTGACTCACTCTTTGGTCTCCAATTTAGAAAGAAAGAAAATGATCCACAACCACACCCTGGTCCCTACATTCCCAACTACATTAGAGAAGGTTTTATTCTGAACTGTTCCTCAGAGTTCCAGATGCTCATGAACTACTCCCTGAAATATCAGTAACCCTAACTGGTAAAATATAAAAGTTTTGGTATCCCCAATGAACATTACAGTTCCCACTATGAATATCTGCATCTCAGCTGACACGGTCCTTCCATACCTCCCGTTGCCAAAAGCAAACCTTCACATCATCCCTGACTCTTACCTCTCTCTCTGAATCCAAATTCAGTAATACAGGTGGCCACATATAAAACACCAATCCAGAATTCAACTGCTTATTTCACCTCCTCAGCCACCATCATGGGCCAGTTACCAAAAAATTCATCAAGACTATCACAGCAGCTTCCATTCTAGTCTTTCTACCACCTACATCCCATCTATAGTTCATTATGCTGCAGCCACAGGAGGTCCCACCTGCCTCCATTGCTCCAAATATCCCAACACCTACAGAACAGATTTCCAAATTGTCACAAAGCTGCTCAAGACCTGACTCCTGTCCCATTGTTACCATTTGCTAATTAAAAGAAAAAAAGGGGGACACCATAGGGTTTCTGAATGAGCTCCGTCTTCACTCAGAGCCTTTGCACACATAGGACCCTATGCCTGGAAAATCCTCTCATATGCCATTCCACTGGTTGCCAATAACAGGGACCATTCATAGGACCCTAGACCTGGACTGAGAATTCTGGGCGTGCTGTCTCATCAAGGTCCCGAGGTCCCAGGGCTGGAAGAGTGGGTGTAAGATCCCTGGACCCCACTACCTCACAGGCCACAAGTGTGTGAGGCCCTGAAATCAGCTGCACAACCCAGTCCCTTAAGCGGCTCTGCACCTGCAAAAACCTGTGTGAATGAAAGGCCTGTGGAGGGCCTGGCACCCACCGCCAGGACCCAGGGGCTTGGGCTGCCCAGCCCAGGGTCAGGTGACTTGAGATGCCTGCATTACCTCAGGGCTCCATCCTCAGTGCACACCCTTTCCAGGTACCTGATCATTTACAGGACCTCTCCATCCTGTCTCTCACTGCTGTCCTCTCTCCCCTAGTTGATTCTTCCTCTGAGCAGTTTTGGGAAAAGGTTAGAACCCGGCCTCACACTATGTCCCTCTTTTGTTCACACCCATCGATGGCAGCAGCTTCCTGAAAATGAAAGGAAAACTCCTCCCCCAAATCTTTGCTGCGCCTTCTTTGTTGCCTTTTGACATAAGACAGACTTGGGTTGGTGGAATCCTCCCAGGTCAGCCACACCACCATGTCCTTCCTGGCTGGCATGGCAGTCTGCCACCCTCTTTCACCGTGTCCCACCGTGTGTCACCCACCTGAGACCCACTCTTCTGGAAGCTGTGACCTGGGCTGCAGCACCGGACAGGCTCCCTCACCAGAGCCTGGCGCGTAAATGGGATGAGCTGAGTGGAACTCTGTAAGCAGAGGGGAGTCTGGGAAGCAAGGAGGCTCCAATCACACCAGTTGCTGCTCAACAAGCTTCAGACACGCCCTGCAGAGCGGGGACACTGCCTCTGAGGCCTCCATGGAGTCTAAACCCAGAGCGCTGGAGCCTCTGGCTGTGGTAAGAGAATAAAGGGGTCAGAATGACCACCAGGAGGAAGATGCCGGAAGTCACAGCCAAGCAATGAACGCTGCCTAATCCGTCTCTCCTGGGCTTTCATTGGCTAAACCCAGCCATCATTAGGCGCATTGCCTGCTGGGTAATGTACTTTTCCAGGCCCAACAGGTGGCATTAGGATGCCAATGACTCGCTGTCCATTGCAGTATTGGCCCTGGGGCACCCGAGTGGTGCTGTGAAATGACAATTTTCGGCTTTGGTGGCCGGTTGCAGGTTTCTGGGGAGTGTTGTCTGCAATTGATCTCTTGTTCGGAGACATCATTTCAGGTTCCATGAAGCTCAGAATGCTCGCTGAGGTGAAAAGTATTATTTCACTGATTCCTGAAGACTACAGGCCTAAATGCGTATACATAGTATATATTTATATATTTGCGATTTTTTATTTGAATTTGAGAGAGAGAGAGGAAATGAGATGGAGAGAGAGATACAACCATCAGCTGCCTTCTGCAAGCCCCCACCGAGCCCACATACCCTCCCTCACTGAGTGTCCTCACCAGGAATCCAACTGGCGACCTTTCTGTGCATGAGAGGGTGCTCAACCAATTGTGTCACTTCAGTCTTCAGATTTTTATTTTTTATATAAAAATATGACATTACTAACAGAAAATGCAGGCTATGAGAGACCGTATATGATCCTATCCTATTCCTTTAAATGTAGTATTTGAAAGGATACACAGGCCAACAGGTTGACATTTCCTACATTGTCTGCATGTCTGCAGTCAGTACACATTGTGAAGCTACAGAGCTAACAGTCACTGAATGTTCACTACATGTGCCAGGCCCTGGATTCAATACTTTACCTGCATTATTATTTCATTTAATCGTCTCCACACCTGAGATGATTTAACCGACTATTTAATCGGGAAGAAATCCAGGCTCAGAGACTCAATGTAAATAGCCTGATTGTAGAGTTAATAAGGGCAGGCCTGGAAGTCAAACCCAGGTGTCTCCAACAACAGATCTCTGGCTTCTAATGTTAGGCTCTGCTGCCTCCTAGAGGGTAGAATTGCTAATGCATACCCACTAGAATGGGCGAGATGTTATGGTGGTTAACAATCAGCCCCAAAGCTTTAGTGGCTTAGAGTAAAGAAGGTATCTTTCTTGTTCATAGCACATGAACACCCTGGTTCTTCAGGGTTGGGGAGTAGCCACGATGTAGGTTCTGTTAGGTGTTATCAGTGATGGAGAGAGATCATGGCCAGTCTCAGCTCTTCTAGACTCTTCTGTTAGAGGTGACAGGCTTCACTCCCACCTCATTTCATTGGTCAAAGAACATCACAGGCTTCAGCCAACATCAGGGTCAGCAGCAGAACCTGACCTACTTGATGGGCCCCAGTGATGTCACCACATGGTGCCAGACCCTTTTGGGGATGTGCAGGGGCAAAGGAGAGGGGTGGGCATTGGTAGGAAAGACAGTGGGAGTCACTCAGGATGGCTTGCTTGCTGCTTATCCTGAGCTGTCCAAAACCATCACTGGTAAGATTCAAAGGAGTGAACTGCAAGTTTGGTCAGATTCATTGGTAGCAAACGCAGAAATCAGTTCTGAGTGTGACCTTGTGTAAATCCCTGCTGTCTCGCTTCCCCCACTGTGGAACTCACATGTTAAAAGAGTTGATTGAGAAGAGGACAGGACTGAACGCATTTCAGCACCTATATTAAATTCACATCTCTCACGACACTGCCTCCAAGCCTCTTTGTCATTTGCATTGACAGGTGAGTGCGCCATCAGGTGGGGCTGACTGGAAAAAGGCTGACATTAACATCCATGGTGATCCTGTGGTTTCCATTCATCCTGTGCAGGAACCTGTGCTAAATGTGGTCCCTTCATGTTTTCCCCATCCCCACTGCAGACAGCACTGAGCCTGTTCTGCCTCCTGGCCGAGTCTTTCCAGGTGGCCATGCACACTCAGTAGATGACCAGAGATCGGAGGTCCGGGTGTGATGGTCTGAACAGCCCAGGCACATTCCTCTATTAGGCGTCAGCCAAGATTTCCCAGGGGCAAGGGGGTGACCTTCACTCCAGGGATTAGGAACCCAAAGGACCCCCAGCCCTCTCCAGGAGTATCCAGCTCCTCATTCGCAAAGGGGACTCATGAACCCAGGAACCTTCCCCTTCTGCTTTACCTCATATGCACACACCCATTTATTCATTTCCAGGAAACCAGGATCCTCCCAGTCATCCTCAAAGGCCTAGAGTCCTCCCAAAACAGCACCTCCACACTCTAAAAAAAACAATTTTCATTCAGGATTCAAAACCAATGGTTGAATATGGCAAAGGAGTCACTTGAGTCACTGAGGAATGAGGGAAATTTAAGCAGATGTTGTAGATGCTGCACAGTCCTCCTTCGGTTAAAATAATCCATTTATTTAGACAATTTTAAAAAGATTCTCAGCAGACGTTCTAATAAAGCAGATAAATACAGTGCAAATAAATGTATGAAAAAATTCACCATAAACAATTCTTAGGAAGATGGAATTAAAATGAAAACGAGTTAACATTATATGCATTTCCAGGGTTACTATCTGAAAAGAGTAAGCATTGTATGCCCTTGCAGGGTAGCAGAAAATTGGAATTTTTATATTCTGTGGGTTAGGGGGAAGCCAAAGGGAATTACCATTTTGGGTCACAGTTCTGCATATCTTAAATATAAAACACTCACCTACACAACAGTTTGATAAGTAAAACATATGTCTATGTAGAGAACTGAATGCACACATTTCCAGGAGATTTATGTATAATGCCCCAAAACCTGGAAATAACAAAAAACATAGATCAATAGAAAAAGTGATTATTCATGGAATACAGCACTACTCAGAAATAAGTAAATCATCTTTTCCTATAAGCATTTGTGTTGAATCTCAAAGGACTGTGTACATGGAGGAAACCAGTCTTTTTTAAAGAGTACACACCAAGTAGTGCCTATAAAATTATGAACAATATGAGCTATTTTATTGTAAAAAAGGAAAATCCATGACTGCAGGGCCAAAAAATGTCAGAAAGAACTATTATAACAGCATATTAAGAAAATGTACGATGTGGCAAAAGTAGGTTTAGAGATCATGGTATGGAAAATAATATATTAACTAATAATAATGATGATGATAATAATAATAATGATACAGGAATAGACTCTGCCCAGACCAGTGTCCTCAGTTGGCTGGGTGAGATTTCACTGAGTGAACAGTCTCTAGTTTAATTCCAGGGGAGTCCACATTCCCAAATGGATCCCAGTAGGGGACCTGCAGGAGGCAGCAGATCTATGTTTATCTCTGTCTTCCCCTCTCTTAATGTCTCTCTCTCCAATAAGAATAAAAGGATTTTTTAAAATTTATTTAAAAGAATAATCTCTGTGTTCTCTCAACTTACAACTGTGAGCCTAGTGTTGCCCCACCCTGTGCAGGCGTTAAAGGTGGTGTATGTCACATGTGACAGTTTCACAGCTTTATCGCTAGGTCAGGACTCAAAAAATAGCACACATGAGAAAGGTGCACTTTGTTGGATGTCAGTTCTCATTTCATGGGGGACCAGCCTTACCTCAGTGGCAGAAAATGTTCTCAAGAAGGGAAGACTATTGCCATTGGAACCAACAGGAATGCTGACTGGTTACAAAAGACACATCCTGGGGCTGATTACAGCATTATCCTTCCTCTAGCTTTGAGGTCTTGCCTGTTGAGCAACAACCTTGAGGTGAATATTCTAGATGGGCCAGGGGAATCCTGACGAGGTGAATTTTCTGCCTAAAAGATTTTCCACATTCTCTAGAAAAACATTACATTATTTTCTCTGCCATTGATTCCATCTAAAGGAAATAGTGATGGAGGTCCTCAGAATGTAATCAAAGATCATACAAGACACAGGTCCCAGTGTAATTTTGGACTTATGTCCAGAAGAGGCACTTTTCATCTAGTTTAACTGCAGCGTCTGCTATGAATATGAAATCAGTGTCTCTGTCCCAATACTAATTCCACCTCAGGCTTACAACAAATGACACCAGCCAATGAAATATCACAAATCATGATGCAATGCCTCTTTGGAGCATGTGAACAGTAGTTCCCCTAAACATTGCTGACACATATGTAATACATACTGCGAATAGAGAATATAATTCATATTGTTCACAGGAGTACAATATAAGGCAACCAGTTCAGGGCAACCATTGACCTCTACAATATAAGAGGCACCAGACAGCACATTAGAACCACAAAGTCATGCACACTCTCTCTCAAGGCCTTGGTCGGCAATACAAAATCAGCCAATATTGAACAAAGAGTGACTTTCTGCCATCCAGCCCTACCATCCAAAGCACAGAAAGTTTGGGACCCCACCATATCTGTTCACCTGTACATGCTGACAGATCACAACATTCCTTTCAATCATCCCAGAGTCTCAAGTGTTGAACGAGGAAAGATTTGTAGCGAAAATATTTCCCACATTCAATACACTCACGAGGACCTTTTTCAGTGTGAACTCTGTGGTGTTGAATGAGAGTAGAGATTCTGCTGAAGGATTTCTACAATCACTGCACTCATAAGGTTTTTCTCCAGTGTGAACTCTGTGGTGTTTAGTGAGGGAAGACCTTACATGGAAGGACTTCTGACATTCACTACACTCATAGGGTTTTTCTCCAGTGTGAATTCTGTAGTGTTTAACGAGGTTAGAGTTCTCATGGAAGCACTTCCCACAATCACTACATTGATATGGACCTTTTCCAAGTGTGAACTCTCTGGTGGATAATGAGGTGAGTTTTGTGCCTAAAAGATTTCCAACATTTACTACACTCATTAGGTTTTTCTCCAGTGTGAACTCTATGGTGTCAAATGAGGTTAGAGATTTGACCGGAGCACTTCCCACAATCACTACATTGTTGCAGCTTTTCTCCAGTGTGAACTCTCTTATGGGTAGAGAGCTCATAATTGCACCTAAATAATTTTCCACATTCACTACATTTCCAAGGTTTTTCTCCAGTGTGAACTCTGTGGTGTCGAATGAGAGTAGAGCTACTGATGAAGGACTTCCCACATTCACTACACTCATACGGTTTTTCCCCAGTGTGAACTCTCTGGTGAATAAGGAGGTGATTGTTGTGCCTAAAAGATTTTCCACATTCACTACACTTATATGGTTTTTCTCCAGTGTGAACTCTTTTGTGCTTAGTGAGATGAGAACTTTAATGAAAGGACTTCTCACATACACTGCACTCCTAAGGTTTTTCTCTAGTGTGAATTCTGTAGTGATTAATGAGGCTAGATTTTTCACTGAAGCACTTTCCACAATCACTACATTGATATGGTTTTTCTCCAGTGTGAACTCGCTGGTGGCTAAGGAGGTGATGGTTGTGCCTAAAAGATGTCCCACATTCACTACACGTATATGGTCTTTCTCCAGTGTGAACTCTCTGGTGGATGACGAGGTGAATTTTCTGCCTAAAAGATTTTCCACATTCACTACATTTATAAGGTTTTTCTCCAGTGTGAACTCTGAGGTGTTTAGTGAGGGAACACCTCACATGGAAGGACTTCCCACAATCACTACACTTATATGGTTTTTCTCCAGTGTGAATTATGTAGTGTTTAATAAGGCTAGAGTTGTCTTGGAAGCACTTCCAACAATCACTACATTGATACGGCTTTTCTCCACTGTGAACTCTCTGGTGGATAAGGAGGTGGCTTTTCTGCCTAAAATGTTTCCCACATTCACTGCACTCATAAGGTTTTTCTCCAGTGTGAACTCTGTGGTGTTTAATGAGGCTACATTTTTGACTGAAGCACTTCCCACATTCACTACATTGATAAGGTTTTTCTCCTGTGTGAACTCTGTGGTGTCGAAAGAGGTTACAGATTTTATTGAAGCGCTTCCCACAATCACTACACTGATGCAGCTTTTCTCCAGTGTGAACTCTGCTGTGGGTAAAGAGGTTATAATTGCGCTTAAATGATTTTCCACATTCAGTACATTTGTAAGGCTTTTCTCCAGTGTGAACGCTGTGGTGTTTAGTGAGGGAAGACCTTTGATTGAACAGCTTCCCACACTCAGTGCACTGATAGGACATCTCTCCAGTGGGAACTCTCCTATGTCTATTGAGGTTAAAGATACATGAAAACACTTTCCCACATGTATTACACTTACAATTCACTTCTCCAGAGCAGACACCCTGATGTTCAACAAGGTAAAGGTTGTGGTTGGAAGCTTTTTTACAATAATCCCATTGGTGATGCCTTTTTCTATTGAGAAATTCCCCTGAAATCTCACTGCCACTGTGTGGCTCCTCAGTGTTGAGAGGGGCCTGGTGCTGGAGAAGCTCTGGGGTGGCTGGGAAGTCTTCCCCAACCTCCCTACTGGTTGAAGGCAGCCCTGATAAGTAGAAGCGGCACTTGTTCACAATCGATGCCCTGTCCACAGCTTCTTTCCAGGGCTTCTCTCCACTGGCATCCCTCTGTTGCTGATGAGGGTTTTCACTGAAACAGAAGTCTCTCACACATGCATTAGTGAAGAAGCCTTTCTGCTCAAAGTCTGCTGCTTCTGACTCAGTCAGGTGCAGAATGTCTTTGAACACAGAGAAACACCTCCTGCAGAGATGGGTCCTGTTGGTTGCTGGAGCTGTCTTAGGAGCACTAACCTGTGACTCCCCTTGTACAGATACACTGTGCTCATAACTGGCCTCCACATCATGCGTTTTATGCCCACAACCTGAAAACAGAAAAATTGTGAGGAAATGAATATCGACTGTGGTGACAGGGAGAAGTGTCATTACTAAAGTGTGTCGAACATATAACATGTTGGTATCATGCAATTGTCTGACAGTAAAATATCTGAAGGAAATATTGATAAGATGCTGCTTTGAATATTTGCGCCTCTGAAGATCATACAGGGAAGACCTCAAACAAAATATGAAACAAACATGGCAAGACCCACATGGAACAGAAGCTGGATCGTCCACTCATTCTTCTAACAGTGTTCAACAGGGCTTGTCTTCTGGTGACATGGGCCTGCTGTGCAGAAGGTTGGTTACATCTTATTCCACGTAAATTTCAAGAAATGAGAAGCTTGTGTAAACGTCTAGTGAAGCACGTCTGTGCACCTCATAACACATATGCAGGTCAATATTTGAGAATACTGTAGAGAGAGCAGTTCAGAGGAACACGTGATGGAAAAAGGGCAAAAAGGTGAAGGTAGGCAGAAACCAGGAAGGCACAGATTAAAAGGTAAGTCAGGGAGTGTCAAGCATGGGAATGAAAAGGTAAAAATGAGCTGCTGCCAGTGGCACCTCAAACTAAACATGTTGGACATGAGCATGTTCCTGGTATGATCTAAACATCACCCTTATATCATACCTCCCCCTAGTTACAACTCAGGAGGGCCAGGCAGCCCTTTAGATCATCCTACATGTTCACCTGTGAACAAACAGGGTTCTCTTTGCACCGTCTACTGTACGAGCACATAGAACACAAATATTGAGTTTCATTTTTGACAACAGAGGTGAAAAGCCAGCACTGACCCAGAGCAAGACAGCATGCAATAGTATTCAGGGAACAGAATATTACGAACAATGGAAGGAGGTCTTACAAGACCCACCCATGGTTCATGCAAGTAAAGACCATAACCTGGGACAGTCATTCACAAAGAACCTTTAGCTGGAGGAATGGTGTAGAAGTGGAAGCCATGGATGTGGACATAGGCACCCTCCCAGAAAGAGAAAGTGCAAGCTGGGCCCATTAAGCTGTTTGCAACAATCCTGACTCCCAGACACTTCCTGCACCATTTGAGGCAAAATGTGAGGGATACTCATGGAGAACTTTGCTCAGGTCTGTCCAAATAACTCAGCACTCTCAGCCGCAGCACATTTGACAGGACAATGGGAAACAACTACAGCCCATGGTCTGGCTGTGAAAGCTACATCCGGAAAAGAAAGGGAGAGGACATCACCTGAGAACACTAGGAGAGATGTGAAGGTCTTACCTACAGATGAGACCAGTGCAAAAACTTCTACCATCATCTTGCAATACAGAAGTCTCTGAGCCTCATCAAGGAGCCCCCACTCCTCCTCAGGAAAGGTGATGGCCACGTCCTCAAAGTTCATCTCCTGTCGTTATGGGGACAGTTCAGTCCATGCTGAGTTCCTCTCCTAGGATATTATGTTCATAATACTCCCCAACTTCCACATCCATCTGCTTCCTCGGCTCCCCACATCAGAAAAGATACCAGGCCTTGGTCCAATCAAAGTCATTCTCTCCTTCTGTTCCAGTTGAGGCTCTGTATTCCCCCAACAATAGGGGCAAATAATCTTGTAGATGAAACCTCTGCTCTGGACCTCACATGTAGACCACACCCCTTTTCAATACAGTGAGTGTCATGAACATAGAGTAGGGAGAGATGGTGTCCATAAGGAAACTGTGAGTTATCTGACACTGTGCTTGACAGGCACTCACCTTGTTGTCCCCTGATTCGGGGTATCACAAGGTTATGGTATCATTGTTCAACCTTTCGAACCCAGTCCCAGGGTGCTGAAGCCATCGCTTTGCACTAGCTGCTGCAAATAATTCTTTGAACCACACTTCTCTCACACAGCTGCATTCCCAGAGGCACAACTTCAAAGATAACACAAATGTGCTCTGATGAGCAGTTTATTTCCTAACCATCTTCTTTTCCAAAATTCTAACCCACCACCTCTGTAATGTATTTCTCTCTTACCCTTCACCCCTCTCCATGCCAATGGATATTTTCAAGCCCAGAAGACACTGATGTATGCTGTCTCATTGATCACTGTAACAGCCCTCAACAACAAAAGACAGGTGTGCACAGAAATTTCACTGAAGCTCTGGACCAGGAATGTACCACCAGAACACACACTCTTTTCAGGAATTAATCTGAAATTCACCATATTATATTTCCTGATATCACCAGAAATGGACTCAAACTTCATTTCCTCTTATGTAAATGACAGGGTCCTTTAACTATGAAGGCATATGACTACTCCAATGGCACATTACTCTTTCTTCCACACCTATCTCACACCTACACTTCAACACCCACAGCCCCCAGGGTGATCTCCTTGACTGCCTACTCATTACTCAGCATGTGTAGATTAGTGTCTACTTGGCAAATTCAAACAGGATTAAGTTCTACACCAACTCTGAGAGTCCACACTCATTGAAGCAGCCTTGAGTTCTGCTATGGAGGCCTCCCTCCGTGATTGTGTTTTCCTTCAACCTCAATTACTGAGAACCACATCAGGTCTCAGATACCCAGATACCACCTCCACTGGTGCTGCTCCTGACCTCCCTTCACCAGTCACAGCCTTCAGCACTCAAGTCCCAACACCTAACACCCTCTATTCCATGCCCAGTGCATCTCAAAGAGGCCCACTCATGCCACTCAGGAAATCAACCAGACTGACGACAACTCCCCAGACTAAGGCTCAATCAAAATCCTGGTTTGCATTTAACAAGTAAATATGCAACAGCTGCAGTCTCATCTTGTTTGACTCACTCTTTGGTTTCCAATTATAAAGAAAGAAAATGATCTACAAACCCAACCTGGTCCCTACATTCCCAACTACATTTTAGAGAAGTTTTTATTCTGAACTGCTCTTCAGAGTTCTAGACAATAATGAACTACTCCCTGAAATATCAGAATCCCTAACAGGTAAAATATATAAGTTTTGGTATCCCCAAATAACATTACACTTACTAATATGAATATCTGCATCTCAGCTGATGGTCCTTCCATACCTCCATTTGCCAAATGCAAACCTTCACATCATTCCTGACTTTTACCTCTCTCTCAACCTCCAAATTAGAAATCCAGGTGGCCACACCTAAAGCACAAATCCGGAATCCAAAGCTTATTTCGCCACCACAGCCACCATCATGGGCCAGTTACATGACACTCACCGAGACTATCTCAGCGGCTTCCATCCTAGTCCTTTACCGCCTCCATCCCATCTATATTATTCATCATGCTGCAGCCATGGAGAGTCTAATGAGACCTCGGTCACATGACGTGCCCCTACTGTTCCAAACCTCCCATTGCTCTCATCACCTGCAGAACACACTTCCAGATGTCACAGAGCTCCTCTAAACCTGATTCCTGTCCCATTGTTACCAGTTATTACTTTACAGAAAAGACTCCTGGTTCCTAAATGAGCTCAGTCTCCAATCAAAGCCTTTACATATACAGGACCCTATGCCTGCAAAAACCTCTCACATCCCATTCCACTGGTTGCCAAAAACAGGAACCACTCATATGACCCTACAACTGGAATTAGAATTCTGGGCTTGGTGTCTCATCAAGGTCCCCAGGTCCAAGGTGTAGAACAGTGGCTGGACAGTCCCGGAACACCACTATCTCAGAGGTCATAAGACTGGGAGGCCCTGAAATAAGCTCCACAATCCAGTCCCCTTAAGCGGTTCTCTATCTGCAGGAAAATGTGAAAAGTAAGGGTCTGTTGAGAGCCTGGCACCCATCGACAGGACCCAGGGGCTCAGGCTGCTCAGGGCCCTGGTCCAACCCCAGGGCTGGGTGATGCCTGCATGACCTCGGGACTTTCACCAGATTTCTCCTTCCCGTCCCTCACTGCTGTCCTCTCACTTCTAGTATGTTCTTTGTCTGAGAAATTTTGAGAAAAGTTGAGAACCCTAACTCACACTTTGTCCCGCTTTTGTTCACAGCCATTGATGGCAGCAGCTTCCTAAAAATTGAGTAAAACTCCTCACACAGAACATTGCTTCATCTTCCTTGTTGCCTTTAGACATAAAACAGGCCAAGGTCTCCCCAATCCTCCCTCCTCAGTCACACCACCACGGCCTTACACGGTGGCCTTTCAGCCTGTCACCCTCTCCCACCCAATCACACCATGAGCACCCTCAAGCAACTCACTGTTCCGGCGCTGAGACCTGGGCTGCAGGACGGGAAAGGCACCCACAGCCGAGGCTGAAGGGTAAATGAGGTGAGGCCGGGTTGGACTCTGGAAGGAGAAAGTAGTTTGGGGGGACGGAGGACTCAATTGCTGCCTGTTGTGACTCAACCAGCCTCAGACACACCCTGCACTGCGGGGACACTGCCTCTGAGGCCTGGGGACCCAGCACTGGAGCCTCTGATTCTGTGAACACACGGCAAAGGTCAAATTCGCCACCAGGAGAAAGACCCTGGAAGTCAAGCTCCAACCAATGAGCACAGGGATAATGCGCCTCTCCTGGGCTTTCATTGGCTAATCCCAGGCATCCTTAGCGCATGGGCCTTTGGGTAATATTGCAATCTAGTCTCCCATGGGGCACTAGGATCCCAGTCACTCACTGCCCGTTGAGAATATTGTTCTGGGGCGCCCAAGTGGCACTGGGAAGTGACAACTTTAGGTTTTACGGGCTGGTCACAGGTTTCTGGGGAGTGTTGTCTACAAAACTAAACTCTTGTTCGGAAACATTATTTCAGAATCTCTGACGCTTATTATCCTGCCTTAGGTGAAAAGTATTATTTCAATTATTCCTGAAGACCACAAATCTAAATGGATAAA
Source organism: Plecotus auritus (assembly GCF_963455305.1). Lineage (NCBI taxonomy): Eukaryota > Metazoa > Chordata > Mammalia > Chiroptera > Vespertilionidae > Plecotus > Plecotus auritus. The sequence goes on along the minus strand of NC_137785.1, from coordinate 989,779 downwards.
TATATGTAGATATTTAAATTGACTTTTGCAGAGAAAAGGAGAGAAACACAGAATGGCTGCCTCCTACATGACCCCCTAATGGGAATCAGCCCATTACCACAGCAGGTGCCCCCAAATAAGAACTGAACCGGCAATCTTTCTGTGCATGGGGCTACGCTCAACAAACTGAGCCACTCCAGCATGGCTTTGTTTTTTTTTTTTTTGTTTTTTTACATCAAAATATGACATTATTATGAGAAAAAGAAGATTATGAGGATAAACGTAATCTCATCCTATTGGTTTAAAAAGAAAATTTGGAAGAATACATAGACCAACACAATGACAGTTCCTACAATGTCTGTATGTCTGTGGTCAGTACACATTGTGACGTTAAGGAGCTAACAGTTACTGAATATATACTACAGGTGCCAGGCCCTAGATTCAATGTTTTACCTGCATTATTGTTTCATTTAATCCTCTCTGCAACCTGAGATGGTTTAACCATCTATTTAATAGGGAGGAAATCCAGGCTCGGAGACTCAATATAAATTGTCTGATTATAGAGTTAATAAAGGCAGGGCTAGAAGTCAAATCCACCTGTCTCTAACAACAGAGCTCTGGCTTCTAATGTTCGGCTCTGCTGCCTCCTAGAGGGCAGAATAGGGGATGTGTTCCCATTAGGACAGGCTAGAGATGTTATTGCGGGTAATGAACAGCCCCAAAGCGTTAGTGGCTTAGAGTAAAGAAGGTGTCTTTCTTGTTCACAGCACATGAACACCCTGGTTCTCCTGGAATCAGGATAAAGGAGCAGCCAACATGTAGGTTCCTGCTGGGTGTTATCAGAGTTGGACAGAGAGGGTGGCCCGTCTCACTGGTCCCAGACTCTTCTGTTAGAGGTGACTGGCTTGACTCCCACCTCATTTCATTGGTCAAAGCATATCACTGGCTGCAGCCAACATCAGGGTCAGTAGCAGAGCCTGACCTACGTGATGGGCCCCAGTAAGGCGACCCCATGGTGTCAGCCTCTTTTGAGGGACTGTGCAGGGCCAATGGAGAGGAGTGGGGATTGGTAGGAAATGACAGTGGAAGTCTTTCAGGATGGTTTGCTTTCTCCTCCTCCACCTAGACTTTGTCTCCGAGCTGCCCCAAACCCAAGATTTATAGGAGTGAACTTCAAAAAAAGACTTCGGTCAGGTATCATTGCCAGAAAACTCAGAACCCACCTCTGAGTGTGACCCTGGGTAACTCCCTGCTCCGTGGGCTCCCGCACTGTGGTGGGCGTGAAGAGCACATGTTAAGAGAGTTGACTGGGAAGGTTACTGGACCGCAAGCATTCCAGTGTCCATGTTCTCTTATATTCACAGCAGTCACTACCCTGCCCCGAAGAGTCTTGGTCATTTGCATTGCCCAGGTGAGTGCTCCATCAGGTGGAGCTGATTGGAAAAATGCTGACATTAACGTTAACGGTGATCCTGTGGTTTCCATTCATTCAGTGCAGGAACCTGTGCTAAATGTGGTCCCTTCATGTTTTCCCCATCTCCACCGCAGAGAGCACTGAGCCTATTCTGCCTCCTGGGCCCAGTGTTACCAGGTGACCATGCACACTCAGTAGATTAGCAGAGATTGGAGGTCCAGGAGTGATGCTCTGAGCAGCTGAGGCACCTTCCTCTATTAGATGTCAGCCGAGATTTCCCATGGGCAAGGGGGTGCCTTGCTCTCCAGGGATTAGGAGTCTCAAAGGACCCCAAGCCCTCTCCAGGGCTATCTGGTTTCTCATTCACAAAGGGAAATTGGGGACTAGGAATCTTCCCCCTCAGCATTCCCTCATATGCACACACCCACTTATAAAAATTCCAGGAAACCAGGATCCTCCCAGTCCTCCTTGAAGGCTTAAGAGTCCTACCAAAACAGCACCTCCACACTCTGTAAGTCCTTTCTGACATCAGAGTCTTCCCCAAGTCCCACGTTCCCCCAGCCTAGGGTTCTGTGAACTAACCCTTCACTTCATCCATCCTTGGGGCCTGAGATGAGACCTCCAGGGGGACACCAGAGGCTGGAAGAGCAGGAAAGAAGGGGTTTAGCCTGGAGGTCAGGGAAGAACTTATTATCCTTCCCATCACCCCTCGGAACATTGCCTATGCAGCTGCCTGTTGCCGAGGTGCACAGTCACACAGAGTCACAGGGAAACATACAGACAACAGAAGAAGGGCCACACTCAGGTACACAGCACTCACTGAGCGCTCACGTTCAGAGATTATGGCCAGGCTCACAGGGACCCACGCTTTAGACACCAGTAACACCTTGATGGTAACAAACACACAGCGACAGACAGATGAGAAAACACAGGGTCACCCAGCATGTACCACACCACATGCAATGGACACACACACGCACACACCTGAGCAGACTTATAGGGACACAGAACACAGACACAAAGAGGACACCCACAGATACAATTAGGAACACTCAGAGGGAAAGCAAATTCACACATACAAACAACATGCAACATACAAAACAATCACTCCCCCAAATGCTGAGTCATACTAATTCACTGTCTTGAAGGAATTAGTAAGAAATGAGATGCTGCCCTGGCCATGTGGCTCAGTTGCTTGGAGCTTCATTTCATACGCCCTTTCAAATGAACGTGCAGGTTTGATTCCTGGTGAGGGCACACGCCTAGGTTGGGGATTCCATCCCTGGTCGGGTCATTTATGGGAGGCAACCAACCCATGTTTCCTCTCACATCCATGTTCCTTTTGTTCTGTTGCTCCCTTTCTCTCTCAAATCAAGGAACCTATCCTCTGGTGAAAATTGAAAAAGAAAAAAAAAAACACAACTTAAGGTTTTGAGTTTTCAAGAACATAGTGTTAACTCTAGAGCCATCTCTCTAGAGCAGTTATCAGAATATTCTGAACTCAGAAGTCTGTCTTCTTCCCCTTAAGAGACTAAGAGAATCAGTAGCAGGGATCTCAGAAAACCCAACACTCTTAGTGTCACAGGCATGATCCCCACCTTGCATTTATTTAAGCACTAAAATCCGATGATTTATGAATAAAGTCACAATTCTTTTTTGCACGTAGGTTAGTCTTTGAGTGATGAACATACCTTTCCCATGGCAGCAGCTGTTTCTGAGGGATTCCATCACAGCTTGGGACACTGGAGTGGGCACAGCTCATGGGGAAGTAGGAACTGAGCTTTCCCTAGAGAAACTGCATTTCTAATGTCTAAAAACATGGCCAGGGAAGCGGGAAGCGCGAGTCAGCCAACTCCCAGTAATTCCTAAAGCAGGGACTGCCTTCGAGCCCACGAGGAAACTGATGTAGGATTTGTAAGGATGGTTTTTGGAGAGAGATCTATTGCAAATGTCTAAAGCTCCTCATCTCAAATATTTCATCTATTGAATATTCTACCCCGTTATTGTGACCTTTGATAGGATTTTAAAAAATACTGTTTTGCCAAAACCGGTTTGGCTCAGTGGATAGAGCATCGTCCTGCGGACTGAGGGGTCCCGGGTTCGATTCCAGTCAAGGGCATGTGACTTGCTTGCGGGCACTTCCCCAGTGGGAGGTGTGCAGGAGGCGGCTGATCGATGTTTCTCTCTCATCGATGTTTCTAACTCTCTATCCCTCTTCCTTCCTCTCTAAAAAATAAACAAAATTTTTATTAAAAAATATACAGTTTTATTGATTTCAGACAGGGAGAGGGAGAGATACAGACATCAATGATGAGAGAGCATCATTGATTGACTGACGCCTGCATACCGCCATGTGACCTTGACTGGAATCAAACCCAGGACCCTTCAGTCTGCAGGCTGATGCTCTATCCACTTCACCAAATCATATAGTGTTGGCAAGATTTTTGAAGTTCTGTGCAAAGTTACCATCATTACTGTCTCTTTGTAAATTTTTGTATTTGTCATTTTCCTTGTGGTGAGTATACTAAAGTACCTTACAGAAACACTTTAATCATAAATAAGCCAAAATATTTAAACCACTGGGCTCTTTGCATTCAGTCCTGTCAATTTCCCGCTGGGCAGTGATTTTGCTGAAGGTTCCCCACATCAGCTCTTGCAAAGGCAGCCTGGGACTCAAGGCAAACTGTGAGGCCTCCTGAGAGGAAGGTCAAGTCCTCCCACAGAGCCCACCGCCAAGCCACAACCCCACTTTCTGATCCTGGTTGTCCAAACCAGACAAGGTGACTTCCCAAATGAGCAGGGCATGCTCCCCACAGGCTGCCATCTGGAGCCTGTCACCGCTTCCCAGACTCCACAGGGAGACCCCAATGACCACCCCTGGCCTCACTTTCCCCCCGAGCTCCTATCACCTGTCACAGCTACCTTGACCGCTTGTTTGTGGGTTGTCCTTCACTAGAACCATCCAGTCTGATTTAAGTTCTCATCAGTAGAGCTACCCCTCAGCCCTCGCACTCAAGGACCCTGCCCCATGTGCTGACAGGAAACACCTTCACCAACCCTGTCCAAGGCCCCTATCCACCACACACACCGGCCCCACACTGCCCCCAGAGCCCAGGGTCCCTCCTCTCACTACAGGGAAGAGGTCTGCTCTGCACAAACCATGATTAGTGAGGTGGGTGCACCCACCAGAATGCACCCTGCACTGTCTTATCATGTTGAGACCAACCCTCTCCTGCTGGGAAGGCTTGTATTGCAGAATGTTCTCCCCATTGAAAATACACAGCACCCTTTCCTGGAAAACGCATGCACCTCCAGGATGGCAGGGAAGTGAGGGTGGAGAGGGTGTGTGCTTTATTTTTAATAAAATCCAAGTAGAAAATTACCCGAAAAATACAAAAATAAACTCAAAGAACATCAATGGGTCTCAGGGGTGTATGTGTTCTGCCATCAAGCTGTGCCTTCCAAAGCACAGAAAGTTTGAGATCACACCATTTTGTTCACCTCTCCATGCTGAGAAAACACAACTTTCCTTTCAATCAACCCGGGAGAGAATAGAACCAACAAAATTAAAGGTACAAGAGAAAAAACTCCTTTACATAAAGATCATTAACCAGAGCAGAGGACAGCAAGAGGTTTGCAGGTTGATGAAATGGAACATGAAACACTTCATCACAGCATAATGTGAGACCCACAATGTCCCTGAAAGAGGTAGCACTTCTTGGTGGAGGAAGTGGGCTCTGGACCAACCTGGGCCAGGTCAACTCTCTGGTCATAAATAAAGGAAGAAAGATTCATCCAGGGGCTCAGAATATTCATAATCTTCTCAAGCACAACCCCAGAGTATGCAGGGGTTGTGACTGATGCTCACTCTTCAGGTGAGCCAGTTTGTGGGGTGAAATATCTTCCACAAAAATTCTTCCAGTGACATAAATCCGGTTGTAGTTCTGATTAGATTAAGAAGTGGTATGCAATTTCTGAAAGTGTCACTTATTCCTGAAACTTAGGAGGCATCTAGCAGAGTGTATGTTCTGATAAAGGGGTTTGCATTCAGGTAAGTGGAAGTAAAAGCTTCTCCTTTGTTGTTGTTATTCTGAGTGAGAAAGTAAAACATTCCCTGCACATTTAAAGCTTTTCTCCAGTGTGTACTCTCAAGTGTTTAATGAGGAAAGATTTGTAGAGAAAAGATTTCCCACATTCAATACACTCATGAGGCCCTTTTCCAGTGTGAACTCTGTGGTGTCGAGTGAGAGTAGAGCTTGTGCTGAAGGACTTTCCACAGTCACTACACTCATACGGTTTTTCTCCAGTGTGAACTCTCTGGTGTACAGTGAGGATAGACCTATTACTGAAGGACTTCCTGCATCACTACACTCATATGGCTTTTCTCCAGTGTGAACTCTCTTATGGGTAAAGAGGTCATAATTGCGCCTAAACGATTTTCCACATTCACTACATTTGTAAGGTTTTTCTCCAGTGTGAACTCTGTGGTGTTGAATGACAGTAGAGTTACTGCTAAAGGACTTCCCACAATCACTACACTCATATGGCTTTTCTCCAGTGTGAACTCTCTGGTGGATAAGGAGGTGATTGCTGTGCTTAAAAGATTTCCCACATTCACTACAGTTGTAAGGTTTTTCTGCAGTGTGAACTCTGTGGTGTTTAGTGAGGGAAGACCTTACATGGAAGGACTTCCCACATTCACTACACTCATAAGGTTTTTCTCCAGTGTGAACTCTGTGGTGTTGAATGAGGTTAGAGATTTGACTGAAGCACTTACCACAATTACTACACTGATGCGGCTTTTCTCCAGTGTGAACTCTCTGGTGGATAAAGAGGTCATAATTGCGCGTAAATGATTTTCCACATTCACTACATTTGTAATGTTTTTCTCCAGTGTGAACTCTGTGGTGTTTAGTTAGGGAATACCTTTGATTGAAAAGCTTCCCACAGTCAGTACACCGAAAGGACTTTTCTCCAATGTGAACTTTCCTATGTCTATTGACGTTAAAGGTACATCTGATAACTTCCTCATATGCATTGTACTCATATTTCTCTTCTTCATATGAGACACCCTGATGTTGAACAAGGTTCTGGTTGTGGCTGTCAGCTTTTTCACATTCATCCCAGTGGTGATGCCTTTTTCTATTGAGAAATTCCTGTGAAATCTCACTGCCACTGTGTGGCTCCTCAATTCTGAGAGAAGACTGGTGCCGGAGAAGCTCTGAGATGGCTGGGAAGTCTTCCCCAACCTCCCTACTGGTTGAAGGCAGCCCTGATAAGTAGAAGATGAAGTTGGTCACAAATGAGGCCCTGTCCACAGCTTCTTTCCAGGGTTTCTCTCCACTGGCATCCGTCTGTTCATGGGGAGAGTTTGCAATGAAACAAAAGTCTCTCACACATGCATTAGTGAGGAAGGCTTTCTGCTCAAAGTCTGCTGCTTCTGACTCAGTCAGGTGCAGAATATCTTTGAACACAGAGAAACACCTCCCACAAAGATGGCTCTTCTGAGTTGCTGGAGCTGTCTTAGAAGCACTGTCCTGTGACTCCCCTTGTACAGATACACTCTGCTCAGAACAGGCCTCTGCATCATGCGTTTTATGCCAACAACCTGAAAACAGAAAAGTGGTGATGAAATGAATGGCGACTGTGGTTACAGGGAGAAGTGTCATTACAAAAGTGTGTCGCACATATAACATGTTGGTTCCATGCAATTGTCTGACAGTAAAATATCTGAAGGAAATATTGATAAGATGCTGCTGGGAAATCTGGGACACTGAGGATCACCATACAGGGAAGACCTCAAACAAAATATGAAACAAACATGGCAAGACCCACATGGAACAGAAGCAGGATTGTCCACTCATTCTTCTAACAGTGTTCAACAGGGCTTGTCTGCTGGTGACATGGGCCAGCTGTGCAGAAGGTCACTTACATCTTCTTCCAAGTAAAATTCAAGAAATGACAAGCTTGTGTTGAGGTCTAGTAAAGCACGTCTGTGCACCTCATAACACATATGCATGTCAATATTTGAGAATACTGCAGAGAGAGCAGTTCAGAGGAACAGGTGATAGAAAAGGGCAAAAAGGTGAAGGTAGCCAGAAACCAGGAAGGCAGAGATTAAAAGATAACTCAGGGAGTGTCAAGCATGGGAATGAAAAGGTAGAAATGAGCTGCTGCCAGTGGAACCTCAACCTAAACTTGTTGGACATGAGCATGTTCCTGGTATGATTTAAACACCACCCTTATGTCATACCTCCCTCTCCCCCCGCTGCAACTCAGGAGGGCCAGGAAACCCTTTAGATCATCATGCATGTTCACCCTGTGAATAAAGGGTTCTCCTTGCACCTTCTACACTACCAGCACATAAAACACAAATATTCTGAGTTTTATTGAAAGACAACAGATGTGAGTAGGCAGTAATGGCCCAGAGCAAGACAGCATGCAATAGTATTCAGGGAACACAATATTATAAATAATAGATGGAAGTATTTGAAGAACAGCCCATGGTTCATGCAAGTAGAGAGCATAACCTGGCACAGTCAGTCACAAAGAGCCTGTAGCTGGGGGAATGGTGCAGAAGTGGAAGCCATGGATGTGGACACAGACACCCTCTCAGAGAGAGAAAGTGCATGCTGGGCCCATTAAGCTGTTTTCAGAAATCCTGACCCCCAGACACTTCCTGCCCTATGTGAGGCTACGGATATGAGGGATACTCATGGAGTCCTTTGCTCAGGTCTCTCCAAATTACTCAGCACTCTCAGCCACAGCACATTTGACAGGACAATGGGGAAAACAACTACAGCCCATGGTCTGGCTGTGAGAGCTATATCCAGAGAAGTAAGGAAGAGAGGATGTCACCGCAGGACACTAGGAGAGATGTGAAGGTCTTACCTACAGATGAGACCAGTGCAAAAACTTCTACCATCATCTTGCAGTACAGAAGTCTCTGAGCCTCATCAAGGAGCCCCCACTCCTCCTCAGAGAAGGCGATGGCCACATCCTCAAAGTTCATATCCTGTCACAATTAGCACAGTTCAGTCCATGCTGAGTTCCTCTCCTAGGATCTTATGTTCATAATATTCCCCAACATCCACATCCCACTGCTCCTTCGACTCCTCTCATCAAAAAAGACACCAGGCCTTGGTCTCATCAAAGTCTCTCTCTCCTTCTGTTCCTACTGATGCTGTGTATTCACCCCTCAATAAGGGCAAATGAGGTTGTAGATGATACCTGTGCTCTGGAGCTCACATGACGGCCACATCCCTTTTCAATACAGTGGACTTCATGAACATAGGGTAGGGAGAGATGTTGTCCATAAGGAGACTCTGAGTGATTTGACACTGTTATTGACCGGCAGTAACCTTGTTGTCCCCTGATTCAGGGTATCACAAGGTTATGATATCATTGTTCAACCTTTTGAATCCAATCCCAGGGTGCTGAGGCCATCACTTTGCACTACCTCCTGCACATATTCTTTGAACCACACTTCTCTCACACAGCTGTATTCCCAGAGGCACAACATCAAAGGGAACACAGATGTGCCGTGATGAGCAGTTTATTTCCTAATCATCTTCTTTTCCAAAATTCTAATCCACCACCTCTGTGATGTATTTCTCTCTCACCCTCCTACCTTCTCCAAGCTAGTGGAGATTTTCAAGCCCAGAGGACACTGATGCATGCTATCTCATATCTATTGATACTGTAACAGCCTCAACTACAAAAGGCAGGTGTGCACATAAATTTCTCCTAAAATCTGAACCAGTAATGTACCACCAGAACATACCCTCTTTTCAGGAATTAATCTGAAATTCATCATATCATATTATCCAGATATCACCAGAAATGGACTAAAATTTCATTTCCTCTTATATCAATGTTAGGGCCCTGCATGCATGAATGCACACGCCCTCGCCAAGGGCACATCACTCTTCCTCCCACACCTGCACTCCCACACACACGGCCCCATAGTCATCTCCTTGAGCTCCTACTCATTACTCAGCACGTGTGGTATAGTGAATGCTTGGCAAATCCAAACACGATTAAATTCTATACCAACTCTGAGCATCCACACTCATTGAGGCACCCTTGAGTCCTGCTATGAAGGCTTCCCTCCTTGATTGTGTTTTCCTTCAACCTCAATTACTGAGAACCACGTAAGATCTCAGATATCCAGAGTCCACCTCCACTGGAGCTGCACCTGATCTCCCTTCTCCAGGTACAGCCTTCAGCACTCAAGTCCCATCACCTAAGGCCCTAGCCCATGCCCAGTGAGTCTCATAGATGCCCACCTATGCCCCTAAGCGAGTGGTCGGAAAACCAGGGCTCACCAGCCACATGAGGCTCTTTGGCCCTTTCAGTGTGGCTCTTCCACAAAATACCACGTGTGGGCGCGCACATACAGTGCCATTGAAACTTTGTGGCCCATGTGCAGAAGTCGGTTTTCGGCTCTCCGAAGAAATTTCAATCGTTGTACTGTTGATATTTGGCTCTGTTGACTAATGAGTTTGCTGACCACTGCCCTTAGCAAATCAACCAGACTGAGGACAACACCCCACGCTAAAGCTCAATAAGAATCCTGGTGTGTGTTTAACAAGTAAATAGGCAACAGCTGCAGTCTCATCTTGTTTGAATTGCTCTTTGGTCTCCAATTAAAAAAAAATAAGATGACCTACATCTGCACCCTCTTACCTACACTCCTGATACCTTTTTTTCATATATTTTATTGATTTTTTACAGAGAGGAAGGGAGAGGAATAGATATTGAGAAACATCGATGAGAGAGAAACGATGAGAGAGAAACATAGATCAGCCGCCTCCTGCACACCCCCTACTAGGGAGTGCCCACAACCACGGTACATGCCCTAGACCGGAATTGAACCTGGGACCCTTCAGTCCGCAGGCTGATGCTATATCCACTGAGCCAAACCGGTTAGGGCACTCCCAACACCTTTTAAAGAAGTTTTCATCCTGAACTGCTTCTCAGAGTTGCACACCCTCATGAACTACTCTCTGAAATATCACAAACCCTAAAAGGTAAAAAATAAAAGTTTTGCCAATCACAATGAACATCACACTTCCTACTATGAATAGCTGCATCTCAGTTGATGCTTCCATACTTCCAGCTGCCAAATTCAAACCTCCATGTCGTCCCCGACTCTTACCCCTCTCTGTCTCATCCTCAAAATTAGAAAATCCAGGTGGCCACACCTAAAACACTGATCCAGAATCCAAATGCTTATTTCCCTTCCATGGCCACCATCATGGGCCAGGTACCAACACACTCACCCAGATGATCACAGCAGCTTCCATCCTAGTCTTTCCACCACCTCCCTCTCACCTTACAGCTCATTATGCTTCAACCAAGGGCATCTACTGAGACCTGGGTCAGTCACCTGCCTCCACTGCTCCGAATCTCCCATTGCTCCCATCACCTGCAGAACGGACACCCACGTTGTCACAAAGCTGCTCAGGACCTGACTCCTATCTATTCTTAGACTTCCCTTTTTTGTTTTTGAAAAAAATGTGTACCTGCAAGTCCCTCCACTAACCCAGTCTTCACTCCAAGCCTTGGCATATTCTGGACATATGACTGGGAGGACCTCCCATATCCCATTCCACTGGTTGCCAAAACAGGAGCTACTCACATGACCAAATACAAGGACTTAGAATTCCAGGCTTGGTGTCTCATCCAGGTCTCCATTTACAAGCGCTGGAAGAGGGGCTGGACAGCTCCAGGACCCCACTATCTCAGAGGCCATAAGAGTGTGAGGCCCTGAGATCAGCTCCACAAACCAGTCCCCCTAAGCGGCTCTGCATCTGAGGGAACCTGTGGGAACTAAAGGTCTATAGAGCGCCTGGCACCCACCGCCAGGACCCATGGGCTCCGGCTGCCCAGCCCAAGGTCAGGTGACTTGAGATGCCTGCATTACCTCAGGGCTCTGTCCTCAGTGCACACCCTTTCCAGGTACCTGATCATTTACAGGACCTCTCCATCCTGTCCCTCACTGCTGTCCTCTCTCCTCTAGTCCATTCTTCCTCTGAGCACTTTTGGGAAAAGGTTAGAACCCGGCCTCACACTATGTCCCTCTTTTGTTCACACCCATCGATGGAAGCAGCTTCCTGAAAATGAAAGGAAAACTCCTCCCGCAAAACTTTGCTGCACCTTCTTTGTTGTTTTTCGTCACAAGACAGACCTGGGTTGGTGGAATCCTCCCAGGTCAGCCACAGCACCATGTCCTTCCTGGCTGGCATGGAAGTCTGTCACCCTCTTTCACCGTGTCCCACCGTGTGTCACCCACCTGAGACTCACTCTTCTGGAAGCTGAGACCTGGGCTGCAGCACCTGACAGGCTCCCTCACCAGAGCCTGGCGCGTAAATGGGAGGAGCTGAGTGGAACTCTGTAAGCAGAGGGGAGTCTGGGAAGCAAGGAGGCTCCAATCACACCAGTTGCTGCTCAACAAGCTTCAGACACGCCCTGCAGAGCGGGGACACTGCCTCTGAGGCCTCCATGGAGTTTAAACCCAGAGCGCTGGAGCCTCTGGCTGTGGTAAGAGAATAAAGGGGTCAAAATGACCACCAGGAGGAAGATGCCGGAAGTCACTGCCAAGCAATGAACACTGCCTATTCCATCTCTCCTGGGCTTTCATTGGCTAAACGCAGCCATCATTAGGCGCATTGCCTGCTGGGTAATGTACTTTTCCAGGCCCAACAGGTGGCATTAGAATGCCAATGACTCGCTGTCCATTGCAGTACTGGCCCTGGGGCACCCGAGTGGTGCTGGGAAATGACAACCTTCGGCTTTGGTGGCCGGTTGCAGGTTTCTGGGGAGTGTTGTCTGCAACTGATCTCTTCCTTGGAGACATTATTTCAGGTTCCATGAAGCTCAGAATGCTCGCTGAGGTGAAAAGTATTATTTCTCTGATTCCTGAAGACTACAGGCCTAAATGCATATACATAGTATATATTTATATATTTGCGATTTTTTATTTGAATTTGAGAGAAAGAGGAAATGAGATGGAGAGAGAGATACAACCATCAGCTGCCTTCTGCAAGCCCCCACCGAGCCCACACCCCCCCCCCCCCTTCGCCACTGAGTGCCCTCACCAGGAATCCAACTGGCGACCTTTCTGTGCATGAGAGGGTGCTCAACCAATTGTATAACTTCAGTCTTCAGATTTTTATTTTTTATATAGAAATATGACATCACTAAGAGAAAATGCAGGCTGTGAGAGACCATATATGATCGTATCCTATTCCTTTAAAAGTAGTATTTGAAAGGATACAGAAGCCAACAGGTTGACATTTCCTACATTGTCTGCATGTCTGCAGTCAGTACACATTGTGAAGAGATGGAGCTAACAGTTACTGAATGTTCACTACATGTGCCAGGCTCTGGATTCAATGCTTTACCTGCATTATTATTTCATTTAATCCTCTCCATACCTGAGATGATTTAACCGACTATTTAATGGGGAGGAAATCCAGACTCAGAGACTCAATGTAAATAGCCTGATTGTAGAGTTAATAAGGGCAGGCCTGGAAGTCAAACCCAGGTGTCTCCAACAGATCTCTGGCTTCTAATGTTAGGCTCTGCTGCCTCCTAGAGGGTAGAATTGCTAATGCATACCCACTAGAATGGGCGAGATGTTATGGTGGTTAACAATCAGCCCCAAAGCTTTAGTGGCTTAGAGTAAAGAAGGTATCTTTCTTGTTCATAGCACATGAACACCCCGGTTCTTCAGGGTTGGGGAGTAGCCACGATGTAGGTTCTGTTAGGTGTTATCAGTGATGGAGAGAGATCATGGCCAGTCTCAGCTCTTCCAGACTCTTCTGTTAGAGGTGACAGGCTTCACTCCCACCTCATTTCATTGGTCAAAGAACATCACAGGCTTCAGCCAACATCAGGGTCAGCAGCAGAACCTGGCCTACTGGATGGGCCCCAGTAATGTCACCACATGGTGCCAGACCCTTTTGGGGATGTGCAGGGGCAAAGGAGAGGGGTGGGCATTGGTAGGAAAGACATTGCGAGTCATTCAGGATGGCTTGCTTGCTGCTCATCCTGAGCTGTCCAAAACCATCACTGGTAAGATTCAAAAGAGTGAACTGCAAAAAGAGAAGTTTGGTCAGATGTCATTGGTAGCGAACTCAGAACCCAGTTCTGAGTGTTACCCTGGGTAAAACCCCGCTGTCTAGCTTCCCCCACTGTGGAACCCACATGTTAAAAGAGTTTATTGGGAAGAGGACAGGACTGAACGCATTCCACCACCGATATTAAATTCACATCAGTCACGACCCTGCCTCCAAGCCTCTTTGTCATTTGCATTGACAGGTGAGTGCACCATCAGGTGGGGCTGATTAGGAAAATGCTGACATTAACATCCATGGTGATCCTGTGGTTTCCATTCATCCTGTGCAGGAACCTGTGCTAAATGTGGTCCCTTCATGTTTTCCCCATCCCCACAGCAGAGAGCAATGAGCCTATTCTGCCTCCTGCCCCAGTGTTACCGGGTGGCCATGTACACTCAGTAGATGACCAGAGATTGGAGGTCCGGGAGTGATGGTCTGAGCAGCACAGGCACCTTGCTCTATTAGGCGTCAGCCAAGATTTCCCACAGGCATGGGGTGACCTGCTCTCCAGGGATTAGGAGCCCAAAGGACCCACAGCCCTTTCGAGGGGTATCCAGCTCCTGATTCGCAAAGGGGACTCATGAACCCAGGAACCTTCCCCTTCTGCTTTCCCTTATATGCACACACCCATTTATTCATTTCCAGGAAAACAGGATCCTCCCAGTCATCCTCAAAGGCCTAGAGACCACCCAAAAAAGCACCTCCACACTCTATAAAACAATTTTCCTTCAGGATTTAAAACCAATGGTTCCATATCGCAAAGGTGTCACTTGAGTCACTGAGGAATGAGGGAAATTTAACCAGATGTCTTAATGCTGCAGTCTTCCTTCAGTTAAAATAATAAATTTATTTAAACGATTTGAAAAATATTCTCAGCAGACATTTTAACAAAACAGATAAATACAGTGCAAAGAAATGTATAAAAAATGTTCACCATAAAATATTCCTCGGTAGATGGAATTAAAACAAAAACAAGGTAACATTATATGCATTTCTGGGGTTACTATTTGAAATGTTTAACCATTGTATGCCCTTGCAGGGTAGCAATAAATTTGGAATTTTCATAGACTGTGGGTTAGTGGCAAGCCAAAGGGAATGACCATTTTGGGTCACAGTTCTGCATATCTTAAATGTAAAACATTCACCTACATAACAGTGTGATAAGTAAAACATATGTCTACACAGAAAACTGAATGCAAATATTCCCAGAAGAGTTATGTATAATACCCAACCCTGGAAATAACAAAAAACATAGATTAATTAATAAGGTGGTTATTCACAGAACCCAGTACTACTCAGCAATAAAAAAAAAATTAACTCTTCACAAGCATTTGTATTGAAGCTCAAAATGATACTGTGGCATGGAAGAAACCAGTATTTGTTAAAATGTACACATCAAATAGTGCCTATAAAGTTATGAACAGTATGAACTATTCTATTGTAAATAATGGAAAATCCCTGAGTGCATAGTGGGCCGAGAAAGGCAGAAAGAGAGATTATAACAGCGTAGTAGGAAAATAGTGGGTGTGGCAAAGGAAGGTATAGAGTTGTTGGTATTGAAAATAATAAAAAAATAATAATAATAATAAACGGAGATAAACGCTGCTCCGGCCAGTGTCCTCAGTTGGTTGGATGTCATCCCATTCACTGACAGGTCTCTGGTTTGATTCCAGGTCAGTGAACATCCCCAAATGGATTTCCAGTTGTGGCGTGCAGGAGGCAGCAGATCTATGTTTACCTCTCTTTTCCAGGCTCTCTCTCTCCCAAAAAAGGAATAAAATTATTTTCTAAAATATTTTTTCAAAAAGAATAATCTCTGTGGTTTCCAAACATACAAATGTAAGCACATTATTGCCCCACCCTGTGTATGAGTTACAGGTGGTTTATGTAACATGTGACAGTTTCACAGCTTTCTCTCTAGGTCAGGGCTCACCAAATAGCACACATGAGAAAGGTGCACTTTGTTGCATGTGAGTTCTCATTTCCTGGGGGAACAGCCTTGCTTCAGTGGCAGCAAATGTTGTCAAGCATGGAAGACTATTGCCATTGGAACCAACAGGAATGCTGACTGGTTACGAAAGACACATCCTGGGACTGATTACAGGGTTATACTTCCTCTAGCTTTGAGGTCTTGCATGTTGAGCAACAACCTTGAGATGAACACCCTAAGGGGCCAGGGAAATGCACAAAACCATGAGATTACTTTATCTGCTAGTGATGCCAGCTACAGGAAATAGTGATGGAGGTCCTCAGAAAGTTCTCAAAGATCATACAAGCCACAGGACATGAAATAATTTGGATTTAAGTCCAATAGAGGCACTTTTTTAATACAGTTTAACTGCAGTGTCTGCCATGAATATGAAAACAGTGTTTATGTCCCAAACTAATTCCACCTCTGAGTCTTACAACAAATGAAACCAGACTATGAAATCTCATATATCATGTCGCATGGCCTCTTTGGAGCGTGTGGAGTGTAGTTCCCCTAAACATTGCTGACACTTATTTAATACATAGTGTGAACAGAGAATATTATTCATATTGTTCACAGGATCACAATAAAGCAATCCTATTGAGGGTGAGCATTGACCTGTACAATAAAAGAGGCACCTGACAGCACATTAGAAACACAAAGTCATGCACACTTTCTCTCAAGGCCTTGGTCGGCAATACAAAATCAGCCAATACTGAATAAAGAGTGATTTTCTGCCATCATGCTGTGCCTTCCTTAGCACATTAAGTATGAGATCACACCATATTGTTCACCTGTCCATGCGGACAGAACACAACTTTCCTTTCAATCATCCCAAGGAGAGAATAGAACCAACGAAATTAAAGGTACAAAAGAAAATACTCCTTTACATAAAGATCATAAACCCGAGCAAAGGACAGCAAGAGGTTTGCAGGTTGATGAATTGGAACCTGAAACACTTCATCACAGCATAATGTGAGACCCACAATGTCCCTGAAAGAGGTAGCCCTTTTGGTGGAGGAAGTGGGCTCTGGACAAAACCTGGTTCAGGTCAATTCTCTGGTCAGAAATAAAGGAATGAAGATTCATCCAGGAGTTCAGAATATTCATAATTTTCTCAAGCACAACCCCATAGTATGCAGGGGTTATAACGGATGCACACTCTTCAGGTGAGCCAGGTGGTGGGGTGAAATATCTTCCTGACAAATTCTTCCAGTGACATAAATCCAGTTTTAGTCCTAAGTAGATTAACAAGTGTGCTCCAGTTTCTGAAAGTGTCACTTATACCTGAAACTTAGGAGGCATCTAGCAGAGTGTATGTTCTGATAAAGGGGTTTGAATTCAGGTAAATGGGTGTAAAGCTTCTCCTCTGGTGGTGTTATTCTGAGTGAGAAAGTAAAACATTCCCTGCACATTTAAAGCTTTTCTCCAGTGTGTACTCTCACGTGTTGAATGAGGATAGATTTGTAGCAAAAAGATTTCCCACATTCAATACACTCATGAGGCCCTTTTCCAGTGTGAACTCTGTGGTGTCGAATGAGAGTAGAGCTTGTGCTGAAGGACTTCCCACAGTCACTACACTCATACGGCTTTTCTCCAGTGTGAACTCTGTTGTGTTAAGTGAGGGTAGACCTTTGATGAAAGGACTTCCCACATTCACTGCACTCATACTATTTTTCCTAAGTGTGGATTCTGTAGTGTTTAATGAGGCTAGATTTTTGACTAAAGAACTTTCCACAATCACTACATTGATATGGTTTTTCTCCAGTGTGAACTCTCTGGTGGATAAGGAGGTGATTGTTCTGCCTAAAAGATTTCCCACATTCACTACATTTGTAAGGTTTTTCTCCAGTGTGAACTCTGTAGTGTTTAATGAGGTTAGTGTTTTCATAAAAGCACTTCCCACAATCACTACATTGATATGGCTTTTCTCCAGTGTGAACTCTGTTGTGTTTAGTGAGGGTAGATCTTTGATGAAAGGACTTCCCACATTCACTACATTTGAAAGGTTTTTCTCCAGTGTGAACTCTGTAGTGTGTAATGAGGCTAGATTTTTGACTGAAGAACTTTTCACAATCACTACATTGATATGGCTTTTCTCCAGTGTGAACTCTGTTGTGTTTAGTTAGGGTAGACCTTTGAAGAAAGGACTTCCCACATTCACTACATTTGTAAGGTTTTTCTCCAGTGTGAACTCTGTAGTGTGTAATGAGGCTAGATTTTTGACTGAAGAACATTCCACAATCCCTACATTGATATGGTTTTTCTCCAGTGTGAACTCTCTGGTGGATAAGGAGGTGAATGTTCTGCCTAAAAGGTTTCCCACATTCACTACATTTGTAAGGTTTTTCTCCAGTGTGAACTCTGTAGTGTTTAATGAGGTTAGAGTTCTCATGGAAGCACTTTCCACAATCACTACATTGATATGGCTTTTCTCCAGTGTGAATTCTCTGGTGGAAAAGGAGGTGACGTTTCTCCCTAAAAGATTTCCCACATTCACTACACTCATAAGGTTTTTCTCCAGTGTGAACTCTGTGGTGGCGAAGGAGGTTAGAGATTTGATTGAAGCATTTCCCACAATCACTACACTGATGCGGCTTTTCTCCAGTGTGAACTCTCCTATGTCTATTGAGGTTAAAGATAAATGAAGACACTTTCCCACATGTATTACACTTATCATTGACTTCTCCAGAGCAGATGCCCTGATGTTGCACAATGTTCTGGATGTGGCAGGCAGCTTTTTCACATTCATCCCACTGGTGATGCCTTTTTCTATTGAGAAATTCCTGTGAAATCTCACTACGACTGTGTGAGTCCTCAGTGTCAAGAGGGGCCTGGTGCTGGGTAAGCTGTGAGATGGCTGGGAAGTCTTCCCCAACCTCCCTACTAGTTGAAGGCAGCCCTGATAAGGAGAAGATTAAGTTGGTCACAAATGAGGCCTTGTCCACAGCTTCTTTCCAGGGCTTTTCTCCACTGGCATCCCACTGTTGATGGGGAGGGTTTGCACTGAAACAGAAATCTCTCACACATGCATCACTGAAGAAGGCTTTCTGCTCAAAGTCTGCTGCTTGTGACTCAGTCAGGTGCAGAATATCTTTGAACACAGAGAAACACCTCCCACAGAGATGGGTCCTCTGAGTTACTGCAGCTGTCTGAGAAGCACTGACCTGTGACTCTCCTTGTACAGATACACTCTGCTCAGAACAGGCCTCCGCATCATGCGTTTTATGCCAACAACCTGAAAACAGAAAAATGGTGATGAAATGAATATCGACTGTGTTGACTGGGTGAAGTGTCATTACAAAAGTGTGTTGCCCATAATACATTGGTTCCATGCAATTGTCTGACAGTAAAATATCTGAAGGAAATATTGATAAGATGCTGCTGTGAAGATCTGGGACACTGAGGATCACCATACAGGGAAGACCTCAAACAAAATATGAAACAAACATGGCAATCACCACAAAAAACAGAAGCTGGATCATCTGCTCATGGGTCTGCTAACAGTGCTCAACAGGGCTTGTCTGCTGGTGACATGGGCCAGCTGTGCAGAAGGTTGCTTGCATCTAATTCCACGTAAAATTCAAGAAACGAGAAGCTTGTGTCAGGGTCTAGTGAAGCATGTGTGTGAACCTCATAACACATATGCAGGTCAATATTTGAGAATACTGCAGAGCGAGCAGTTCAGAGAAACAGGTGATGTAAAAGGGAAAAAAGGGGGAGGAAACCAGAAACCAGGAAGGCACAGATTAAAAAACAAGTCAGGGAACTCTCAGGCATGGGAATGAAATGGTAGAAATGAGCTGTTGCCAACGGCACTTCAACCTAAAGTCTGTTGAACATGAGCAGTTACCTGGTATGATCTAAAACCACCCTTATTTCATACCTCCCCAAAATTCCAACTCAAGAGGACCAGGCAACTCTTTATATCATCCTACGTGTTAACCCTGTGAAAAATCAGGGTTCTCCTTGCACCTTCTCCTGTACAAGCACACAAAACACAAATATTCTGAGTATTAGTGAAGGAAAACAGAGATGAGTAGCCAGCACTGACCCAGAGCAAGACAGCATGCAATAGTATTCAGGGAACAGAATATTACAAACCATGAAAGGAGGTCTTTCAAGTACCGCCCTTGGTTCAAGCAAGTAAAGACCATAACCTGGCACACTCAGTCACAAAGAGCCTGTAGCTGGAGGAATGGTGCAGATGGAAGCCATGGATGTGGACATAGACACCCTCCCAGAGAGAGAGAGTGCAAGCTGGGCCCATTGAGTTGTTTGTAACAATCCTGACCTCCAGACACTTCCTGCACCATTTGAGGCTATGGAAGTGAGGGATATTCGTGGAGGTCTTTGCTCAGGTCTCTCCAAATTATTCAGCACTCTCAGCCACAGCACATATGACAGGACAAGGGGAAAACAACTACAGCCCATGGTCTGGCTGTGAGAGCTATATCCAGAGAAGAAAGGAAGAGAGGACATCACCTCTGGACACTAGGAGAGATGTGAAGGTCTTACCTACAGATGAGACCAGTGCAAAAACTTCTACCATCATCTTGAAGTACAGAAGTCTCTGAGCCTCATCAAGGAGCCCCCACTCCTCCTCAGAGAAGGTGATGGCCACGTCCTCAAAGTTCATATCCTGTCGTAATGGAGACCATTCAGTCCATGATCAGCTTCTTTCCTAGGATCTTATGTTCATAATACTCCCCAACATCCACATCCATCTGCTCACTCCACTCCTCTCATCAGAAAAGATACCAAGCCTTGGTCCCATCAAAGTCACTCTCTCCTTCTGTTCCTACTGATGCTGTGTCTTCCCCCCCTCAATAAGTGCAAATGAGCTTGTAGATGATACCCGTGCTCTGGAGCTCACATGAAGGCCACACCCATTTTCCATACAGTGGGTGTCATGAACTTAAGGTGGGGAGACATGGTATCCATAATAAGAGTGTGAGTGATTTGACACTGTTCTTGACTGCCAGTAACCTTGTTGCCTCCCGATTCAGGGTATCACAAGGTTATGGTATCACACTTCAACCTTTTGAATCCAATCCCAGGGTGCTGAGGCCATCACTTTGCACTACCTGCTGCACATAGTTGTTGAACCACACTTCACACACAGCTGCATTCCCACAGGCACAACATCAAAGGGAACACAAATGTGCTCTGATGAGCAGTTTATTTCCTAATCATCTTCTTTTCCAAAATTCTAATCCATCACCTCTGTGATGTATTTCTCTCTCACGCTTCTCCCCTCTCCATGCCAGTGGATATTTTCAGGACAAGAGGACACTGATGTATGCTATCTCATTCCTATTAATCACTATAACAACCCTCAACAACAAAAGGCAGGTGTGCACATGAATTTCACTGAAGCTCTGGGCCAGGAATGTACCACCACAACATGCCCTCTTTTCAGGAATTAATCTGACATTCACCATATCATATTTCCAGACATCACCAGAAATGGACTCAAACTTCTTTCCCTCTTATGTCAATGTCAGGGCCATTTAACTATGAAAGCACATGAGTACACCAAGGGCACATCATGCTTTCTCCCACACCTGTCTCACACCTGCACTCCCACACCCACAGCACTCAGTGTGATTTCCTTGATTTCCTACTCATTACTCAGCATGTGTGGTATAGTGAATGCTTGGCAAATCCAAACAGGATTAAGTTCTACACCAACTCTGAGAGTCCACACTCATTGAAGCCACCTTGAGTTCTGCTATGGAGGCTTCCCTCCCTGATTGTGTTTTCCTTCAACCTCAATTACTGAGAACCACAGCAGATCTGAGATATCCAGAGGCCACCTCCGCTGGTGCTGCACCTGATCTCCCTTCTCCAGTCACAGCCTTTAGCATTCAAGTACCATCACCTAAGGCCCTCTAGCCCATACCCAGTGAGTCTCACAGATGCCCACTCATGCCACTCAGCAAATCAACCTGATTGAGGACAACAGCTCAGATTAAAGCTCAATCAAAATCCTGGTGTGTGTTTAACAAGTGAATATGCAACAGCTGCAGTCTCATCTTGTTTGACTCACTCTTTGGTCTCCAATTTAAAAAGAAAGAAAATGATCCACAACCACACCCTGGTCCCTACATTCCCAACTACATTTTAGAGAAGTTTTTATTCTGAACTGCTCCTCAGAGTTCCAGATGCTCATGAACTACTCCCTGAAATACCGGTAATTTTAACAGGTAAAATGTAAAAGTTTTGGTATCCCCAATGAACATTACACTTCCCACTATGAATATCTGCATCTCAGCTGACCTGGTCCTTCCATACTTCCCACTGCGAATTGAAACCTTCACATCATCCCTCTTACCTCTCTCTCTAACTCCAAATTAGGTAATCCAGGTAGCCACATATAAAACACTAATCCAGAATTCAACTGCTTATTTCAGCTCCACCACCACCATCATGGGCCAGATACCAGAAAATTCATCAAGACTGTCACAGCAGCTTCCATCCTAGTCTTTCTACCGCCTCCATCCCATCTATAGTTCATCATGCTGCAGCCACAGGGAGTATAATGAGACCTGTTCAGGTCCCACCTGCCTCCATTGCTCCAAATCTCCCAACACCTACAGAACAGATTTCCAAGTTGTCACAAAGCTGCTCAAGACCTGACTCCTGTCCCATTGTTACCATTTCCTAATTTAAAAAAATAAAATGGGGGACACCATAGGGTTCCTGAATGAGCTCCATCTTCACTCAGAGCCTTTGCACACATAGGAACCTATGCCTGGAAAATCCTCTCACATCCCATTCCACTGGTTGCCAATAACAGGGACCATTCATAGGACCCTAGACCTGGACTTAGAATTCTGGGTATGGTGTCTCATCAAGGTCCCCAGATCCCAGGGCTGGAATAGTGGCTGTATGATCCCAGGACCCCACTTCCTCAGAGGCCACAAGAATGTGAGGCCCTGAAATCAGCTCCACAACCCAGTCCCCTAAGCGGCTTTGCACCTGCAGGAACCTGTGGGAACGAAAGGTCTGTGGAGGGCCTGGCACCCACCGCCAGGACCCAGGGGCTCAGGCTGCTCAGAGCCCTGGCCCAGCTCCGGGTGATGCCCGCCTCCCTCAGGGCTCAGGCCTCAGGCCTCAGTGCACACCCGACCAGTTACCTTATCATTTACAAGACTTCTCCTTCCCGTCCCTCACTGCTATCTTCTCTCTTCTGGCCTGTTTTTCTGAGCAGTTTTGAGAAAAGGTTAGAACCTTAACTCATACTATGTCCCTCTTTGGTTCACAGCTATTGATGGCTGCAGCTTCCTGAAAATGGAGTAAAACTCCTCACACAAAACTTTGCTTCATCTTCTTTGTTGCCTTTACGCATAAAACAGGCCAACGTTTCCCAAATCCTCCCTCCTCAGTCACACCACCATGGCCTTACACGGTGGCTTCTCAGCCTGTCATCCTCTCCCACCCAGTCACACCATGTGGCCCCTTCAAGCAACTCACTGTTCCGGCGCTGAGACCTGGGCTGCAGGATGGGACAGGAAACTACACTCAAGGCTGGAGGGTAAATGAGGTGAGGCCGGGTTGGACTCTGGAAGCAGAAAGTAGCTTGGAAGGCACGGAGGACTCAATCGCGGCCTGTTGTGACTCAACCAGCCTCAGACACACCCTGCACTGCGGGGACACTGCCTCTGAGGCCCCGGGACCCAGCACTGGAGCCTCTGATTCTGTGAACACACTGCAAAGGTCAAATTCATCAGCAGGAGAAAGACCCTGGAAGTCAAGCTCCAACCAATGAGCACAGGGATAATGCGCCTCTCCTGGGCTTCCATTGGCTAAACCCAGCCATCCTTAGCGCATGGCCCTTTGGGTAATGTAGCAATCTAGTCTCCCATGGGGCACTAGGATCCCAGTCACTCACTGACCATTGAGAATATTGTTCTGGGGCGTCCAAGTGGCACTGGGAACTGACAACTTAGGTTTTAGGGGCTGGTCACAGGTTTCTGGGGAGTGTTGTCTACAAAACTGAACTCTTGTTTAGAAACATTATTTTAGATTCCAAGAATACTCCCTCAGGTGAAAAGTATATTTCAATTACTCCTGAAGACTACAAATGTAAATGGATTAATATACATAAAGGTATTTTAATTGACTTTCACAGAGAGAAGAAGGAGAGAATGGCTGCCTCCTACATGACCCCTTAAAAAAAAATTTGAGCCCTAGCCGGCTTGGCTCAGTGGATAGAGCATCAGCCTGTGGATGGAAGAGTCCCAGGTTCGATTTCGGCCAAGGGCACATGCCTGGGTTGCAGGCTCCATCCCCAGTGGGGGGCATGCAGGAGGCAGGCGATCAATGATTTTCTCTCATCATTGATGCTTCTATCTCTCTCTCTCCCTCTCTCCTCCACTCTGAAATCAATAAAGAAATATGAAAAGTCTGCATCCACTGATAGACCTTGAACAACCTGTTGTTCTTTTGGTTTGCACTGGGATGCGAAAGAAAAATATCCCTGCACTGTCTGTCTTTGTGGCGGCCCAGAATGAATAAGGGACTACATTTGAAAAAAAGAAAGAAGAAAGAAAGAAAGAAAGAAAGAAAGAAAGAAAGAAAGAAAGAAAGAAAGAAAGAAAGAAAGAAAGAAAAAAAGAAAGGAAGAAATATGAAAAGAAAATTTGAAGGAATACATAGGCCAACACATTGACAGCTCCTACATTGTCTGTGGTCAGTACACATTGTGATGTTAAGGAGCTAACAGTTACTGAATATTTACTACAGGTGCAAGGTCCTGGATTCAATGCTTTACCTGCATTATTATTTCCTTTAATCCTCTTTGCAACCTGAGATGGTTTAACCATCTATTTTATGGGGAGGAAATACAGGCTCAGAGACTCAATGTTAATTGAATGATTATAGGGTTAATAAAAGGCAGGGCTGGAAGTCAAACCCAGGTGTCTCCAACAACAGAGATGTCGCTTCTAATGTTCGGCTCTGCTGCCTCCTAGAGGGTAGAATAGGGGATGGGTTCCCATTAGGACAGGCTAGATGTTATGGTGGGTAATGAACAGCCCCAAGCTTTAGTGGCTTAGAGCCGTGGTTGGCAAACTGTGGCTCACGAGCCACATGGGGCTGTTTGGCCCCTTGAGTGTGGCTCTTCCACAAAATACCATGGCCTGGGCGAGTGTATTTTGAAGAAGTGGCGTTAGAAGAAGTTTAAGTTTAAAAAATTTGGCTCTCAAAAGAAATTTCAATCATTGTCCTGCTGATATTTGGCTCTGTTGACTAATGAGTTTGTCGACCACTGGCTTAGAGTAAAGAAGGTATCTTTCTTGTTCACAGCACATGAACACCCTGGTCCTCCTGGAATCAGGATAAAGGAGCAGCCAACATGTAGGTTCCTGCTGGGTGTTATCAGAGATGGACAGAGAGGGTGGCCATCTCATTAGTCCCAGACTCTTCTGTTGGAGGTGACAGGCTGGACTTCCACCTCATTTCCTTGGTCAAAGCATATCACTGGCTGCAGCCAACATCAGGGTTTTAGTAGCAAACCTGACCTACTTGATGGGCCCCAGTAAGGCGACCCCATGGTGCCAGCCTCTTTGGGGGGACTGTGCAGGGGCAACAGAGAGGAGTGGGGATTGCTAGGAAGTGACAGTGGAAGTCAGTCAGGATGCTTTGCTTTCTCCTCATCCACCTAGACTTTGTCTCCAAGCTGCCCAAAACCCAACATTCATAGAAGTGAACTTCACAAAAAAGGAGTCTGGCCCTAACTGGTTTGGCTCAGTGGATAGAGCTTCGGCCTGTGGACTGAAAGGTTCCAGGTTTGATTCCGGTCTAGGGCACGTACCTGAGTTGCGGGCATATCCCCAGTAGGAGGTGTGCAGGAGGCAGCTGATCAATGTTTCCCTCTCCTCCATGTTTCTAACTGTCTATCCCTCTCTCTTCCTCTCTGTAAAAAATCAATAAAATATATATATTTTTTAAAAAGAGGAATGGTGGAAAGTTATTTAAAAAAAAGGAGTTTGGTCAGATGTCATTGGCAGAAAACTTAGAACCCACTTCTGAGTGTGACCCTGGGTAACTCCCTGCTGTCTGGGTTCCCACACTGTCGTGGGCGTGAAGAGCACATGTTAAGAGAGTTGACTGGGAAGGTTACTGGACCGCAAGCATTCCAGCGTCCATGTTCTCCTACATTCACAGCAGTCACTACCCTGCCCCCAAGCCTCTTTGTCATTTGCATTGCCCAGGTCAGTGTGCCATCAGGTGGGGCTGATTGGAAAACGCTGACATTAACATCCATGGTGATCCTGTGGTTTCCATTCATCCTGTGCAGGAACCTGTGCTAAATGTGGTCCCTTTAGGTTTTCCCCATCCCCACTGCAGAGAGCACTGAGCCTATTCTGCCTCCTGGGCCCAGTGTTACCGGGTGACCATGCACACTCAGCAGATGACCAGAGATCGGAGGTCCAGGAGTGATGCTCAGAGCAGCCCAGGCACCTTCCTCTATTAGATGTCAGCCGAGATTTCCCATGGGCAAGGGGTGACCTGTTCTCCAGGGATTAGGAACACAAAGGACCCAAGGCCTCTCCAGGGGTATCCAGATCCTGATTCACAAAGGGGACTCAGGAGCCCAGTAAGCTTCCCCTTCTGCTCTCCCCCTTATGCACCCACCGATTTATTCATTTCCAGGATCCTGCCATTCCTCCTCGAAGGCTTAGTGTCCTCCCAAAACAGCACCTCCACACTCTGTAAGTCCTTACTGACTTACTGACTCTGAAGTCGTCCCCAAGTCCCCACCTTCCCCCAGCCTGAGGTTCTATGAACTGACCCTTCACTTCATTTATCCTTGGGGCCTGAGATGAGACCCCCAGGGGGACACCAGAGGCAGGAAGAGCAGGACAGAAGGGGCTCAGCCTGGAGGTCAGGGAAGAACATATTATCCTTCCCATCACCCCTCGGGATATTGTCTATGCAGCTGCCTGTTGCCGGGGTGCACAGCCACACAGACTCACAGGGAAACATACACACAACAGAAGCAGGGACACACTCAGGTACATAGCACTCACAGCCTATGGTGGGCGCTCAGGTGCAGAGATTATGGCCAGGCTCACAGGGACCCACGCTGTAGACACCAGTAACACCTTGATGGAAACATACACAGCAACACACAGATGAGAAAACACAGGGTCACTCAGCATGTACCACAGGGCATATCCACACACAATGGACACACACAGGCACACACCTGAGCAGACTTATAGGGACACAGGACACAGACACAAAGAAAACACACACACACAGATACAATTAGGAACACTCAAAGGGAAAGCAAATTCACACATACAAAGAACAGGCAACATGCAAAACAATCACTCCCCCAAATGCTGAGTCATACTAATTCACTGTCTTCAAGGAATTAGTTAGAATTGAGGTGCTTCCCTGGCCATGTGGCTCAGTTGCTCAGAGCTTCATTTCATACGCCCATTCAAATGAACGTGCAGGTTTGATTCCTGGTGAGGGCACTTAACCTAAGTTGCAGATACCATCCCTGGTCGGGTCTTTTATGGGAGGCAACCAATCCATGTTTGCTCTCACATCATTGTTCCTTTTCTTCCTTCTTTTGCTCCCTTCCTCTCTCTCTCTCTCTCTCAAATCAATAAAACTATCATCTGGTGAGAATTTAAAAAGGGGAAAAGAAAGATTTAAGATTTTGAGTTTTCAAGAACATAGTGTTAACCCTCGAGCCATCTCTCTAGAACAGTAATCAGAATACTCTGAACTCAGAAGTCTGTCTTCTTTCCCATAAGAGACTAAGAGAATCAGTAGCAGGGATCTCAGAAAACCCCACACTCTTAGTGTCACAGTCATGATCCCCACCTTGCATTTAAGAACTAAAATCCGATGATTTCTGAATAAAGTCACATTTCCTTTTGCACGTAGGTTAGTCTTTGAGTGATGAACATACCTTTGCCATGGCAGCAGCTGTTTCTGAGGGATTCCATCACAGCTTGGGACACTGGAGTGGGCACAGCTCAATGGGAACTAGGAACTGAGCTTTCCCTAGAGAAACCGCATTTCTAACGTCTAAAAACACGGCCAGGGAAGCGGGAAGCGCGAGTCAGCCAACTCCCAGTAATTCCTAAAGCAGAGACTGACTTTGAGCCCACGAGGAAACTGATGTAGGATTTGTAAGGATGGTTTTTGGACACAAATGTATTACAAATGTCTAAGGCTCCTCATTATCTCAAATATTTCATCTATTCAATATTCTGCCCCATTATTGTGTCCTTTGACAAGATTTAAAAAAATACAGTTTTGCCAAAACTGGTTTGGCTCAGTGGATAGAGCGTCATCCTGCAGACTGAGGGATCCCGGGTTCGATTTCGTTCAAGGGCATGTGACCCGGTTGCGGGCACATCCCCAGTGGGAGGTGTGCAGGAGGCGGCTGATCAATGTTTCTCTCTCATCGATGTTTCTGACTCTCTAGCCCTCTTCCTTCCTCTCTGTGAAAAATCAATAAAATATTTATAAAAAAATACAGTTTTATTGATTTCAGACAGGGAGAGGGAGAGATACAAATATCAATGATGAGAGAGAATCATTGATTGACTGACACCTGCATACCGCCATGTGACCTTGACTGGAATCAAACCCAGGACCCTTCAGTCTGCAGGCTGATGCTCTATCCACTTCACCAAACAATATAGCGCTGGCAAGATTTTTGAAGTTCTGTGCAAGGTTACCATCATTACTGTCTCCTTGTAAATTTTTGTATTTGTCATTTTCCTTGTGGTGAGTATACTAAAGTACCTTACAGAAACACTTTAATCATAAATAAGCCAAAATATTTAAACCACTGAGCTCTTTGTTTGCATTCAGTCCTGTCAATTTCCGGCTGGGCAGTGATTTTGCTGAAGGTTCCCCACATCAGCTCTTGCAAAGGCAGCCTGGGACTCAAGGCAAACTGTGAGGCCTCCTGAGAGGAAGGTCAAGTCCTCCCACAGATCCCACCACCCAGCCATGACCCCACTTTCTGATCCTGGTTGTCCTAACCAGCCAAGGTGACTTCCCGAATGAGCAGTGATGCTCCCCACAGGCTGCCCCCTGGAGACTGTCACCCCTTCCCAGACTTCCACAGGGAGACCCCACTGACCACCCCTGGCCTCACTTTCCCCCTGAGCTCTTATCACCTGTCACAGCTACCTTGACCGCTTGTTTGTGGGCTGTCCTTCACTAGAACAGCCTTCCAGTCTGATTTAAGTTCTCATCACTAGAGCCACCCCTCAGCCCTCGCATTCAAGGATGCTGGCCCATGTGCTGACAGGAAACACCTTCACCAACCCTGTCCAAGTCCCCTATCAACCACACACACCGGCCCCACACTTCCCCCTGAGCCCAGGGTCCCTCATCTCACTACAGGGAAGAGGTCTGCTCTGCACAATCCATGATTAGTGAGGTGGGTACACCTACCAGAATGCACCCTGCACTGTGTTATCATGTTGAGACCAACCCCCTCCTGCTGGGAAGGCTTGTATTGCAGAATGTTCTCCCCATTGAAAATACACAGCACCCTTTCCCGGAAAACGCATGCAACCTCCAGGATGGCAGGGAAGTAAGGGTGGGGAGGGTGTGTGCTTTATTTTAAATAAAATCCAAGAATAAAATTACTCGAAAAATACAAAAATAAACTCAAAGAACATCAATGAGTCTCAGGGGTGTATGTGTTCTGCCATCAAGTTGTGCCTTCCAAAGCACAGAAAGTTTGAGATCACACCATATTGTTCACCTCTCCATGCTGACAGAACACAACTTTCCTTTCAATCAACCCGGGAGAGAATAGAACCAACAAAATTAAAGGTACAAGAGAAAAAACTCCTTTACATAAAGATCATAAACCAGAGCAGAGGACAGCAAGAGGTTTGCAGGTTGATGAAATGGAACATGAAACACTTCATCACAGCATAATGTGAGACCCACAATGTCCATGAAAGAGGTAGCACTTCTTGGTGGAGGAAGTGGGCTCTGGACCAACCTGGGCCAGGTCTATTCTCTGGTCAGAATTAAAGGAAGAAAGATTCATCCAGGAGCTCAGAATTTTCTCAAGCACAACCCCAGAGTATGCAGGGGTTGTGACTGATGCTCACTCTTCAGGTGAGCCAGTTGGTGGGGTGAAATACCTTCCACAAAAATTCTTCCAGTGACATAAATCCGTTTGTAGTTCTGATTAGATTAACAAGTTTTATCCAATTTCTGAAAGTGTCACTTATTCCTGAAACTTAGGAGGCATCTAGCAGAGTGTATGTTCTGATAAAGGGGTTTGCATTCAGGTAAATGGGAGTAAAAGCTTCTCCTTTGGCGTTGTTATTCTGAGTGAGAAAGTAAAACATTCCCTACACATTTAAAGCTTTTCTCCAGTATGTACTCTCAAGTGTTTAATGAGGAAAGATTTGTAGTGAAAAGATTTCCCACATTCAATACACTCATGAGGCCCTTTTCCAGTGTGAACTTTGTGGTGTTGAATGAGAGTAGAGCTTCTGCTGAAGGAATTCCCACAGTCACTACACTCATATGGTTTTTCTACCGAGTGAACTCTCCCATGGCTAATGAGGTGACTTTTCTGCCTAAATGATTTCCCACATTCGCTACACTCATAAGGATTTTCTCCAGTGTGAACTCTCTCATGCTTAAGGAGGTGACTTTTCTGCCTAAATGATTTTCCACATTCACTACACTCATAAGGTTTTTCTCCAGTGCGAACTCTCTCATGGTTAAGGAGGTGACTTTTCTGCCTAAATGATTTCCCACATTCGCTACACTCATAAGGTTTTTCTCCAGTGTGAACTCTGTAGTGTTTAGTTAGGGATGACCTTACATGGAAAAACTTCCCACAATCACTACACTCATAAGGTTTTTCTCCAGTGTGAACTCTGTGGTGTCTGGTGAGGTAAGACGTTACATGGAAGGACTTGGCACATTCACTAAACCCATAAGGTTTATCTCCAGTGTGAACTCTGTGGTGTCTGGTGAGGGAAGACGTTACATGGAAGGACTTGGCACATTCACTAAACCCATAAGGTTTATCTCCAGTGTGAACTCTGTGGTGTCTGGTGAGGGAAGACCTCACTTGGAAGGACTTCCAACATTCACTACACTTGTAAGGTTTTTCCCCATTGTGAATTCTGTAGTGTTTAATGAGGCTAGAGTTCTCATGGAAGCACTTACCACAATCACTACATTGATACAGCCTTTTCCCCGTGTGAACTCTCTGGTGGGTAAGGAGGTGAATTTTCTGCCTACAAGATTTGCCACATTCACTACATTTGAAAGGTTTTTCTCCAGTGTGAACTCTGTGGTGTTCAATGGGTGAGACCTTTGACTGAAGCACTTCCCACAATCACTACATTGATATGGCTTTTCTCCAGTGTGAATTCTCTTGTGGGTTAAGAGGTCATAATTGAGCCTAAATGATTTTCCACATTCACTACATTTGTAAGGTTTTTCTCCAGTGTGAACTCTGTGGTGTTCAATGAGGTGAGACCTTTGCCTGAAGCACTTCCCACAATCACTACATTGATGTGGCTTTTCTCCAGTGTGAACTCTCTTGTGGGTTAAGAGGTCATAATTGAGCCTAAATGATTTTCCACATTCACTACATTTGTAAGGTTTTTCTCCAGTGTGACCTCTGTGGTTTCGAATGAGAGTAGAGCTACTGCTGAAGGATTTCCCACATTCACTACACTCATACGGTTTTCCTCCAGTGTAAACTCTCTGGTGGATAAGGAGGTGATGGTTGTGCCTAAAAGATTTCCCACATTCATGACACTTATATGGTTTTTCTTCATTGTGAGCTCTGTTGTGTTTAGTGAGGGAAGACCTTTGATTGACAGACTTCCCACAGTCAGTACACCGATAGGACTGTTCTCCAGTGTGAACTTTCCTATGTCTATTGAGGTTAAAGGTACATCTGAAAACTTTCCCACATGTATTACACTCATGTATCTTCTCTCCAGATGAGACGCCCTGATGTTGAACAAGGTTGTGGTTGTGGCTGGCAGCTTTTTCAATATCATCCCATTGGTGATGCCTTTCTCTATTGTGAAATTCCTCTGAAATCTCATTGCCACTGCGTGGCTCCTCAATGCTGAGATGAGACTGGTGCTGGAGAAGCTCTGAGATGGCTTGGAAGTCTTCCCCAACCTCCCTCCTGGTTGAAGGCAGCCCTGATAAGCAGAAGCTGAAGTTGGTCAAAAATGAGGCCCTGTCCACAGCTTCTTTCCAGGGCTTCTCTTCACTGGCTTCCCTCTGTTGATGGGGAGGGTTTGCACTGAAACAGAAGTCTCTAACACATGCATCGCTGTAGAAGCTTTTCCGCTCAAAGTCTGCTGCTTGTGACTCAGTCAGGTGCAAAATATCTTTGAGCACAGAGAAACACCTCCCACAGAGATGCGTTATCTCGGTTGCTGGATCTGTCTTAGAAGCACTAACCTGTGACTTCCCTTGTACAGATATACTCTGCTCAGAACACACCTTCGCATCATCCATTGTATGCCAACAACCTGAAAACAAAAAAATCGTGATGAAATCAATGTCAACTGTGCCGACAGGGAGAAGTGTCATTATAAAAGTGTGTTGCATATAACAAGTAGGTTACATGTAATTGTCTGACAGTACAATATCTGAAGGAAATATTCATAAGATGCTTCTGTGAAGATCAGAGCTTCTAAAGATCACCATACAGTGAAGATCTCATACAAAATATGAAACAAACATGGCAAGCACTCCATGGAATAGAAGCTGGTTGGTCTGCTCATGTGTCTGCCAACAGGGTTCAGCAGGGATTGTCTGCTGGTGACATGGGCCACCTGTGCAGAAGGTTGCTTACATCTTATTCCAAATCAAATTCACCAAATGAAAAGCTTGTGTCGAGGTCTAGTGAAGCACGTCTGTGCACCTCATAACACATATGCAGGTCAATATTTGAGAATACTGCAGATAGAGCAGTTCAGAGGAACAGGTGATAGAAAAGGGCAAAACGGTGAAGGTAGCCAGAACGTAGGAAGGCACAGATTAAAAGATAAGTCAGGGAAGTGATCGAAATGAACCAGGTTCGATTCTGGTCAAGGGCATGTACCTTGGTTGCAGGTACATCCAAAGTAGGGGGTGTGCAGGAGGCAGCTGATTGATGTTTCTCTCTCATCGATGTTTCTAATTCTCTATCCTTCTTCCTTCCTCTCTGTAAAAAAAATCAGTAAAATAAATTTAATAAAAAAGAGGGCCAGGCAACACTTTAGATTATTCTGCATGTTCACCCTGTGAATAAAGCAGTGTTCTCCTTGCACCTTCTACAGTACAAGCACATAAAACACATATATTCTGAGTTTTACTGAAAGAGAACAGAGGTGAATAGGCAGCACTGGTCCAGACCAAGAAAGCATGCAATATTTTTCAGGGAACAGAATATTACAAACAATGGAAGGAGGTCTTTCAAGAACTGACCATGGTTCATGCAAGTAGAGACCATAACCTGGCACAGTCAGTCACAAAGAGCCTTTATCTGGAGGAATGGTGCAGAAGAGGAAGCCATGGATGTGGACATAGACACCCTCCCAGAGAGAGAGAGTGTAAGCTTGGGCCCATTAAGTTGTTTGCAACAATCATGACGCCCAGACACTTCCTGTCCTATCTGAGGCTATGGGTGTGAGGGATATTCATGGAGGCCTTTGCTCTGGGCTCCCCACACACTCAGCACTCTCAGCCACAGAACATTTGACAGGATAATGTGATAAAATAGAAGATCCCATGGTCTCCCTGTGGGAGAGAGGAAGCTGTTTTGTGAATAAAGGAAGAAAGGGCATCACCTCACATCACTGCGACAATGTGAAGCTCTTACCTACAGATGAGACAATTGCAAACACTTCCAACATCACATCGCAGTACAGAAGTCTCTGAGCCTCATCAAGGAGCCCCCACTCCTCCTGGGAGAAGGCAATGGCCACGTCCTCAAAGTTCATATCCTGTCGTAATGGAGACAGTTCAGTCCATTCGTCAGACTTCCACTCTCCATATCCATCTGCTCCCTCTACTCCTCAGATCACAGAAAATAGCAGGCCTTGCACCCAACAGTCACTCAATCCTTATATTCCTACCGACACTGTGTCTTCCCACAGCAATAGAGCAGATGCCCAGATTGATGATATCTGACCTCAGGGCCTCACATTTAGGGTCAACGCAATGGGTGTCACCAACATAGGGGACAGATACATGTTGGCCATAAAGAGAGATTTGAGTTAATTGATACTGGTCTTGTGGAGCAATATCCTTGTTGTCACACAGATTCTCACTCCAGACCCCGAAAAACAAGCATAACTTGTCACCGTTTCTATTCCAATTCTAGGTTGCTGAGGCCCACACTTTGCTCTGCCTGTTTCACATAATTCTTTGTATCACACTTCTGTGATACAGCTTCATTCCCAGAGTCACAACTTCAAAGACAAGACATATACACCATGAAGAATAAGGCATGTTTTGCCAAAACCGGTTTGGCTCAGTGGATACAGCGTCAGCCTGCGGACTCAAAGGTCCCAGGTTTGATTCCGGTCAAGGGCACATAACTTGGTTGCAGGCACATCCCCAGTAGGAGGTGTGCAAGAGGCAGCTGATCAATGTTTCTCTCTCATCGATGATTCTAACTCTCTGTCGCTCTTCCTTCCTCTCTGTAAAAAATCATTAAAAAAAAAAAAAAGAATAAGGCATGTTCCTAATAACCTTCATTCAACATTCTAACTCACTTCCTCTGTAATGTCTTTCTCTCTTAACCTTCTCCCCTCCCCAGACAGTAAAGATTTTCAAGCCTGGGTGACACTTATGTATTCTATTCCATTCCTATTGATCACTGCATTAGCCCAACAACAAGAGGCAGGTGTGCACCTAAATGACACCTAAATTTTGGACCTGGCAAGTAGCGCCACAACACCCGCCTTTTCAGGGATTACCCTAAAATTCCCCATGTTGTATCACCCAGTTATCACCAGAAATGGACTCAATCTTCATTCCCTCTATGTTAACATCAGGGATCTGTGGCCATGAATTCACTCCCTCTCCAAGGGCACATCACTCCTTCTCCCACACCTCCCTCACACCTGCACTCCCGTAGACTCAGCTCCCATAGACATCTCCTTGGTCTTAGTCATTACTCAGCATGTGTGTTCCAGAGAATGCATGGCAAGTTCAAACAGTATCACGGAATAATCTGATTCTGATTGCCCACACCCAAGACACAGCCCTCAGTTCTGCTATGAAGGCCTCCATCCCAACTTCTTTTTTCCTTCCACCTCACCTACTGAGAACCACATCAGATCTCAGTTATCCAGAGCCCACCTCTACTACTGCTGCACTTGATGTCCCTTCTCCACTCACAGCCCTCAGTACTCAAGTCCCACTGCCTATGGCCCTCTACCCCATGCCCAGTGAGTCTCACAGATGCCCACTCAGGCCCATAAGAAAATGAACCAAACTGGACGCAATACACCAGGCCACACAAAAGTGTCACAAGAAATCCTGGAGAGTGTTTAAGAGGTAAATATGCATCAGCCATAGTCCCACCTTTTTTAAATTACTCTTCTACCTGCAATTAATAAAAAAATGTGATCCACAACTCCTCCCTGCTCCATACTCTTTACTATTTTTTTAAGTAGTCTTCATCTTGAACTACTCCTCAGAGTTACAGATGGTCATGAATTGGTCTCTGAAATATCTTATATCCTAATAGGAAAAAATAAAAGATTTTATATTCCTCATGAACATGACTTTTCCCACTATGAATTTCTCCATGTCACTTGATGGAGCTTTCATACCTTCAGGTGCTAAATCCAAACTTTTACATCATCTCTGACTCTTAACCCTCATCAACCATCAAAATTAGAAAATCCAGGTGGCCACACCTAAATCACTGATCCATAATGCAACTGTTTCTTGCACATCCACAACCACCACTGTGCTCCAGGTACCATCACACTCACCAAGACCATCACAGCAGCTTCCATCCTAGTCTTCCTACCACCGTCCTCACACCCATATTGTGCATCATGCTGCAGTCACAGGAGTCTAATGAGACCTGGGACACATCACCTGCTCTACTGCTCTAATGACCCCAGTGATCCCATCCCCAGCAGAAAAGAAACCCAAGTTGTCACAAAGCTCCTGTGGACTTGATTCCTGTCCCACTGTTTCCAGCTCCAATTTTTAAACAATGCACACCTGCTCATCCCTGAATCAGCTTGGTCTTCACTTCAACCCTTTGCACATTCTGGAACCTATGCAAGGAAGGGCCTATCACCCACAATTCCACTGGATG
The DNA here is from genome assembly GCF_963455305.1 of Plecotus auritus. Classification (NCBI taxonomy): domain Eukaryota; kingdom Metazoa; phylum Chordata; class Mammalia; order Chiroptera; family Vespertilionidae; genus Plecotus; species Plecotus auritus. The sequence continues at coordinate 953,966 of NC_137785.1, read as the reverse complement.
CCAAAATCAGGTGACACTCATCTGACCCTTGACCTGGGCTTAGGGTTCTGGGCTTGGTGTCCCTTCAACATCCCCAGGTCCAAGGTCCCCGAGAAGAGCGGCTGGACAGTCCCAGGACCCCACAACTCAGAGGCCACCATAGTGTGAGGCCCTGACATCAGCCCCACAGCCCAGCCCCTCAGCGGCTCTGCACCTGCAGGAACCTGTGGGGACGGAAGGCCTGTGGAGGGCCTGGCACCCACCGCCAGGACCCAGGGGCTCAGGCTGCTCAGGGCCCTGGCCCAGCCCCGGGGCCGGTGACGCCCGCACCCCTCGGGGCCCAAGGTCCCTCTGTGGTCCCCACCGCCCACAGCCCCGTCCCCTGAGGAGGAAGGGACGCTCCTCCCGGAACCGCCTCTCCTCCTCGCTGTCGCCTTTAGACACAAACAGGCCTGGGCTCCCCACCTCCCGGCTCAGCCCCCCACGGCCTTCCCCGGGGCATCGCAGCCCGTCGCCCTCCTCCCCTCACCCCCTGCGTCCCCCACGGGCACTCACTGCTCTGGGCGCTGCGACCTGGGCTGTGGGGCCTGAGCGGCGCCGGCCCCGAGGCTGGAGGGCCGATGGGGTGACGCCGAGTGAACTCTGTCAGCGGAGAGGAGGCGGGAGGCACGGGGACCCCAGTCCCGCCGGTTGGGGGTCACCCAGCCTCAGACTCACCCTGCCCAGCGGGACGCTGCCTCCCGCACCTCCTCCCACTCGCCACCAGAGCGCTGACGCTGTGAGTCTGTGAACCCGCAGAAGAGGCCCAATTGGCCGCCAGGAGGAGGCCGCAGGAAGTCCCGCCCTAACCGGATGTGCAGGCACCGAAATGGTCCTTCCATCCTCTGACTCCAGCGCAATGCTTTCTGGGTAATGTAGTTTTCCCAAATACCCAGCCAATGGCCCAGGTGAGTAGAGGTGTTGAGGCAGCGCAAGTGGTGCCGGGAGAGAAAAAATGGGGCTGGAGGTCTGGGTGACCGGCACCCACTGACCGATCTCTGAGGGGAGGGGACGGAGACCTGGAATAGATCCACCAAAGAATGGCTATACAGGGGAAATGGAGACATCTGTAATACTACCAACAAAAACACATACAGATATTAAAAACAAACCTTTTTTTAAATCCTATAGCCCAGCTGGTGGGGCTCAGTGGTGGACCATCGACCTATGAACCAGGAGGTCATGGTCAGGGCACATACATGGGTTGCAGGCACAATTCCCAGAGAGAGGGGAGGGACAGGAAGCAGCCTATTAGTAACTCTCTCTCATCATTGATGTTTCTCTCTCTTCCTCTCCCTTCCTCCGTAAAACCAATTTAAAATATTTTTTAAATGTGTGGTTTAAATCAATGGTACTTAAACCAAACTTTAAAATAGGTTTAAAACTTGAGGATCCCAGTCATTTTACTGTGTTGTTAGGAAATTTCTAGAGCAGCCGAAACCGGGTTAGCTCAGTGGATGGAGCGTCGGCCTGGGGACTGAGGGGTCCCGGGTTCGATTCTGGTCAAGGGCATGTACCTTGGTTGCGGGCACATCCCCAGTGTGTGTGTGTGTGTGTTTGTGTGTGTGTGTGTGTGTGTGTGTGTGTGTGTGTTTAGGAGGCAGCTGATCGATGTTTCTCTCTCATCAATGTTTCTAGCTCTCTATCCCTCTCCCTTCCTCTCTGTAAAATATCAATAAAATATATTTTAAAAAAAAGAAAGTTCTAGAGCATATGTATTGCTACTGTATGAGTTTGTTAAAAATAAAATACAATGATGTGCTAGTGAAAGATCTCATCACATCCGTGTCCAATTCTATCATTCTGGAAGTTTAAAACTGACCATGCTGAGAATACTTATGCCAGGGAAATTCACAAATGCTACAATCCTAGACTTCACTTAATGTATTAATGAATGCTTAGACTTAAATAAGAGTGGCTCTGAATGCTACCAATGCAGATTAAATGTATAAATATCTACACTAATAAAAGACAAAGATGCAAATAGACTATACCAGCTGATGAGTACTGAGTATGCAAATTAACCCAACAAAATGGTGGGTTAATTTGCATACGCAGGCATGGAGCGAAGACTGAACACTGAAGACTGAAGGCTCTACTGCGGCGGGATCCAAGCCTGAAGGTTGAAGGCTTGGCTCCGCGGTGCCCCGGGTCCCGGGTGCCAGAGGGAAACCGGTGCCGGCAGACAGGGGAAGGTAGGCCTATTGCATAAATCTTCGTGCAACAGGCCTCTGGTATGGTATAAGTTGGCTTAATTTCTACATAGCAATTACAACTGAGTAAAAGGATTTTCCTTACAGGATTCAAAACCTATGGCTGAATATGGCAAAGGAGTCACTTGAGTCACTGAGGAATGAGGGAAATTTAAGCAGATGTTGTAGATGCTGCACAGTCCTCCTTCGGTTAAAATAATCCATTTATTTAGACAATTTTAAAAAGATTCTCAGCAGACGTTCTAATAAAGCAGATAAATACAGTGCAAATAAATGTATGAAAAAATATTCACCATAAACAATTCTTAGGAAGATGGAATTAAAATGAAAACGAGTTAACATTTTATGCATTTCCAGGGTTACTATCTGAAAAGAGTAAGCATTGTATGCCCTTTCAGAGTAGCAGAAAATTGGAATTTTTATATTCTGTGGGTTAGGGGGAAGCCAAAGGGAATTACCATTTTGGGTCACAGTTCTACATATCTTAAATATAAAACACTCACCTACACAACAGTTTGATAAGTAAAACATATGTCTATGTAGAGAACTGAATGCAAACATTCCCAGGAGATTTATGTATAAAGCCCCAAAACCTGGAAATAACAAAAACATAGATCAATAGAAAAAGTGATTATTCATGGAATACAGCACTACTCAGAAATAAGTAAATTATCTTTTCCTATAAGCATTTGTGTTGAACCTCAAAATGATTGTGTAGCATGGAGGAAACCAGTCTTTTTTAAAGAGTACACACCAAGTAGTGCCTATAAAATTATGAACAATATGAACTATTTTATTGTAAAAAAGGAAAATCCATGACTGCAAGGCCAAATATGTCGGAAAGAATGATTATAACAGCATATTAAGAAAATATAGGATGTGGCAAAAATAGGTTTAGAGTTCATGGTATGGAAAATAATATATTAACTAATAATAATGATGATAATAATAATAATAATGATACAGGAATAAACTCTGCCCAGACCAGTGTCCTCAGTTGGCTGGGTGAGATTTCACTGAGGGAACAGTCTCTAGTTTAATTCCAGGGCAGTCCACATTCCCAAATGGATCTCAGTAGGGGGCCTGCAGGAGGCAGCAGATCTATGTTTATCTCTGTCTTCCCCTCTCTTAATGTCTCTCTCCCCAATAAGAATAAAAGTATTTTGTAAAATTTCTTTAAAAGAATAATCTCTGTGTTCTCTCAATTTACAACTATAAGCCTATTGTTGCCCCACCCTGTGTAGGAGTTTCAGGTGGTTAATGTCACATGTGACAGTTTCACACTTTATCTCTAGTTCAGGGCTCACCAAATAGCACACATGAGAAAGGTGCACTTTGTTGGATGTCAGTTCTCATTTCCTGGGGGACCAGCCTTGCCTCAGTGGCAGAAAATGTTCTCAAGTAGGGAAGACTATTGCCATTGGAACCAACAGGAATGCTGACTGGTTACAAAAGACACATCCTGGGACTGATTACAGAATTATCCTTCCTCTAGCTTTGAGGTCTTGCCTGTTGAGCAACAACCTTGAGGTGAATATTCTAGATGGGCCCGGGGAATCCTGATGAGGTGAATTTTCTTCCTAAAAGATTTTCCACATTCTCTAGAAAAACATTACATTATTTTCTCTGCCATTGATTCCATCTAAAGGAAATAGTCATGGAGGTCCTCAGAATGTAATCAAAGATCATACAAGCCACAGGTCCCAGTGTAATTTTGGACTTATGTCCAGAAGAGGCCCTTTTCATCTAGTTTAACTGCAGCGTCTGCTATGAATATGCAATCAGTGTCTCTGTCCCAATACTAATTCCACCTCAGGCTTACAACAAATGACACCAGCCAATGAAATCTCACAAATCATGATGCATGGCCTCTTTGGAGCATGTGAACAGTAGTTCCTCTAAACATTGCTGACACATATGTAATACATACTGCGAACAGAGAATATAATTCATATTGTTCACAGCAGCACAATATAAGGCCACCAGTTCAGGGCGACCATTGACCTCTACAATATAAGAGGCACCAGACAGCACATTAGAACCACAAAGTCATGCACACCCTCTCTCAAGGCTTTGGTCGGCAGCACAAAATCAGCCAATATTGAACAAAGCGTGACTTTCTGCCATCCAGCTCTACCATCCAAAGCACAGAAAGTTTGGGACCCCACCATATCTGTTCACCTGTACATGCTGACAGATCACAACATTCCTTTCAATCATCCCAGACTCTCAAGTGTTGAACGAGGAAAGATTTGTAGCGAAATGATTTCCCACATTCAATACACTCACGAGGGCCTTTTTCAGTGTGAACTCTGTGGTGTTGAATGAGAGTAGAGATTCTACTGAAGGATTTCCACATTCACTGCACTCACCAGGATTCTCTCCAGTGTGAACTCTGTGGTGTTTAGTGAGGGAAGACCTTACATGGAAGGACTTCTGACATTCACTACACTCATAGGGTTTTTCTCCAGTGTGAATTCTGTAGTGTTTAACGAGGTTAGAGTTCTCACAGAAGCACTTCCCACAATCACTACATTGATAAGGACCTGTTTCCAGTGTGAACTCTCTGGTGGATAATGAGGTGACTTTTGTGCCTAAAAGATTTCCAACATTTACTACACTCATAAGGTTTTTCTCCAGTGTGAACTCTATGGTGTCGAATGAGGTTAGAGATTTGACCGGAGCACTTCCCACAATCACTACATTGATGCAGCTTTTCTCCAGTGTGAACTCTCTTATGGGTAGAGAGCTCATAATTGCACCTAAATAATTTTTCACATTCACTACATTTCCAAGGTTTTCCTCCAGTGTGAACTCCGTGGTGTCGAATGAGAGTAGAGCTACTGATGAAGGACTTCCCACATTCACTACACTCATACGGTTTTCCCCCAGTGTGAACTCTCTGGTGAATAAGGAGGTGATTGTTGTGCCTAAAAGATTTTCCACATTCACTACACTTATATGGTTTTGTCTCCAGTGTGAACTCTTTTGTGCTTAGTGAGATGAGAACTTTAATGAAAGGACTTCTCACATACACTGCACTCCTAAGGTTTTTCTCTAGTGTGAATTCTGTAGTGATTAATGAGGCTAGATTTTTGACTGAAGCACTTTCCACAATCACTACATTGATATGGTTTTTCTCCAGTGTGAACTCGCTGGTGGCTAAGGAGGTGATTGTTGTGCCTAAAAGATTTTCCACATTCACTACACTTATATGGTCTTTCTCCAGTGTGAACTCTCTGGTGGATGACGAGGTGAATTTTCTGCCTAAAAGATTTTCCACATTCACTACATTTATAAGGTTTTTCTCCAGTGTGAACTCTGAGGTGTTTAGTGAGGGAATACATCACACGGAAGGACTTCCCACATTCACTACACTGATACGGTTTTTCTCCAGTGTGAATTCTGTAGTGTTTAATAAGGCTAGAGTTATCACGGAAGCATTTCCCACAATCAGTACATTGATATGGTTTTTCTCCAGTGTGAACTCTCTGGTGAATAAGGAGGTGACTTTTCTGCCTAAAAGATTTCCCACATTCACTACACTCATAAGGTTTGTCTCCGGTGTGAACTCTGTTGTGTTGAGTGAGGTGAGACCTTTGACTGAAGCACTTCCCACAATTACTACATTGATGCGGCTTTACTCCAGTGTGAACACACTTGTGGATAGAGAGGCCATAATTGCGCCTAAATGATTTTCCACATTCACTACATTTGTAAGGTTTTTCTCCAGTGTGAACTCTGTTGTGTTTAGTGAGGGAAGACCTTTGATTGAACAGCTTCCCACAGTCAATACACTGATAGGACTTTTCTCCAGTGGGAACTCTCCTATGTCTATTGTGGTTAAAGGTATATCTGTAAACTTTCTCACATGTATTATACTCATATTTTACTTCTCCAGAACTGACGCCCTGATGTTGAAGAAGGTTCTGGTTGTGGCTGGCAGCTTTTTCACCATCATCCCATTGGTGATGCCTTTTTCTATTGAGAAATTCCTCTGAAATCTCACTGCCACTGTGTGGCTCCTCAATGCTGAGAGGAGACTGGTGCTGGAGAAGGTCTGAGATGGCTGGGAAGTCGCCCCCAACCTCCCTACTGGTTGAAGGAAGCCCTGATAAGTAGAAGCTGCACCTGGTCACAAATGAGGCCCTGTCAACAGCTTCTTTCCAGGGCTTCTCTCCACTGGCTTCCCTCTGTTGATGGGGAGGGTTTGCACTGAAACAGAAGTCTCTCACACATGCATCACTGAAGAAGGATTTCTGCTCAAAATCTGCTGCCTGTGACTCAGTCAGGTGAAGAATATCTTTGAGCACAGAGAAACACCTCCTACAGAAATGCGTCCTCTGGGTTGCTGGAGCTGTCTTAGGAGCACTAACCTGTGACTCTCCTTCTACAGATACATTCTGCTGAGAACACGCCTCCGCACCATCCGTTCTAGGCCCACAACCTGAAAACAGAAAAATGGTGATGAAATGAATGTCGACTGTGGTGACAGGGAGAAGTCTCATTACAAAAGTACATTGCACATAACACATTGGTTCCATGCAATTGTCTGACAGTAAAATATCTGAAGGAAATATTGGTAAGATGCTGCTGTGAAAATCTGGGCCTCTGAAGATCACCATACAGGGAAGACCTCAAACAAAATATGAAACAAACATGGCAAGCACCACAAGGAACAGAAGCTGGATCATCTGCTCATGCGTCTGATAACGGTGTTCAACAGGGCTTTTCTGTGACATGGGCCAGCTGTGCAGAAGGTTAGCTACATCTTATTCCACGTAAAATTCAAGAAATGAGAAGCTTGTGTCAGGGTCCAGCGAAACACTCTGTGCACCTCATAACACATATCCAAGTCAATATTTGAAAATACTGCAGCCCTAACAGGTTTGGCTCAGTGGATACAGCATGGCTTGCAGACTGAAGGACTCTGGGTTTGATTCCGGTCAAGGGCATGTACTTTGGTTGCTGGCACATCCCCAGTAGGGAGTGTGCCGGAGGCAGCTGATTGATGTTTTTAACTTTTCTATCCCTCTCCCTTTCTCTCTGTAAAAAATTCAATAAAATATATATTTTTTAAGAAAGAAAATACTGCAGATAGAATAGTTCCGAGGAACCAGTGTAGGAACAGGGCAAGAAGGTGAAGGTAGCCAGAAACCAGGAAGGCACAGATTAAAAGATAAGTCAGCAAAGTATCAAGCATGGGAATGAAAAGGTAAAATGAGATGCTGCCAGTGGCACCTCAACCTAAACTTGTAGGACATGAGCACGTTCCTGGTATGATCTAAACACCATCCTTATGTCATACCTACACCCAGTTGCAACTCAGGAGGGCCAGGCAACACTTTAGATCATCCTGCATGTTCACCCTGTGAAAAAACAGGATTCTCCTTGCACCTTCTACTGTACAAGCACATAGAACAACAATATTTTGAGTTGTATTAAAAGACAACAGAGGTGAGTAGGCAGCAGTGACTCAGAGCAAGACAGCATGCAATAGTATTTAGGGAACAGAACATTACAAAGAATGGGAGGAGGACTTTCAAGAACCACCCATGGTTCATACAAGTAAAGACCATAACCGGCACAATCATTCACAAAGAGCCTGTAGCTGGAGGAATGGTGCAGATGGAAGCCATAGAAGTGGACATAGACACCCTCCCAGAGAGAGAGAGTGCAAGCTGGGCCCATTAAGCTGTTTGCAACAATCCTGACTCCCAGACACTTCCTGCACCATTTGAGGCAATGGGTGTGAGGGATACTCGTGGAGTCCTTTGCTTAGGTCTCTCCAAATTACTCAGCACTCTCAGCCACAGCACATTTGACAGGACAATGGGGGGAAACAAGGACAGCGCATGGTCTGGCTGTGAGAGCCACATCTGGAGCAGAAAGGAAGAGAGGACATCACCGCCGGACACTAGGAGAGATGTGAATGTCTTACCTACAGATGAGACCAGTGCAAAAACTTCTACCATCATCTTGCAGTACAGAAGTCTCTGAGCCTCATCAAGGAGCCACCACTCCTCCTCAGAGAAGGTGATGGCCACGTCCTCAAAGTTCATATCCTGTTGTTATGGGGACAGTTCAGTCCATGATGAGTTCCTCTCCTAGGATTTTATGTTCATAATACTCCCCAACCTCCACATCCATCAGCTTCCTCGGCTCCCCACATCAGAAAAGTTACCAGGCATTGGTCCCATCAAGTCACTCTCTCGTTCTGTTCCAGTTGAGGCTGTGTATTCCCCCAACAATAAGGGCAAATAATCTTGTAGATGATACCTCTGCTCTGGAACTCACATGTAGACCACACCCCTTTTCCATACAGTGGGTGTCATGAACATAGAGTAGGGAGTAAGGGGACTGTGAGTGATCAGACAATGTGCTTGACAGGCAATCACCTTGTTGTCCCCTGATTCGGGGTATCACAAGGTTATGGTATCATTGTTCAACCTTTAGAACCCAGTCCCAGGGTGCTGAAGCCATTGCTTTGCACTAGCTGCTGCACATAATTCTTTGAACCACACTTCTCTCACACAGCTGCATTCCCAGAGGCACAAATTCAAAGATAACACAAATGTGCTCTGATGAGCAGTTTATTTCCTAACCATCTTCTTTTCCAAAATTCTAATCCATCACCTCAGTAATGTATTTCTCTCTTACCCTTCACCCCTGTCCATGCCAATGGATATTTTCAATCCCAGAAGACACTGATGTATGCTGTCTCATTGATCACTGTAACAGCCCTCAACAACAAAAGCCAGGTGTGCACATAAATTTCACTGAAGCTCTGGACCAGGAATGTACCACCAGAACACACACTCTTTTCAGGAATTAATCTGAAATTCACCATATCATATTTCCTGATATCACCAGAAATGGACTCAAATTTCATTTCCTCTTATGTAAATGACAGGGTCCTTTTACTATGAAGGCATATGACTACTCCAATGGCACATCACTCTTTTTCCCACACCTGTCTCACACCTACACTCCCATACCCACAGCCCCCAGGGTGATCTCCTTGACTTCCTACTCATTACTCAGCATGTGTAGATTAGTGTCTGCTTGGCAAATTCAAACAGGATTAAGTTCTACACCAACTCTGAGAGTCCACACTCATTGAAGGAGCCTTGAGTCCTGCTATGGAGGCCTCCCTCCCTGATTGTGTTTTCCTTCAACCTCAATTACTGAGAACCACATCAGGTCTCAGATACCCAGATACCACCTCCACTGGGGCTGCTCCTGACCTCCCTTCACCAGTGAAAGCCTTCAGCACTCAAGTCCCAACATCTAAGGCCCTCTAGTCTATGCCCAGTGAGTCTCAAAGATGCCCACTCATGCCACTCAGCAAATCAACCAGACTGACGACAACTCGCCAGACCAGCCTTGGGCAAACTCCGGCCCACGGGCCAGATCGGGCTGTTCTATCCGATTCTCTTGCTCTACGCTCCACTCCTTTACTTTGAATTTATATTAGTTCACACAAACACTCCATCCATGCTTTTGTTCTGGCCCTCTGGTCCAGTTTAAGAACCCATTGTGGCCCTCGAGTCAAGAAGTTTGCCCACCCCTGCCCCAGACTAAGGCTTAATCAAAATCCTGGTTTGCATTTAACAAGTAAATATGCAACAGCTGTAGTCTCATCTTGTTTGACTCAGTCTTTGGTCTCCAATTATAAAGAAAGAAAATGATCTACAAACCCAACCTGGTCCCTACATTCCCAACTACATTTTAGAGAAGTTTTTATTCTGAACTGCTCTTCAGAGTTCTAGACAATAATGAACTACTCCCTGAAATATCAGAATCCCTAACAAGTAAAATATATAAGTTTTGGTATCCCCAAATAACATTACACTTACTAATATGAATATCTGCATCTCAGCTGATGGTCCTTCCATACCTCCATTTGCCAAATGCAAACCTTCACATCATTCCTGACTTTTACCTCTCTCTCAACCTCCAAATTAGAAATCCAGGTGGCCACACCTAAAGCACAAATCCAGAATCCAAAGCTTATTTCGCCACCACAGCCACCATCATGGGCCAGTTCCATCACACTCACCGAGACTATCTCAGCGGCTTCCATCCTAGTCCTTTACCGCCTCCATCCCATCTATATTATTCATCATGCTGCAGCCATGAAGAGTCTAATGAGACCTCGGTCACATGACGTGCCCCTACTGCTCCAAACCTCCCATTGCTCCCATCACCTGCAGAACACACTTCCAGATGTCACAGAGCTCCTCTAAACCTGATTGCTGTCCCATTGTTACCAGTTACTAATTTACAGAAAAGACTCCTGGCTCCTAAATGAGCTCAGTCTCCAATCAAAGCCTTTACATATACAGGACCTATGCCTGCAAAAACCTCTCACATCCCATTCCACTGGTTGCCAAAAACAGGAACCACTCATATGAGACTAGACCTGGACTTAGAATTCTGGGCTTGCTGTCTCATCAAGGTCCCCAAGTCCAGGGTGCAGAAGAGTAGCTGGACAGTCCCAAGAAACCACTATCTCAGAAGCCACATGAGTGTAAGGCCTGGAAATCAGCCCCACAACTCAGTCCCCTAAGAGGCTCTGCACCTGCAGAAACCTATGGGAACAAAAGGTCTGTGGAGGGCCTGGCACCCACCGCCAGGACCCAGGGGCTCAGGCTGCTCAGGGCCCTGACCCAGCCCCAGGGCTGGGTGATGCCTGCATGACCTCGGGGCTTTCACAAGACTTCTCAATCCCATCCTTAACTACTGTCCTCTCTCTTCTAGCCTGTTCTTCACCTGAGATATTTTGAGAAAAGGTGAGAACCCAAACTCACACTTTGTCCCGCTTTTGTTCACAGCCATTGATGGCAGCAGCTTCCTGAAAATGAAGTAAAACTCCTCACACACAACTTTGCTTCATCTTCCTTGTTGCCTTTAGACATAAAACAGGCCAAGGTTTCCCCAATCCTCCCTCCTCAGTAACACCACCACGGCCTTACACGGTGGCCTTTCAGCCTGTCACCCTCTCCCACCCAGTCACACCATGTGGCCCCCTAAGCAACTCACTGTTCCGGCGCTGAGACCTGGGCTGCAGGACGGGACAGGCACTCACATCCGAGGCTGGAGGGAAAATGGGGTGAGGCCGGGTTGGACTCTGGAAGCAGAAAGTAGCTTGGAAGGCACGGAGGACTCAATTGCTGCCTGTTGTGACTCAACCAGCCTCACACACACAACTGCACTGTGGGGACGCTGCCTCTGAGGCCTCGTGACCCAGCACTGGAGCCTCTGATTCTGTGAACACACTGCAAAGGTCAAATTCACCACCAGGAGAAAGATGCTGGAAATCAAGCTCCAACCAATGAGCACAGGGATAATGCGCCTCTCCTGGGCTTTCATTGGCTAAACCCAGGCATCCTTAGCGCATGGGCCTTTGGGTAATATTGTAATCTAGTCTCCCATGGGGCACTAGGATCCCAGTCACTCACTGACCATTGCGAATATTGTTCTGGGGCTCCCAATTGGCACTGGGAACTGACAACTTTAGGTTTTAGGGGCTGGTCACAGGTTTCTGGGGAGTGTTGTCTACAAAACTAAACTCTTGTTCAGAAACATTATTTCAGAATCTCTGACGCTTAGAATCCGGCCTTAGGTGAAAAATATTATTTCAATTATTCCTGAATACCACAAATCTAAATGGATAAATATATGTAGATATTTTAATTGACTTTTACAGAGAAAAGGAGAGAAACACAGAATGGCTGCCTCCTACATGACCCCCTAATGGGAATCAGCCCATTACCACAGCAGGTGCCCCCAAATAAGAACTGAACCGGCAATCTTTCTGTGCATAGGGCTACGCTCAACAAACTGAGCCACTCCAGCATGGCTTTGTTTTTGTTTTTTTTTTTTTACATCAAAATATGACATTATTATGAGAAAAAGAAGACTATGAGGATATACGTAATCTCATCCTATTGGTTTAAAAAGAAAATTTGGAAGAATACATAGACCAACACAATGACAGTTCCTACAATGTCTGTATGTCTGTGGTCAGTACACATTGTGACATTAAGGAGCTAACAGTTACTGAATATATACTACAGGTGCCAGGCCCTGGATTCAATGTTTTACCTGCATTATTGTTTCATTTAATCCTCTCTGCAACCTGAGATGGTTTAACCATCTATTTAATAGGGAGGAAATCCAGGCTCGGAGACTCAATATAAATTGTCTGATTATAGAGTTAATAAAGGCAGGGCTAGAAGTCAAATCCACCTGTCTCTAACAACAGAGCTCTGGCTTCTAATGTTCGGCTCTGCTGCCTCCTAGAGGGCAGAATAGGGGATGCGTTCCCATTAGGACAGGCTAGAGATGTTATTGTGGGTAATGAACAGCCCCAAAGCGTTAGTGGCTTAGAGTAAAGAAGGTATCTTTCTTGTTCACAGCACATGAACACCCTGGTTCTCCTGGAATCAGGATAAAGGAGCAGCCAACATGTAGGTTCCTGCTGGGTGTTATCAGAGTTGGACAGAGAGGGCAGCCCGTCTCACTGGTCCCAGACTCTTCTGTTAGAGGTGACTGGCTTGACTCCCACCTCATTTCATTGGTCAAAGCATATCACTGGCTGCAGCCAACATCAGGGTCAGTAGCAGAGCCTGACCTACGTGATGGGCCCCAGTAAGGCGACCCCATGGTGTCAGCCTCTTTTGAGGGACTGTGCAGGGCCAATGGAGAGGAGTGGGGATTGGTAGGAAATGACAGTGGAAGTCTTTCAGGATGGTTTGCTTTCTCCTCCTCCACCGAGACTTTGTCCCTGAGCTGCCCAAAACCCAATGTTTATAGGAGTGAACTTCAAAAAAAGACTTTGGTCAGATATCATTGCCAGAAAACTCAGAACCCACTTCTGAGTGTGACCCTGGGTAACTCCCTGCTCCGTGGGCTCCCGCACTGTGGTGGGCGTGAAGAGCACATGTTAAGAGAGTTGACTGGGAAGGTTACTGGACCGCAAGCATTCCAGTGTCCATGTTCTCTTATATTCACAGCAGTCACTACCCTGCCCCGAAGAGTCTTGGTCATTTGCATTGCCCAGGTGAGTGCTCCATCAGGTGGAGCTGATTGGAAAAATGCTGACATTAACGTTAACGGTGATCCTGTGGTTTCCATTCATTCAGTGCAGGAACCTGTGCTAAATGTGGTCCCTTCATGTTTTCCCCATCTCCACCGCAGAGAGCACTGAGCCTATTCTGCCTCCTGGGCCCAGTGTTACCAGGTGACCATGCACACTCAGTAGATTAGCAGAGATTGGAGGTCCAGGAGTGATGCTCTGAGCAGCTGAGGCACCTTCCTCTATTAGATGTCAGCCGAGATTTCCCATGGGCAAGGGGGTGCCTTGCTCTCCAGGGATTAGGAGTCTCAAAGGACCCCCAGCCCTCTCCAGGGCTATCTGGTTTCTCATTCACAAAGGGAAATTGGGGACTAGGAATCTCCCCCCTCAGCATTCCCTCATATGCACACACCCACTTATAAAAATTCCAGGAAACCGGGATCCTCCCAGTCCTCCTTGAAGGCTTAAGAGTCCTACCAAAACAGCAACTCCACACTCTATAAGTCCTTTCTGACATCAGAGTCTTCCCCAAGTCCCACGTTCCCCCAGCCTAGGGTTCTGTGAACTAACCCTTCACTTCATCCATCCTTGGGGCCTGAGATGAGACCTCCAGGGGGACACCAGAGGCTGGAAGAGCAGGAAAGAAGGGGTTTAGCCTGGAGGTCAGGGAAGAACTTATTATCCTTCCCATCACCCCTCGGGACATTGCCTATGCAGCTGCCTGTTGCCGAGGTGCACAGTCACACAGAGTCACAGGGAAACATACAGACAACAGAAGAAGGGCCACACTCAGGTACACAGCACTCACTGAGCGCTCACGTTCAGAGATTATGGCCAGGCTCACAGGGACCCACGCTTTAGACACCAGTAACACCTTGATGGTAACAAACACACAGCGACAGACAGATGAGAAAACACAGGGTCACCCAGCATGTACCACACCACATGCAATGGACACACACACGCACACACCTGAGCAGACTTATAGGGACACAGAACACAGACACAAAGAGGACACCCACAGATACAATTAGGAACACTCAGAGGGAAAGCAAATTCACACATACAAACAACATGCAACATACAAAACAATCACTCCCCCAAATGCTGAGTCATACTAATTCACTGTCTTGAAGGAATTAGTAAGAAATGAGATGCTGCCCTGGCCATGTGGCTCAGTTGCTTGGAGCTTCATTTCATACGCCCATTCAAATGAACGGGCAGGTTTGATTCCTGGTGAGGGCACACGCCTAGGTTGGGGATTCCATCCCTGGTCGGGTCATTTATGGGAGGCAACCAACCCATGTTTCCTCTCACATCCATGTTCCTTTTGTTCTGTTGCTCCCTTTCTCTCTCAAATCAAGGAACCTATCCTCTGGTGAGAATTGAAAAAGAAAAAAAAAAAAAACACAACTTAAGGTTTTGAGTTTTCAAGAACATAGTGTTAACTCTAGAGCCATCTCTCTAGAGCAGTTATCAGAATATTCTGAACTCAGAAGTCTGTCTTCTTCCCCTTAAGAGACTAAGAGAATCAGTAGCAGGGATCTCAGAAAACCCCACACTCTTAGTGTCACAGGCATGATCCCCACCTTGCATTTATTTAAGCACTAAAATCCGATGATTTCTGAATAAAGTCACAATTCTTTTTTGCACGTAGGTTAGTCTTTGAGTGATGAACATACCTTTCCCATGGCAGCAGCTGTTTCTGAGGGATTCCATCACAGCTTGGGACACTGGAGTGGGCACAGCTCATGGGGAACTAGGAACTGAGCTTTCCCTAGAGAAACCGCATTTCTAATGTCTAAAAACATGGCCAGGGAAGCGGGAAGCGCGAGTCAGCCAACTCCCAGTAATTCCTAAAGCAGGGACTGCCTTCGAGCCCACGAGGAAACTGATGTAGGATTTGTAACGATGGTTTTTGGAGAGAGATCTATTGCAAATGTCTAAAGCTCCTCATCTCAAATATTTCATCTATTGAATATTCTACCCCGTTATTGTGACCTTTGATAGGATTTTAAAAAATACTGTTTTGCCAAAACCGGTTTGGCTCAGTGGATAGAGCATCGTCCTGCGGACTGAGGGGTCCCGGGTTCGATTCCAGTCAAGGGCATGTGACTTGCTTGCGGGCACTTCCCCAGTGGGAGGTGTGCAGGAGGTGGCTGATCGATGTTTCTCTCTTATCGATGTTTCTAACTCTCTATCCCTCTTCCTTCCTCTCTAAAAAATAAACAAAATTTTTATTAAAAAATATACAGTTTTATTGATTTCAGACAGGGAGAGGGAGAGATACAGACATCAATGATGAGAGAGCATCATTGATTGACTGACGCCTGCATACCGCCATGTGACCTTGACTGGAATCAAACCCAGGACCCTTCAGTCTGCAGGCTGATGCTCTATCCACTTCACCAAATCATATAGTGTTGGCAAGATTTTTGAAGTTCTGTGCAAAGTTACCATCATTACTGTCTCTTTGTAAATTTTTGTATTTGTCATTTTCCTTGTGGTGAGTATACTAAAGTACCTTACAGAAACACTTTAATCATAAATAAGCCAAAATATTTAAACCACTGGGCTCTTTGCATTCAGTCCTGTCAATTTCCCGCTGGGCAGTGATTTTGCTGAAGGTTCCCCACATCAGCTCTTGCAAAGGCAGCCTGGGGCTCAAGGCAAACTGTGAGGCCTCCTGAGAGGAAGGTCAAGTCCTCCCACAGAGCCCACCGCCAAGCCACAACCCCACTTTCTGATCCTGGTTGTCCAAACCAGACAAGGTGACTTCCCAAATGAGCAGGGCATGCTCCCCACAGGCTGCCATCTGGAGCCTGTCACCACTTCCCAGACTCCACAGGGAGACCCCACTGACCACCCCTGGCCTCACTTTCCCCCCGAGCTCCTATCACCTGTCACAGCTACCTTGACCGCTTGTTTGTGGGTTGTCCTTCACTAGAACCATCCAGTCTGATTTAAGTTCTCATCAGTAGAGCTACCCCTCAGCCCTCGCACTCAAGGACCCTGCCCCATGTGCTGACAGGAAACACCTTCACCAACCCTGTCCAAGGCCCCTATCCACCACACACACCGGCCCCACACTGCCCCCAGAGCCCAGGGTCCCTCCTCTCACTACAGGGAAGAGGTCTGCTCTGCACAAACCATGATTAGTGAGGTGGGTGCACCCACCAGAATGCACCCTGCACTGTCTTATCATGTTGAGACCAACCCTCTCCTGCTGGGAAGGCTTGTATTGCAGAATGTTCTCCCCATTGAAAATACACAGCACCCTTTCCTGGAAAACGCATGCACCTCCAGGATGGCAGGGAAGTGAGGGTGGGGAGGGTGTGTGCTTTATTTTTAATAAAATCCAAGTAGAAAATTACCCGAAAAATACAAAAATAAACTCAAAGAACATCAATGGGTCTCAGGGGTGTATGTGTTCTGCCATCAAGCTGTGCCTTCCAAAGCACAGAAAGTTTGAGATCACACCATTTTGTTCACCTCTCCATGCTGAGAAAACACAACTTTCCTTTCAATCAACCCAGGAGAGAATAGAACCAACAAAATTAAAGGTACAAGAGAAAAAACTCCTTTACATAAAGATCATAAACCAGAGCAGAGGACAGCAAGAGGTTTGCAGGTTGATGAACTGGAACATGAAACACTTCATCACAGCATAATGTGAGACCCACAATGTCCCTGAAAGAGGTAGCACTTCTTGGTGGAGGAAGTGGGCTCTGGACCAACCTGGGCCAGGTCAACTCTCTGGTCATAAATAAAGGAAGAAAGATTCATCCAGGAGCTCAGAATATTCATAATCTTCTCAAGCACAACCCCAGAGTATGCAGGGGTTGTGACTGATGCTCACTCTTCAGGTGAGCCAGTTTGTGGGGTGAAATATCTTCCACAAAAATTCTTCCAGTGACATAAATCCGGTTGTAGTTCTGATTAGATTAAGAAGTGGTATGCAATTTCTGAAAGTGTCACTTATTCCTGAAACTTAGGAGGCATCTAGCAGAGTGTATGTTCTGATAAAGGGGTTTGCATTCAGGTAAGTGGAAGTAAAAGCTTCTCCTTTGTTGTTGTTATTCTGAGTGAGAAAGTAAAACATTCCCTGCACATTTAAAGCTTTTCTCCAGTGTGTACTCTCAAGTGTTTAATGAGGAAAGATTTGTAGAGAAAAGATTTCCCACATTCAATACACTCATGAGGCCCTTTTCCAGTGTGAACTCTGTGGTGTCGAGTGAGAGTAGAGCTTGTGCTGAAGGACTTTCCACAGTCACTACACTCATACGGTTTTTCTCCAGTGTGAACTCTCTGGTGTACAGTGAGGACAGACCTATTACTGAAGGACTTCTCACAATCACTACACTCATAAGGTTTTTCTCCATTGTGAACTCTCTGGTGTACAGTGAGGATAGACCTATTAATGAAGGACTTCCTGCAATCACTACACTCATATGGCTTTTCTCCAGTGTGAACTCTCTTATGGGTAAAGAGGTCATAATTGCGCCTAAACGATTTTCCACATTCACTACATTTGTAAGGTTTTTCTCCAGTGTGAACTCTGTGGTGTTGAATGAGAGTAGAGTTACTGCTAAAGGACTTCCCACAATCACTACACTCATATGGCTTTTCTCCAGTGTGAACTCTCTGGTGGATAAGGAGGTGATTGCTGTGCTTAAAAGATTTCCCACATTCACTACAGTTGTAAGGTTTTTCTCCAGTGTGAACTCTGTGGTGTTTAGTGAGGGAAGACCTTACATGGAAGGACTTCCCACATTCACTACACTCATAAGGTTTTTCTCCAGTGTGGACTCTGTAGTGTTCAATAAGGCTAGATTTTTGATTGAAGCACTTCCCACATTCACTACACTCATAAGGTTTTTCTCCAGTGTGAACTCTGTGGTGTTGAATGAGGTTAGAGATTTGACTGAAGCACTTACCACAATTACTACACTGATGCGGCTTTTCTCCAGTGTGAAATCTCTGGTGGATAAAGAGGTCATAATTGTGCGTAAATGATTTTCCACATTCACTACATTTGTAATGTTTTTCTCCAGTGTGAACTCTGTGGTGTTTAGTTAGGGAATACCTTTGATTGAAAAGCTTCCCACAGTCAGTACACCGAAAGGACTTTTCTCCAATGTGAACTTTCCTATGTCTATTGACGTTAAAGGTACATCTGATAACTTCCCCATATGCATTGTACTCATATTTCTCTTCTTCATATGAGACACCCTGATGTTGAACAAGGTTCTGGTTGTGGCTGTCAGCTTTTTCACATTCATCCCAGTGGTGATGCCTTTTTCTATTGAGAAATTCCTGTGAAATCTCACTGCCACTGTGTGGCTCCTCAATTCTGAGAGAAGACTGGTGCCAGAGAAGCTCTGAGATGGCTGGGAAGTCTTCCCCAACCTCCCTACTGGTTGAAGGCAGCCCTGATAAGTAGAAGATGAAGTTGGTCACAAATGAGGCCCTGTCCACAGCTTCATTCCAGGGTTTCTCTCCACTGGCATCCGTCTGTTCATGGGGAGAGTTTGCAATGAAACAAAAGTCTCTCACACATGCATTAGTGAAGAAGGCTTTCTGCTCAAAGTCTGCTGCTTCTGACTCAGTCAGGTGCAGAATATCTTTGAACACAGAGAAACACCTCCCACAAAGATGGCTCTTCTGAGTTGCTGGAGCTGTCTTAGAAGCACTGTCCTGTGACTCCCCTTGTACAGATACACTCTGCTCAGAACAGGCCTCTGCATCATGCGTTTTATGCCAACAACCTGAAAACAGAAAAGTGGTGATGAAATGAATGGCGACTGTGGTTACAGGGAGAAGTGTCATTACAAAAGTGTGTCGCACATATAACACGTTGGTTCCATGCAATTGTCTGACAGTAAAATATCTGAAGGAAATATTGATAAGATGCTGCTGGGAAATCTGGGACACTGAGGATCACCATACAGGGAAGACCTCAAACAAAATATGAAACAAACATGGCAAGACCCACATGGAACAGAAGCAGGATCGTCCACTCATTCTTCTAACAGTGTTCAACAGGGCTTGTCTGCTGGTGGCATGGGCCAGCTGTGCAGAAGGTCACTTACATCTTCTTCCAAGTAAAATTCAAGAAATGACAAGCTTGTGTTGAGGTCTAGTAAAGCACGTCTGTGCACCTCATAACACATATGCATGTCAATATTTGAGAATACTGCAGAGAGAGCAGTTCAGAGGAACAGGTGATAGAAAAGGGCAAAAAGGTGAAGGTAGCCAGAAACCAGGAAGGCAGAGATTAAAAGATAAGTCAGGGAGTGTCAAGCATGGGAATGAAAAGGTAGAAATGAGCTGCTGCCAGTGGAACCTCAACCTAAACTTGTTGGACATGAGCATGTTCCTGGTATGATTTAAACACCACCCTTATGTCATACCTCCCTCTCCCCCCGCTGCAACTCAGGAGGGCCAGGAAACCCTTTAGATCATCATGCATGTTCACCCTGTGAATAAAGGGTTCTCCTTGCACCTTCTACACTACCAGCACATAAAACACAAATATTCTGAGTTTTATTGAAAGACAACAGATGTGAGTAGGCAGTAATGGCCCAGAGCAAGACAGCATGCAATAGTATTCAGGGAACATAATATTATAAATAATGGATGGAAGTATTTGAAGAACAGCCCATGGTTCATGCAAGTAGAGAGCATAACCTGGCACAGTCAGTCACAAAGAGCCTGTAGCTGGGGGAATGGTGCAGAAGTGGAAGCCATAGATGTGGACACAGACACCCTCTCAGAGAGAGAAAGTGCATGCTGGGCCCATTAAGCTGTTTTCAGAAATCCTGACCCCCAGGCACTTCCTGCCCTATGTGAGGCTACGGATATGAGGGATACTCATGGAGTCCTTTGCTCAGGTCTCTCCAAATTACTCAGCACTCTCAGCCACAGCACATTTGACAAGACAATGGGGAAAACAACTACAGCCCATGGTCTGGCTGTGAGAGCTATATCCAGAGAAGAAAGGAAGAGAGGATGTCACCGCAAAACACTAGGAGAGATGTGAAGGTCTTACCTACAGATGAGACCAGTGCAAAAACTTCTACCATCATCTTGCAGTACAGAAGTCTCTGAGCCTTATCAAGGAGCCCCCACTCCTCCTCAGAGAAGGCGATGGCCACGTCCTCAAAGTTCATATCCTGTCACAATTAGCACAGTTCAGTCCATGCTGAGTTCCTCTCCTAGGATCTTATGTTCATAATATTCCCCAACATCCACATCCCACTGCTCCTTCGACTCCTCTCATCAAAAAAGACACCAGGCCTTGGTCTCATCAAAGTCTCTCTCTCCTTCTATTCCTACTGATGCTGTGTATTCACCCCTCAATAAGGGCAAATGAGGTTGTAGATGATACCTGTGCTCTGGAGCTCACATGACGGCCACATCCCTTTTCAATACAGTGGACTTCATGATCATAGGGTAGGGAGAGATGTTGTCCATAAGGAGACTCTGAGTGATTTGACACTGTTATTGACCAGCAGTAACCTTGTTGTCCCCTGATTCAGGGTATCACAAGGTTATGATATCATTGTTCAACCTTTTGAATCCAATCCCAGGGTGCTGAGGCCATCACTTTGCACTACCTCCTGCACATATTCTGTAAACCACACTTCTCTCACACAGCTGCATTCGCAGAGGCACAACATCAAAGGGAACACAAATGTGCCGTGATGAGCAGTTTATTTCCTAATCATCTTCTTTTCCAAAATTCTAATCCACCACCTCTGTGATGTATTTCTCTCTCACCCTCCTCCCTTCTCCAAGCTAGTGGAGATTTTCAAGCCCAGAGGACACTGATGTATGCTATCTCATATCTATTGATACTGTAACAGCCTCAACTACAAAAGGCAGGTGTGCACATAAATTTCTCCTAAAATCTGAACCAGTAATGTACCACCAGAACATACCCTCTTTTCAGGAATTAATCTGAAATTCATCATATCATATTATCCAGATATCACCAGAAATGGACTAAAATTCCATTCCCTCTTATATCAATGTTAGGGCCCTGCATGCATGAATGCACACGCCCTCGCCAACGGCACATCACTCTTCCTCCCACACCTGCACTCCCACACGCACGGCCCCATAGTCATCTCCTTGAGCTCCTACTCATTACTCAGCACGTGTGGTATAGTGAATGCTTGGCAAATCCAAACACGATTAAATTCTATACCAACTCTGAGCATCCACACTCATTGAGGCACCCTTGAGTCCTGCTATGAAGGCTTCCCTCCCTGATTGTGTTTTCCTTCAACCTCAATTACTGAGAACCTCGTAAGATCTCAGATATCCAGAGTCCACCTCCACTGGAGCTGCACCTGATCTCCCTTCTCCAGGTACAGCCTTCAGCACTCAAGTCCCATCACCTAAGGCCCTAGCCCATGCCCAGTGAGTCTCATAGATGCCCACCTATGCCCCTAAGCGAGTGGTCGGAAAACCAGGGCTCACCAGCCACATGAGGCTCTTTGGCCCTTTCAGTGTGGCTCTTCCACAAAATACCACGTGTGGGCGCGCACATACAGTGCCATTGAAACTTTGTGGCCCATGCGCAGAAGTCGGTTTTCGGCTCTCCGAAGAAATTTCAATCGTTGTACTGTTGATATTTGGCTCTGTTGACTAATGAGTTTGCTGACCACTGCCCTTAGCAAATCAACCAGACTGAGGACAACACCCCACGCTAAAGCTCAATAAGAATCCTGGTGTGTGTTTAACAAGTAAATAGGCAACAGCTGCAGTCTCATCTTGTTTGAATTGCTCTTTGGTCTCCAATTAAAAAAAAATAAGATGACCTACATCTGCACCCTGTTACCTACACTCCTCATACCTTTTTTTCATATATTTTATTGATTTTTTACAGAGAGGAAGGGAGAGGGATAGATATTTAGAAACATCGATGAGAAAGAAACGATGAGAGAGAAACAGATCAGCCGCCTCCTGCACACCCCCTACAGGGGATGTGCCCACAACCAAGGTACATGCCCTTGACCAGAATCGAACCTGGACCCTTCAGTCCACAGGCCAATGCTCTATCCACTAAGCCAAACTGTTTAGGGAACTCCCAAGACCTTTTAAAGAAGTTTTCATCCTGAACTGCTTCCCAGAGTTACAGACCCTGCTGAACTGCTCTCTGAAATATCACAAACCCTAAAAGGTAAAAAATAAAAGTTTTGTCAATCACAATGAACATCACACTTCCTACTATGAATAGCTGCATCTCAGTTGATGCTTCCATACTTCCAGCTGCCAAATGCAAACCTCCATGTCGTCCCTGACTCTTACCCCTCTCTGTCTCATCCTCAAAATTAGAAAATCCAGGTGGCCACACCTAAAACACTGATCCAGAATCCAACTGCTTATTTGTCTTCCATGGCCACCATCATGGGCCAGGTACCAAAACACTCACCCAGATGATCACAGCAGCTTCCATCCTAGTCTTTCCACCACCTCCCTCTCACCTTACAGCTCATTATGCTTCAACCAAGGGAGTCTACTGAGACCTGGGTCAGTCACCTGCCTCCACTGCTCCGAATCTCCCATTGCTCCCATCCCCTGCAGAACGGACACCCACGTTGTCACAAAGCTGCTCAGGACATGACTCCTGTCCATTCTTACCACTCCCTTTTTTGTTTTTGAAAAAAATGGGTACCTGCAAGTCCCTCCACGAACCCAGTCTTCACTCCAAGCCTTGGCATATTCTGGACATATGCCTGGGAGGACCTCCCATATCCCATTCCACTGGTTGCCAAAACAGGAGCTACTCACATGACCAAATACAAGGACTTAGAATTCCAGGCTTGGTGTCTCATCCAGGTCTCCATTTCCAAGGGCTGGTAGAAGGGCTGGACAGACCCAGGACACCACTATCTCAGAGGCCATAAGAGTGTGAGGCCCTGAGATCAGCTCCACAAACCAGTCCCCCTAAACGGCTCTGCATCAGCAGGAACCTGTGGGAACTAAAGGTCTACAGAGCGCCTGGCACCCACCTCCAGGACCCATGGGCTCGGGCTGCCCAGCCCAGGGTCAGGTGACTTGAGATGCCTGCATTACCTCAGGGCTCCGTCCTCAGAGCACACCCTTTCCAGGTACCTGATCATTTACAGGACCTCTCCATCCTGTCCCTCACTGCTGTCCTCTCTCCTCTAGTCCATTCTTCCTCTGAGCACTTTTGGGAAAAGGTTAGAACACAGCCTCACACTATGTCCCTCTTTTGTTTACACCCATCGATGGCAGCAGCTTCCTGAAAATGAAAGGAAAACTCCTCCCACAAAACTTTGCTGCACCTTCTTTGTTGTTTTTAGGCACAAGACAGACCTGGGATGGTGGAATCCTCCCAGGTCAGCCACACCACCATGTCCTTCCTGGCTGGCATGGCAGTCTGCCACCCTCTTTCACCGTGTCCCACCGTGTGTCACCCACCTGAGACTCACTCTTCTGGAAGCTGTGACCTGGGCTGCAGCACCTGACAGGCTCCCTCACCAGAGCCTGGCGCGTAAATGGGAGGAGCTGAGTGGAACTCTGTAAGCAGAGGGGAGTCTGGGAAGCAAGGAGGCTCCAATCACACCAGTTGCTGCTCACCAAGCTTCAGACACGCCCTGCAGAGCGGGGACACTGCCTCTGAGGCCTCGATGGAGTCTAAACCCAGAGCGCTGGAGCCTCTGGCTGTGGTAAGAGAATAAAGGGGTCAAAATGACCACCAGGCGGACTATGCCGGAAGTCACAGCCAAGCAATGAACGCTACCTAATCCGTCTCTCCTGGGCTCTCATTGGCTAAACCCAGCCATCATTAGGCGCATTGCCTGCTGGGTAATGTACTTTTCCAGGCCCAACAGGTGGCATTAGGATGCCAATGACTCGCTGTCCATTGCAGCATTGGCCCTGGGGCACCCGAGTGGTGCTGGGAAATGACAACCTTCGGCTTTGATGGCCGGTTGCAGGTTTCTGGGGAGTGTTGTCTGCAACTGATCTCTTGTTTGGAGACATTATTTCAGGTTCCATGAAGCTCAGAATGCTCGCTGAGGTGAAAAGTATTATTTCACTGATTCCTGAAGACTACAGGCCTAAATGCGTATACATAGTATATGTTTATATATTTGCGATTTTTTATTTGAATTTTAGAGAGAGAGAGGAAATGAGATGGAGAGAGAGATGCAACCATCAGCTGCCTTCTGCAAGCCCCCACAGAGCCCACACGCCCCCCCCCCCCTGAGTGCCCTCACCAGGAATCCAACTGGCGACCTTTCTGTGCATGAGAGGGTGCTCAACCAATTGTGTCACTTCAGTCTTCAGATTTTTATTTTTTATATAAAAATATGACATTACTAAGAGAAAATGCAGGCTATGAGAGACCATATATGATCCTATCCGATTCCTTTAAAAGTAGTATTTCAAAGGATACACAGGCCAACAGGTTGACATTTCCTACATTGTCTGCATGTCTGCAGTCAGGACACATTGTGAAGAGATGGAGCTAACAGTCACTGAATGTTCACTACATGTGCCAGGCCCTGGATTCAATGCTTTACCGGCATTATTATTTCATTTAATCCTCTCCACACCTGAGATGATTTAACCGACTATTTAATGGGGAGGAAATCCAGACTCAGAGACTCAATGTAAATAGCCTGATTGTAGAGTTAATAAGGGCAGGCCTGGAAGTCAAACCCAGGTGTCTCCAACAGATCTCTGGCTTCTAATGTTAGGCTCTGCTGCCTCCTAGAGGGTAGAATTGCTAATGTGTACCCGCTAGAATTGGCGAGACGTTATGGTGGTTAACAATCAGCCCCAAAGCTTTAGTGGCTTAAAGAAGGTATCTTTCTTGTTCATAGCACATGAACACCCTGGTTCTTCAGGGTTGGGAAGTAGCCACGATGTAGGTTCTGTTAGGTGTTATCAGTGATGGAGAGAGATCATGGCCAGTCTCAGCTGTTCTAGACTCTTCTGTTAGAGGTGACAGGCTTCTCTCCCATGTCATTTCATTGGTCAAAGAACATCACAGGCTTCAGCCAACATCAGGGTCAGCAGCAGAACCTGACCTACTGGATGGGCCCCAGTGATGTCACCACATGGTGCCAGACCCTTTTGGGGATGTGCAGGGGCAAAGGAGAGGGGTGGGCATTGGTAGGAAAGATAGTGGGAGTCATTCAGGAGGGCTTGCTTGCTGCTCATCCTGAGCTGTCCAAAACCATCACTGGTAAGATTCAAAGGAGTGAACTGCAAAAAGAGAAGTTTGGCCAGATGTCATTGGTAGCGAACTCAGAACCCAGTTCTGAGTGTGACCTTGGGTAAATCCACACTGTCTCGCTTCCCCCACTGTGGAACTCACATGTTAAAAGAGTTGATTGGGAAGAGAACAGGACTGAACCCATTCTAGCACCTATATTAAATTCCTATCAGTCACGACCATGCCTCCAGCCTTTTTGTCATTTGCATTGATAGGTGAGTGCTCCATCAGGTGGGGCTGACTGGAAAAAGGCTGACATTAACATCCATGGTGATCCTGTGGATTCCATTCATCCTGTGCAGGAACTTGTGCTAAATGTGGTCCCTTCATGTTTTCCCCATCCCCACTGCAGAGAGCACTGAGCCTATTCTGCCTCCTGGCCCCAGTGTTACCGGGTGACCATGCACACTCAGTAGATGACCAGAGATCAGAGGTCCGGGAGTGATGGTCTGAACAGCCCAGCCACCTTCCTCTATTAGGCGTCAGCCACGATTTCCCACAGGCAAGGGGGTGACCTGCTCTCCAGGGATTAGGAACCCAAAGGACCCCCAGTTCTCTCCAGGGGTATCCAGCTCCTCATTCGCAAAGGGGACTCATGAACGCAGGAACCTTCCCCTTGTGCTTTCCCTCATATGCACAAACCCATTTATTCATTTCCAGGAAACCAGGATCCTCCCAGTCATTCTCAAAGGCCTAGAGTCCTCCCAAAACAGCACCTCCACACTCTATAAAACAATTTTCCTTCAGGATTTAAAAACAATGGTTCCATATGGCAAAGGTGTCACTTGAGTCACTGAGGAATGAGGGAAATTTAAGCAGATGTCTTAATGTTGCAGTCCTCCTTCAGTTAAAATGATAAATTTATTTGAACGATTTGAAAAAGATTCTCAGCAGACATTTTAACAGATAAAAACAGTGCAAAGAAATGTATAAAAAATGTTCACTATAAAATATTCCTCGGTAGATGGAATTAAAACAAGACAAAGACAGCATTATATGCATTTCTGGGGTTATTATTTGAAAAGCTTAACCATTGTATGCCCTTGCAGGGTAGCAGAAAATTTGGGATTTTTATATACTGCGGGTTGGTGGTAAGCCAAAGGGAATGACCATTTTGGGTCACAGTTCTGCATATCTTAAATGTAAAACATTCACCTACACAACAGTGTGATAAGTAAAACATATGTCTACATGGAGAACTGAATGCAAACATTCCCAGAAGAAATATGTATAATACCCAAACCTGGAAATAACAAAAAACATAGATCAATTAATAAACTGGTTATTCACAGAATCCAGTACTACTCAGCAATAAAAAAAAAATTATCTCTTCACACAAGCATTTGTAATGAATATCAAAATGATTGTGTGGCATGGAGGAAACCAGTATTTGTTAAAAAGTACACATCAAATAGTATAAAATTATGCACGGTATGAACTATTCTATTGTAAAGAATGGAAAATCCCTGAGTGCATGGAGGGCCAAAAAGGAAGAAAGAGAGATTATAACAGTGTAGTAGGAAAATAGTGGGTGTGCAAAAGAAGGTATAGAGTTGTTGGTATGGAAAATGATACAATAATTAATAATAAACAGGAA
The DNA here is from genome assembly GCF_963455305.1 of Plecotus auritus. Classification (NCBI taxonomy): domain Eukaryota; kingdom Metazoa; phylum Chordata; class Mammalia; order Chiroptera; family Vespertilionidae; genus Plecotus; species Plecotus auritus. Next base: position 926,796 of record NC_137785.1, on the reverse strand, counting down.
TAAACTCTGCCCTGGCCAGTGTCCTCAGTTGGTTGGGTGTCATCCCATTCACGGACAGGTCTCTGGTTTGATTCCAGGTCAGTGAACATCCCCAAATGGATTTCCAGTTGTGGCGTGCAGGAGACAGCAAATCAATGTTTACCTCTCTCTGACAGTCTCTCTCTCTCCCAGAAAAAGAATAAAATTATTTTCTAAAAAAATTTCTTAAAAACAATAATCTTTGTGTTTTGCAAACATACAACTGTGAGCCTATTGTTGCCCCACCCTGTGTAGTAGTTACAGTTGGTTTATGTCACATGTGACAGTTTCACAGCATTATCTCTAGGACAGGGCTCACCAAATAGCACACATGAGAAAGGTGCACTTGTGCACGTCAGTTCTCATTGCCTGGGGGACCAGCCTTGCCTCAGTGTCAGCAAATGCTGTCAAGTAGGGAAGACTATTGCCATTGGAATCAACAGGAATGCTGACTGGTTACAAAAGACACATTCCGTCAGTGATGACAGGGTTATAATTCCTCTAGCTTTGAGGTCTTGCCTGTTGAGCAACAACCTTGAGATGAACTCCCTAGGGCGCCAGGGGAATCCACAAAATCACGAGATTATTTTGTCTGCTAGTGACGCCAGCTACAGGAAATAGTGATGGAGGTCCTCAGAAAGTTCTCAAAGATCATACAAGACACAGGACATGAAATAATTTGGAATTATGTCCAGAAGAGGCACTTTTCATCTTGTTTAACTGCAGTGTCTGCCTTGACTATGAAAACAGTGTTTATATCCCAATACTAACTCCACCTCAGAGTCTTACAACAAATGACACCAGCCTACGAAGTCTCATACATCATGACACATGGCCTCTTTGGAGCACGTGGAGTGTAGTTCCACTAAACATTGCTGACACTTATGTAATACATACTGCGAACAGAGAATATAATTCATATTGTTCACAGCAGCACAATAAAGGCTGCCTGCCAAAAGCGACCACTGACCTCTACAATATAAGAGGCGCCAGAGAACAAATTAGAACCACAAAGTCATGCACACTTTCTCTCAAGGCCTTGGTCGGCAATACAAAATCAGCCAATATTGAACAAAGAGTGATTTTCTGCCATTAAGCTGTGCCTTCCAAAGCACAGAAAGTTTGGGACCCCACCATACAGTTCACCTTTCCATGCGGACAGATCACAACTTTCCTTACAATCATCCCAGGGAGAGAATAGAACCAACAAAATTAAAGGTACAAAAGAAAAAACTCCTTTACATAAAGATCATAAACCAGAGCAGAGGACAGCAAGAGGTTTGCAGGTTGAAGAACTGGAACCTGAAACACTTCATCACAGCATAATGTGAGACCCACAATGTCCTTGAAAGAGGTAGCCCTTCTTGGAGAAAGAAGTGGGCTCTGGACCAACGTGGGCCAGGTCAACTCTCTGGTCAGAAATAAAGGAATAAAGATTCATCTAGGAGCTCAGAATATTCATAATTTTCTTAAGAAAACGCCAGAGTATGCAGGGGTTGTGACGCATGCACACTCTTCAGGGGAGCCTGGTTGTAGGGGTGAAATGTCTTCCAGACAAATTCTTCCAGTGACATAAATCCGGTTGTAGTCCTGAGTAGATTAGCAAGTGTGCTCCAGTTTCTGAAAGTGTCACTTATACCTGAAACTTAGGAGGCATCTAGCAGAGTGTATGTTCTGATAAAGGGGTTTGCATTCAGGTAAATGGGGGTAAAAGCTTCTCTCTAGTGTTGTTATTCTGAGTGAGAAAGTAAAACATTCCCTGCATATTTAAAGCTTTTCTCCAGTGTGTACTCTCAAGTGTTGAATGAGGAAAGATTTGTAGCAAAAACATTTCCCACATTCAATACGCATGAGGCCCTTTTCCAGTGTGAACTCTGTGGTGTCGAATGAGAGTAGAACTTTTGCTGAAGGACTTCCCACAGTCACTACACTCATATGGTTTTCCTCCAGTGTGAACTCTGTAGTGTTTCATGAGGGTAGATTTGTGACTGTAGGACTTCCCACATTCACTACAGTCATACGGTTTTTCTCCAGTGTGAACTCTCTGGTGGATAAGCAGGTGATGGCTCTGCCGAAAAGATTTCCCACAATCACTACACTCATAAGGTTTTTCTCCAGTGTGAACTCTGTTGTGTTTAGTCAGGTGAGAACGTGCATAAAAGGACTTCCCACATTCACTACACTCATAAGGTTTTTCTCCAGTGTGAATTCTGTAGTGATTAATGAGGGTACATTTTCGACTGAAGCACAACCCACAATCACTACATTGATAAGGTTTTTCTCCAGTGTGAACTCTCTCGTGGATAAGGAGGTTACTCTTCTGCCTAAAAGATTTCCCACATTCACTACATTTGTAAGGTTTTTCTCCAGTGTGAACTCTGTGGTGATTAATGAGGCTAGATTTTTTACTGAAGCACTTCCCACAATCACTACATTGATAAGGTTTTTCTCTAGTGTGAACTCTCTCATGGATAAGGAGGTTACTCTTCTTCCTAAAAGATTTCCCACATTCACTACACTTGTAAGGTTGTTCTCCAGTGTGAACTCTGTGGTGATTAATGAGGGTAGATTTTTTACTGAAGCACTTCCCACAATCACTACATTGATAAGGTTTTTCTCCAGTGTGAACTCTCTTGTGGACAAGGAGGTTACTCTTCTTCCTAAAAGATTTCCCACATTCACTACATTGGTAATGTTTTTCTCCAGTGTGAACTCTCTGGTGGGTAAGGAGGTTTTGGTTGTACCTAAAAGATTTCCCACATTCACTACACTTATATGGTTTTTCCCCAGTGTGAACTCTGTTGTGTTTAGTGAGGGAAGACCTTTGCTTGAAGGGCCTCCCACAGTCAGTACACCGATACAACTTTTCTATAGTGTGAACTCTACTATGTCTATTGAGGTTAAAGGTACTTCTGAAAACTTTCCCACATGTATTACACTCATATTTCACTTCTTCAGAAGAGACCCCCTGATGTTGAACAAGGTTCTGGTTGTGACTGCCTGCTTTTTTACAATCATCCCTTTGGTGATGCTTTTTTCTATTGTGAAATTCCTCTGAAATCTCACTGCCACTGTGTGGCTCGGCAATGCTGAGAGAATAAGGGTGGTGGAGAAGCCCTGAAATGGATGGGAAGTCTTCCCTAACCTGCCGCCTGGTTGAAGGCAGCCCTGATAAGGAGAAGCTGCACCTGGTCACAAATGAGGCCCTGTCCACAGCTTCTTTCCAGGGATTCTCTCCACTGGCTTCCCTCTGTTGATGGGGAGAGTTTTCACTGAAACAAAAGTCTCTCACACATGCGTCACTGAAGAAGGGTTGTTGCTCTAAGTCTGCTGCTTGTGACTCAGTCAGGTGCAGAACATCTTTGAACACAGAGAAACACCTCCCGCAGAGATGGGTCCTCTGGGTTGCTGGAACTGTCTTAGGAGCACTGACCCATGACTCTCCTTGTACAGATACACTCTGCGCAGAATACACCTCCGCATCATCCGTTTTATGCCAACAACCTGAAAACAGAAAAATGGTGATGAAGTGAATGTCTACTGTGGTGTGTGTCATTACAAAAGTGTGTCACATATAACATGTTGTTTCCATGCAATTGTCTGACAGTAACATATCTGAAGGAAATATTGATAAGATGCTGCTGTGCAGATCTGGGCCTCTGAAGATCACCATACAGGGAAGATCTCATACTATATATGAAACAAACATGGCAAGCACCGCATGGAACAGAAGCTGGATCGTCTGCTCATTCTTCTGCTAACAGTATTCAACAGGGCTTGTCTGCTGGTGACATGGGCCAGCTGTGCAGAAGGTTGCTTACATCTTATTACACATTAAATTCTAGAAATGAGAAGCTCGTGTCAGCGTCTAGTGAAGCACGTTTGTGCACCTCATAACACATATGCACTTCAATATTTGAATATACTGCAGCCCTAACCGGTTTGGCTCAGTGGATACAGCGTTGGCCTGCGGACTGAAGGGCTCCAGGTTCGATTCCGGTCAAGGGCATGTACCTTGGTTGCAGGCACATCTCCAGTAGGGTGTGTGCCGGAGGCAGCTGATTGATGTTTCTAACTTTCTATCCTTCTCCCTTTCTCTCTGTAAAATAATCAATAAAATATATTTTTAAAAAAGAATAGAAAATACTGCAGATAGAATAGTTCAGAGGAACAGGTGATGGAAAATGTCAAAAAGGTAAAGGTAGTCAGAAACCAGGAAGGCACAGATTAAAAGATAAGTCAGGGAGTGTCAAGCTTGGGAATGAAAAGGTAGAAATGAGCTGATGCCAGTGGCACCTCAACCTACACTTGTTGGACATGAGCAGGTTCCTGGTATGATCTAAACACCGTCCTTATGTCATACCTCCCCCCAGTTGCAACTCAGGAGGGCCAGGCAACACTTTAGATCATCCTGCATGTTCACCCTGTGAAGAAAAGGGTTCTGCTCACACTTTCTACTGTACAAGCACATAGAACAACAATATTCTGAGTTTTATTGAAAGACAACAGTGGTGAGTAGCCATCACTGACCAGAGGAAGACAGCATACAGTAGTATTCAGGGAACAGAATATTAGAAACAATGGGAGGAGGTCTTTCAAGAACGGCCCATGGTTCATGCAAGTAACGACCATAACCTGGCACAGTCAGTCACAAAGAGCCTTTAGCTGGAGGAATGGTGCAGAAGTGGAAGCCATGGGTGTGGATATAGACACCCTCCCAGGAAGAGAAAGTGCAAGCTTGGGCTCATTGAGTTGTTTGCAACAATCCTGACTCCCAGACACTTCCTGCACCATTTGAGGCCATGGTTGTGAGGAATATTCATGGAGTCCTTTGCTCAGGTCTCTCCAAATTACTCAGCACTCAGCCCCAGCACATTTGATAGGACAATGGGGAAAACAAGTACAGCCCATGGTCTGGCTGTGAGAGCTATATCCGGAGAGAAAGGAAGAGAGGATGTCACCGCCGGACACTAGGAGAGATGTGAAGGTCTTACCTACAGATGAGACCAGTGCAAAAACTTCTGCCATCATCTTGCAGTACAGAAGTCTCTGAGCCTCATCAAGGAGTTCCCACTCCTCCTCAGAGAAGGTGATGGCCACGTCCTCAAAGTTCATCTCCTGTCACAATTGACACAGTTCATTCCATGATGAGTTTCTCTCCTAAGATTTTATGTTCATAATATTCCCCCAACGTCCACATCCATCTGCTCCCTCGACTCCTCACATCAGAAGAGATACCAGGCCTTGGTCCCATCAAAGTCACTCTCTCCTTCTGTTCCTACTGATGCTGTGTCTTTCCCCCTCAATAACAGCAAATGAGCTTGTAGATGATACCCGAGCTCTGGAGCTCACATGAAGCCCACACCCCTTTTCAATACAGTGGGTGTCATGAACATAGAGTGGGGATACATGGTGTCCATAAGGAGACTGTGAGCGATCTGACACTGTGCTTGACAGGCAATCACCTTGTTGTCCCCCGATTCAGGGTATCACAAGGTGATGGTATCACACTTCAACCTTTAGAACCCAGTCCCAGGGTGCTGAGGCCATCACTTCGCACAACCTCCTGCACATAATTCTTTGAACCACACTTCTCTCACACAGCTGCATTCCCAGAAGCACAACGTCAAAGGGAACACAAATGTGCCGTGATGAGCTGTTTATTTCCTCATCATCTTCTTTTCCAAAATTCTAATCCACCACCTCTGTGATGTATTTCTCTCTCACCCTCCTCCCTTCTCCAAGGTAGTGGACATTTTCAAGCCCAGATGACAGTGATGTATGCTATCTCATGCCTATTGATCACTGTAACAGCCCTCAACAACAAAAGGCAGGTGTGCACATAAATTTCACTGAAGCTCTGAATCAAGAATGTACCACCAGAACACACCCTCTTTTCAGGAATTAATCTGACATTCACCATATCATATTATCCAGACATCACCAGAAATGGACTCAAACTTCATTGCCTCTTATGTCAATGTTAGGGCCCTGCATGCATGAATGCACATGCCCTCGCTAAGGGCACAGCACTCTTCCTCCCACACCTCCACTCCCACACCCACAGCCCCATAGTCACCTCCTTGACTTCCTACTCATTACTCAGCATGTGTGGTATAGTGACTGCTTGGCAAATCCAAACAGGATTAAGTTCTACACCAACTCTGAGAGTCCACACTCATTGAAGCAGCCTTGAGTCCTGCTATGAAGGCCTCCCTCCCTGATTGTGTTTTCCTTCAACCAAATTACTAGAACCACATCAGATCTCAGATACCCAGAGTCCACCTCCAATGATGCTGCACGCGATCTCCCTTCTCCAGGTCAGCCTTCAGCACTCAAGTCCCATCACCAAAGGCCCTCTACCCCATGCCCAGTGAGTCTCACAGATGCCCACTCATGCCCCTAAGTAAATCCACCAGACTGAGGACAATACTCCAGGCTAAGGCTCAATCAAAATTCAGGTGTGTGTTTAACAGGTAAATATGCAACAGCTGCAGTCTCATCTTGTTTAAATTGCTCTTTGGTCTCCAATTAAAAACAAAACAAACCACAAAAACAAGATGACCTACATCTGCACCCTGTTACCTACACTCCCGATACCTTTTAGAGAAGTTTTCATCCTGAACTGCTTCTCAGAGTTGCACACCCTCATGAACTACTCTCTGAAATATCACAAACCCTAAAAATAAAAGTTTTCCCATTCACAATGAACATCACACTTCCTGCTATGAATATGTGCATCGCAGTTGATGCTTCCATACTTCCAGCTGCCAAATGCAAACCTCCACGTCGTCCCCGACTCTTACCCCTCTCTGTCTCATCCTCAAATTAGAAAATCCAGGTGGCCACACCTAAAACACTGATCCAGAATCAAAATGCTTATTTCCCCTTCATGGCTACCATCATGGGCCAGGTACCAACACACTCACCCAGATGATCACAGCAGCTTCCATCCTAGTCTTTCCACCACCTCCCTCTCACCCTACAGCTTATTATGCTTCAACCAAGGGAGTCTACTGAGAGCTGGGTCAGTCACCTGCCTCCACTGCTCCAAGTCTCCCATTGCTCCCATCACCTGCAGAACGGACACCCACCTTGTCACCAAGCAGCTCAGGATCTGACTCCTATCTATTCTTACCACTTCCTTTTTTTTTTTTTTTTGGAAAAAAAAAGGGTACCTGCAAGTCCCTCCACAAACCCAGTCTTCACTCCAAGCCTTGGCATATTCTGGACATATGCCTGGGAGGACCTCCCATATCCCATTCCCCTGGTTGCCAAAACAGGAGCTACTCACATGACCAAATACAAGGACTTAGAATTCCGGGTTTGGTGTCTCATCCAGGTCTCCACCTCCAAGAGCTGGAAGAGGGGCTGGACAGCCCCAGGACCCCACTATCTCAAAGGCCATAAGAGTGTGAGGCCCTGAAATAAGCTCTACAAACCAGAGTCCCCCTAAGCGGCTCTGCATCTGCAGGAACCTGTGGGAACTAAAGGTCTACAGAGCGCCTGGCACCCACCGCCAGGACCCATGGGCTCGGGCTGCCCAGCCCCAGAGTCAGGTGACTTGAGATGCCTGCATTATCTCAGGGCTCCGTCCTCAGTGCACACCCTTTCCAGGTACCTGATCATTTACAGGACCTCTCCATCCTGTCCCTCACTGCTTTCCTCTCTCCTCCAGTCAATTCTTCCTCTGAGCAGTTTTGGGAAAAGCTTAGAACCCGGCCTCATACTATGTCCCTCTTTTGTTCACACATATCGATGGCAGCAGCTTTCTGAAAATGAAAGGAAAACTACTCCCACAAAACTTTGATGCACCTTAATTTTTGCCTTTTGACATAAGACAGACATGGGTTGGTGGAATCCTCCCAGGTCAGCCACAGCACCATGACCTTCCTGGCTGGCATGGCAGTCTGCCACCCTCTTTCACCGTGTCCCACCTTGTGTCACCCACCTGAGACTCACTCTTCTGGAAGCTGTGACCTGGGCTGCAGCACCTGACAGGCTCCCTCACCAGAGCCGGGCTCGTAAATGGGATGAGCTGAGTGGAACTCTGTAAGCAGAGAGGAGTCTGGGAAGCACGGATGCTCCAATCACACCAGTTGATGCTCAACAAGCTTCAGACACGCCCTGCAGAGCGGGGACACTGCCTCTGAGGCCTCGATGGAGTTTAAACCCAGAGCGCTGGAGCCTCTGGCTGTGGTAAGAGAATAAAGGGGTCAAAATGACCACCAGGAGGAAGATGCCGGAAGTCACAGCCAAGCAATGAACGCTGCACTATCCGTCTCTCCTGGGCTTTCATTGGCTAAACCCAGCAATCATTAGGCGCATTGCCTGCTGGGTAATGTACTTTTCCAGGCCCAACAGGTGGCATTAGGATGCCAATGACTCGCTGTCCATTGTAGTATTGGCCCTGGGGCACCCGAGTGGTGCTGGGAAATGACAACTTTCGGCTTTGGTGGCCAGTTGCAGGTTTCTGGGGAGTGTTGTCTGCAACTGATCTCTTGTTCGGAGACATTATTTCAGGTTCCATGAAGCTCAGAATGCTCGCTGAGGTGAAAAGTATTATTTCACTGATTCCTGAAGACTACAGGCCTAAATGCGTATACATAGTATATATTTATATATTTGCGATTTTTTATTTGAATTTTAGAGAGAGAGAGGAAATGAGATGGAGAGAGAGATACAACGATCAGCTGCCTTCTGCAAGCCCCCACCGAGCCCACACGACCCCCCCCCCACTGAGTGCCCTCACCAGGAATCCAACTGGCGACCTTTCTGTGCATGAGAGGGTGCTCAACCAATTGTGTCACTTCAGTCTGCAGATTTTTATTTTTTTTATATAAAAATATGACATTACTAAGAAAATGCAGGCTATGAGAGACCATATATGATCCTATCCTATTCCTTTAAAAGTAATATTTGAAAGGATACACAGGCCAACAGGTTGACATTTCCTACATTGTCTGCATGTCTGCAGTCAGTACACATTGTGAAGAGATGGAGCTAACAGTTACTAAATGTTCACTACATAGGCCAGGCCCTGGATTCAATGCTTTACCTGCATTATTATTTCATTTATTCCTCTCCACACCTGAGATGATTTAACCGACTATTTAATGGGGAAGAAATCCAGGCTCAGAGACTCAACCTAAATAGCCTGACTGTAGAGGTAATAAGGGCAGGCCTGGAAGTCAAACCCACGTGTCTCCAACAACAGATCTCTGGCTTCTATTGTTAGGCTCTTCTACCTCCTAGAGGGTAAAATTGCTAATGCATACCCACTAGAATGGGCGAGATGTTATGGTGGGTAACAATCAGCCCCAAAGCTTTAGTGGCTTAGAGTAAAGAAAGTGTCTTTCTTGTTCATAGCACATGAACACCCTGGTTCTTCAGGGTTGGGGAGTAGCCACGATGTAGGTTCTGTCAGGTGTTATCAGTGATGGAGAGTGATCATGGCCAGTCTCAGCTCTTCCAGACTCTTCGGTTAGAGGTGACAGGCTTCACTCCCACCTCATTTCATTGGTCAAAGAACATCACGGGCTTCAGCCAACATCAGGGTCAGCAGCAGAACCTGACCTACTGGATGGGCCCCAGTGATGTCACCACATGGTGCCAGACCGTTTTGGGGATGTGCAGGGGCAAAGGAGAGGGGTGGTGTTTGGTAGGAAAGACAGTGGGAGTCATTCAGAATGGCTTGCTTGCTGCTCATCCACATACACTTTTTCCCTGAGCTGTCCAAAACCATCACTGGCAAGATTCAAAGGAGTGAAGTGCAAAAAGAGAAGTTTGGTCAGATGTCATTGGTAGCGAACTCAGAACCCAGTTCTGAGTGGGACCTTGGGTAAAATTTCGCTGTCTCACTTCCCCCACTGTGGAACTCACATGTTAAAAGAGTTAATTGGAAGAGGACAGGACTGAACGCATTCCAGCACCTATATTAAATTCACATCAGTCACGACGCTGCCTCCATGCCTCTTTGTCATTTGCATTGCCAGGGGAGTGCTCCATCAGGTGGGGATGATTGGAAAAAGGCATGCATTAACATGCATGGTGATCCTGTGGTTTCCATTCATCCTGTGCAGGAACCTAAATGTTCTAAATGTGGTCCCTTCATGTTTTCCCCATCCCCACTGCAGAGAGCAATGAGCTTATTCTGCCTCCTGGTCCCAAAGTTACCAGGTGGCCATGCACACTCAGTAGATGAACAGAGATCAGCAGTCCGGGAGTGATGGTCCGAGCAGCCCAGGCACCTTCCTCTATTAGGTGTCAGCCGAGATTTCCCACGGGTAAGGGGTGACCTGCACTCCAGGGATTTGGAACCCAAAGGACCCCCAGCCCTCTCCAGGGGTATCCAGCTCCTCATTCGCAAAGGGGACTCATGAACCCAGGAACCTTCCCCTTCTGCTTTCCCTCATATGCACAGACCCATTCATTCATTTCCAGGAAACCAGGATCCTCCCAGTCATTCTCCAAGGCCTAGAGTCCTCCCCAAACAGCACCTCCACACTCTATAAAACAATTTTCATTCAGGATTCAAAACTATGGCTCCATATGGCAAAGGAGTCACTTGAGTCATTGAGGAATGAGATAAATTTAAGCAGATGTCTTAAATCCTGCACAGTCCTCTTTCAGTTAAAATAATAAATTTATTTAAACAATTTGAAAAAGATTCTCAACAGACATTTTAACAAAGCAGATAAATACAGTGCAAAGAAATGTATAAAAAATGTTCACCATAAAATTTTCCTCGAGAGATGGAATTAAAACAAAAACAAGGTAACATTATATGCATTTCTGGGGTTACTATTTGAAATGTTTAACCATTGTATGCCCTTGCAGGGTAGCAAAATATTTGGAATTTTCATAGACTTTGGGTTAGTGGCAAGCCAAAGGGAATGACCATTTTGTGTCACAGTTCTGCATATCTTAAATGTAAAACATTCACCTACATAACAGTGTGATAAGTAAAACATATGTCTACACAGAAAACTGAATGCAAATATTCCCAGAAGAGTTATGTATAATACCCAAACCTGGAAATAACAAAAACATAGATCAATTAATAACGTGGTTATTCACAGAACCCAGTACTACTCAGCAATAAAAAAAAAATTAACTCTTCACAAGCTTTTGTATTGAACCTCAAAATGATACTGTGGCATGGAAGAAACTAGTATTTGTTAAAATGTACACATCAAATAGTGCCTATAAAGTTATGAACAGTATGAACTATTCTATTGTAAATAATGGAAAATCCCTGAGTGCATAGAGGGCCAAGAAAGTCAGAAAGAGAGATTATAACAGCGCAGTAGGAAAATAGTGGGTGTGGCAATGGATGGTATAGAGTTGTTGGTATGGAATATAATACAAAAATTAATAATAATAATAAACGGAGATAAACGCTGCCCCGGCCAGTGTCCTCAGTTGGTTGGGTGTCATCCCATTCACGGACAGGTCTCTGGTTTGATTCCAGGTCAGTGAACATTCCCAAATGGAATTTCAGTTGTGGCGAGCAGGAGGCAGCAGATCTATGTTTACCTCTCTCTTCCAGGCTCTCTCTCTCCCAAAAAAAGAAATAAAATTATTTTCTAAAATATTTTTTCAAAAAGAATAATCTCTGTGGTTTCCAAACATACAACTGTAAGCACATTATTGCCCCACCCTGTGTATGAGTTACAGGTGGTTTATTTACATGTGACAGTTTCACAGCTTTCTCTCTAGGTCAGGGCTCAGCAAATAGCACACATGAGAAAGGTGCACTTTGTTGCATGTGAGTTCTCATTTCCTGGGGGAACATCCTTGCTTCAGTGTCAGCAAATGTTTTCAAGAAGGGAAGACTATTGCCATTGGAATCAGCAGGAATGCTGACTGGTTACGAAAGACACATCCTGGGACTGATTACAGGGTTATACTTCCTCTAGCTTTGAGTTCTTGCATGTTGAGCAACAACCTTGAGATCAACACCCTAAGGGGCCAGGGCAATGCACAAAACCATAAGATTACTTTATCTGCTAGTGATGCCAGCTACAGGAAATAGTGATGGAGGTCCTCAGAAAGTTCTCAAAGATCATACAAGCCACAGGACATGAAATAATTTCGATTTAAGTCCAATAGAGGCACTTTTTAAATCCAGTTTAACCGCAGTGTCTGCCATGAATATGAAAACAGTGTTTATGTCCCAAGCTAATTCCACCTCAGTGTCTTACAACAAATGACAACAGCCTATGAAATCTCATACATCCTGTCGCATGGCCTCTTTGGAGCGTGTGGAGTGTAGTTCCCCTAAACATTGCTGACACTTATGTAATACATACTGTGAACAGAGAATATAATTCATATTGTTCACAGCAGCACAATCAAGCAATCCTATTGAGGGTGACCATTGACCTCTACAATAAAAGAGGCACCTGACAGCTCATTAGAAACACAAAGTCATGCACACTTTCTCTGAAGGCCATGGTCGGCAATACAAAATCAGCCAATACTGAACCAAGAGTGATTTTCTGCCATCAAGCTGTGCCTTCCTAAGCACATTAAGTATGAGATCACACCATATTGTTCACCTGTCCATGCGGACAGAACACAGCTTTCCTTTCAATTATCCCAGGGAGAGAATAGAACCAACGAAATTAAAGGTACAAAAGAAAATAGTCCTTTACATAAAGATCATAAACCCGAGCAAAGGACAGCAAGAGGTTTGCAGGTTGATGAATTGGAACCTGAAACACTTCATCACAGCATAATGTGAGACCCACAATGTCCCTGAAAGAGGTAGCCCTTTTGGTGGAGGAAGTGGGCTCTGGACAAAACTTGGTTCAGGTCAATTCTCTGGTCAGAAATAAAGGAATGAGGATTCATCCAGGAGCTCGGAATATTCATAATTTTCTCAAGCACAACCCCATAGTATGCAGGGGTTGTGACGGATGCACACTCTTCAGGTCAGCCAGGTGGTGGGGTGAAATATCTTCCTGACAAATTCTTCCAGTGACATAAATCCGGTTGTAGTCCTAAGTAGATTAACAAGTGTGTTCCAGTTTCTGAAAGTGTCACTTATACCTGAAACTTAGGAGGCATCTAGCAGAGTGTATGTTCTGATAAAGGGGTTTGAATTCAGGTAAATGGGTGTAAAGCTTCTCCTCTGGTGTTGTTAATCTGAGTGAGAAAGTAAAACATTCCCTGAACATTTAAAGCTTTTCTCCAGTGTGTACTCTCAAGTGTTGAACGAGGAAAGATTTGTAGCGAAAAGATTTCCCACATTCACTACACTCATGAGGCCCTTTTCCAGTGTGAACTCTGTGGTGTCGAATGAGAGTAGAGCTTGTGCTGAAGGACTTCCCACAGTCACTACACTCATACGGCTTTTCTCCAGTGTGAACTCTGTTGTGTTAAGTGAGGGTAGACCTTTGATGAAAGGACTTCCCACATTCACTGCACTCATAGTTTTTCTCGAGTGTGGATTCTGTAGTGTTTAATGAGGCTAGATTTTTGACTGAAGAACTTTCCACAATCACTACATTGATATGGTTTTTCTCCAGTGTGAACTCTCTGGTGGATAAGGAGGTGATTGTTCTGCCTAAAAGATTTCCCACATTCACTACATTTGTAAGGTTTTTCTCCAGTGTGAACTCTGTAGTGTTTAATGAGGTTAGAGTTTTCATAGAAGCACTTCCCACAATCACTACATTGATAAGGTTTTTCTCCAGTGTGAACTCTGTTGTGTTTAGTGAGGGTAGACCTTTGATGAAAGGACTTCCCACATTCACTACATTTGTAAGGTTTTTCTCCCGTGTGAACTCTCTGGTGGATAAGGAGGTGATTGTTCTGCCTAAAAGATTTCCCACATTCACTACATTTGTAAGGTTTTTCTCCAGTGTGAACTCTGTAGTGTTTAATGAGGTTAGAGTTCTCATGGAAGCACTTCCCACAATCACTACACTGATGCAGCTTTTCTCCAGTGTGAACTCTGTAGTGTTTAATGAAGCTAGATTTTTGACTGAAAAACTTTCCACAATCACTACATTGATATGGTTTTTCTCTACTGTGAACTCTCTGGTGGATAAGGAGGTGATTGTTCTGCCTAAAACATTTCCCACATTCACTACATTTGTAAGGTTTTTCTCCAGTGTGAACTCTGTAGTGTTTAATGAGGTTAGAGTTCTCATGGAAGCACTTTTCACAATCACTACATTGATATGGCTTTTCTCCAGTGTGAATTCTCTGGTGGAAAAGGAGGTGACCTTTCTGCCTAAAAGATTTCCCACATTCACTACACTCATAAGGCTTTTCTCCAGTGTGAACTCTGTGGTGGCAAAGGAGGTTAGACCTTTGACTGAAGCATTTCCCACAATCACTACACTGATGCGGCTTTTCTCCAGTGTGAACTCTCTTGTGGGAGAAGAGCTCAGAATTGCGCCTAAATGATTTTCCACATTCACTACATTTGTAAGGTTTTTCTCCAGTGTGAACTCTCTTGTGTTTAGTGAGGGAAGACCTTTGATTGACCAGCTTCCCACAGTCAGGACACCGATAGGACTTTTCTCCAGTGTGAACTCTCCTATGTCTATTGACGTTAAAGATAAATGAAGACACTTTCCCACATGTATTACACTTATCATTGACTTCTCCAGAGCAGACGCCCTGATGTTGCACAAGGTTCTGGATATGGCAGGCAGCTTTTTCACACTCATCCCACTGGTGATGCCTTTTTCTATTGGGAAATTCCTGTGAAATCTCACTACGACTGTGTGGGTCCTCAGTGTCAAGAGGGGCCTGGTGCTGGAGAAGCTGAGAGATGGCTGGGAAGTCTTCCCCAACCTCCTTACTAGTTGAAGGCAGCCCTGATAAGGAGAAGATGAAGTTGGTCACAAATGAGGCCTTGTCCACAGCTTCTTTCCAGGGCTTCTCTTCACTGGCTTCCCTCTGTTGATAAGGAGGGTTTGCACTGAAACAGAAGTCTCTCACACATGCGTCATTGAAGAAGGCTTTCTGCCCAAAGTCTGCTGCTTGTGACTCAGTCAGGTGCAGAATATCTTTGAACACAGAGAAACACCTCCCACAGAGAAGGGTCCTCTGAGTTACTGCAGCTGTCTGAGAAGCACTGACCTGTGACTCTCCTTGTACAGATACACTCTGTTCAGAACAGGCCTCCACATCATGCGTTTTATGCCCACAACCTGAAAACAGAAAAATGGTGATGAAATGAATGTCGACTGTGGTGACAGGGAGAAGTGTCATTACGAAAGTGTGTCAAACATATAACATATTGGTTTCATGAAACTGTCTGACAGTAAAATATCTGAAGGAAATATTGATAAGATGCTGCTGTGAATATCTGGGCCTCTGAAGATCACCATACAGGGAAGACCTCAAACAAAATATGAAACAGCATGGCAAGCACCACAAGGAACAGAAGCTGGATCGTCTGCTCATGGGTCTGCTAACAGTGCTCAACAGGGCTTGTCTGCTGGTGACATGGGCCAGCTGTGCAGAAGGTTGCTTGCATCTAATTCCACGTAAAATTCAAGAAACAAGAAGCTTGTGTCAGGGTCTAGTGAAGCATGTGTGTGCACCTCATAACACATATGCAGGTCAATATTTGAGAATACTGCAGAGCTAGCAGTTCAGAGGAACAGGTGATGTAAAAGGGAAAAAGGGGAAGGAAACCAGAAACCAGGAAGGCACAGATTAAAAGACAAGTCAGGGAACTCTCAGGCATGGGAATGAAATGGTAGAAATGAGCTGTTGCCAGCGGCACTTCAACCTAAAGTCTGTTGGCCATGAGCAGTTACCCGGTATGATCTAAAACCACCCTTATTTCATACCTCCCCCAAGTTCCAACTCAAGAGGACCAGGAAACTCTTTATATCATCCTACCTGTCCACCCTGTGAAAAATCAGGTTTCTCCTTGCACCTTCTACTGTACAAGCACACAAAACACAAATATTCTGAGTATTAGTGAAGGAAAACAGAGATGAGTAGCCAGCACTGACCCTGAGTAAGACAGCATGCAATAGTATTCAGGGAACAGAATATTACGAACCATAAAAGGAGGTCTTTCAAGAACCGCCCATGGTTCATGCAAGTAAAGACCATAACATGGCACACTTAGTCACAAAGAGCCTATAGCTGGAGGAATAGTGCAAATGGAAGCCATGGATGTGGACATAGACACCCTCCCAGACAGAGAAAGTGCAAGCTGGTCCCATTGAGTTGTTTGTAACAATCCTGACTCCCAGACACTTCCTGCACCATTTGAGGCTATGGAAGTGAGGGATATTCATGGAGACCTTTGCTCAGGTCTCTCCAAATTACTCAGCACTCTCAGCCACAGCACATTAGACAGGACAATGGGGAAAACAAGTACAGCCCATGGTCTGGCTGTGAGAGCTATATCCAGAGAAGAAAGGAAGAGAGGATGTCACCACCAGACACTAGGAGAGATGTGAAGGTCTTACCTACAGATGAGACCAGTGCAAAAACTTCTACCATCATCTTGCAGTACAGACGTCTCTGAGCCTCATCAAGGAGCCCCCACTCCTCCTCAGAGAAGGTGATGGCCACGTCCTCAAAGTTCATATCCTGTCACAATTGGCACAGTTCAGTCCATGATGAGCTTCTCTCTTAGGATCTTATGTTCATAATACTCCCCAACAACCACATCCTCCTGCTCCCTTGACTACTCTCATCAGAAAAGATACAGGCCTTGGTCCCATCAAAGTCTCTCTCTCCTTCTGTTCCTACTGATGCTGTGTCTTCCCCACTCAATAAGGGCAAATGAGCTTGTAGATGATACCATGCTCTGGAGCTCACATGAAGGCCACACCCCTTTTCCATACAGTGGGTGTCATGAACATAGGGTGGGGAGCCATGGTATCCATAATAAGAGTGTGAGTGATTTGACACTGTTCTTGACTGGCAGTAACCTTGTTGTGTCCCGATTCAGGTATCACAAGGTTATGGTATCACGCTTCAACCTTTTGAATCCAATCCCAGGGTGCTGAGGCCATCACTTTGCACTACCTGCTGCACATAGTTCTTTGAACCACACTTCACACACAGCTGCATTCCCAGAGGCACAACATCAAAGGTAACACAAATGTGCTGTGATGAGCAGTTTATTTCCTAATCATCTTCTTTTCCAAAATTCTAATGCATCACCTCTGTAATGTATTTCTCTCTCACCCTTCTCCCCTCTCCATGCCAGTGCATATTTTCAAGACAAGAGGACACTGATGTATGCCATCTCATTCCTACTGATCACTGTAACAGCCCTCAACAACAAAAGGCAGGTGTGCACATAAATTTCACTGAAGCTCTGGGCCAGGAATGCACCACCACAACATGCCCTCTTTTCAGGAATTAATCTGACATTCACCATATCATATTTTCAGACATCACCAGAAATGGACTCAAACTTCATTTCCTCTTATGTCAATGTCAGGGCCATTTAACTATGAAAGCACATGAGTACACCAAGGGCACATCACGCTTTCTCCCACACCTATCTCACACCTACACTCCCACACCCACAGCACTCAGGGTGATTTCCTTGACTTCCTACTCATTACTCAGCATGTGTAAATTAGTGTCTTCTTGACAAATTCAAACAGGATTAAGTTCTACACCAACTCTGAGAGTCTACACTCAGCCTTGAGTTCTGCTATGAAGGCCTCCCTCCCTGATTGTGTTTTCCTTCAACCTCAATTACTGAGAACCACATCACATCTCAGATATCCAGAGGCCACCTCCGCTGGTGCTGCACCTGATCTCCCTTCTCCAGTCACTGCCTTTAGCATTCAAGTCCCATCACCTCTGGCCCTCTACCCCATGCCCAGTGAGTCTCACAGATGCCCACTCATGCCCCTAAGCAAATCAACCTGATTGAGGACAACAGCTCAGATTAAAGCTCAATCAAAATCCTGGTGTGTGTTTAACCCGTGAATATGCAACAGCTGCAGTCTCATCTTGTTTGACTCATTCTTTGGTCTCCAATTTAAAAAGAAAGAAAATGATCCACAACCACACCCTGGTCCCTACATTCCCAACTACATTTAGAGAAGTTTTTATTCTGAACTGCTCCTCAGAGTTCCAGATGCTCATGAACTACTCCCTGAAATATTGGTAACCCTAACAGGTAAAATATAAAAGTTTTGGTATCCCCAATGAACATTACAGTTCCCACTATGAACATCTGCATCTCAGCTGACACGGTCCTTCCATACCTCCCATTGCCAAATGCAAACCTTCACATCATCCCTGACTCTTACCTCTCTGTCTACATCCAAATTAGGTAATCCAGGTGGCCACACCAAAAACACTAATACAGAATTCAACTACTTATTTCACCTCCACAGCCACCATCATGGGCCAGGTACCAGAAAATTCATCAAGACTATCACAGCAACTTCCATCCTAGTCTTTCTACCTCCTCCATCCCATCTATAGTTCATCATGCTGCAGCCATAGGAGGTCCCACCTGCCTCCATTGCTCCAAATATCCCAACACCTATAGAATATATTTCCAAATTGTCACAAAGCTGCTCAAGACCTGACTCCTGTCCCATTGTTACCATTTCCTAATTAAAAGAAAAAAAGGGGGACACCATAAGGTTTCTGAATGAGCTCCGTCTTCACTCAGAGCTTTGCACACATAGGAACCTATGCCTGGAAAATCCTCTCACATCCCATTCCACTGGTTGCCAATAACAGGGACCGTTCATAGGACCCTAGACCTGGACTTAGAATTATGGGCTTGGTGTCTTATCAAGGTCTCCAGGTCCCAGGGCAGGAAGAGTGGCTGTACGATCCCAGGACCCCACTACCTCATAGGCCACAAGACTGGGAGGCCCTGAAATCAGCCGCACAACCCAGTCCCCTAAGCGGCTCTGCACCTGCAGGAACCTGTGGGAACGAAAGGTCTGTGGAGGGCCTGGCACCCACCGCCAGGACCCAGGGGCTCAGGCTGCTCAGGGCCCTTGCCCAGCCCCAGGGCCGGGTGATGCAAGCATCCCTCAGGCCTCAGGCCTCAAGCCTCAGTGCACACCCTACCAGTTACCTTATCATTTACAGGACTTCTCCTTCCCGTCCCTCACTGCTATCCTCTCCTAGTCTGTTCTTCTGAGCAGTTTTTAGAAAAGGTTGGAACCCTAACTCACACTATGTCCCTCTCTGGTTCACAGCCATTGATGGCAGCAGCTTCCTGAAAATGAAGTAAAACTCCTCACACAGAACTTTGCTTCATCTTCTTTGTTGCCTTTACGCATAAAACAGGCCAAGGTTTCCCCAATCCTCCCTCCTCAGTAACACCACCACGGCCTTACACGGTGGCCTTTCAGCCTGTCACCCTCTCCCACCCAATCACACCATGAGCACCCTAAGCAACTCACTGTTCCGGCGCTGAGACCTGGGCTGCAGGACGGGAAAGGCACCCACAGCCGAGCCTGGAGGGAAAATGAGGTGAGGCCGCGTTGGACTCTGGCAGGAGAAAGTAGTTTGGGAGGCACGGAGGACTCAATCACGGCCTGTTGTGGCTCAACCAGCCTCAGACACACCCTGCGCTGCGGGAACACTGCCTCTGAGGCCTCGTGACCCAGCACTGGAGCCTCTGATTCTGTGAACACACTGCAAAGGTCAAATTCACCACCAGGAGAAAGACCCTGGAGGTCAAGCTCCAACCAATGAGCACAGGGATAATGTGCCTCTCCTGGGCTTCCATTGGCTAAACCCAGCCATCCTTAGCGCATGGCCCTTTGGGTAATGTAGCAATCTAGCCTCCCATGGGGCACTAGGATCCCAGTCACTCACTGACCATTGCGAATATTGTTCTGGGGCGTCCAAGTGGCACTGGGAACTGACAACTTAGGTTTTAGGGGCTGGCCACAGGTTTCTGGGGAGTGTTGTCTACAAAACTGAACTCTTGTTTAGAAACATTATTTCAGATTCCGTGATGCTTAGAATGCTCCCTCAGGTGAAAAGTATTATTTCAATTATTCCTGAAGACTACAAATCTAAATGGATAAATATATGTAAATATATTTTAATTGACTTTTACAGAGAGACGGAGAGAAACACAGACTGGCTGCCTCCTACATGACCCCCTAATGGGATGCAGCCCATTACCACAGCAGGTGCCCGCAAATAAGAACTGAACTGGCAATCATTCTGTGAATGGGACTACACTCAACAAACTGAGCCACTCCAGCCTGGCTTTTTTTTTTTTTTTTTTTTTTTACATCAAAATACGACATTATTAAAAGAAAAAGCAGGCTATGAGACAATATATGTAATCCTATCCTATTCGTTTAAAATGAAAATTTGGAAGAATACATAGACCAAAACATTGATAGTTCCTACATTGTCTCTATGTCTGTGGTCAGTACACACTGTGACGTTAAGGAGCTAACAGTTACTACAGGTGCCAGGCCCTGGATTCAATGCTTTACCTACATTATTATTTCATTTAATCCTCTCTGCAACCTGAGGTGGTTTAACCATCTATTTAATGTGGAGGAAATCCAGGCTCAGAGACTCAATATAAATTGACTGATTGTAGAGTTAATAAAGGCAGGGCTGGAAGTCAAACCCAGGTGTCTCCAACAACAGAGCTCTGGCTTCTAATGTTAGGCTCTGCTGCCTCCTAGAGGGTAGAATAGGGGATGCGTTCCCGTTAGGACAGGTAGATGTTATGGTGGGTAACAATCAGCCCCAAAGTTTTAGTGGCTTAGAGTAAAGAAGGTATCTTTCCTGTTCACAGCACATGAACACCCTGGTTCTCCTGGAATCAGGATAAAGGAGCAGCCAACATGTAGGTTCCTGCTGGGTGTTATCAGAGATGGACAGAGAGGGTGGCCCGTCTCACTGGTCCCAGACTCCTCTGTTAGAGGTGACAGGCTGGACTTTCACCACATTTCCTTGGTCAAACCATATCACTGGCTGCAGCCAACATCAGGGTCAGTAGCAAAAGCTGACCTACTTGATGGCCCCCTCTTTTGGGGGACTGTGCAGGGGCAATAGAGAGGAGTGGGGATTGGTAGGAAATGACAGTGTAAGTCAGTCAGGATGCTTTGCTTTCTCCTCTTCCACCTAGACTTTGTCTCCGAGCTGCCCAAAACCCAACATTCATAGAAGTGAACTTCAAAAAAAGGAGTTTGGCCCTAACTGGTTTGGCTCAGTGGATAGAGCGTCGGCCTGTGGACTGAAAGGTCCCACGATTGATTCCGGTCAAGGGCATGTACCTGCATGTTATCATGTTGAGACCAACCCTCTCCTGCTGGGAAGGCTTGTATTGCAGAATGTTCTCCGCATTGAAAATACACAGCACCCTTTCCTGGAAAATGCATGCAACCTCCAGGATGGCAGGGAAGTGAGGGTGGGGAGGGTGTGTGCTTTATTTTTAATAAAATCCAAGAAGAAAATCACCCCAAAAATACAAAAATAGACTCAAAGAACATCAATGGGTCTCAGGGTTGTAAGTGGACTTGCTAGAGGCAGACTTTTCCTAAGGTGAACTGGTTTTTGGCTCAAAGCATCAGGGAGCTTCTCCCAGATAAAGGAGATTCAGTTGCAGCGGGCCTGGGGACGGGGAGAGCAGGCTGGAGAGACCTCTGGATGGAGACAGAAGAACCCTGGCCAGCTCTTCTCAGGCAGACACAGAATTCCAATCCCTCCCAGCAGCCTGCCTTGGGCTCCTCTCTGCCAGCTCCTGGGCAGGACACAGCATGCCCAGCTGCAGGGGGAATATCTCGAGCAAAGGAAGGAGAGAGGGAGGAAAGGTGGGCTGTGCCGGCAGAGCCCCATCTTAGAGAAGAAGGGTGGATGGATTTTTTTTTTGAGAGAGAGAGTGGGAGGGGGATGAAAGAGAGAGAAACATAATGACTGGAAGCCTCCCACACCAGCCGAAATGGTGGGCTGGGAATCAAATGTGCAAAATACAACCAAAGAGTCATGTGGTCTTTATTTCAAGGCCTTGGGCAGTAATGCAAAGAAAATTGTACAAAAAGGATTCTCTGCCATGAATCTATCCTTTCTGAAGCACAGAAAGTTTGAGATCCCCACAATATCTGTTAAGTCTACATGCTGACAGATCAAAATTGTGCTTTCAAAGCAACACAGCAGTGAAAAAAACCAACAAATTTAAAGGTACAAAAGCAAAATCACATTTACAAAAACATCATATACCAGAGCAGTGTACAGCAATCAGTTTACAACAATTCATCACAGTATAAGGTGAGAGCCACTATGTCCCTGAAAGAGGTAGCACTTCTTAGCTGAGAATGGGGTTTTGGACGAATCCTGGGTCAGGTGAATTTCCTAGTCAGAGAGAAAGGAATGAAGATCCTGCCAAGAGCTCAGAGTCTTCATAATTCACTTAAGCACAAGGGAGAACACAGAATTCCTTTTCCCTGAGCACGCAGGGGTGGTGACTGATGCACACTGTTCAGGTGAGCCAGGTGGTAGAGGAGGTCACTTCAGCCACAATCACTCGCAGTGACATCAATGAGGTAGGAGTCCTCAGAAGTTAGCAAGTGCAATGCAGCTCCTTCAAGCCTCACTTGTACCTCAAACTTACGAGGAATTTCGCACAGTGTATGTTCAGATAAAAGGGGTTTATATTCAGGTAAATGGATTTAAGTCTCCTTCAGTGTTGTAGTGAGAAAGATAAACCATCCCCTGCACAGTTAAGGCTTTTCTCCAATGTGAACTCTCAGATGTCTGACAAGGCTAGGTTTGCAGCAAAAACATTTCCCACATTTACTACACTCATATGGCTTTTCTCCGGTATGCACTCTGTGGTGTTGAATGAGGGTAGACTTTTGCCTAAAGAACTTCCCACAATCACTACATTCAAAAGGTTTTTCGCCAGTGTGAATTTTCTTATGTTCAGAGAGGTGACAGCTTCTCCTGAAGGACTTTCCACAATCAGTACACTCATAAGGCTTTTCTCCAGCGTGAACTCTCTTGTGGTCAAGGAGGTTAATATTGTAGCTAAGAGACTTCCCAGAGTCAGTACACTCATAGGGTTTTTCTGCAGTGTGAACTCGTGTGTGGTCAAGGAGGTTAATGTAGCTAAAATATTTCCCACAATCAGTACACTCATAGGGTTTTTCTCCACTGTGAACCCTCTTGTGGGTAAGGAGGTCATTATTGGTCCTAAAAGATTTCCCACATTCACTACACTCATAAGGTTTTTCACCAGTGTGAAATCTGTGGTGTAGAATAAGTGAATTCCTTTGCCGGAATGACTTTCCACAATCACTACACTCATAAGGCTTTTCTCCAGTATGAACTCTGTAGTGTTTAGTAAGGTTCCCCTTTAGTCTAAACAACTTCCCACAATTACTACATTCAAAAGGTTTTTCTCGCCAAAACCGGTTTGGCTCAGTGGATAGAGCGTCGGCCTGCGGACTGGGGGGCCCCAGGTTCGATTCCGGTCAAGGGCACGTAACTTGGTTGCGGGCACATCCCCAGTGGGAGGTGTGCAGGAGGCAGCTGATCGATGTTTCTCTCTCATCGATGTTTCTAACTCTCTATCCCTCTTCCTTCCTCTCTGTAAAAAATCAATAAAATATATTAAAAAAAAAAAAAAAACAAAAAAAAAACAAAAGGTTTTTCTCCAGAGTGAACTCTCTTGTGGTTAAGGAGTGAATTATTGATCCTAAAAGATTTCCCACAATTAGTACACTCATAGGGTTTTTCTCCAGTGTGAACTCTCTTATGGTTAAGGTTAATATTGCTGCTAAAAGATTTCCCACAATCAGTACACTCATAGGGTTTTTCTCCAGTGTGAACACGGTGGTGTTCAGTGAGTTGAGAGCTTTGCCTGAAGGACTTTCCACAATCACAACACTGATATGGCTTTTCTCCAGTGTGAACTCTCTTGTGGTTAAGGAGATTACTATTGTTCCTAAAGAATTTCCCACAATCAGTACACTCATAGGGTTTTTCTCCAGTGTGAACACGGTGGTGTACAGTGAGTTGAGAGCTTTGCCTGAAGGACTTTCCACAATCACAACACTGATATGGCTTTTCTCCAGTGTGAACTTTCTTGTGGTTAAGGAGCACATTATTGCTCCTAAAAGATTTCCCACAATCAGTACACTCATAGGGCTTTTCTCCAGTGTGAACACGGTAGTGTTCAGTGAGGTGAGACCTTTGCCTGTAGGACTTCCCACAAACAGTGCACTCATAGGGCTTTCTTCTAGTGTGAATTCTTCCATGTTGAATGAGGTTAAAGCTTCCTCTAAAAACTTGCCCACATTTGTTACTGTCATAGTTCACTTCTCCAGAGCAGGAACCCTGAAGCTGAACAACTTTCTGGTTGTGGCTGCCTAATTTTTCACAGTCACAAGTCTGCTGAAGATTTTTTCCACCAAAATATTCCTGTGAAATCTCACTGCCACTGTGCGGCTCCTCAGTGTTGAGAGGGGCCTGGTGCTGGAAAAGCTCTGACATGGCTGAGAAGACTTTCCCAACTTCCCTATTAGTTAAAGGCACCCAAGGTAAGTAGAAGCTGCACCTGGTCACAAACGAGGCCCTGTCCACAGCTTCTTTCCAGGGCTTCTCTCCACTGGCTTCCCTATGTTGTTGGGGAGGGTTTGCACTGAAACAGAAGTCTCTCACACATGCGTCACTGAAGAAGCCTTTCTGCACAAAGTCCGCTGCTTGTGACTCAGTCAGGTGCAGAATATCTTTTAACACTGAGACACACCGCTTACACAGATGGGTCCTCTGGATTGCTCGAGCTGCCTTAGAAGCCCTGACCTGTGACTCTCCTTGTATAGATATGGTCTTCTCAGGACAGACGTCCTCATCATCCGTTTTATTCCAGCAACCTGAAAACAGAGAAATGAGGAGGAACTGATTGTTGACTGTTGTGATAGGGGAAGTCCCATTGCTACAGCATTATGCATATTATACATGGGTTCTATGCAATTGTCTGAAAATAACAGATGTTCAGGAAGGATTAATAAGAAGCTGCTGTGAAGGTCTGCACCTCTGAATGTCACAAAACAGGGAAGACCTCACCAGAAACATGACACACACATGGCAAGGACCACATGAAAGAGAAGATGCATCTCCAGCTCAGTCTTCTGCTAAGAGTGCTCAGCAGGGCTGGTCTGCTGAAGATAGGGGCAAGCTGTGCAGAAGGTTGGTTATGTCTTATTCCAAGTAAAATTCAATAAATGAGTAGCAGGGGTTCGAGAACTACTTAAGCATGTATGTGCACCTCATAACACATGTGCAGGTCCATGTAGGAGAATACTGCAGAGGGAGCAGTGCAGAGGGACAGGTGATGCAAAAAGGTGACAAAGGTGAAGGTAGCCAAACGCCAGGAAGTCACAGATGAAATGCAAGTCAGCAAAGTGTCAAGTATGGAAAAGAGAAGGCAGAAATGGGGTGTAGTCAGTGGTGCCTGCCCCTAAACACTGTTGGAAATTAGCTGGTTCCTGGTACCATCTGACCACCACCATTATGTCATACCTTCCCCCCAGTTGTCTCTCGGCATGCCCAGACCTCCTCTGAGACCATCTTGCATGTTCACCATAAGAGCAAACCAGATTTCTCCCTGAATCTTCTACTCTACCAATGCATAAACCCTAAATAATCCAAGTATTAATGATAGACAACAGAGGAGAGCAGCCTGCTTTGTCCTAGAGCATTTTGGCCCCAATAGTACTCAGCTAAGGTAATAATACAAGGAACAATTGAAGAAGGGTCTTACAAGAATAGCTCATGGTTAATGTATGTGAAGCACATAACCAGGCACAGGCGGTCACAAAACACCTTTCCCTAGAGGAAGGGGGAAGAAGGGAATAAATGTGGATATTGTCACCCTCCCAGGGAGAGGAAGAGGAAGATGGGACCCGTTAAGCTGCCTGTAAGACTCCCGAATCCCAGACACTTTCTGCACTTTTTGAAGCAATGGGGGTTAGGGATGGTACTAGATTCCATTGGTAAGGGCTCTCCCCACAGCTCAGCTCCAGAAGCTACAGCACATTTGATAAGACAGGGGCAGAAATCAGCAAAACACTCACCACAGAACTCTGGACAATGTGAAGCTCTTACCTGCAGATGAGACAATTGCAAACACTTCCAGCATCACATCGCAGTACAGAAGTCTCTGAGCCTCATCAAGGAGCCCCCACTCCTCCTGGGAGAAGGCGATGGCCACGTCCTCAAATTTCATCTCCTGTCGTAATGGGGACAGTTCAGTCCATGATCAGCTTCTCTCCTAGGCTTTACTTTCGTCATAGGTCCCACTCTCCATAACCATCTGCTCCCTCCACTCCCCACATCACAGAAAATATCAGACCTTGCATCCACCAGAGTCACTCTCTCCTTATATTCCTACTCATACTGTGTCTTCCCACAGCAATAAAGCAGATGCCCAGATTGATTATACCTGACCTCAGGGCCTCACATTTAGGATCAATGCAATGGTTGTCACCAATATAGGGTACGGGTAAATGTTGGCCATGAGCAGAGATGTGAGTGATTTGACACTGGTCTTGTGGGGCAATATTCTTTTTGTCCAACACATTCTTCCTCCAAGTCCCGAAAAACATGGCATGACTCGTCATACTTTTGATTCCATCCTAGGGTGCTGAAGCCAACACTTTGTGTTACCTGTTCCACATAATTCTTTGTATCACACTTCTATCATGCAGCTTCATTCCCAGAGTCACAACTTCAAAGACAACACAAATATGCCATGAAGAGGAGGGGATGTTTTCTAATCAGCTTCTTTTCTTTTCTTTTTAATATATTTTATTGATTTTTTTCACAGAGAGGAAGTAAGAGGGAGAGTTAGAAACATCAATGAGAGAGAAACATCAATCAGCTGCCTCCTGCACACCCCCTACTGGGGATGTGCCGGCAACCAAGGTACATGCCCTTGACCGGAATCGAACCTGGACCCTTCAGTCCGCAGGCCGACTCTCTATCCACTAAGCCAAACCGGTTAGGGCCTAATCAGCTTCTTTTCAACATTCTAACTCACCTCCTCTGTAATGTATTTCTCTCTTACCCTTCTCCCTTCCCCAAGCCAGTAGAGATTTTCAAGCCCAGTTGACACTTTGCATTCCTATTGATCACTGAATCAGCCCAACAACAACAGGCACATGTGCACCTATATGACACCTAAATTCTGGATCTGGCATGTAGCCCCACAACACCTGTCTTTTCAGGAATTACCCTAAAATTCCCCATGTTGTATCATCCAGTTATCACCAGAAATGGAGTCAACCTAATTCCCTCTATGTCAATATCAGGGATCTGTGGCCATGAATTCACACTCCCTCTCCAAGAGTACATCACTCCTTCTACCACACCTCTCTCACACCTGCACTCCCGTAGCCCCAGCCCCCATAGGCATCTCCTTGGTCTTAGTCATTACTCAGCATGTGTGTTCCAGAGAATGCATGGCAAGTTCAAACAGTATCAGGTACTAACCTGACTCTGATTGCCCACACCCAAGACACAGCCTTCAGTTCTGCTATGAAGGCCTCCATCCCAACTTCTTTTTTCCTTCCACCTCACCTATTGAGAACCACATCAGATCTCAGTTATCCAGAGCCCACCTCTAATGTTGCTGCAGTTGATGTCCCTTCTACACTCATAGCCCTCAGTACTCAAGTCCTCAGTACTCAAGTACTATGGCCCTCTACCCCATGCCCAGTGAGTCTCACAGATGCCCACTCAGGCCCATAAGCTAATCAACCAAACTAGATTCAACACACCAGGCCACACAAAGGGTCACAAGAAATCCTGGTGAGTATTTAAGACAGCGGTTCTCAACCTGTGGGTCGCAACCCCTTTGGGGTCGAACAACCCTTTCACAGGGTTCGCCTAAGACATCCTGCATATCAGATATTTACATTACGATTCATAACAGTAGCAAAATTACAGTTATGAAGTAGCAACAAAAATAATTTTATGGTTGGGGGTCACCACAACATGAGGAACTGTATTAAAGTGTCACGGCATTAGGAAGGTTGAGAACCACTGGTTTAAGAAGTAAATACGCACCAGCCACAGTCCCACCATTTTTGTATTACTCTTCTACCTCCAATTAATAATAATAGTAAAAAAAAGGTGGTCTACAACTCCTCCCTGGTCCACACTCCTTACTATTTTTTTAAGTAGTCTTCATCTTGAACTACTCCTCAGAGTACCAGATGGTCATGCACTGGTCTCTGAAATATCTCATACCCTAATAGGAAAAAATAAAAGATGTTATATTCCTCATGAACATGACTGTTCCCACTATGAATTTCTCCATGTCAGTTGATGGTGCTTTCATACTGGCAGGTGCTAAATTCAAACCTTCACATCATCTCTGATTTTTACCCCTCTCCAATCCTCAAAATTAGAAAATCCAGGTGGCCACACCTAAATCACTGATCCATAATGCAACTGCTTCTTCCACATCCACAACCACCACTGAGCTCCAGGTACCATCACACTCACCAAGACCATCACAGCAGCTTCCATCCTAGTCTTCCTCCCACCGTCCTCACCCCCATATTGTGCATCATGCTGCAGTCACAGGAGTCTAATGAGACCTGGGACACATCACCTGCTCTACTGCTCCAATGACCCCAGTGATCCCATCACCAGCAGAACAGAAACCCAAGTTGTCACAAAGCTCCTCTGGACTTGATTCCTGTCCCACTGTTTCCAGTTCCTATTTTTAAACAATGCACACCTGCTCGTCCCTCAATCAGCTTAGTCTTCACTTCAAGCCTTTCCTCATTCTGGAACCCATGCATGGAAGGACCTATCACCCACAATTCCACTGGATGCCAAAATCAGGTGGCACTCACGTGAGCCTTGACCTGGACTTAGGGTTCTGGGCTTGGTGTCCCTTCAAGGTCCCCAGGTCCAAGGTCCCCGAGAAGAGCGGCTGGACAGTCCCAGGACCCCACAACCTCAGAGGCCACGATAGTGTGAGGCCCTGACATCAGCCCCACAGCCCAGCCCCTCAGCGGCTCTGCACCTGCAGGAACCTGTGGGGACGGAAGGCCTGTGGAGGGCCTGGCACCCACCGCCAGGACCCAGGGGCTCCGGCTGCTCAGGGCCCTGGCCCAGCCCCGGGGCCGGTGACGCCCGCACCCCTCGGGGCTCAAGGTCCCTCTGTGGTTCCCACCGCCCACAGCCCCGTCCCCTGAGGAGGAAGGGACGCTCCTCCCGGAACCGCCTCTCCTCCCCTCTGTCGCCTTTAGACACAAACAGGCCTGGGCTCCCCACCTCCCGGCTCAGCCCCCCACGGCCTTCCCCGGGGCATCGCAGCCCGTCGCCCTCCTCCCCTCACCCCCTGCGTCCCCCACGGGCACTCACTGCTCTGGGCGCTGCGACCTGGGCTGCGGGGCCTGAGCGGCGCCGGCCCCGAGGCTGGAGGGCCGATGGGGTGACGCCGAGGGAACTCTGTCAGCGGAGAGGAGGCGGGAGGCACGGGGACCCCAGTCCCGCCGGTTGGGGGTCACCCAGCCTCAGACTCACCCTGCCCAGCGGGACGCCGCCTCCCGCACCTCCTCCCACTCGCCACCAGAGCGCTGACGCTGTGAGTCTGTGAACCCGCAGAAGAGGCCCAATTGGCCGCCAAGAGGAGGCCGCAGGAAGTCCCACCCTAACCGGATGTGCAGGCACCGAAATGGTCCTTCCATCCTCTGACTCCAGCGCAATGCTTTCTGGGTAATGAAGTTTTCCCAAATACCCAGCCAATGGCCCAGGTGAGTACAGGTGTTGAGGCAGCGCAAGTGGTGCCGGGAGAGAAAAAATGGGGCTGGAGGTCTGGGTGACCGGCACCCACTGACCGATCTCTGAGGGGAGGGGACGGAGACCTGGAATAGATCCACCAAAGAATGGCTATACAGGGGGAATGGGGACATCTGTAATACTACCAACAAAAACACATACAGATATTAAAAACAAACCTTTTTTTAAATCCTATAGCCCAGCTGGTGGGGCTCAGTGGTGGACCATCGACCTATGAACCAGGAGGTCATGGTCACGGCACATACATGGGTTGCAGGCACAATTCCCAGAGAGAGGGGAGGGACAGGAAGCAGCCTATTAGTAACTCTCTCTCATCATTGATGTTTCTCTCTCTCTCTTCCTCTTTCTTCCTCCGTGAAATCAATTTAAAATATTTTTTAAATGTGTGCTTTAAATCAATGGTACTTAAACCAAACTTTAAAATAGGTTTAAAACTTGAGGATCCCAGTAATTTTAAACTGTGTTGTTAGGAAATTTCTAGAGCAGCCGAAACCGGTTTGGCTCAGTGGATAGAGCGTCGGCCTGCGGACTGAGGTGTCCCGGGTTCGATTCCGGTCAAGGGCATGTACCTTGGTTGTGGGCACATCCCCAGTGGGAGGTGTGCAGGAGGCAGCTGATCGATGTTTCTAACCTCCCTCTCCCTTCCTCTCTGTAAAATATCAATAAAATATATTTTTTTAAAAAAGAAAGTTCTAGAGCATATGTGTTGCTACTGTATGTGTTCATTGGAAATAAAATACAATGATGTGCTCATGAAAGATCTCATCACATCCGTGTCCAATTCTATCATTCTGGAAGTTTAAAACTGACCATGCTGAGAATACTTATGCCAGGGAAATTCACAAATGCTACAATGCTAGACTGCACTTAATGTATTAATGAATGCTTGGACTTATATAAGAGTGGCTCTGAATGCTACCAATGCAGATTAAATGTATAAGTATCTACACTAATAAAAGACAAAGATGCAAATAGACAGTACCAGCTGATCAGTAGTGACTATGCAAATTAACCCAACAAAATGGTGGGTAAATTTGCATATGCAGGCATGGAGCGAAGACTGAACACTGAAGACTGAAGGCTCCACTGCGGCTGGATCCAAGCCTGCAGGCTGAAGGCTTGGCTCCGCGGTGGCCCGGGTCCCAGGTGCCAGAGGGAAACCGGTGCTGGCAGACAGGGGAAGGAAGGCCTATTGCATAAATCTTCGTACAATGGGCTTCTGGTATGGTATAAGTTG
Organism: Plecotus auritus; assembly: GCF_963455305.1. Taxonomy (NCBI): domain Eukaryota; kingdom Metazoa; phylum Chordata; class Mammalia; order Chiroptera; family Vespertilionidae; genus Plecotus; species Plecotus auritus. The sequence continues at coordinate 895,766 of NC_137785.1, read as the reverse complement.
GCTTAATTTGTACATAGCAATTACAACTGAGTAAAAGGATTTTCCTGCCAGGATTCAAAATCTATGGTTGAATATGGCAAAGGAGTCACTTGAGTCACTGAGGAATGAGGGGAATTTAAGCAGATGTTGTAGATGCTGCACAGTCCTCCTTCAGTTAAAATAATCCATTTATTTAGACAATTTTAAAAAGATTCTCAGCAGACGTTCTAATAAAGCAGATAAATACAGTGCAAATAAATGTATGAAAAAATATTCACCATAAACAATTCTTAGGTAGATGGAATTAAAATGAAAACGAGTTAACATTTTATGCATTTTCAGGGTTACTATCTGAAAAGAGTAAGCAATGTATGCCCTTTCAGAGTAGCAGAAAATTGGAATTTTTATATTCTGTGGGTTAGGGGGAAGCCAAAGGGAATTACCATGTTGGGTAACAGTTCTACATATCTTAAATATAAAACACTCACTTACACAACAGTTTGATAAGTAAAACATATCTCTATGTAGAGAACTGAATGCAAACATTCCCAGCAGATTTATGTATAATACCCCAAATCCTGGAAATAACAAAAACATAGATCAATAGAAAAAGTGATTATTCATGGAATACAGCACTACTCAGAAATAAGTAAATTATCTTTTCCTATAAGCATTTGTGTTGAATCTCAAAATGACTGTGTAGCACGGGGGAAACCAGTCTTTTTTAAAGAGTACACACCAAGTAGTGCCTATAAAATTATGAACAATATGAACTATTTTATTGTAAAAAAGGAAAATCCATGACTGCAGGGCCAAAAATGTCAGAAAGAACTATTATAACAGCATATTAAGAAAATGTACAATGTGGCAAAAGTAGGTTTAGAGTTCATGGTATGGAAAATAATATATTAACTAATAATAATGATGATAATAATAATAATAATAATGATACAGGAATAAACTCTGCCCAGACCAGTGTCCTCAGTTGGCTGGGTGAGATTTCACTGAGGGAACAGTCTCTAGTTTAATTCCAGGGCAGTCCACATTCCCAAATGGATCTCAGTAGGGGGCCTGCAGGAGGCAGCAGATCTATGTTTATCTCTGTCTTCCCCTCTCTTAATGTCTCTCTCCCCAATAAGAATAAAAGTATTTTGTAAAATTTCTTTAAAAGAATAATCTCTGTGTTCTCTCAACTTACAACTGTAAGCCTATTGTTGCCCCACCCTGTGTAGGAGTTTCAGGTGGTTAATGTCACATGTGACAGTTTCACACTTTATCTCTAGTTCAGGGCTCACCAAATAGCACACATGAGAAAGGTGCACTTTGTTGGATGTCAGTTCTCATTTCCCGGGGGACCAGCCTTGCCTCAGTGGCAGAAAATGTTCTCAAGTAGGGAAGACTATTGCCATTGGAACCAACAGGAATGCTGACTGGTTACAAAAGACACATCCTGGGACTGATTACAGCATTATCCTTCCTCTAGCTTTGAGGTCTTGCCTGTTGAGCAACAACCTTGAGGTGAATATTCTAGATGGGCCAGGGGAATCCTGATGAGGTGAATTTTCTGCCTAAAAGATTTTCCACATTCTCTAGAAAAACATTACATTATTTTCTCTGCCATTGATTCCATCTAAAGGAAATAGTGATGGAGGTCCTCAGAATGTAATCAAAGATCATACAAGCCACAGGTCCTAGTGTAATTTTGGACTTATGTCCAGAAGAGGCACTTTTCATCTAGTTTAACTGCAGCATCTGCTATGAATATGAAATCAGTGTCTCTGTCCCAATACTAATTCCATCTCAGGCTTACAACAAATGACACCAGCCAATGAAATCTCACAAATCATGATGCATGGCCTCTTTGGAGCATGTGAACAGTAGTTCCCCTAAACATTGCTGACACATATGTAATACATACTGCGAACAGAGAATATAATTTATATTGTTCACAGCAGCACAATATAAGGCCACCAGTTCAGGGCGACCATTGACCTCTACAATATAAGAGGCACCAGACAGCACATTAGAACCACAAAGTCATGCACACTCTCTCTCAAGGCCTTGGTCGGCAATAAAAAATCAGCCAATATTGAACAAAGTGTGACTTTCTGCCATCTAGCTCTACCATCCAAAGCACAGAAAGTTTGGGACCCCACCAAATCTGTTCACCTGTACATGCTGACAGATCACAACATTCCTTTCAATCATCCCAGACTCTCAAGTGTTGAACGAGGAAAGATTTGTAGCAAAATATTTCCCACATTCAATACACTCACGAGGGCCTTTTTCAGTGTGAACTCTGTGGTGTTGAATGAGAGTAGAGATTCTGCTGAAGGATTTCCAAATTCACTGCACTCATAAGGTTTTTCTCCAGTGGGAACTCTGTGGTGTTTAGTGAGGGAAGACCTTACATGGAAGGACTTCTGACATTCACTACACTCATAGGGTTTTTCTCCAGTGTGAATTCTGTAGTGTTTAACGAGGTTAGAGTTCTCTTGGAAGCACTTCCCACAATCACTACATTGATATGGACCTTTTCCCAGTGTGAACTCTCTGGTGGATAATGAGGTGACCTGTGTGCCTAAAAGATTTCCAAAATTTACTACACTCATAAGGTTTTTCTCCAGAGTGAACTCTATGGTGTCGAATGAGGTTAGAGATTTGACCGGAGCACTTCCCACAATCACTACATTGTTGCAGCTTTTCTCCAGTGTGAACTCTCTTATGGGTAGAGAGCTCATAATTGCACCTAAATAATTTTTCACATTCACTACATTTCCAAGGTTTTCCTCCAGTGTGAACTCTGTGGTGTCGAATGAGAGTAGATCTACTGATAAAGGACTTCCCACACTCACTACACTCATATGGTTTTCCCCAGTGTGAACTCTCTGGTGAATAAGGAGGTGATTGTTGTGCCTAAAAGATTTTCCACATTCACTACACTTACATGGTTTTTCTCCAGTGTGAACTCTTTTGTGCTTAGTGAGATGAGAACTTTAATGAAAGGACTTTTCACATACACTGCACTCCTAAGGTTTTTCTCTAGTGTGAATTCTGTAGTGATTAATGAGCATAGATTTTTGACTGAAGCAATTTCCACAATCATTACATTGATATGGTTTTTATCCAGTGTGAACTCGCTGGTGATTAATGAGGTGATTGCTGTGCCTAAAAGATGTCCCACATTCACTACACTTATATGGTCTTTCTCCAGTGTGAACTCTCTGGTGGATGACGAGGTGAATTTTCTGCCTAAAAGATTTTCCACATTCACTACATGTATAAGGTTTTTCTCCAGTGTGAACTCTGAGGTGTTTAGTGAGGGAACACCTCACATGGAAGGACTTCCCACAATCACTACACTCATACTGTTTTTCTGCAGTGTGAATTCTGTAGTGTTTAATAAGGCTAGAGTTGTCTTGGAAGCACTTCCAACAATCACTACATTGATACGGCTTTTCTCCAGTGTGAACTCTCTGGTGGATAAGGAGGTGGCTTTTCTCCCTAAAATGTTTCCCACATTCACTGCACTCATAAGGTTTTTCTCCAGTGTGAACTCTGTGGTGTCTAATGAGGCTACATTTTTGACTGAAGCACTTCCCACATTCACTACATTGATAAGGTTTTTCTCCAGTGTGAACTCTGTGGTGTCGAAAGAGCTTAGAGATTTTATTGAAGCACTTCCCACAATCACTACACTGATGTAGCTTTTCACCAGTATGAACTCTCCTGTGGTTAAAGAGGTCATAATTGCGCTTATATGATTTTCCACATTCAGTACATTTGTAAGGCTTTTCTCCAGTGTGAACGCTGTGGTGTTTAGTGAGGGAAGACCTTTGATTGAACAGCTTCCCACAGTCAGTACACTGATAGGACTTTTCTCCAGTGGGAACTCTCCTATGTCTATTGAGGTTAAAGATACATGAAAACACTTTCCCACATGTATTACACTTACAATTCCCTTCTCCAGAGCAGACGCCCTGATGTGGAACAAGGTAAAGGTTGTGGTTGTCAGCTTTTTTACAATCACCCCATTGGTGATGCCTTTTTTTATTGAGAAATTCCTCTGAAATCTCACTGCCACTGTGTGGCTCCTGAGTGTTGAGAGGGGCCTGGTGCTGGAGAAGCTCTGAGGTGGCTGGGAAGTCTACCCCAGCCTCCCTCCTGGTTGAAGGCAGCCCTGATAAGTAGAAGATGAAGTTGGTCACAAATGAGGCCCTGTCCACAGCTTCTTTCCAGGGCTTCTCTCCAGTGGCTTCCCTCTGTTGCTGGGGAGGGTTTGCACTGAAACAGAAGTCTCTCACACATTCATTAGTGAAGAAGCCTTTCTGCTCAAAGTCTGCTGCTTGTGACTCAGTCAGGTGCAGAATATCTTTGAACACAGAGAAACACCTCCTGCAGAGATGGGTCCTGTTGGTTGCTGGAGCTGTCTTAGGAGCACTAACCTGTGACTCTCCTTGTACAGATACACTATGCTCATAATTGGCCTCCACATCATCCGTTTTATGCCCACAACCTGAAAACAGAAAAATGGTGATGAAATGAATGTAGACTGTGGTGACAGGGAGATGTGTCATTACTAAAGTGTTTCGAACATATAACATGTTGGTTTCATGCATTGTCTGACAGTTAAATATCTGAAGGAAATATTGATAAGATGCTGCTGTGAAGATGTGGGCCTCTGAAGATCACCATACAGGGAAGACCTCAAACAAAATATGAAACAAACATGGCAAGCACCACAGGGAAGAGAAGCTGGATTGTCTGCTCATGCGTCTGCTAACTGTTCAACAGGGCTTGTCTGCTGGTGACATGGGCCAGCTGTGCAGAAGGTTGGTTACATCTTATTCCACGTAAAATTCAAGAAATGAGAAGCTTGTGTCGACGTCTAGTGAAGCACGTCTGTGCACCTCATAACACATATGCAGGTCAATATTTGAGAATACTGTAGAGAGAGCAGTTCAGAGGAACACGTGATGGAAAAAGGGAAAAAAGGTGAAGGTAGACAGAAACCAGGAAGGCACAGATTAAAAGATAAGTCAGGGAGTGTGAAGCATGGGAATGAAAAGATAAAAATGATCTGCTGCCAGTGGCACCTCAAACTAAACATGTTGGACATGAGCATGTTCCTTGTATGATCTAAACATCACCCTTATATCATACCTCCCCCTAGTTACAACTCAGGAGGGCCAGGCAGCCCTTTAGATCATCCTGCATGTTTACCTTGTGAAAAAAACAGGGTTCTCCTTGCACCTTCTACTGTATAAGCACATAGAACACAAATATTCTGAGTTTCATTGAAAGACAACAGAGGTGAGTAGCCAGCACTGACCCAGAGCAAGATAGCATGCAATAGGATTCAGGGAACAGAATATTACAAACAAGGGAAGGATATCTTACAAGAAGCACCCACGGTTCAGGCAAGTAAAGACTATAACCTGGCACAGTCAATCACAAAGAGCCTGTAGCTGGAGGAATGGTGCAGATGGAAGCCATGGATGTGGACATAGACACCCTCCCAATAAAAGAAAGTGCAAGCTTGGGCCCATTAAGCTGTTTGTAACAATCCTGACTCCCAAACACTTCTTGCACCATTTGAGGCAAAGTGTGAGGGATACTCATGGAGACCTTTGCTTAGGTCTCCCCACACACTCAGCACTCTCAGCCACAGCACATTTGACAGGACAATGGGAAACAACTACAGCCCATGGTCTCTGAAAGCTATATCCAGAGAAGAAAGGAAGAGAGGATGTCACCGCCAGACAGTAGGAGAGATGTGAAGGTCTTACCTACAGATGAGACCAGTGCAAAAACTTCTACCATCATCTTGCAGTACAGAAGTCTCTGGGCCTCATCAAGGAGCCCCCACTCCTCCTCAGAGAAGGTGATGGCCACATCCTCAAAGTTCATCTCCTGTCACAATTGGCACAATTCAGTCCATGATGAGTTTCTCTCCTAAGATTTTATGTTCATAATACTCCCTAACATCCACATCCATCTGCTCCCTCGACTACTCTCATCAGAAAAGATACCAGGCCTTGGACCCATCAAAGTCTCTCTCTCCATCTGTTCCTACTGATGCTGTGTATCCCCCCCAACTCAATAAGAGCAAATGAGCTTGTAGATGATACCTGTGCTCTGGAGCTCACATGAAGGCCACATCCCTTTTCAATACAGTGGACTTCATGAACATAGGGTAGGGAGAGATGTTGTCCATAAGGAGACTCTGAGTGATTTGACACTGTTATTGACTGGCAGTAACCTTGTTGTCCCCCGATTCAGGGTATCACAAGGTGATGGTATCATTGTTCAACCTTTTGAACCCAGTCCCAGGGTGCTGAGGCCATCACTTTGCACTACCTCCTGCACATATTCTTTGAACCACACTTCTCTGACACAGCTGCTTTTGCAGAGGCACAACGTCAAAGGGAACACAAATGTTCCCTGATGAGCAGTTTATTTCCTAATCATCTTCTTTTCCAAAATTCTAATCCACCACCTCTGTGATGTATTTCTCTCTCACCCTCCTCCCTTCTCCAAGCTAGTGGAGATTTCCAAGTCCAGATGACAGTGATGTATGCTATCCCATTCCTATTGATCACTGTAACAGCCCTCAACAACAAAAGGCAGGTGTGCACATAAATTTCTCCTAAAATCTGAACCAGTAATGTACCACCAGAACACACCCTCTTTTGAGGAATTAATCTGAAATTCATCATATCATATTATCCAGATATCACCGGAAATGGACTAAAATTTCATTCCTTCTTATATCAATGTTAGGGCCCTGCATGCATGAATGCACATGCCCTCTCCAAGGGCCCATCACTCTTCCTCCCACACCTCCACTCCCACACACACGGCCCCATAGTCATCTCCTTGAGCTCCTACTCATTACTCAGCATGTGTGGTATAGTGACTGCTTAGTAAACCCAAACAGGATTAAATTCTATATCAACTCTGAGCATCCACACTCATTGAGGCACCCTGCTATGAAGGCCTCCCTCCCTGACTGTGTTTTCCTTCAACCTCAATCACTGAGTACCACATCAGGTCTCAGATATCCAGATTCCACCTCAACTGGTGCTGCACCTGATCTCCCTTCTCCAGGTACAGCCTTCAGCACTCAAGTCCCATCACCTAAGGCCCTAGCCCATGCCCAGTGAGTCTCACAGATGCCCACTCATGCCCCTAAGCCAGTGGTCAGAAAACTGTGGCTCACGAGCCACATGAGGCTCTTTGGCCCCTTCCGTGTGGCTCTTCCACAAAATACCACGTGCAGGCGCGCACATACAGTGCCATTGAAACTTTGTGGCCCATGCGCAGAAGTCGGTTTTCGGCTCTCCGAAGAAATTTCAATCGTTGCACTGTTGATATTTGGCTCTGTTGACTAATGAGTTTGCCGACCACTGCCCTTAGCAAATCAACCAGACTGAGGACAACACCCCACGCTAAAGCTCAATAAGAATCCTAGTGTGTGTTTAACAAGGAAATAGGCAACAGCTGCAGTCTCATCTTGTTTGAATTGCTCTTTGGTCTCCAATTAAAAAAAATAAGATGACCTACATCTGCACCCTGTTACCTACACTCCTCATACATTTTTTTCATATATTTCATTGATTTTTTACAGAGAGTAAGGGAGAGGGATAGATATTTAGAAACATTGATGAGAGAGAAACAATGAGAGAGAAACATAGATCAGCCGCTTCCTGCACACCCCCTACTGGGGATGTGCCCACAACCAAGGTACATGCCCTTGACCAGAATCGAACCTGGGACCCTGCAGTCCACAGGCCGATGCTCTATCCACTGACCCAAACTGGTTAGGGCACTCCCAATACCTTTTAAAGAAGTTTTTATCCTGAACTGTTTCTCAGAGTTGCACACCCTCATGAACTACTCTCTGAAATATCACAAACCCTAAAAGGTAAAAAATAAAACTTTTGCCATTCACAATGAACATCACACTTCCTACTATGAATATCTGCATCGCAGTTGATGCTTCCATACTTCCAAGCAGCCAAATGCAAACCTCCACGTCATCTCCGACTCTTACCCCTCTCTGTCTCATCCTCAAAATTAGAAAATCCAGGTGGCCACACCTAAAACACTGATCCAGAATCCAACTGCTTATTTCCCCTCCATGGCCACCATCATGGGCCAGGTACCAACACACTCACCCAGACCATCACAGCCGCTTCCACGCTAGTCTTTCCACCACCTCCCTCTCACCCTACAGCTCATTATGCTTCAACCAAGGGCGTCTACTGAGACCTGGGTCAGTCACCTGCCTCCACTGCTCCGAATCTCCCATTGCTCCCATCACCTGCAGAACGGACACCCACATTGTCACAAAGCAGCTCAGGACCTGACTCCTATCCATTCTTACCACTTCCCTTTTTTTTGAAAAAAAAATTGGTAGCTGCAAGTCCCTCCACGAACCCAGTCTTCACTCCAAGCCTTGGCATATTCTGGACATATGCCTGGGAGGACCTCCCATATCCCATTCCACCAATTGCCAAAACTGGAGCTACTAACATGACCAAATACAAGGACTTAGAATTCCGGGCTTGGTGTCTCTTCCAGGTCTCCACCTCCAAGGGCTGGAAGAGGGGCTGGACAGACCCAGGACCCCACTATCCCAGAGGCCATAAGAGTGTGAGGCCCTGACATCAGCTCCACAAACCAGTCCCCCTAAGCGGCTCTGCATCTGCAGGAACCTGTGGGAACTAAAGGTCTATAGAGCGCCTGGCAGCCACCGCCAGGACCCATGGGCTCCGGCTGCCCAGCCCAAGGTCAGGTGACTTGAGATGCCTGCATTACCTCAGGGCTCTGTCCTCAGTGCACACCCTTTCCAGGTACCTGATCATTTACAGGACCTCTCCATCCTGTCCCTCACTGCTGTCCTCTCTCCTCTAGTCCATTCTTCCTCTGAGCACTTTTGGGAAAAGGTTAGAACCCGGCCTCACACTATGTCCCTCTTTTGTTCACACCCATCGATGGCAGCAGCTTCTTGAAAATGAAAGGAAAACTCCTCCCACAAAATTTGCTGCACCTTCTTTGTGGCCTTTTGACATAAGACAGACCTGGGTTGGTGGAGTCCTCCCAGGTCAGCCACAGCACCATGTCCTTCCGGGCTGGCATGGCAGTCTGCCACCCTCTTTCACCGTGTCCCACCGTGTGTCACCCACCTGAGACTCACTCTTCTGGAAGCTGTGACCTGGGCTGCAGCACCTGACAGGCTCCCTCACCAGAGCCTGGCGTGTAAATGGGATGAGCTGAGTGGAACTCTGTAAGCAGACGGGAGTCTGGGAAGCAAGGAGGCTCCAATCACACCAGTTGCTGCTCAACAAGCTTCAGACACGCCCTGCAGAGCGGGGACACTGCCTCTGAGGCCTCCATGGAGTTTAAACCCAGAGCGCTGGAGCCTCTGGCTGTGGTAAGAGAATAAAGGGGTCAAAATGACCACCAGGAGGAAGATGCCGGAAGTCACTGCCAAGAAATGAACACTGCCTATTCCATCTCTCCTGGGCTTTCATTGGCTAAACCCAGCCATCATTAGGCGCATTGCCTGCTGGGTAATGTACTTTTCCAGGCCCAACAGGTGGCATTAGGATGCCAATGACTCGCTGTCCATTGCAGCATTGGCCCTGGGGCACCCGAGTGGTGCTGGGAAATGACAACCTTCGGCTTTGGTGGCTGGTTGCAGGTTTCTGGGGAGTGTTGTCTGCAACTGATCTCTTGTTTGGAGACATTATTTCAGGTTCCATGAAGCTCAGAATGCTCGCTGAGGTGAAAAGTATTATTTCACTGATTCCTGAATACTACAGGCCTAAATGAGTATACATAGTATATGTTTATATATTTGCGATTTTTTATTTGAATTTTAGAGAGAGCGAGGAAATGAGATGGAGAGAGAGAAACAACCATCAGCTGCCTTCTGCAAGCTTCCACCGAGCCCACACACACCCCCCCCCCCACTGAGTGCCCTCACCAGGAATCCAACTGGAGACCTTTCTGTGCATGAGAGGGTGCTCAACCAATTGTGTCACTTCAGTCTTCAGATTTTTACTTTTTATAGAAAAATATGACATTACTAAGAGAAAATGCAGGCTATGAGAGACCGTATATGATCCTATCCTATTCCTTTAAAAGTAGTATTTGAAAGGATACAGAGGCCAACAGGTTGACATTTCCTACATTGTCTGCATGTCTGCAGTCAGTACACATTGTGAAGAGATGGAGCTAACCGTTAATGAATGTTCACTACATGTGCCAGGCCCTGGATTCAATGCTTTACCTGCATTATTATTTCACTTAATCCTCTCCACACCTGAGATGATTTAACCAACTATTTAATGGGGAAGAAATCCAGGCTCAGAGACTCAAGGTAAATAGCCTGATTGTAGAGTTAGTAAGGGCAGGCCTCGAAGTCAAACCCAGGTGTCTCCAACAACAGATCTCTGGCTTCTAATGTTAGGCTCTTCTGCCTCCTAGAGGGTAGAATTGCTAATGCATACCCACTAGAATGGGCGAGATGTTATGGTGGTTAACAATCAGCCCCAAAAGCTTAGTGGCTTAGAGTAAAGAAGGTATCTTTCTTATTCATAGCACATGAACACCCTGGTTCTTCAGGGTTGGGGAGTAGCCACGATGTAGGTTCTCTTAGGTGTTATCAGTGATGGAGAGTGATCATGGCCAGTCTCAGCTCTTCCAGACTCTTCTGTTAGAGGTGACAGGCTTCACTCCCACCTCCTTTCATTGGTCAAAGAACATCACGGGCTTCAGCCAACATCAGGGTCAGCAGCAGAACCTGACCTACTGGATGGGCCCCAGTGATGTCACCACATGGTGCCAGACCCTTTTGTGGATGTGCAGGGGCAAAGGAGAGGGGTGGGCATTGGTAGGAAAGACAGTGGGAGTCATTCAGGATGGCTTGCTTGCTGCTCATCCTGAGCTGTCCAAAACCATCACTGGCAAGATTCAAAGGAGTGAACTGCAAAAAGAGAAGTTTGGTCAGATGTCATTGGTAGCGAACTCAGAAACCAGTTCTGAGTGTGAGCCTGGGTAAAATCCCACTGTTTCACTTCCCCCACTGTGAAACTCACATGTTAAAAGAGTTGATTGGGAAGAGGACAGGACTGAAAGCATTCCAGCACCTATGTTAAATTCATATCAGTCACGACCCTGCCTCCAAGCCTCTTTGTCATTTGCATTGACAGGGGAGTGCTCAATCAGGTGGGGATGACTGGAAAAAGGCTGACATTAACATCCATAGTGATCCTGTGGTTTCCATTCATCCTGTGCAGGAACCTGTGCTAAATGTGGTCCCTTCATGTTTTCCCCATCCCCACTGCAGAGAGCAATGAGCCTATTCTGCCTCCTGGCCCCAGTGTTACCGGGTGACCGTGCACACTCAGTAGATGATCGGAGATTGGAGGTCCAGGGGTGATGGTCCGAGCAGCCCAGACACCTTCCTCTATTAGGCGTCAGCCAAGATTTCCCGCAGGCAAGGGGGTGACCTGCTCTCCAGGGATTAGGAACCCAAAGGACCCACAGCCCTCTCCAGGGGTATCCAGCTCCTCATTCGCAAAGGGGACTCAGGAGCCCAGGAACCTTCTCCTTCTGCTTTCCCTCATATGCACACACCCATTTATTCATTTCCAGGAAACCAGGATCCTCCCAGTCATTCTCAAAGGCCTAGAGTCCTCCCAAAACAGCACCTCCACACTGTATAAAACAATTTTCCTTCAGGATTTAAAAACAATGGTTCCATATGGCAAAGGTGTCACTTGAGTCACTGAGGAATGAGGGAAATTTAAGCAGATGTATTAATGCTGCAGTCCTCCTTCAGTTAAAATGATAAATTTATTTGAACGATTTGAAAAAGATTCTCAGCAGACATTTTAACAGATAAAAACAGTGCAAAGAAATGTATAAAAAATGTTCACTATAAAATATTCCTCGGTAGATGGAATTAAAACAAGACAAAGACAGCATTATATGCATTTCTGGGGTTATTATTTGAAAAGCTTAACCATTGTATGCCCTTGCAGGGTAGCAGAAAATTTGGGATTTTTATATACTGTGGGTTGGTGGTAAGCCAAAGGGAATGACCATTTTGGGTCACATTTCTGCATATCTTAAATGTAAAACATTCACCTACACAACAGTGTGATAAGTAAAACATATGTCTACATGGAGAACTGAATGCAAACATTCCCAGAAGAAATATGTATAATACCCAAACCTGGAAATAACAAAAAACATAGATCAATTAATAAACTGGTTATTCACAGAATCCAGTACTACTTAGCAATAAAAAAAAAATTATCTCTTCACACAAGCATTTGTAATGAATATGAAAATGATTGTGTGGCATGGAGGAAACCAGTATTTGTTAAAAAGTACACAACAAATAGTATAAAATTATGCACAGTATGAACTATTCTATTGTAAAGAATGGAAAATCCCTGAGTGCATGGAGGGCCAAAAAGGAAGAAAGAGAGATTATAACAGCGTAGTAGGAAAATAGTGGGTGTGGCAAAAGAAGGTATAGAGTTGTTGGTATGCAAAATGATACAATAATTAATAATAAACAGGAATAAACTCTGCCCTGGCCAATGTCCTCACTTGGTTGGGTGTCATCCCATTCATGGACAGGTCTCTGGTTTGATTCCAGGTCAGTGAACATCCCCAAATAGATTTCCAGTTGTGGCGTGCAGGAGGCACCAGATCTATGTTTACCTCTCTCTTCCAGTCTCTCTCTCTCCCAGAAAAAGAATAAAATTATTTTCTAAATAAATTTCTTACAAACAATAATCTTTGTGTTTTGCAAACATACAACTGTGAGCCTATTGTTGCCCCACCCTGTGTAGGAGTTACAGGTGGCTTATGTCACATGTGACAGTTTCACAGCATTATCTCTAGGACAGGGCTCACCAAATAGCACACATGAGAAAGGTGCACTTGGTTGCACATCAGTTCTCATTGCCTGGGGGACTAGCCTTGCCTCAGTGTCAGCAAATGCTGTCTAGCAGGGAAGACTATTGCCATTGGAATCAACAGGAATGCTGACTGGTTACAAAAGACACATTCCGTCAGTGATGACAGGGTTATAATTCCTCTAGCTTTGAGGTCTTGCCTGTTGAGCAACAACCTTGAGATGAACTCCCTAGGGCGCCAGGGGAATCCACAAACTCACGAGATTATTTTGTCTGCTAGTGACGCCAGCTACAAGAAATAGTGATGGAGGTCCTCAGAAAGTTCTCAAAGATCCTACAAGAAACAGGACATGAAATATGTGGACTTATGTCCAGAAGAGGCACTTTTCATCTTGTTTAACTGCAGTGTCTGCCTTGACTATGAAAACAGTGTTTATGTCCCAATACTAACTCCACCACAGAGTCTTACAATAAATGACACTAGCCTACGAACTCTCATACATCATGACACATGGCCTCTTTGGAGCACGTGGAGAGTAGTTCCCCTAAACATTGCTGACACTTATTTAATTCATACTGGGAACAGAGAATATAATTCATATGGTTCACAGCAGCACAATAAAGGCTGCCTGCCAAAAGCGACCATTGACCTCTACAATATAAGAGGCGCCAGAGAACAAATTAGAACCACAAAGTCATGCACACTTTCTCTCAAGGCCTTGGCCGGCAATACAAAATCAGCCAATATTGAACAAAGAGTGATTTTCTGCCATCAAGCTGTGCCTTCCAAAGCACAGAAAGTTTGGGACGCCACCATACAGTTCACCTTTCCATGCGGACAGATCACAACTTTCCTTTCAATCATCCCAGGGAGAGAATAGAACCAACAAAATTAAAGGCACAAAAGAAAAACACCTTTACATAAAGATCATAAACCAGAGCAGAGGACAGCAAGAGGTTTGTAGGTTGATGAATTGGAACCTGAAACACTTCATCACAGCATAATGTGAGACCCACAACGTCCCTGAAAGAGGTAGCCCTTCTTGGAGAAGGAAGTGGGCTCTGGACCAACCTGGGCCAGGTCAACTCGCTGGTCAGAAATAAAGGAATAAAGATTCATCTAGGAGCTCAGAATATTCCTAATTTTCTCAAGAAAACCCCAGAGTATGCAGGGGTTGTGACGCATGCACACTCTTCAGGGGAGCCTGGTTGTAGGGGTGAAATGTCTTCCAGAAATTCTTCCAGTGACATAAATCCGGTTGTAGTCCTGAGTAGATTAGCAAGTGGGATCCAGTTTCTGAAAGTGTCACTTATACCTGAAACTTAGGAGGCATCTAGCAGAGTGTATGTTCTGATAAAGGGGTTTGCATTCAGGTAAATGGGGGTAAAAGCTTCTCCTCTGGTGTTGTTATTCCGAGTGAGAAAGTAAAACATTCCCTGCACATTTAAAGCTTTTCTCCAGTGTGTTCTCTCAAGTGTTGAAAGAGGAAAGATTTGTAGCAAAAACATTTCCCACATTCAATACGCATGAGGCCCTTTTCCAGTGTGAACTCTGTGGTGTCGAATGAGAGTAGAACTTTTGCTGAAGGACTTCCCACAGTCACTACACTCATATGGTTTTTCTCCAGTGTGAACTCTGTAGTGTTTCATGAGGGTAGATTTGTGACTGTAGGACTTCCCACATTCACTACAGTCATACGGTTTTTCTCCAGTGTGAACTCTCTGGTGGATAAGCAGGTGATGGCTATGCCGAAAAGCTTTCCCACAATCACTACACTCATAAGGTTTTTCTCCAGTGTGAACTCTGTTGTGTTTAGTCAGGTGAGAACGTTCATAAAAGGACTTCCCACATTCACTACACTCATAAGGTTTTTCTCCGGTGTGAATTCTGTGGTGATTAATGAGGGTAGATTTTTGACTGAAGCACTTCCCACAATCACTACATTGATAAGGTTTTTCTCCAGTGTGAACTCTCTCATGGATATGGAGGTCACTCTTCTTCCTAAAAGATTTCCCACATTCACTACATTTGTAAGGTTTTTCTCCAGTGTGAACTCGGTGGTGATTAATGAGGGTAGATTTTTTACTGAAGCACTTCCCACAATCACTACATTGATAAGGTTTTTCTCCAGTGTGAACTCTCTCATGGATAAGGAGGTCACTCTTCTTCCTAAAAGATTTCCCACATTCACTACATTTGTAAGGTTTTTCTCCAGTGTGAACTCTGTGGTGATTAATGAGGGTAGATTTTTTACTGAAGCACTTCCCACAATCACTACATTGATAAGGTTTTTCTCCAGTGTGAACTCTCTCATGGATAAGGAGGTTACTCTTCTCCCTAAAAGATTTCCCACATTCACTACATTTGTAAGGTTTTTCTCCAGTGTGAACTCTGTGGTGATTAATGAGGACAGATTTTTTACTGAAGCACTTCCCACAGTCACTACATTGATAAGGTTTTTCTCCAGTGTGAACTCTCTTGTGGATAAGGAGGTTACTCTTCTTCCTAAAAGATTTCCCACATTCACTACATTTGTAAGGTTTTTCTCCAGTGTGAACTCTCTGGTGGGTAAGGAGGTTATGGTTGTACCTAAAAGATTTCCCACATTCACTACACTTATATGGTTTTTCCCCAGTGTGAACTCTGTTGTGTTTAGTGAGGGAAGACCTTTGCTTGAAGGGCCTCCCACAGTCATTACACCGATACAACTTTTCTATAGTGTGAACTCTACTATGTCTATTGAGGTTAAAGGTACTTCTGAAAACTTTCCCACATGTATTACACTCATATTTCACTTCTTCAGAAGAGACCCCCTGATGTTCAACAAGGTTCTGGTTGTGACTGCCTGCTTTTTTACAATCATCCCATTGGTGATGCTTTTTTCTATTGTGAAATTCCTCTGAAATCTCACTGCCACTGTGTGGCTCAGCAATGCTGAGAGAACAATGGTGCTGGAGAAGCTGAGAGATGGCTGGGAAGTCTTCCCCAACCTGCCGCCTGGTTGAAGGCAGCCCTGATAAGGAGAAGCTGCACCTGGTCACAAACGAGGCCCTGTCCACAGCTTCTTCCCAGGGCTTCTCTCCACTGGCTTCCCTCTGTTGATGGGGAGAGTTTTCACTGAAACAAAAATCTCTCACACATGCGTCACTGAAGAAGGGTTGTTGCTCTAAGTCTGCTGCTTGTGACTCAGTCAGGTGCAGAACATCTTTGAACACAGAGAAACACCTCCCGCAGAGATGGGTCCTCTGGGTTGCTGGAACTGTCTTAGGAGCACTGACCCATGACTCTCCTTGTACAGATACACTCTGCGCAGAATACACCTCCGCATCATCCGTTTTATGCCAACAACCTGAAAACAGAAAAATGGTGATGAAGTGAATGTCTGCTGTGGTGTGTGTCATTACAAAAGTGTGTCACATATAACATGTTGTTTCCATGCAATTGTCTGACAGTAACATATCTGAAGGAAATATTGATAAGATGCTGCTGTGCAGATCTGGGCCTCTGAAGATCACCATACAGGGAAGATCTCATACTATATATGAAACAAACATGGCAAGCACCACATGGAACAGAAGCTGGATCGTCTGCTCATTCTTCTGCTAACAGTATTCAACAGGGCTTGTCTGCTGGTGACATGGGCCAGCTGTGCAGAAGGTTGCTTACATCTTATTACACATAAAATTCTAGAAATGAGAAGCTCGTGTCAGCGTCTAGTCAAGCACGTTTGTGCACCTCATAACACATATGCACTTCAATATTTGAATATACTGCAGCCCTAACCGGTTTGGCTCAGTGGATACAGCGTTGGCCTGCGGACTGAAGGGCTCCAGGTTCGATTCCGGTCAAGGGCATGTACCTTGGTTGCGGGCACATCTCCAGTAGGGTGTGTGCCGGAGACAGCTGATTGATGTTTCTAACTTTCTATCCTTCTCCCTTTCTCTCTGTAAAATAATCAATAAAATATTTTTTTAAAAAAGAATAGAAAATACTGCAGATAGAATAGTTCAGAGGAACAGGTGATGGAAAATGTCAAAAAGGTAAAGGTAGTCAGAAACCAGGAAGGCACAGATTAAAAGATAAGTCAGGGAGTGTCAAGCTTGGGAATGAAAAGGTAGAAATGAGCTGATGCCAGTGGCACCTCAACCTACACTTGTTGGACATGAGCAGGTTCCTGGTATGATCTAAACCCACCCTTATGACATACCTCCCCCCAGTTGCAACTCAGGAGGGCCAGGCAACACTTTAGATCATCCTGCATGTTCACCCTGTGAAGAAAAGGGTTCTGCTCACACCTTCTACTGTACAAGCACATAGAACAACAATATTCTGAGTTTTATTGAAAGACAACAGTGGTGAGTAGCCATCACTGACCAGAGGAAGACAGCATACAGTAGTATTCAGGGAACAGAATATTAGAAACAATGGGAGGAGGTCTTTCAAGAACGGCCCATGGTTCATGCAAGTAACGACCATAACCTGGCACAGTCAGTCACAAAGAGCCTTTAGCTGGAGGAATGGTGCAGAAGTGGAAGCCATGGGTGTGGATATAGACACCCTCCCAGGAAGAGAAAGTGCAAGCTTGGGCTCATTGAGTTGTTTGCAACAATCCTGACTCCCAGATACTTCCTGCACCATTTGAGGCCATGGTTGTGAGAAATATTCATGGAGTCCTTTGCTCAGGTCTCTCCAAATTACTCAGCACTCAGCCACAGCACATTTGATAGGACAATGGGGAAAACAAGTACAGCCCATGGTCTGGCTGTGAGAGCTATATCCAGAGAGAAAGGAAGAGAGGATGTCACCGCCGGACACTAGGAGAGATGTGAAGGTCTTACCTACAGATGAGACCAGTGCAAAAACTTCTGCCATCATCTTGCAGTACAGAAGTCTCTGAGCCTCATCAAGGAGTTCCCACTCCTCCTCAGAGAAGGTGATGGCCACGTCCTCAAAGTTCATCTCCTGTCACAATTGACACAGTTCATTCCATGATGAGTTTCTCTCCTAAGATTTTATGTTCATAATATTCCCCCAACGTCCACATCCATCTGCTCCCTCGACTCCTCACATCAGAAGAGATACCAGGCCTTGGTCCCATCAAAGTCACTCTCTCCTTCTGTTCCTACTGATGCTGTGTCTTTCCCCCTCAATAACGGCAAATGAGCTTGTAGATGATACCCGAGCTCTGGAGCTCACATGAAGCCCACACCCCTTTTCAATACAGTGGGTGTCATGAACATAGAGTGGGGATACATGGTGTCCATAAGGAGACTGTGAGCGATCTGACACTGTGCTTGACAGGCAATCACCTTGTTGTCCCCCGATTCAGGGTATCACAAGGTGATGGTATCACACTTCAACCTTTAGAACCCAGTCCCAGGGTGCTGAGGCCATCACTTTGCACAACCTCCTGCACATAATTCTTTGAACCACACTTCTCTCACACAGCTGCATTCCCAGAAGCACAACGTCAAAGGGAACACAAATGTGCCGTGATGAGCTGTTTATTTCCTAATCATCTTCTTTTCCAAAATTCTAATCCACCACCTCTGTGATGTATTTCTCTCTCACCCTCCTCCCTTCTCCAAGGTAGTGGACATTTTCAAGCCCAGATGACAGTGATGTATGCTATCTCATGCCTATTGATCACTGTAACAGCCCTCAACAACAAAAGGCAGGTGTGCACATAAATTTCACTGAAGCTCAGAATCAAGAATGTACCACCAGAACACACCCTCTTTTCAGGAATTAATCTGACATTCACCATATCATATTATCCAGACATCACCAGAAATGGACTCAAACTTCATTGCCTCTTATGTCAATGTTAGGGCCCTGCATGCATGAATGCACACGCCCTCGCTAAGGGCACAGCACTCTTCCTCCCACACCTCCACTCCCACACCCACAGCCCCATAGTCACCTCCTTGACTTCCTACTCATTACTCAGCATGTGTGGTATAGTGACTGCTTGGCAAATCCAAACAGGATTAAGTTCTACACCAACTCTGAGAGTCCACACTCATTGAAGCAGCCTTGAGTCCTGCTATGAAGGCCTCCCTCCCTGATTGTGTTTTCCTTCAACCAAATTACTAGAACCACATCAGATCTCAGATACCCAGAGTCCACCTCCAATGATGCTGCACGTGATCTCCCTTCTCCAGGTCAGCCTTCAGCACTCAAGTCCCATCACCAAAGGCCCTCTACCCCATGCCCAGTGAGTCTCACAGATGCCCACTCATGCCCCTAAGTAAATCCACCAGACTGAGGACAATACTCCAGGCTAAGGCTCAATCAAAATCCTGGTGTGTGTTTGACAGGTAAATATGCAACAGCTGCAGTCTCATTTTGTTTAAATTGCTCTTTGGTCTCCAATTAAAAACAAAACAAACCACAAAAACAAGATGACCTACATCTGCACCCTGTTACCTACACTCCCGATACCTTTTAGAGAAGTTTTCATCCTGAACTGCTTCTCAGAGTTGCACACCCTCATGAACTACTCTCTGAAATATCACAAACCCTAAAAATAAAAGTTTTGCCATTCACAATGAACATCACACTTCCTGCTATGAATATCTGCATCGCAGTTGATGCTTCCATACTTCCAGCTGCCAAATGCAAACCTCCACGTCGTCCCCGACTCTTACCCCTCTCTGTCTCATCCTCAAAATTAGAAAATCCAGGTGGCCACACCTAAAACACTGATCCAGAATCAAAATGCTTATTTCCCCTTCATGGCTACCATCATGGGCCAGGTACCAACACACTCACCCAGATGATCACAGCAGCTTCCATCCTAGTCTTTCCACCACCTCCCTCTCACCCTACAGCTTATTATGCTTCAACCAAGGGCGTCTACTGAGAGCTGGGTCAGTCACCTGCCTCCACTGCTCCAAGTCTCCCATTGCTCCCATCATCTGCAGAACGGACACCCACGTTGTCACCAAGCAGCTCAGGATCTGACTCCTATCTATTCTTACCACTTCCTTTTTTGTTTTTGAAAAAAATGGGTACCTGCAAGTCCCTCCACGAACCCAGTCTTCACTCCAAGCCTTGGCATATTCTGGACATATGCCTGGGAGGACCTCCCATATCTCATTCCACTGGTTGCCAAAACAGGAGCTACTCACATGACCAAATACAAGGACTTAGAATTCCGGGCTTGGTGTCTCATCCAGGTCTCCACCTCCAAGGGCTGGGAGAGGGGCTGGACAGCCCCAGGACCCCACTATCTCAAAGGCCATAAGAGTGTGAGGCCCTGAAATAAGCTCCACAAACCAGAGTCCCCCTAAGCGGCTCTGCATCTGCAGGAACCTGTGGGAACTAAAGGTCTACAGAGCGCCTGGCACCCACCGCCAGGACCCATGGGCTCCGGCTGCCCAGCCCCAGAGTCAGGTGACTTGAGATGCCTGCATTATCTCAGGGCTCCGTCCTCAGTGCACACCCTTTCCAGGTACCTGATCATTTACAGGACCTCTCCATCCTATCCCTCACTGCTGTCCTCTCTCCTCCAGTCAATTCTTCCTCTGAGCAGTTTTGGGAAAAGGTTAGAACCCGGCCTCATACTATGTCCCTCTTTTGTTCACACATATCGATGGCAGCAGCTTTCTGAAAATGAAAGGAAAACTACTCCCACAAAACTTTGATGCACCTTCTTTTTTGCCTTTTGACATAAGACAGACATGAGTTGGTGGAATCCTCCCAGGTCAGCCACAGCACCATGACCTTCCTGGCTGGCATGGCAGTCTGCCACCCTCTTTCACCGTGTCCCACCGTGTGTCACCCACCTGAGACTCACTCTTCTGGAAGCTGTGACCTGGGCTGCAGCACCTGACAGGCTTCCTCACCAGAGCCTGGCGCGTAAATGGGATGAGCTGAGTGGAACTCTGTAAGCAGAGAGGAGTCTGGGAAGCACGGATGCTCCAATCACACCAGTTGCTGCTCAACAAGCTTCAGACACGCCCTGCAGAGCGGGGACACTGCCTCTGAGGCCTTGATGGAGTTTAAACCCAGAGCGCTGGAGCCTCTGGCTGTGGTAAGAGAATAAAGGGGTCAAAATGACCACCAGGAGGAAGATGCCGGAAGTCACAGCCAAGCTATGAACGCTGCCTAATCCGTCTCTCCTGGGCTTTCATTGGCTAAACCCAGCAATCATTAGGCGCATTGCCTGCTGGGTAATGTACTTTTCCAGGCCCAACAGGTGGCATTAGGATGCCAATGACTCGCTGTCCATTGCAGTCTTGGCCCTGGGGCACCCGAGTGGTGCTGGGAAATGACAACTTTCGGCTTTGGTGGCCGGTTGCAGGTTTCTGGGGAGTGTTGTCTGCAACTGTTCTCTTGTTTGGAGACATTATTTCAGGTTACATGAAGCTCAGAATGCTCGCTGAGGTGAAAAGTATTATTTCACTGATTCCTGAAGACTACAGGCCTAAATGCGTATACATAGTATATGTTTATATATTTGCGATTTTTTATTTGAATTTGAGAGAGAGAGAGGAAATGAGATGGAGAGAGAGATGCAACCATCAGCTGCCTTCTGCAAGCCCCCACCGAGCCCACACACCCCCCCACCCCCCACTCTGAGGCCCTCACCAGGAATCCAACTGGCGACCTTTCTGTGCATGAGAGGCTGCTCAACCAATTGTGTCACTTCAGTCTTCAGATTTTTATTTTTTATATAAAAATATGACATTATTAAGAGAAAAATGCAGGCTATGAGAGACCATATATGATCCTATCCTATTCCTTTAAAAGTAGTATTTGAAAGGATACAGAGGCCAACAGGTTGACATTTCCTACATTGTCTGCATGTCTGCAGTCAGTACACATTGTGAAGAGATGGAGCTAACAGTTACTGAATGTCCACTACATGTGCCAGGCCCTGGATTCAATGCTTTACCTGCATTATTATTTCACTTAATTCTCTCCACACCTGAGATGATTTAACCGACTATTTAATGGGGAGGAAATCCAGGCTCAGAGACTCAATGTAAATAGCCTGATTGTAGAGTTAATAAGGGCAGGCCTGGAAGTCAAACCCAGGTGTCTCCAACAACAGATCTCTGGCTTCTAATGTTAGGTTCTTCTGCCTCCTGGAGGGTAGAATTGGTAATGCATACCCGCTAGAATGGGCGAGACGTTATGGTGGGTAACAATCAGCCCCAAAGCTTTAGTGGCTTAGAGTAAAGAAGGTATCTTTCTTGTTCATAGCACATGAACACCCTGGTTCTTCAGGGTTGGGGAGTAGCCATGATGTAGGTTCTGTTAGGTGTTATCAATGATGGAGAGAGATCATGGCCAGTCTCAGCTCTTCCAGACTCTTCTGTTAGAGGTGACAGGCTTCACTCCCACCTCATTAAATTGGTCAAAGAACATCACAGGCTTCAGCCAACATCAGAGTCAACAGCAGAACCTGACCTACTGGATGGGCCCCAGTGATGTCACCACATGGTGCCATACCCTTTTGGGGATGTGCAGGGGCAAAGGAAAGGGGTGGGCATTGGTAGGAAAGACATTGGGAGTCATTCAGGATGGCTTGCTTGCTGCTCATCCACATACACTTTTTCCCTGAGCTGTCCAAAACCATCACTGGCAAGATTCAAAGGAGTGAACTGCAAAAAGAGAAGTTTGGTCAGATGTCATTGGTAGCGAACTCAGAACCCAGTTCTGAGTGTGACTTTGGGTAAATCTCTGCTCTCTCACATCCCCCACTGTGGAACTCACATGTTAAAAGAGTTGATTGGGAAGAGGACAAGACTGAACGCATTCCAGCACCTATATTAAATTCACATCAGTCACGACCCTGCCTCCAAGCCTCTTTGTCATTTGCATTGCCAGGTGAGTGCTCCATCAGGTGGGGCTGATTGGAAAAAGGCTGACATTAACATCCATGGTGATCCTGTGGTTTCCATTCATCCTGTGCATGAATCTGTGCTAAATGTGGTCCCTTCATGTTTTCCCCATCCCCACTGCAGAGAGCACTGAGCCTATTCTGCCTCCTGGCCCCGGAGTTACCGGGTGGCCATGCACACTCAGTAGATGACCAGAGATTGGAGGTCCGGGAGTGATGGTCCGAGCAGCACAGGCACCTTCCTCTATTAGGTGTCAGCCAAGATTTCCCACAGGCAAGGGGGTGACCTGCTCTCCAGGGATTAGGAACCCAAAGGAGCCACAACCCTCTACAGGGGTATCCAGCTCCTCATTCAAAAAGGGGACTCATGAACCCAGGAACCTTCCCCTTCTGCTTTCCCTCATATGCACACACCCATTTATTCATTTCCAGGAAACCAGGATCCTCCCAGTCATTCTCAGAGGCCTAGAGTCCTCCCAAAACAGCACCTCCACACACTATAAAACAATTTTCCTTCAGGATTCAAAACCAATGGCTGCATTTGGCAAAGGAGTCACTTGAGTCACTGAGGAATGAGATAAATTTAAGCAGATGTCTTAAATCCTGCACAGTCCTCTTTCAGTTAAAATAATAAATTTATTTAAACAATTTTAAAAAGATTCTCAACAGACATTTTAACAAAGCAGATAAATACAGTGCAAAGAAATGTATAAAAAATGTTCACCATAAAATATTCCTCGGTAGATGGAATTAAAACAAAAACAAGTTAACATTATATGCATTTCTGGGGTTACTATTTGAAATGTTTAACCATTGTATGCCTTTGCAGGGTAGCAAAAAATTTGGAATTTTCATAGACTGTGGGTTAGTGGCAAGTGAAAGGAAATGACCATTTTGGGTCACCATTCTGCATATCTTAAATGTAAAACATTCACCTACAGAACAGTGTGATAAGTAAAACATATGTCTACACAGAAAACTGAATGCAAATATTCCCCGAATAGTTATGTATAATACCCAAACCTGGAAATAATAAAAACATAGATCAATTAATAACGTGGTTATTCACAGAACCCAGTACTACTCAGCTATAAAAAAAAAAAAATTAACCCTTCACAAGCATTTGTATTGAATCTCAAAATGATACTGTGGCATGGAAGAAACCAGTATTTGTTAAAATGTACACATCAAATAGTGCCTATAAAGTTAAGAACAGTATGAAATATTCTATTGTAAATAATGGTAAATCCCTGAGTGCATAGAGGGCCGAGAAAGTCAGGAAGAGAGATTATAACAGCGTAGTAGGAAAATAGTGGGTGTGGCAAAGGAAGGTATAGAGTTGTTGGTATGGAAAATAATACAATAATTAATAATAATAATAAATGGAGATAAACGCTGCCCCGGCCAGTGTCCTCAGCTGGTTGGGTGTCATCCCATTCACTGACAGGTCTCTGGTTTGATTCCAGGTCAGTGAACATCCCCAAATGGATTTCCAGGTGTGGCGTGCAGGAGGCACCAGATCTATGTTTACCTCTCTCTTCCAGGCTCTCTCTCTCCCAAAAAAGGAAT
Source organism: Plecotus auritus (assembly GCF_963455305.1). Lineage (NCBI taxonomy): Eukaryota > Metazoa > Chordata > Mammalia > Chiroptera > Vespertilionidae > Plecotus > Plecotus auritus. The sequence continues at coordinate 871,420 of NC_137785.1, read as the reverse complement.
AAAATTACTTTCTAAAATATTTTTTCAAAAAGAATAATCTCTGAGTTTTCCAAACATACAACTGTAAGCACATTATTGCCCCACCCTGTGTATGAGTTACAGGTGGTTTATGTCACATGTGCTGTCAGGTGCCTCATGAAAGTTTCACAGCTTTCTCTATAGGTCAGGGCTCACCAAATAGCACACATGAGAAAGGTGCACTTTGTTGCATGTGAGTTCTCATTTCCTGGGGGAACAGCCTTGCTTCAGTGGCAGCAAATGTGGTCAAGCAGGGAAGACTATTGCCATTGGAATCAACAGGAATGCTGACTGGTTACAACAGACACATCCTGGGACTGATTACAGGGTTATACTTCCTCTAGCTTTGAGTTCTTGCATGTTGAGCAACAACCTTGAGATGAACACCCTAAGGGGCCAGGAAAATGCACAAAACCATAAGATTACTTTATCTGCTAGTGATGCCAGCTAAAGGAAATAGTGATGGAGGTCCTCAGAAAGGTCTCAAAGATCATACAAGCCACAGGACATGAAATAATTTGGATTTAAGTCCAATAGAGGCACTTTTTTTATCCAGTTTAACTGCAGTGTCTGCCATGAATATGAAAACAGTGTTTATGTCCCAAGCTAATTCCACCTCAGTGTCTTACAACAAATGACAACAGCCTATGAAATCTCATACATCCTGTCGCATGGCGTCTTTGGAGCGTGTGGAGTGTAGTTCCCCTAAACATTGCTGACACTTATGTAATACATAGTGTGAACAGAGAATATAATTCATATTGTTCACAGGATCACAATAAAGCAATCCTATTGAGGGTGACCATTGACCTCTACAATAAAAAAGGCACCTGACAGCACATTAGAACCACAAAGTCATGCACACTTTCTCTCAAGGCCTTGGTCGGCAATACAAAATCAGCCAATACTGAACAAAGAGTGATTGTCTGCCATCAAGCTGTGCCTTCCTAAGCACATTAAGTATGAGATCACACCATATTGTTCACCTGTATATGCGGACAGAACACAACTTTCCTTTCAATTATCCCAGGGAGAGAATAGAACCAACGAAATTAAAGGTACAAAAGAAAATACTCCTTTACATAAATCACAAACCCGAGCAAAGGACAGCAAGAGGTTTGCAGGTTGATGAATTGGAACCTGAAACACTTCATCACAGCATAATGTGAGACCCACAATGTCCCTGAAAGAGGTAGCCCTTTTGGTGGAGGAAGTGCGCTCTGGACAAAACCTGGTTCAGGTCAATTCTATGGTCAGAAATAAAGGAATGAGGATTCATCCAGGAGCTCGGAATATTCATAATTTTCTCAAGCACAACCTCATAGTATGCAGGGCTTGTGAAGGATGCACACTCTTCAGGTCAGCCAGGTGGTGGGGTGAAATATCTTCCAGACAAATTCTTCCAGTGACATAAATCCGGTTTTAGTCCTAAGTAGATTAACAAGTGTGCTCCAGTTTCTGAAAGTGTCACTTATACCTGAAACTTAGGAGGCATCTAGCAGAGTGTATGTTCTAATAAAGGGTTTTGAATTCAGGTAAATGGGTGTAAAGCTTCTCCTCTGGTGTTGTTATTCTGAGTGAGAAAGTAAAACATTCCCTGCACATTTAAAGCTTTTCTCCAGTGTGTACTCTCAAGTGTTGAACGAGGAAAGATTTGTAGCGAAAAGATTTCCCACATTCAATACACTCATGAGGCCCTTTTCCAGTGTGAACTCTGTGGTGTCGAATGAGAGTAGAGCTTGTGCTGAAGGACTTCACACAGTCACTACACTCATACGGCTTTTCTCCAGTGTGAACTCTGTTGTGTTAAGTGAGGGTAGACCTTTGATGAAAGGACTTCCCACATTCACTGCACTCATACTATTTTTCTCGAGTGTGGATTCTGTAGTGTGTAATGAGGCTAGATTTTTGACTAAAGAACTTTCCACAATCACTACATTGATATGGTTTTTCTCCAGTGTGAACTCTCTGGTGGATGAGGAGGTGATTGTTCTGCCTAAAAGATTTCCCACATTCACTACATTTGTAAGGTTTTTCTCCAGTGTGAACTCTGTAGTGTTTAATGAGGTTAGTGTTTTCATGGAAGCACTTCCCACAATCACTACATTGATATGGCTTTTCTCCAGTGTGAACTCTGTTGTGTTTAGTGAGGGTAGATCTTTGATGAAAGGACTTCCCACATTCACTACATTTGAAAGGTTTTTCTCCAGTGTGAACTCTGTAGTGTGTAATGAGGCTAGATTTTTGACTGAAGAACTTTCCACAATCACTACATTGATATGGTTTTTCTCCCGTGTGAACTCTCTGGTGGATAAGGAGGTGATTGTTCTGCCTAAAACATTTCCCACATTCACTACATTTGTAAGGTTTTTCTCCAGTGTGGACTCTGTAGTGTTTAATGAGGTTAGAGTTCTCATGGAAGCACTTCCCACAATCACTACATTGATGCGGCTTTTCTCCAGTGTGAACTCTGTAGTGTGTAATGAAGCTAGATTTTTGACTGAAGAACTTTCCACAATCACTACATTGATATGGTTTTTCTCCACTGTGAACTCTCTGGTGGATAAGGAGGTGATTGTTCTGCCTAAAACATTTCCCACAATCACTACATTTGTAAAGTTTTTCTCCAGTGTGAACTCTGTAGTGTTTAATGAGGTTAGAGGTCTCATGGAAGCACTTCCCACAATCACTACATTGATATGGCTTTTCTCCACTGTGAATTCTCTGGTGCAAAAGGAGGTGACCTTTCTGCCTAAAAGATTTCCCACATTCACTACACTCATAAGGTTTTTCTCCAGTGTGAACTCTGTGGTGGCAAAGGAGGTTAGACCTTTGACTGAAGCATTTCCCACAATCACTACACTGATGCGGCTTTTCTCCAGTGTGAACTCTCTTGTGGGAGAAGAGCTCATGATTGCGCCTAAATGATTTTCCACATTCACTACATTTGTAAGGTTTTTCTCCAGTGTGAACTCTGTTGTGTTTAGTGAGGGAGGACCTTTGATTGAACAGCTTCCCACAGTCAGGACACCGATAGGACTTTTCTCCAGTGTGAACTCTCCTATGTCTATTGAGGTTAAAGATAAATGAAGACACTTTCCCACATGTATTACACTTATCATTGACTTCTCCAGAGCAGATGCCCTGATGTTGCACAAGGTTCTGGATGTGGCAGGCAGCTTTTTCACATTCATCCCACTGGTGATGCCTTTTTCTATTGAGAAATTCATGTGAAATCTCACTATGACTGTGTGGGTCCTCAGTGTCAAGAGGGGCCTGGTGCTGGAGAAGCTGAGAGATGGCTGGAAAGTCTTCCCCAACCTCCCTACTAGTTGAAGGCAGCCCTGATAAGGAGAAGATAAAGTTGGTCACAAATGAGGCCCTGTCCACAGCTTCTTTCCAGGGCTTCTCTCCACTGGCTTCCCTCTGTTGATGGGGAGGGTTTGCACTGAAAGAGAAGTCTCTCACAAATGCGTCACTGAAGAACGCTTTCTGCTCAAAGTCTGCTGCTTGTGACTCAGTCAGGTGCAGAATATCTTTGAACACAGAGAAACACCTCCCACAGAGAAGGGTCCTCTGAGTTACTGCAGCTGTCTGAGAAGCACTGACCTGTGACTCTCCTTGTACAGATACACTCTGCTCAGAACAGGCCTCCGCATCATGCGTTTTATGCCAACAACCTGAAACAGTAAAATGGTGATGAAATGAATATCGACTTTGGTGATTGGGAGAAGTGTCATTACAAAAGTGTGTTGCCCATAATACATTGGTTCCATGCAATTGTCTGACAGTAAAATATCTGAAGGAAATATTGATAAGATGCTGCTGTGAATATCTGGGCCTCTGAAGATCACCATACAGGGAAGACCTCAAACAAAATATGAAACAGCATGGCAAGCACCACAAGGAACAGAAGCTGGATCGTCTGCTCATGGGTCTGCTAACAGTGCTCAACAGGGCTTGTCTGCTGGTGACATGGGCCAGCTGTGCAGAAGGTTGCTTGCATCTCATTCCACGTAAAATTCAAGAAACAAGAAGCTTGTGTCAGGGTCTAGTGAAGCATTGTGTGAACCTCATAACACATATGCAGGTCAATATTTGACAATACTGCAGAGCGAGCAGTTCAGAGGAACAGGTGATGTAAAAGGGAAAAAGGGGAAGGAAACCAGAAACCAGGAAGGCACAGATTAAAAGACAAGTCAGGGAACTCTCAGGCATGGGAATGAAATGGTAGAAATGAGCTGTTGCCAGCGGCACTTCAACCTAAAGTCTGTTGGCCATGAGCAGTTACCCGGTATGATCTAAAACCACCCTTATTTCATACCTCCCCCAAATTCCAACTCAAGAGGACCAGGCAACTCTTTATATCATCCTACATGTCCACGCTGTGAAAAATCAGGGTTCTCCTTGCACCTTCTACTGTACAAGCACACAAAACACAAACATTCTGAGTATTAGTGAAGGAAAACAGAGATGAGTAGCCAGCACTGACCCAGAGTAAGACAGCATGCAATAGTATTCAGGAAACAGAATATTACAAACCAGGAAAGGAGGTCTTTCAAGAACCGCCCATGGTTCATGCAAGTAAAGACCATAACGTGGTACACTTAGTCACAAAGAGCCTATAGCTGGGGGAATGGTGCAAATGGAAGCCATGGATGTGGACACAGACACCCTCCCAGACAGAGAAAGTGCAAGCTGGGCCCATTGAGTTGTTTGTAACAATCCTGACTCCCAGACACTTCCTGCACCATTTGAGGCTATGGACGTGAGGGATATTCATGGAGACCTTTGCTCAGGTCTCTCCAAATTACTCAGCACTCTCAGCCACAGCACATTAGACAGGACAATGGGGAAAACAAGTACAGCCCATGGTCTGGCTGTGAGAGCTATATCCAGAGAAGAAAGGAAGAGAGGATGTCACCGCCGGACACTAGGAGAGATGTGAAGGTCTTACCTACAGATGAGGCCAGTGCAAAAACTTCTACCATCATCTTGCAATACAGACGTCTCTGAGCCTCATCAAGGAGCCCCCACTCCTCCTCAGAGAAGGTGATGGCCACATCCTCAAAGTTCATCTCCTGTCACAATTGGCACAGTTCAGTCCATGATGAGCTTCTCTCCTAGGATCTTATGTTCATAATACTCCCCAACATCCACATCTACCTGCTCCCTTGACTACTATCATCAGAAAAGATACAGGCCTTGGTCCCATCAAAGTCTCTCTCTCCTTCTGTTCCTACTGATGCTGTGTCTTCCTCCCTCAATAAGGGCAAATGAGCTTGTAGATGATACCGTGCTCTGGAGCACACATGAAGGCCACACCCCTTTTCCATACAGTGGGTGTCATGAACATAGGGTGGGGAGCCATGGTATCCATAATAAGAGTGTGAGTGATTTGACACTGTTCTTGACTGGCAGTAACCTTGTTGTGTCCCGATTCAGGGTATCACAAGGTTATGGTATCACGCTTCAACCTTTTGAATCCAATCCCAGGGTGCTGAGGCCATCACTTTGCACTACCTGCTACACATAGTTCTTTGAACCACACTGCACACACAGCTGCATTCCCAGAGGCACAACATCAAAGGTAACACAAATGTGCTGTGATGAGCAGTTTATTTCCTAATCATCTTCTTTCCAAAATTCTAATGCACCACCTCTGTGATGTATTTCTCTCTCACCCTTCTCCCCTCTCCATGCCAGTGCATATTTTCAAGACAAGAGGACACTGATGTATGCCATCTCATTCCTATTGATCACTATAACAGCCCTCAACAACAAAAGGCAGGTGTGCACATAAATTTCACTGAAGCTCTGGGCCAGGAATGCACCACCACAACATGCTCTCTTTTCAGGAATTAATCTGACATTCACCATATCATATTTCCAGACATCACCAGAAATGGACTCAAACTTCATTCCCTCTATGTCAATGTCAGGGCCATTTAACTATGAAAGCACATGAGTACACCAAGGGCACATCACGCTTTCTCCCACACCTATCTCACACCTACACACCCACACCCACAGCACTCAGGGTGATTTCCTTGACTTCCTACTCATTACTCAGCATGTGTAAATTAGTGTCTACTTGACAAATCCAAACAGGATTAAGTTCTACACCAACTCTGAGAGTCCACACTCAGCCTTGAGTTCTGCTACGAAGGCCTCCCTCCCTGATTGTGTTTTCCTTCAACCTCAATTACTGAGAATCACATCAGATCTCAGATATCCAGAGGCCACCTCCACTGGTGCTGCACCTGATCTCCCTTCTCCAGTCACAGCCTTTAGCATTCAGGTCCCATCACCTAAGGCCCTATACCCCATGCCCAGTGAGTCTCACAGATGCCCACTCATGCCCCTAAGCAAATCAACCTGATTGAGGACAACAGCTCAGATTAAAGCTCAATCAAAATCCTTGTGTGTGTTTAACCCGTGAATATGCAACAGCTGCAGTCTCATCTTGTTTGACTCACTCTTTGGTCTCCAATTTAGAAAGAAAGAAAATGATCCACAACCACACCCTGGTCCCTACATTCCCAACTACATTAGAGAAGTTTTTATTCTGAACTGCTCCTCAGAGTTCCAGATGCTCATGAACTACTCCCTGAAATATCGGTAACCCTAACAGGTAAAATATAAAAGTTTTGGTATCCCCAGTGAACATTACAGTTCCCAGTATGAATATCTGCATCTCAGCTGACACGGTCCTTCCATACCTCCCATTGCCAAATGCAAACCTTCACATCATCCCTTACTCTTACCTCTCTCTCTGAATCCAAATTCAGTAATCCAGGTGGCCACATATAAAACACCAATCCAGAATTCAACTGCTTATTTCACCTCCACAGCCACCATCATGGACCAGTTACCAGAAAATTCATCAAGACTATCACAGCAGCTTCCATCGTAGTCTTTGTACTGCCTCCATCCCATCTATAGTTCATCATGCTGCAGCCACAGGAGGTCCCACCTGCCTCCATTGCTCCAAATCTCCCAACACCTATAGAATAGATTTCCAAATTGTCACAAAGCTGCTCAAGACCTGACTCCTGTCCCATTGTTACCTTTTGCTAATTAAAAGAAAAAAAGGGGGACACCATAGGGTTTCTGAATGAGCTCCGTCTTCACTCAGAGCCTTTGCACACATAGGAACTTTTGCCTGGAAAATCCTCTCATATCCCATTCCACTGGTTGCCAATAACAGGGACCATTCATAGGACCCTAGACCTGGACTTAGAATTCTGGGCTTGGTGTCTCATCAAGGTCTCCAGGTCCCAGGGCAGGAAGAGTGGCTGTACGATCCCAGGACCCCACTACCTCTAAGGCCACAAGAGTGTGAGGCCCTGAGATCAGCCCCACAACCCAGTCCCCTAAGCGGCTTTGCACCTGCAGGAACCTGTGGGAACGGAAGGCCTGTGGAGGGCCTGGCACCCACCGCCAGGACCCAGGGGCTCAGGCTGCTCAGGGCCCTGGCCCAGCTCCAGGTGATGCCCGCATCCCTCAGGGCTCAGGCCTCAGGCCTCAGTGCACACCCGACCAGTTACCTTATCATTTACAAGACTTCTCCTTCCCGTCCCTCACTGCTGTCCTCTCTCTCCTAGCCTGTTCTTCTGAGCAGTTTTGAGAAAAGGTTAGAACCTTAACTCATACTATGTCCCTCTTTGGTTCACAGCTATCGATGGCTGCAGCTTCCTGAAAATGGCGTAAAACTCCTCACACAAAACTTTGCTTCATCTTCTTTGTTGCCTTTAGACATAACACAGGCCAAGGTTTCCCCAATCCTCCCTCCTCAGTCACATCACCACGGCCTTACACGGTGGCTTCTCAGCCTGTCACCCTCTTCCACCCAGTCACACCATGTGGCCCCCAAAAGCAACTCACTGTTCCAGCGCTGAGACCTGGGCTGCAGGATGGAACAGGCACCTACACCCGAGGCTGAAGGATAAATGAAGTGAGGCCGGGTTGAACTCTGGAAGCAGAAAGTAGTTTGGAAGGCACAGAGGACTCAATCGCGGCCTGTTGTGACTCAACCAGCCTCACACACACCCTGCGCTGCGGGGACACTGCCTCTGATGCCTCCTGAGCCAGCCCTGGAGCCTCTGATTCTGTGAACACACTGCAAAGGTCAAATTCACCACCAGGAGAAATACCCTGTTAATCAAGATCCAACCAATGAGCACAGAGATATTGGCCTCTTCTGGGGTTTCATTGGTTAAACCCAGGCATCCTTAGCTCTTGGGCCTTTGGTTAATGTAGCAATCTACTCTCCCATGGGGCACTAGGATCACAGCCACTCACTGACCATTGTGAATATTGTTCTGGGGCGCCCAAGTGACACTGGGAACTGACAACTTTAGGTTTGAGGGGCTGGCCACAGGTTTCTGGGGAGTGTTGTCTACAAAACTGAACTCTTGTTTAGAAACATTATTTTAGATTCCAAGAATACTCTCTCAGGTGAAAAGTATATTTCAATTACTCCTGAAGACTACAAATCTAAATGGATTAATATACATAAAGGTATTTTAATTGACTTTATGGAAAGGAGAGAATGGCTGCCTCCTACATGACCCCTTAAAAGAAAATTTGAGCCCTAGCCGACTTGGCTCAGTGGATAGATCATCACCCTGTGGACTGAAGGGTCCCAAGTTCGATTCCGGCCAAGGGCACATGCCTGGGTTGCAGGCTCCATCCCCAGTGGGGGGCGAGCAGGAGGCAGGCGATCAATGATTCTCTCTCATCATTGATGCTTCTATCTCTCTTTCCCTCTCTCCTCCACTCTGAAATCAATAAAGAAATATGAAAAGTCTGCATCCACTGATAGACCTTGAACAACCTGTTGTTCTTTTGGTTTGCACTGGGATGCGAAAGAAAAATATCCCTGCGCTTTCTGTCTTTGTGGCAGCCCAGATTGAATAAGGGACTACATTTGAAAAAAAATAAAAAGAAAGAAATATGAAAAGAAAATTTGAAGGAATACATAGGCCAACACATTGACAGCTCCTACATTGTCTGTGGTCGGTGCACATTGTGATGTTAAGGAGCTAACAATTACTGGATATTTACTACAGGTGCAGGCCCTGGATTCAAAGCTTTACCTGCATTATTATTTCCTTTAATCCTCTTTGCAACCTGAGGTGGTTTAACCATCTATTTTATGGGGAGGAAATACAGGCTCAGAGACTCAATGTAAATGGAATGATTATAGGGTTAATAAAAGGCAGGGCTGGAAGTCAAACCCATGTGTCTCTAACAAAGCTCTGGCTTCTAATGTTAGGCTCTGCTGCCTCCTAGAGGGTAGAATGGGGGATGGGTTCCCATTAGGACAGGCTAGATGTTATGGTGGGTAATGAACAGCCCCAAAGCTTTAGTGGCTTAGAGCCGTGGTTGGCAAACTGTGGCTCACGAGCCACATGGGGCTCTTTGGCCCCTTGAGTGTGGCTCTTCCACAAAATACCATGGCCCAGGCGAGTGTATTTTGAAGAAGTGGCGTTAGAAGAAGTTTAAGTTTAAAAAATTTGGCTCTCCAAAGAAATTTTAATCATTGTACTGCTGATATTTGGCTCTGTGGACTAATGAGTTTGTCGACCGCTGGCTTAGAGTAAAGAAGGTGTCTTTCTTGTTCACAGCACATGAACACCCTGGTTCTCCTGGAATCAGGATAAAGGAGCAGCCAACATGTAGGTTCCTGCTGGGTGTTATCAGAGATGGACAGAGAGGGCGGCCCGTCTCACTGGTCCCAGACTCTTCTGTTAGAGGTGACAGGCTGGACTTCCACCACATTTCCTTGGTCAAAGCATATCACTGGCTGTAGCCTTCATCAGGGTTTTAGTAGCAAACCTGACCTACTTGATGGGCCCCAGTAAGGCGACCCCATGGTGCCAGCCTCTTTGGGGGGACTGTGCAAGGGCAACAGAGAGGAGTGGGGATTGGTAGGAAGTGACAGTGGAAGTCAGTCAGGATGCTTTGCTTTCTCCTCATCCACCTAGACTTTGTCTCCGAGCTGCCCAAAACCCAACATTCATAGAAGTGAACTTCACAAAAAAGGAGTCTGGCCCTAACTGGTTTGGCTCAGTGGATAGAGCGTTGGCCTGTGGACTGAAATGTTCCAGGTTTGATTCCGGTCAAGGGCATGTACCTGGGTTGCAGGCATATCCAGAGTAGGAGGTGTGTAGGAAGCAGCTGATCAATGTTTCTCTCTTATCCATGTTTCTAACTCTCTATCCTTCCTCTCTGTAAAATATCAATAAAATATATTTTTTTAAAAAAGAGGAATGATGGAAAGTTATAAAAAAAAAAAAAGGAGTTTGGTCAGATGTCATTGGCAGAAAACTCAGAACCCACGTCTGAGTGTGACCCTGCGTAACTCCCTGCTGCCTGGGTCCTCACACTGTGGTGGACGTGAAGATCATATGTGAAGAGAGTTAACTGGGAAGGTTACTGGACCGCAAGCATTCCAGCGTCCGTGTTCTCTTATATTCACAGCAGTCACTACCCTGCCTCCAAGCCTCTTTGTCATTTGCATTGCCCAGATGAGTGCGCCATCAGGTGGGGCTGATTGGAAAACGCTGACATTAACATCCATGGTGATCCCGTGGTTTCCGTTCTTTCAGTGCAGGAACCTGTGCTAAATGCGGTCCCTTCATGTTTTCCCCATCCCCACTGCAGGGAGCACTGAGCCTATTCTGCCTCCTGGCCCCGGTGTTACCGGGTGACCTTGCACACTCAGTAGATGACCAGAGATGGTAGGTCCAGGAGTGATGCTCAGAGCAGCCCAGGCACCTTCCTCTATTAGATGTCAGCCGAGATTTCCCATGGGCAAGGGGTGACCTGCTCTCCATGGATTAGGAACGCAAAGGACCCCAAGGCCTCTCCAGGGGTATCCAGTTCCTGGTTCACAAAGGGGACTCAGGAGCCCAGTAAGCTTCCCCTTCAGCTCTCCCCCTTATGCACCCACCCATTTATTCATTTCCAGGAAACCAGGATCCTGCCATTCCTCCTCGAAGGCTTAGTGTCCTCTCAAAACAGCACCTCCACACTCTGTAAGTCCTTACTGACATTAGAGTCTTCCCCAAGTCCCCACCTTCCCCATGCCTAGGGTTCTGTGAACTGACCCTTCACTTCATCCATCCTTGGGGCCTGAGGGGGACACCAGAGGCAGGAAGAGCAGCACAGAAGGGGCTCAGCCTGGAAGTCAGGGAAGAGTATTATCCTTCCCATCACCCCTCGGGACATTGCCTTTGCAGCTGCCTGTTGCCGGGGTGCACAGCCACACAGACTCACAGGGAAACATACAGACAACAGAAGCAGTGTCACACTCAGGTACAGAGCACTCACAGCCTATGGTGGGCGCTCAGGTGCAGAGCTTATGGCCAGGCTCACAGGGACCCACACTGTAGACACCAGTAACACCTTGATGGAAACATACACAGCAAAACAGAGATGAGAAAACACAGGGTCACCCAGCATGTACCACAGGGCATATCCACATGCAATGGACACACACACGCACACACCTGAGCAGACTTATAGGGACACAGAACACAGACACAAAGAGGACACACACAGACAGATACAATTAGGAACACTCAAAGGGAAAGCGAATTCACACATACAACCAACACGCAACATACAAAACAATCACTCCCCCAAATGCTGAGTCACACTAATTCACTGTCTTGAAGGAATTAGTAAGAATTGAGGTGCTGCCCTGGCCATGTGGCTCAGTTGCTTGGAGCTTCATTGCATACGCTCATTCAAATGAACGTGCAGGTTTGATTCCTGGTGAGGGCACTTAACCTAAGTTGCAGATACCATCCCTGGTCGGGTCTTTTATGGGAGGCAACCAATCCATGTTTGCTCTCACATCCATGTTGCTTTAGTTCTGTTGCTCCCTTTATCTCTCAAATCAAGGAACCTATCCTCCAGTGAGAATTGAAAAAGAAAAAAACACACACAACTTAAGGCTTCGAGTTTTCAAGAACATACTGTTAACTCTTGAGCCATCTCTCTAGAACAGTTATCAGAATACTCTGAACTCAGAAGTCTGTCTTCTTTCCCATAAGAGACTAAGAGAATCAGTAGCAGGGATCTCAGAGAACCCCACACTCTTAGTGTCACAGTCCTGATCCCCACCTTGCATTTATTTAAGCACTAAAATCCGATGATTTCTGAATAAAGTCACATTTCCTTTTTGCACGTAGGTTAGTCTTTGAGTGATGAACATACCTTTCCCATGGCAGCAGCTGTTTCTGAGGGATTCCATCACAGCTTGGGACACTGGAGTGGGCACAGCTCATGGGGAACTAGGAACTGAGCTTTCCCTAGAGAAACCGCATTTCTAATGTCTAAAAACACGGCCAGGGAAGCGGGAAGCGCTAGTCAGCCAACTCCCAGTAATTCCTAAAGCAGAGACTGCCTTTGAGCCCATGAGGAAACTGATATAGGGTTTGTAAGGATGGTTTTTGGAGACAGATGTACTGCAAATGTCTAGAGCTCCTCATTATCTCAAATATTTCATCTATTGAATATTCTGCCCCGTTATTGTGAACTTTGACAAGATTTAAAAAAATACAGTTTTGCAAAAACTGGTGTGGCTCAGTGGATAGAGCATCGTCCTGCGGACTGAGGGATCCCAGGTTCGATTCCGTTCAAGGGCACGTGACTTGGTTGTGGGCACATCCCCAGTGGGAGGTGTGCAGGAGGCGGCTGATCGATGTTTCTCTCTCATCGATGTTTCTGACTCTCTATCCCTTTTCCTTCCTCTCTGTAAAAAATCAATAAAATATTTATTAAAAAATATGGTTTTATTGATTTCAGACAGGGAGAGGGAGAGATACAAACATCAATGATGAGAGAATCATTGATTGACTGACTCCTGCATACCGCCATGTGACCTTGACTGGAATCAAACCCAGGACCCTTCAGTCTGCAGGCTGATGCTCTATCCACTGCACCAAACCATATAGTGCTGGCAAGATTTTTGAAGTTCTGTGCAAGGTTACCATCATTACTGTCTCCTTGTAAATTTCTGTATTTGTCATTTTCCTTGTGGTGAGTATACTAAAGTACCTTACAGAAACACTTTAATCATAACTAAGCCAAAATATTTAAACCACTGGGCTCTTTGTTTGCATTCAATCCTGTCAATTTCCCGCTGGGCAGTGATTTTGCTGAAGGTTCCCCACATCAGCTCTTGCAAAGTCAGCCTGAGACTCAAGGCAAACTGTGAGGCCTCCTGAGGGGAAGGTCAAGTCCTCCCACAGATCCCACCGCCCATCCATGACCCCACTTTCTGATCCTGGTTGTCCAAACCAGCCAAGGTGACTTCCCAAATGAGCAGTGATGCTCCCCACAGGCTGCCCCCTGGAGACTGTCACCCCTTCCCAGACTTCCACAGGGAGACCCCACTGACCACCGCTGGCCTCACTTTCCTCTGAGCTCCTATCACCTGTCACAGCTACCTTGACCGCTTGTTTGTGGGCTGTCCTTCACTAGAACAGCCTTCCAGACTGATTTAGGTTCTCATCACTAGAGCTACCCCTCAGCCCTCGCACTCAAGGACCCTGCCCCATGTGCTGACAGGGAACACCTTCACCAACCCTGTCCAAGGCCCCTATCCACCACACACACCGGCCCCACACTGCCCCCCAGAGCCCAGGGTCCCTCATCTCACTACAGGGAAGAGGTCTGCTCTGCACAAACCATGATTAGTGAGGTGGGTGCATCTACCAGAATGCACCCTGCACTGTGTTATCATGTTGAGACCAACCCTCTCCTGCTGGGAAGGCTTGTATTGCAGAATGTTCTCCCCATTGAAAATACACAGCACCCTTTCCTGGAAAACGCATGCAACCTCCAGGATGGCAGGGAAGTGAGGGTGGGGAGGGTGTGTGCTTTATTTTAAATAAAATCCAAGAAGAAAATTACCCGAAAAATACAAAAATAAACTCAAAGAACATCAATGGGTCTCAGGGGTGTATGTGTTCTGCCATCAAGCGGTGCCTTCCAAAGCACAGGAAGTTTGAGATCACACCATATTGTTCACCTCTCCATGCTGAGAAAACACAACTTTCCTTTCAATCAACCCGGGAGAGAATAGAACCAACAAAATTAAAGGTACAAGAGAAAAAACTCCTTTACATAAAGATCATAAACCAGAGCAGAGGACAGCAAGAGGTTTGCAGGTTGATGAAATGGAACATGAAACACTTCATCACAGCATAAGGTGAGACCCACAATGTCCCTGAAAGAGGTAGCACTTCTTGGTGGAGGAAGTGGGCTCTGGACCAACCTGGGCCAGGTCAATTCTCTGGTCAGAAATAAAGGAATAAAGATTCATCCAGGAGCTCAGAATATTCATAATATTCTCAAGCACAACCCCAGAGTATGCAGGGGTTGTGACTGATGCTCACTCTTGAGGTGAGCTAGGTGGTGGGGTGAAATATCTTCCACAAAAATTCTTCCAGTGACATAAATCCGTTTGTAGTTCTGATGAGATTAACAAGTGGTATCCAATTTCTGAAAGTGTCACTTATTCCTGAAACTTAGGAGGCATCTAGCACAGTGTATGTTCTGATAAAGGGGTTTGCATTCAGGTAAATAGGGGTAAAATCTTCTCCTCTGGTGTTGTTATTCTGAGTGAGAAAGTAAAACATTCCCTGCACATTTAAAGCTTTTCTCCAGTGTGTACTCTCAAGTGTTGAACGAGGAAAGATTTGTAGCGAAAAGATTTCCCACATTCAATACACTCATGAGGCCCTTTTCCAGTGTGAACTCTGTGGTGTCGAGTGAGAGTAGAGCTTGTGCTGAAGGACTTCCCACAGTCACTACACTCATATGGTTTTTCTCCAGTGTGAACTCTCTGGTGTACAGTGAGGACAGACCTATTACTGAAGGACTTCTCACAATCACTACACTCATAAGGTTTTTCTCCAGTGTGAACTCTCTGGTGTACAGTGAGGATAGACCTATTACTGAAGGACTTCCTGCAATCACTACACTCATATGGCTTTTCTCCAGTGTGAACTCTCTTATGGGTAAAGAGGTCATAATTGCGCCTAAACGATTTTCCACATTCACTACATTTGTAAGGTTTTTCTCCAGTGTGAACTCTGTGGTGTTGAATGAGAGTAGAGCTACTGCTAAAGGACTTCCCACAATCACTACACTCATATGGCTTTTCTCCAGTGTGAACTCTCTGGTGGATAAGGAGGTGATTGTTGTGCTTAAAAGATTTCCCACATTCACTACAGTTGTAAGGTTTTTCTCCAGTGTGAACTCTGTGGTGTTTAGTGAGGGAAGACCTTACATGGAAGGACTTCCCACATTCTCTACACTCATAAGGTTTTTCTCCAGTGTGGACTCTGTAGTGTTCAATAAGGCTAGATTTTTGACTGAAGCACTTCCCACATTCACTACACTCATAAGGTTTTTCTCCAGTGTGAACTCTGTGGTGTTGAATGAGGTTAGAGATTTGACTGAAGCACTTACCACAATTACTACACTGATGCGGCTTTTCTCCAGTGTGAACTCTCTGGTGGATAAAGAGGTCATAATTGCGCGTAAATGATTTTCCACATTCACTACATTTGTAATGTTTTTCTCCAGTGTGAACTCTGTGGTGTTTAGTTAGGGAATACCTTTGATTGAAAAGCTTCCCACACTCAGTACACCGAAAGGACTTTTCTCCAATGTGAACTTTCCTATGTCTATTGACGTTAAAGGTACATCTGATAACTTCCTCACATCCATTGTACTCATATTTCTCTTCTTCATCTGAAACACCCTGATGTTGAACAAGGTTCTGGTTGTGGCTGTCAGCTTTTTCACATTCATCCCAGTGGTGATGCCTTTTTCTATTGAGAAATTCCTGTGAAATCTCACTGCCACTGTGTGGCTCCTCAATTCTGAGAGAAGACTGGTGCTGGAGAAGCTCTGAGATGGCTGGGAAGTCTTCCCCAACCTCCCTACTGGTTGAAGGCAGCCCTGATAAGTAGAAGCTGCACTTGGTCACAAATGAGGCCCTGTCCACAGATTCATTCCAGGGTTTCTCTCCACTGGCATCCGTCTGTTCATGGGGAGAGTTTGCAATGAAACAAAAGTCTCTCATACATGCATTAGTGAAGAAGGCTTTCTGCTCAAAGTCTGCTGCTTCTGACTCAGTCAGGTGTAGAATATTTTTGAACACAGAGAAACACCTCCCACAGAGATGGCTCTTCTGAGTTGCTGGAGCTGTCTTAGAAGCACTGTCCTGTGACTCCCCTTGTACAGATACACTCTGCTCAAAACAGGCCTCTGCATCATGCGTTTTATGCCCACAACCTTAAAACAGAAAAGTGGTGATGAAATGAATGGCGACTTTGGTTACAGGGAGAAGTGTCATTACAAAAGTGTGTCGCACATATAACACGTTGGTTCCATGCAATTGTCTGACAGTAAAATATCTGAAGGAAATATTGATAAGATGCTGCTGTGAAGATCTGGGACACTGAGGATCACCATACAGGGAAGACCTCAAACAAAATATGAAACAAACATGGCAAGACCCACATGGAACAGAAGCAGGATCGTCCACTCATTCTTCTAACAGTGTTCAACAGGGCTTGTCTGCTGGTGACATGGGCCAGCTGTGCAGAAGGTCACTTCCATCTTCTTCCAAGTAAAATTCAAGAAATGACAAGCTTGTGTTGAGGTCTAGTAAAGCACGTCTGTGCACCTCATAACACATATGCATGTCAATATTTGAGAATACTGCAGAGAGAGCAGTTCAGAGGAACAGGTGATAGAAAAGGGCAAAAAGGTGAAGGTAGCCAGAAACCAGGAAGGCAGAGATTAAAAGATAAGTCAGGGAAGTGTCAAGGTTGGGAATGAAAAGGTAGAAATGAGCTGCTGCCAGTGGAACCTCAACCTAAACTTGTTGGACATGAGCATGTTCCTGGTATGATTTAAACACCACCTTTATGTCATACCTCCCCCCAGCTGCCAGGAGGGCCAGGAAACCCTTTAGATCATCATGCATGTTCACCCTGTGAATAAAGGGTTCTCCTTGCACCTTCTACACTACCAGCACATAAAACACAAATATTCTGAGTTTTATTGAAAGACAACAGATGTGAGTAGGCAGTACTGGCCCAGAGCAAGACAGCATGCAAGAGTATTCAGGGAACATAATATTATAAATAATGGATGGAAGTATTTGAAGAACAGCCCATGGTTCATGCAAGTAGAGAGCATAACCTGGCACAGTCAGTCACAAAGAGCCTGTAGCTGGGGGAATGGTGCAGAAGTGGAAGCCATGGATGTGGACACAGACACCCTCTCAGAGAGAGAAAGTGCATGCTGGGCCCATTAAGCTGTTTTCAGAAATCCTGACCCCCAGACACTTCCTGCCCTATGTGAGGCTACGGATATGAGAAATACTCATGGAGTCCTTTGCTCAGGTCTCTCCAAATTACTCAGCACTCTCAGCCACAGCACATTTGACAGGAAAATGGGGAAAACAACTACAGCCCATGGTCTGGCTGTGAGAGCTATATCCAGAGAAGAAAGGAAGAGAGGATGTCACCGCAGGACACTAGGAGAGATGTGAAGGTCTTACCTGCAGATGAGACCAGTGCAAAAACTTCTACCATCATCTTGCAGTACAGAAGTCTCTGAGCCTCATCAAGGAGCCCCCACTCCTCCTCAGAGAAGGCGATGGCCACGTCCTCAAAGTTCATATCCTGTCACAATTAGCACAGTTCAGTCCATGCTGAGTTCCTCTCCTAGGATCTTATGTTCATAATATTCCCCAACATCCACATCCCACTGCTCCTTCGACTCCTCTCATCAAAAAAGACACCAGGCCTTGGTCTCATCAAAGTCTCTCTCTCCTTCTGTTCCTACTGGTGCTGTGTATTCACCCCTCAATAAGGGCAAATGAGGTTGTAGATGATACCTGTGCTCTGGAGCTCACATGACGGCCACATCCCTTTTCAATACAGTGGACTTCATGATCATAGGGTAGGGAGAGATGTTGTCCATAAGGAGACTCTGAGTGATTTGACACTGTTATTGACCGGCAGTAACCTTGTTGTCCCCTGATTCAGGGTATCACAAGGTTATGATATCATTGTTCAACCTTTTGAATCCAATCCCAGGGTGCTGAGGCCATCACTTTGCACTACCTCCTGCACATATTCTTTGAACCACACTTCTCTCACACAGCTGTATTCCCAGAGGCACAACATCAAAGGGAACACAAATGTGCCGTGATGAGCAGTTTATTTCCTAATCATCTTCTTTTCCAAAATTCTAATCCACCACCTCTGTGATGTATTTCTCTCTCACCCTCCTCCCTTCTCCAAGCTAGTGGAGATTTTCAAGCCCAGAGGACACTGATGTATGCTATCTCATATCTATTGATACTGTAACAGCCTCAACTACAAAAGGCAGGTGTGCACATAAATTTCTCCTAAAATCTGAACCAGGAATGTACCACCAGAACATACCCTCTTTTCAGGAATTAATCTGAAATTCATCATATCATATTATCCAGATATCACCAGAAATGGACTAAAATTCCATTCCCTCTTATATCAATGTTAGGGCCCTGCATGCATGAATGCACACGCCCACGCCAAGGGCACATCACTCTTCCTCCCACACCTGCACTCCCACACGCACGGCCCCATAGTCATCTCCTTGAGCTCCTACTCATTACTCAGCACGTGTGGTATAGTGAATGCTTGGCAAATCCAAACACGATTAAATTCTATACCAACTCTGAGCATCCACACTCATTGAGGCACCCTTGAGTCCTGCTATGAAGGCTTCCCTCCCTGATTGTGTTTTCCTTCAACCTCAATTACTGAGAACCACGTAAGATCTCAGATATCCAGAGTCCACCTCCACTGGAGCTGCACCTGATCTCCCTTCTCCAGGTACAGCCTTCAGCACTCAAGTCCCATCACCTAAGGCCCTAGCCCATGCCCAGTGAGTCTCATAGATGCCCACCTATGCCCCTAAGCGAGTGGTCGGAAAACCAGGGCTCACCAGCCACATGAGGCTCTTTGGCCCTTTCAGTGTGGCTCTTCCACAAAATACCACGTGTGGGCGCGCACATACAGTGCCATTGAAACTTTGTGGCCCATGCGCAGAAGTCGGTTTTCGGCTCTCCGAAGAAATTTCAATCGTTGTACTGTTGATATTTGGCTCTGTTGACTAATGAGTTTGCTGACCACTGCCCTTAGCAAATCAACCAGACTGAGGACAACACCCCACGCTAAAGCTCAATAAGAATCCTGGTGTGTGTTTAACAAGTAAATAGGCAACAGCTGCAGTCTCATCTTGTTTGAATTGCTCTTTGGTCTCCAATTAAAAAAAAATAAGATGACCTACATCTGCACCCTGTTACCTACACTCCTGATACCTTTTTTTCATATATTTTATTGATTTTTTACAGAGAGGAAGGGAGAGGAATAGATATTGAGAAACATCGATGAGAGAGAAACGATGAGAGAGAAACATAGATCAGCCGCCTCCTGCACACCCCCTACTAGGGAGTGCCCACAACCACGGTACATGCCCTTGACCGGAATCAAACCTGGGACCCTTCAGTCCGCAGGCTGATGCTATATCCACTGAGCCAAACCGGTTAGGGCACTCCCAACACCTTTTAAAGAAGTTTTCATCCTGAACTGCTTCTCAGAGTTGCACACCCTCATGAACTACTCTCTGAAATATCACAAACCCTAAAAGGTAAAAAATAAAAGTTTTGCCAATCACAATGAACATCACACTTCCTACTATGAATAGCTGCATCTCAGTTGATGCTTCCATACTTCCAGCTGCCAAATGCAAACCTCCATGTCGTCCCCGACTCTTACCCCTCTCTGTCTCATCCTCAAAATTAGAAAATCCAGGTGGCCACACCTAAAACACTGATCCAGAATCCAAATGCTTATTTCCCTTCCATGGACACCATCATGGGCCAGGTACCAACACACTCACCCAGATGATCACAGCAGCTTCCATCCTAGTCTTTCCACCACCTCCCTCTCACCTTACAGCTCATTATGCTTCAACCAAGGGCATCTACTGAGACCTGGGTCAGTCACCTGCCTCCACTGCTCCGAATCTCCCATTGCTCCCATCACCTGCAGAACGGACACCCACGTTGTCACAAAGCTGCTCAGGACCTGACTCCTATCTATTCTTAGACTTCCCTTTTTTGTTTTTGAAAAAAAATGGGTACCTGCAAGTCCCTCCACTAACCCAGTCTTCACTCCAAGCCTTGGCATATTCTGCACATATGCCTGGGAGAACCTCCCATATCCCATTCCACTGGTTGCCAAAACAGGAGCTACTCACATGACCAAATACAAGGACTTAGAATTCCAGGCTTGGTGTCTCATCCAGGTCTCCATTTACAAGCGCTGGAAGAGGGGCTGGACAGCTCCAGGACCCCACTATCTCAGAGGCCATAAGAGTGTGAGGCCCTGAGATCAGCTCCACAAACCAGTCCCCCTAAGCGGCTCTGCATCTGCAGGAACCTGTGGGAGCTAAAGGTCTATAGAGCGCCTGGCACCCACCGCCAGGACCCATGGGCTCCGGCTGCCCAGCCCAAGGTCAGGTGACTTGAGATGCCTGCATTACCTCAGGGCTCCGTCCTCAGTGCACACCCTTTCCAGGTACCTGATCATTTACAAGGCTCTCCATCCTGTCCCTCACTGCTGTCCTCTCTCCTCTAGTCCATTCTTCCTCTGAGCAGTTTTGGGAAAAGTCTAGAACCCGGCCTCACACTATGTCCCTCTTTTGTTCACACCCATCAATGGCAGCAGCTTCCTGAAAATGAAAGGAAAACTCCTCCCACAAAACTTTGCTGCACCTTCTTTGTTGTTTTTCGTCACAAGACAGACCTGGGTTGGTGGAATCCTACCAGGTCAGCCACACCACCATGTCCTTCCTGGCTGGCATGGCAGTCTGTCACCCTCTTTCACCGTGTCCCACCGTGTGTCACCCACCTGAGACTCACTCTTCTGGAAGCTGAGACCTGGGCTGCAGCACCTGACAGGCTCCCTCACCAGAGCCTGGCGCGTAAATGGGAGGAGCTGAGTGGAACTCTGTAAGCAGAGCGGAGTCTGGGAAGCAAGGAGGCTCCAATCACACCAGTTGCTGCTCAACAAGCTTCAGACACGCCCTGCAGAGCGGGGACACTGCCTCTGAGGCCTCGATGGAGTTTAAACCCAGAGCGCTGAAGCCTCTGGCTGTGGTAAGAGAATAAAGGGGTCAAAATGACCACCAGGCAGACTATGCCGGAAGTCACAGCCAAGCAATGAACGCTACCTAATCCGTCTCTCCTGGGCTCTCATTGGCTAAACCCAGCCATCATTAGGCGCATTGCCTGCTGGGTAATGTACTTTTCCAGGCCCAACAGGTGGCATTAGGATGCCAATGACTCGCTGTCCATTGCAGTACTGGCCCTGGGGCACCCGAGTGGTGCTGGGAAATGACAACCTTCGGCTTTGGTGGCCGGTTGCAGGTTTCTGGGGAGTGTTGTCTGCAACTGATCTCTTGCTTGGAGACATTATTTCAGGTTCCATGAAGCTCAGAATGCTCGCTGAGGTGAAAAGTATTATTTCTCTGATTCCTGAAGACTACAGGCCTAAATGCATATACATAGTATATATTTATATATTTGCGATTTTTTATTTGAATTTGAGAGAAAGAGGAAATGAGATGGAGAGAGAGATACAACCATCAGCTGCCTTCTGCAAGCCCCCACCGAGCCCACACACCCCCCCCCCCTTCGCCACTGAGTGCCCTCACCAGGAATCCAACTGGCGACCTTTCTGTGCATGAGAGGGTGCTCAACCAATTGTGTAACTTCAGTCTTCAGATTTTTATTTTTTATATAGAAATATGACATCACTAAGAGAAAATGCAGGCTGTGAGAGACCATATATGATCGTATCCAATTCCTTTAAAAGTAGTATTTGAAAGGATACAGAAGCCAACAGGTTGACATTTCCTACATTGTCTGCATGTCTGCAGTCAGTACACATTGTGAAGAGATGGAGCTAACAGTTACTGAATGTTCACTACATGTGCCAGGCTCTGGATTCAATGCTTTACCTGCATTATTATTTCATTTAATCCTCTCCATACCTGAGATGATTTAACCGACTATTTAATGGGGAGGAAATCCAGACTCAGAGACTCAATGTAAATAGCCTGATTGTAGAGTTAATAAGGGCAGGCCTGGAAGTCAAACCCAGGTGTCTCCAACAGATCTCTGGCTTCTAATGTTAGGCTCTGCTGCCTCCTAGAGGGTAGAATTGCTAATGCATACCCACTAGAATGGGCGAGATGTTATGGTGGTTAACAATCAGCCCCAAAGCTTTAGTGGCTTAGAGTAAAGAAGGTATCTTTCTTGTTCATAGCACATGAACACCCCGGTTCTTCAGGGTTGGGGAGTAGCCACGATGTAGGTTCTGTTAGGTGTTATCAGTGATGGAGAGAGATCATGGCCAGTCTCAGCTCTTCCAGACTCTTCTGTTAGAGGTGACAGGCTTCACTCCCACCTCATTTCATTGGTCAAAGAACATCGCAGGCTTCAGCCAACATCAGGGTCAGCAGCAGAACCTGGCCTACTGGATGGGCCCCAATGATGTCACCACATGGTGCCAGACCCTTTTGGGGATGTGCAGGGGCAAAGGAGAGGGGTGGGGATTGGTAGGAAAGACATTGGGAGTCATTCAGGATGGCTTGCTGGCTGCTCATCCTGAGCTGTCCAAAATCATCACTGGCAAGATTCAAAAGAGTGAACTGCAAAAAGAGAAGTTTGATCAGATGTCATTGGTAGCGAACTCAGAACCCAGTTCTGAGTGTTACCCTGGGTAAAACCCCGCTGTCTAGCTTCCCCCACTGTGGAACCCACATGTTAAAAGAGTTTATTGGGAAGAGGACAGGACTGAAAGCATTCCAGCACCTATATAAAATTCACATAAGTCACGACCCTGCCTCCAAGCCTCTTTGTCATTTGCATTGACAGGTGAGTGCACCATCAGGTGGGGCTGATTAGGAAAATGCTGACATTAACATCCATGGTGATCCTGTGGTTTCCATTCATCCTGTGCATGAATCTGTGCTAAATGTGGTCCCTTCATGTTTTCCCCATCCCCACTGCAGAGAGCAATGAGCCTATTCTACCTCCTGGCCCCAGTGTTACCGGGTGGCCATGCACACTCAGTAGATGACCAGAGATTGGAGGTCCGGGAGTGATAGTCTGAACAGCCCAGCCACCTTCCTCTATTAGGCGTCAGCCACGATTTCCCACGGGCAAGGGGGTGACCTGCTCTCCAGGGATTAGGAGCCCAAAGGACCCACAGCCCTTTCGAGGGGTATCCAGCTCCTGATTCGCAAAGGGGACTCATGAACCCAGGAACCTTCCCCTTCTGCTTTCCCTTATATGCACACACGCATTTATTCATTTCCAGGAAACCAGGATCCTCCCAGTCATCCTCAAAGGCCTAGAGACCACCCAAAAAAGCACCTCCACACTCTATAAAACAATTTTCCTTCAGGATTTAAAACCAATGGTTCCATATCGCAAAGGTGTCACTTGAGTCACTGAGGAATGAGGGAAATTTAACCAGATGTCTTAATGCTGCAGTCTTCCTTCAGTTAAAATAATAAATTTATTTAAACGATTTGAAAAATATTCTCAGCAGACATTTTAACAAAACAGATAAATACAGTGCAAAGAAATGTATAAAAAATGTTCACCATAAAATATTCCTCGGTAGATGGAATTAAAACAAAAACAAGGTAACATTATATGCATTTCTGGGGTTACTATTTGAAATGTTTAACCATTGTATGCCCTTGCAGGGTAGCAATAAATTTGGAATTTTCATAGACTGTGGGTTAGTGGCAAGCCAAAGGGAATGACCATTTTGGGTCACAGTTCTGCATATCTTAAATGTAAAACATTCACCTACATAACAGTGTGATAAGTAAAACATATGTCTACACAGAAAACTGAATGCAAATATTCCCAGAAGAGTTATGTATAATACCCAACCCTGGAAATAACAAAAAACATAGATTAATTAATAAGGTGGTTATTCACAGAACCCAGTACTACTCAGCAATAAAAAAAAAATTAACTCTTCACAAGCATTTGTATTGAAGCTCAAAATGATACTGTGGCATGGAAGAAACCAGTATTTGTTAAAATGTACACATCAAATAGTGCCTATAAAGTTATGAACAGTATGAACTATTCTATTGTAAATAATGGAAAATCCCTGAGTGCATAGTGGGCCGAGAAAGGCAGAAAGAGAGATTATAACAGCGTAGTAGGAAAATAGTGGGTGTGGCAAAGGAAGGTATAGAGTTGTTGGTATTGAAAATAATAAAAAAATAATAATAATAATAAACGGAGATAAACGCTGCTCCGGCCAGTGTCCTCAGTTGGTTGGATGTCATCCCATTCACTGACAGGTCTCTGGTTTGATTCCAGGTCAGTGAACATTCCCAAATGGATTTCCAGTTGTGGCGTGCAGGAGGCAGCAGATCTATGTTTACCTCTCTTTTCCAGGCTCTCTCTCTCCCAAAAAAGGAATAAAATTATTTTCTAAAATATTTTTTCAAAAAGAATAATCTCTGTGGTTTCCAAACATACAAATGTAAGCACATTATTGCCCCACCCTGTGTATGAGTTACAGGTGGTTTATGTAACATGTGACAGTTTCACAGCTTTCTCTCTAGGTCAGGGCTCACCAAATAGCACACATGAGAAAGGTGCACTTTGTTGCATGTGAGTTCTCATTTCCTGGGGGAACAGCCTTGCTTCAGTGGCAGCAAATGTTGTCAAGCAGGGAAGACTATTGCCATTGGAACCAACAGGAATGCTGACTGGTTACGAAAGACACATCCTGGGACTGATTACAGGGTTATACTTCCTCTAGCTTTGAGGTCTTGCATGTTGAGCAACAACCTTGAGATGAACACCCTAAGGGGCCAGGGAAATGCACAAAACCATAAGATTACTTTATCTGCTAGTGATGCCAGCTACAGGAAATAGTGATGGAGGTCCTCAGAAAGTTCTCAAAGATCATACAAGCCACAGGACATGAAATAATTTGGATTTAAGTCCAATAGAGGCACTTTTTTAATACAGTTTAACTGCAGTGTCTGCCATGAATATGAAAACAGTGTTTATGTCCCAAACTAATTCCACCTCTGAGTCTTACAACAAATGAAACCAGACTATGAAATCTCATACATCATGTCGCATGGCCTCTTTGGAGCGTGTGGAGTGTAGTTCCCCTAAACATTGCTGACACTTATTTAATACATAGTGTGAACAGAGAATATTATTCATATTGTTCACAGGATCACAATAAAGCAATCCTATTGAGGGTGAGCATTGACCTGTACAATAAAAGAGGCACCTGACAGCACATTAGAAACACAAAGTCATGCACACTTTCTCTCAAGGCCTTGGTCGGCAATACAAAATCAGCCAATACTGAATAAAGAGTGATTTTCTGCCATCATGCTGTGCCTTCCTTAGCACATTAAGTATGAGATCACACCATATTGTTCACCTGTCCATGCGGACAGAACACAACTTTCCTTTCAATCATCCCAAGGAGAGAATAGAACCAACGAAATTAAAGGTACAAAAGAAAATACTCCTTTACATAAAGATCATAAACCCGAGCAAAGGACAGCAAGAGGTTTGCAGGTTGATGAATTGGAACCTGAAACACTTCATCACAGCATAATGTGAGACCCACAATGTCCCTGAAAGAGGTAGCCCTTTTGGTGGAGGAAGTGGGCTCTGGACAAAACCTGGTTCAGGTCAATTCTCTGGTCAGAAATAAAGGAATGAAGATTCATCCAGGAGTTCAGAATATTCATAATTTTCTCAAGCACAACCCCATAGTATGCAGGGGTTATAACGGATGCACACTCTTCATGTGAGCCAGGTGGTGGGGTGAAATATCTTCCTGACAAATTCTTCCAGTGACATAAATCCAGTTTTAGTCCTAAGTAGATTAACAAGTGTGCTCCAGTTTCTGAAAGTGTCACTTATACCTGAAACTTAGGAGGCATCTAGCAGAGTGTATGTTCTGATAAAGGGGTTTGAATTCAGGTAAATGGGTGTAAAGCTTCTCCTCTGGTGTTGTTATTCTGAGTGAGAAAGTAAAACATTCCCTGCACATTTAAAGCTTTTCTCCAGTGTGTACTCTCACGTGTTGAACGAGGATAGATTTGTAGCAAAAAGATTTCCCACATTCAATACACTCATGAGGCCCTTTTCCAGTGTGAACTCTGTGGTGTCGAATGAGAGTAGAGCTTGTGCTGAAGGACTTCCCACAGTCACTACACTCATACGGCTTTTCTCCAGTGTGAACTCTGTTGTGTTAAGTGAGGGTAGACCTTTGATGAAAGGACTTCCCACATTCACTGCACTCATACTATTTTTCCTAAGTGTGGATTCTGTAGTGTTTAATGAGGCTAGATTTTTGACTAAAGAACTTTCCACAATCACTACATTGATATGGTTTTTCTCCAGTGTGAACTCTCTGGTGGATAAGGAGGTGATTGTTCTGCCTAAAAGATTTCCCACATTCACTACATTTGTAAGGTTTTTCTCCAGTGTGAACTCTGTAGTGTTTAATGAGGTTAGTGTTTTCATAAAAGCACTTCCCACAATCACTACATTGATATGGCTTTTCTCCAGTATGAACTCTGTTGTGTTTAGTGAGGGTAGATCTTTGATGAAAGGACTTCCCACATTCACTACATTTGAAAGGTTTTTCTCCAGTGTGAACTCTGTAGTGTGTAATGAGGCTAGATTTTTGACTGAAGAACTTTTCACAATCACTACATTGATATGGCTTTTCTCCAGTGTGAACTCTGTTGTGTTTAGTTAGGGTAGACCTTTGAAGAAAGGACTTCCCACATTCACTACATTTGTAAGGTTTTTCTCCAGTGTGAACTCTGTAGTGTGTAATGAGGCTAGATTTTTGACTGAAGAACATTCCACAATCCCTACATTGATATGGTTTTTCTCCAGTGTGAACTCTCTGGTGGATAAGGAGGTGAATGTTCTGCCTAAAAGGTTTCCCACATTCACTACATTTGTAAGGTTTTTCTCCAGTGTGAACTCTGTAGTGTTTAATGAGGTTAGAGTTCTCATGGAAGCACTTTCCACAATCACTACATTGATATGGCTTTTCTCCAGTGTGAATTCTCTGGTGGAAAAGGAGGTGACGTTTCTCCCTAAAAGATTTCCCACATTCACTGCACTCATAAGGTTTTTCTCCAGTGTGAACTCTGTGGTGGCGAAGGAGGTTAGAGATTTGATTGAAGCATTTCCCACAATCACTACACTGATGCGGCTTTTCTCCAGTGTGAACTCTCCTATGTCTATTGAGGTTAAAGATAAATGAAAACACTTTCCCACATGTATTACACTTATCATTGACTTCTCCAGAGCAGACGCCCTGATGTTGCACAATGTTCTGGATGTGGCAGGCAGCTTTTTCACATTCATCCCACTGGTGATGCCTTTTTCTATTGAGAAATTCCTGTGAAATCTCACTATGACTGTGTGAGTCCTCAGTGTCAAGAGGGGCCTGGTGCTGGGTAAGCTGTGAGATGGCTGGGAAGTCTTCCCCAACCTCCCTACTAGTTGAAGGCAGCCCTGATAAGGAGAAGATGAAGTTGGTCACAAATGAGGCCTTGTCCACAGCTTCTTTCCAGGGCTTTTCTCCACTGGCATCCCTCTGTTGATGGGGAGGGTTTGCACTGAAAGAGAAGTCTCTCACACATGCATCACTGAAGAAGGCTTTCTGCTCAAAGTCTGCTGCTTCTGACTCAGTCAGGTGCAGAATATCTTTGAACACAGAGAAACACCTCCCACAGAGATGGGTCCTCTGAGTTACTGCAGCTGTCTGAGAAGCACTGACCTGTGACTCTCCTTGTACAGATACACTCTGCTCAGAACAGGCCTCCGCATCATGCGTTTTATGCCAACAACCTGAAAACAGAAAAATGGTGATGAAATGAATATCGACTGTGTTGACTGGGTGAAGTGTCATTACAAAAGTGTGTTGCCCATAATACATTGGTTCCATGCAATTGTCTGACAGTAAAATATCTGAAGGAAATATTGATAAGATGCTGCTGTGAAGATCTGGGACACTGAGGATCACCATACAGGGAAGACCTCAAACAAAATATGAAACAAACATGGCAAGCACCACAAGGAACAGAAGCTGGATCATCTGCTCATGGGTCTGCTAACAGTGCTCAACAGGGCTTGTCTGCTGGTGACATGGGCCAGCTGTGCAGAAGGTTGCTTGCATCTCATTCCACGTAAAATTCAAGAAATGAGAAGCTTGTGTCAGGGTCTAGTGAAGCATGTGTGTGAACCTCATAAAACATATGCAGGTCAATATTTGAGAATACTGCAGAGCGAGCAGTTCAGAGGAACAGGTGATGTAAAAGGGAAAAAAGGGGAAGGAAACCAGAAACCAGGAAGGCACAGATTAAAAGACAAGTCAGGGAACTCACAGGCATGGGAATGAAATGGTAGAAATGAGCTGTTGCCAGCGGCACTTCAACCTAAAGTCTGTTGAACATGAGCAGTTACCTGGTATGATCTAAAACCACCCTTATTTCATACCTCCCCAAAATTCCAACTCAAGAGGACCAGGAAACTCTTTATATCATCCTACGTGTCCACCCTATGAAAAATCAGGGTTCTCCTTGCACCTTCTCCTGTACAAGCACACAAAACACAAATATTCTGAGTATTAGTGAAGGAAAACAGAGATGAGTAGCCAGCACTGACCCAGAGCAAGACAGCATGCAATAGTATTCAGGGAACAGAATATTACAAACCATGAAAGGAGGTCTTTCAAGAACCGCCCATGGTTCATGCAAGTAAAGACCATAACCTGGCACACTCAGTCACAAAGAGCCTGTAGCTGGAGGAATGGTGCAGATGGAAGCCATGGATGTGGACATAGACACCCTCCCAGAGAGAGAGAGTGCAAGCTGGGCCCATTGAGTTGTTTGTAACAATCCTGACCTCCAGACACTTCCTGCACCATTTGAGGCTATGGAAGTGAGGGATATTCGTGGAGTCCTTTGCTCAGGTCTCTCCGAATTATTCAGCACTCTCAGCCACAGCACATTTGACAGGACAAGGGGAAAACAACTACAGCCCATGGTCTGGCTGTGAGAGCTATATCCAGAGATGAAAGGAAGAGAGGACATCACCTCTGGACACTAGGAGAGATGTGAAGGTCTTACCTACAGATGAGACCAGTGCAAAAACTTCTACCATCATCTTGAAGTACAGAAGTCTCTGAGCCTCATCAAGGAGCCCCCACTCCTCCTCAGAGAAGGCGATGGCCACGTCCTCAAAGTTCATATCCTGTCGTAATGGAGACCGTTCAGTCTATGATCAGCTTCTTTCCTAGGATCTTATGTTCATAATACTCCCCAACATCCACATCCATCTGCTCCCTCCACTCCTCTCATCAGAAAAGATACCAAGCCTTGGTCCCATCAAAGTCACTCTCTCTTTCTGTTCCTACTGATGCTGTGTCTTCCCCCCTCAATAAGGGCAAATGAGCTTGTAGATGATACCCGTGCTCTGGAGCTCACATGAAGGCCACACAAATTTTCCATACAGTGGGTGTCATGAACTTAAGGTGGGGAGACATGGTATCCATAATAAGAGTGTGAGTGATTTGACACTGTTCTTGACTGCCAGTAACCTTGTTGCCTCCCGATTCAGGGTATCACACGGTTATGGTATCACACTTCAACCTTTTGAATCCAATCCCAGGGTGCTGAGGCCATCACTTTGCACTACCTGCTACA
Source organism: Plecotus auritus (assembly GCF_963455305.1). Lineage (NCBI taxonomy): Eukaryota > Metazoa > Chordata > Mammalia > Chiroptera > Vespertilionidae > Plecotus > Plecotus auritus. The sequence continues at coordinate 841,501 of NC_137785.1, read as the reverse complement.
CATAGTTCTTTGAACCACACTTCACACACAGCTGCATTCCTACAGGCACAACATCAAAGGTCACACAAATGTGCTATGATGAGCAGTTTATTTCCTAATCATCTTCTTTTCCAAAATTCTAATCCACCACCTCTGTGATGTATTTCTCTCTCACCCTTCTCCCCTCTCCATGTCAGTGGATATTTTCAAGACAAGAGGACACTGATGTATGCTATCTCATTCCTATTGATCACTGTAACAGCCCTCGACAACAAAAGGCAGGTATGCACATGAATTTCACTGAAGCTCTGGGCCAGGAATGTACCACCACAACATGCCCTCTTTTCAGGAATTAATCTGACATTCACCATATCATATTTCCAGACATCACCAGAAATGGACTCAAACTTCATTCCCTCTATGTCAATGTCAGGGCCATTTAACTATGAAAGCACATGAGTACACCAAGGGCACATCACGCTTTCTCCCACACCTATCTCACACCTGCACTCCCACACCCACAGCACTCAGGGTGATTTCCTTGACTTCCTACACATTACTCAGCATGTGTGGTATAGTGAATGCTTGACAAATTCAAACAGGATTAAGTTCTACACCAACTCTGAGAGTCCACACTCAGCCTTGAGTTCTGCTATGAAGGCCTCCCTCCCTGATTGTGTTTTCCTTCAACCTCAATTACTGAGAACCCCATCAGAACTGAGATATCCAGAGGCCACCTCCACTGGAGCTGCACCTGATCTCCCTTCTCCAGTCACAGCCTTTAGCACTCAAGTTCCATCACCTAAGGCCTAGCCCATACCCAGTGAATCTCACAGATGCCCGCTCATGCCACTCAGCAAATTAACCTGATTGAGGACACCAGCTCAGATTAAAGCTCAATGAAAATCCTGGTGCCGAAACTGGTTTGGCTCAGTGGATAGAGCATCGGCCTGCGGACTGAAGGGTCCCGGGTTCGATTCCGGTCAAGGGCATGTACCTTGGTTGCGGGCACATCCCCAGTGGGAGGTGTGCAGGAGGCAGCTGATCGATGTTTCTCTCTCATCGATATTTCTAGCTCTCTATCCATCTCCCTTCCTCTCTGTAAAAATCAATAAAATATATTAAAAAAAAATTCCTGGTGTTTTTATCACGTGAATATGCAACAGCTGCAGTCTCATCTTGTTTGACTCACTCTTTGGTCTCCAATTTAAAAAGAAAGAAAATGATCCACAACCACACCCTGGTCCCTACATTCCCAACTACATTAGAGAAGTTTTTATTCTGAACTGCTCCTCAGAGTTCCAGATGCTCATGAACTACTCCCTGAAATATCAGTAACCCTAACGGGTAAAATATAAAAGTTTTGGTATCCCCAATGAACATCAGAGTTCCCACTATGAATATCTGCATCTCAGCCGACACAGTCCTTCCATACCTCCCGTTGCCAAAAGCAAACCTTCACATCATCCCTGACTCTTACCTCTCTCTCTGAATCCAAATTCAGTAATACAGGTGGCCACATATAAAACACCAATCCAGAATTCAACTGCTTATTTCACCTCCTCAGCCACCATCATGGGCCAGTTACCAAAAAATTCATCAAGACTATCACAGCACCTTCCATTCTAGTCTTTCTACCACCTACATCCCATCTATAGTTCATCATGCTGCAGCCACAGGAGGTCCCACCTGCCTCCATTGCTCCAAATATCCCAACACCTACAGAACAGATTTCCAAATTGTCACAAAGCTGCTCAAGACCTGACTCCTGTCCCATTGTTACCATTTGCTAATTAAAAGAAAAAAAGGGGGACACCATAGGGTTTCTGAATGAGCTCCGTCTTCACTCAGAGCCTTTGCACACATAGGACCCTATGCCTGGAAAATCCTCTCATATCCCATTCCACTGGTTGCCAATAACAGGGACCATTTATAGGACCCTAGACCTGGACTTAGAATTCTGGGCGTGCTGTCTCATCAAGGTCCCGAGGTCCCAGGGCTGGAAGAGTGGGTGTAAGATCCCTGGACCCCACTACCTCACAGGCCACAAGTGTGTGAAGCCCTGAAATCAGCTGCACAACCCAGTCCCCTAAGCGGCTCTGCACCTGCAGAACCTGTGCGATCAAAAGGCCTGTGGAGGGCCTGGCATCCACCACCAGGACCCAGGGGCTCGGGCTGCCCAACCCCAGGGTCAGGTGACTTGAGATGCCTGCATTACCTCAGGGCTCCGTCCTCAGTGCACACCCTTTCCAGGTACCTGATCATTTACAGGACCTCTCCATCCTGTCTCTCACTGCTGTCCTCTCTCCTCTAGTCCATTCTTCCTCTGAGCAGTTTTGGGAAAATGTTAGAACCCGGCCTCACACTATGTCCCTCTTTTGTTCACACCCATCGATGGCAGCAGCTTCCTGAAAATGAAAGGACAACTCCTCCCCCAAATCTTTGCTGCACCTTCTTTGTTGCCTTTTGACATAAGACAGACCTGGGTTGGTGGAATCCTCCCAGGTCAGCCACACCACCATGTCCTTCCTGGCTGGCATGGCAGTCTGTCACCCTCTTTTACCGTGTCCCACCGTGTGTCACCCACCTGAGACCCACTCTTCTGGAAGCTGTGACCTGGGCTGCAGCACCTGACAGGCTCCCTCACCAGAGCCTGGCGCGTAAATGGGATGAACTGAGTGGAACTCTGTAGGCAGAGGGGAGTCTGGGAAGCAAGGAGGCTCCAATCACACCAGTTGCTGCTCAACAAGCTTCAGACACGCCCTGCAGAGCGGGGACACTGCCTCTGAGGCCTCGATGGAGTTTAAACCCAGAGCGCTGGAGCCTCTGGCTGTGGTAAGAGAATAAAGGGGTCAAAATGACCACCAGGAGGAAGATGCAGGAAGTCACAGCCAAGCAATGAACGCTGCATAACCCGACTCTCCTGGGCTTTCATTGGCTAAACCCAGCCATCATTAGGCGCATTGCCTGCTGGGTAATATACTTTTCCAGGCCCAACAGGTGGCATTAGGATGCCAATGACTCGCTGTCCATTGCAGTATTGGCCCTGGGGCACCCAAGTGGTGCTGGGAAATGACAACCTTCGGCTTTGGTGGCCGGTTGCAGGTTTCTGGGGAGTGTTGTCTGCAACTGATCTCTTGTTCAAAGACATTATTTCAGGTTCCATGAAGCTCAGAATGCTCGCTGAGGTGAAAAGTATTATTTCACTGATTCCTGAAGACTACAGGCCTAAATGCGTAATTTATATATTTGCGATATTTTATTTGAATTTTAGAGAGAGAGAGGAAATGAGATGGAGAGAGAGATACAACCATCAGCTGCCTTCTGCAAGCCCCCACCGAGCCCACACGCCCCCCCCTCCCTCACTGAGTGCCCTCACCAGGAATCCAACTGGCGACCTTTCTGTGCATGAGAGGGTGCTCAACCAATTGTGTCACTTCAGTCTTCTGATTTTTACTTTTTATTGAAAAATATGACATTACTAAGAGAAAATGCAGGCTGTGAGAGACCATATATGATCCTATCCGATTCCTTTAAAAGTAGTATTTGAAAGGATACAGAGGCCAACAGGTTGACATTTCCTACATTGTCTGCATGTCTGCAGTCAGTACACATTGTGAAGCTACAGAGCTAACAGTCACTGAATGTTCACTACATGTGCCAGGCCCTGGATTCAATGCTTTACCTGCATTATTATTTCATTTATTCCTCTCCACACCTGAGATGATTTAACCGACTATTTAATGGGGAAGAAATCCAGGCTCAGAAACTCAACGTAAATAGCCTGATTGTAGAGTTAATAAGGGCAGGCCCGGAAGTCAAACTCAGGTGTCTCCAACAACAGATCTCTGGCTTCTAATGTTAGGCTCTGCTGTCTCCTAGAGGGTAGAATTGCTAATGCACACCCACGAGACGTTATGGTGGGTAACAATCAGCCCCAAAGCTTTAGTGGCTTAGAGTAAAGAAGGTATCTTTCTTGTTCATAGCACATGAACAGCCTGGTTCTTCAGGGTTGGGGAGTAGCCACGATGTAGGTTCTCTTAGGTGTTATCAGTGATGGAGAGTGATCATGGCCAGTCTCAGCTCTTCCAGACTCTTCTGTTAGAGGTGACAGGCTTCACTCCCACCTCATTTCATTTGTCAAAGAACGTCACAGGCTTCAGCCAACATCAGGGTCAGCAGCAGAACCTGACCTACTGGATGGGCCCCAGTGATGTCACCACATGGTGCCAGACCCTTTTGGGGATGTACAGGGGCAAAGGGGAGGGGTGGGCATTGGTAGGAAAGACAGTGGGAGTCATTCAGGATGGCTTGCTTGCTGCTCATCCTGAGCTGTCCAAAACCATCACTGGTAAGATTCAAAGCAGTGAACTGCAAGTTTGGTCAGATGTCATTGGTAGCAAACTCAGAAATCAGTTCTGAGTGTGACCTTGTGTAAATCCCTGCTCTCTCACATCCCCCACTTTGGAACCCACATGTTAAAAGAGTTGATTGGGAAGAGGACAGGACTGAACGCATTCCAGCACCTATATTAAATTCACATCACTCACGACACTGCCTCCAAGCCTCTTTGTCATTTGCATTGACAGGTGAGTGCTCCATCAGGTAGGGCTGACTGGAAAAGGCTGACATTAACATCCATGGTGATCCTGTGGTTTCCATTCATCCTGTGCAGGAACCTGTGCTAAATGTGGTCCCTTCATGTTTTCCCCATCCCCACTGCAGAGAGCACTGAGCCTGTTCTGCCTCCTGGCCGTGCTTTCCAGGTGGCCATGCACACTCAGTAGATGACCAGAGATCGGAGGTCCGGGTGTGATTGTCTGAACAGCCCAGGCACATTCCTCTATTAGGCGTCAGCCAAGATTTCCCACGGGCAAGGGGGTGACCTGCTCTCCAGGGATTAGGAACCCAAAGGACCCCCAGCCCTCTCCAGGGGTATCCAGCTCCTCATTCTCAAAGGGGACTCATGAACCCAGGAACCTTCCCCTTCTGCTTTACCTCATATGCACACACCCATTTATTCATTTCCAGGAAACCAGGATCCTCCCAGTCATCCTCAAAGGCCTAGAGTCCTCCCAAAACAGCACCTCCACACTCTAAAAAAAAAACAATTTTCGTTCAGGATTCAAAACCAATGGTTGAATATGGCAAAGGAGTCACTTGAGTCACTGAGGAATGAGGGAAATTTAGCAGATGTTGTAGATGCTGCACAGTCCTTCGGTTAAAATAATCCATTTATTTAGACAATTTTAAAAAGATTCTCAGCAGACGTTCTAATAAAGCAAATAAATACAGTGCAAATAAATGTATGAAAAAATATTCAGCATAAACACTTCTTAGGTAGATGGAATTAAAATGAAAACGAGTTAACATTATATGCATTTCCAGGGTTACTATCTGAAAAGAGTAAGCATAGTATGCCCTTGCAGGGTAGCAGAAAATTGGAATTTTTATATTCTGTGGGTTAGGGGGAATCCAAAGGGAATGACCATTTTGGGTCACAGTTCTGCATATCTTAAATATGAAACACTCACCTACACAACAGTTTGATAAGTAAAACATATGTCTATGTAGAGAACTGAATGCACACATTCCCAGGAGATTTATGTATAATGCCCCAAAACCTGGAAATAACAAAAAACATAGATCAATAGAAAAAGTGATTATTCATGGAATACAGCACTACTCAGAAATAAGTAAATCATCTTTTCCTATAAGCATTTGTGTTGAATCTCAAAAGGACTGTGTACATGGAGGAAACCAGTCTTTTTTAAAGAGTACACACCAAGTAGTGCCTATAAAATTATGAACAATATGAGCTATTTTATTGTAAAAAAGGAAAATCCATGACTGCAGGGCCAAAAATGTCAGAAAGAACGATTATAACAGCATATTAAGAAAATGTACGATGTGGCAAAAGTAGGTTTAGAGTTTATGGTATGGAAAATAATATATTAACTAATAATAATAATGATAATAATAATAATAATGATACAGGAATAGACTCTGCCCAGACCAGTGTCCTCAGTTGGCTGGGTGACATTTCAGTGAGTGAACAGTCTCTACTTTAATTCCAGGGCAGTCCACATTCCCAAATGGATCCTAGTAGGGGGCCTGCAGGTGGCAGCAGATCTATGTTTATCTCTGTCTTCCCCTCTCTTAATGTCTCTCTCCCCAATAAGAATAAAAGGATTTTTTAAAATTTCTTTAAAAAAATAATCTCTGTGTTCTCTCAACTTACAACTGTGAGCCTATTGTTGCCCCACCCTGTGTAGGAGTTACAGGTGGTGTATGTCACATGTGACAGTTTCACAGCTTTATCGCTAGGTCAGGGCTCACCAAATAGCACACATGAGAAAGGTGCACGTTGTTGGATGTCAGTTCTCATTTCCTAGGGGACCAGCCTTGCCTCAGTGGCAGAAAACGTTCTCAAGTAGAGAAGACTATTGCCATTGGAACCAACAGGAATGCTGACTGGTTACAAAAGACACATCCTGGGACTGATTACAGCATTATCCTTCCTCTAGCTTTGTGGTCTTGCCTGTTGAGCAACAACCTTGAGGTGAATATTCTAGATGGGCCAGGGGAATCCTGAAGAGGTGAATTTTCTGCCTAAAAGGTTTTCCACATTCTCTAGAAAAACATTAGATTATTTTCTCTGCCATTGATTCCATCTAAAGGAAATAGTGATGGAGGTCCTCAGAATGTAATCAAAGATCATACAAGCCACAGGTCCCAGTGTAATTTTGGACTTATGTCCAGAAGAGGCACTTTTCATTTAGTTTAACTGCAGTGTCTGCTATGAATATGAAATCAGTGCCTCTGTCCCAATACTAATTCCACCTCAGGCTTACAACAAATGACACCAGCCAATGAAATCTCACAAATCATGATGCAATGCCTCTTTGGAACATGTGAACAGTAGTTCCCCTAAACATTGCTGACACATATGTAATACATACTGCGAACAGAGAATATAATTCATATTGTTCACAGGAGCACAATATAAGGCCACCAGTTCAGGGCGACCATTGACCTCTACAATATAAGAGGCACCAGACAGCACATTAGAACCACAAAGTCATGCACACCCTCTCTCAAGGCTTTGGTCGGCAACACAAAATTAGCCAATATTGAACAAAGCGTGACTTTCTGCCATCCAGCTCTACCATCCAAAGCACAGAAAGTTTGGGACCCCACCATATCTGTTCACCTGTACATGCTGACAGATCACAACATTCCTTTCAATCATCCCAGACTCTCAAGTGTTGAATGAGGAAAGATTTTTAGCGAAAAGATTTCCCACATTCAATACACTCACGAGGGCCTTTTTCAGTGTGAACTCTGTGGTGTTGAATGAGAGTAGAGATTCTACTGAAGGATTTCCACATTCACTGCACTCACCAGGATTCTCTCCAGTGTGAACTCTGTGGTGTTTAGTGAGGGAAGACCTTACATGGAAGGACTTCTGACATTCACTACACTCATAGGGTTTTTCTCCAGTGTGAATTCTGTAGTGTTTAACGAGGTTAGAGTTCTCACAGAAGCACTTCCCACAATCACTACATTGATAAGGACCTGTTTCCAGTGTGAACTCTCTGGTGGATAATGAGGTGACTTTTGTGCCTAAAAGATTTCCAACATTTACTACACTCATAAGGTTTTTCTCCAGTGTGAACTCTATGGTGTCGAATGAGGTTAGAGATTTGACCGGAGCACTTCCCACAATCACTACATTGATGCAGCTTTTCTCCAGTGTGAACTCTCTTATGGGTAGAGAGCTCATAATTGCACCTAAATAATTTTCCATATTCACTACATTTCCAAGGTTTTCCTCCAGTGTGAACTCTGTGGTGTTGAATGAGAGCAGAGCTACTGATGAAGGACTTCCCACATTCACTACACTCATACGGTTTTCCCCCAGTGTGAACTCTCTGGTGAATAAGGAGGTGATTGTTGTGCCTAAAAGATTTTCCACATTCACTACACTTATATGGTTTTTCTCCAGTGTGAACTCTTTAGTGTTTAGTGAGATGAGAACTTTAATGAAAGGACTTCTCACATACACTGCACTCCTAAGGTTTTTCTCCAGTGTGAATTCTGTAGTGATTAATGAGGCAAGATTTTTGACTGAAGCACTTTCCACAATCAGTACATTGATATGGTTTTTCTCCAGTGTGAACTCGCTGTTGGCTAAGGAGGTGATTGTTGTGCCTAAAAGATGTCCGACATTCACTACACTTATAAGGTCTTTCTCCAGTGTGAACTCTCTGGTGGATGACGAGGTGAATTTTCTGCCTAAAAGATTTTCCACATTCACTACATTTATAAGGTTTTTCTCCAGTGTGAACTCTGAGGTGTTTAGTGAGGGAATACCTCACACGGAAGGACTTCCCACATTCACTACACTCATACGGTTTTTCTCCAGTGTGAATTCTGTAGTGTTCAATAAGGCTAGAGTTCTCTTGGAAGCACTTCTCACAATCACTACATTGATACGGCTTTTCTCCAGTGTGAACTCTCTGGTGGATAAGGAGGTGACTTTTCTGCCTAAAATGTTTCCCACATTCACTGCACTCATAAGGTTTTTCTCCAGTGTGTACTCTGTGGTGTTTAATGAGGCTAGATTTTTGACTGAAGCACTTCCCACATTCACTACATTGATAAGGTTTTTCTCCAGTGTGAACTCTGTGGTGTCGAAAGAGGTTACAGATTTTATTGAAGCACTTCCCACAATCACTATACTGATGCAGCTTTTCTCCAGTGTGAACTCTGCTGTGGGTAAAGAGGTTATAATTGCGCTTAAATGATTTTCCACATTCAGTACATTTGTAAGGCTTTTCTCCAGTGTGAACGCTGTGGTGTTTAGTGAGGGAAGACCTTTGATTGAACAGCTTCTCACAGTCAGTGCACTGATAGGACATTTCTCCAGTGGGAACTCTCTTATGTCTATTGAGGTTAAAGATACATGAAAACACTTTCCCACATGTATTACACTTACAATTCACTTCTCCAGAGCAGACGCCCTGATGTTGAACAAGGTAAAGGTTGTGGTTGTCAGCTTTTTTACAATCACCCCATTGGTGATGCCTTTTTCTATTGAGAAATTCCTCTGAAATCTCACTGCCACTGTGTGGCTCCTCAGTGTTGAGAGGGGCCTGGTGCTGGAGAAGCTCTGGGGTGGCTGGGAAGTCTTCCCCAACCTCCCTACTGGTTGAAGGCAGCCCTGATAAGTAGAAGCTGCACTTGTTCACAATCGATGCCCTGTCCACAGCTTCTTTCCTGGGCTTCTCTCCAGTGGCTTCCCTGTGTTGCTGGGGAGGGTTTGCACTGAAACAGAAGTCTCTCACACATTCATTAGTGAAGAAGCCTTTCTGCTCAAAGTCTGCTGCTTGTGACTCAGTCAGGTGCAGAATGTCTTTGAACACAGAGAAACACCTCCCGCAGAGATCGGTCCTCTGGGTTGCTGGAGCTGTCTGAGAAGCACTAACCTGTGACTCCCCTTGTACAGATACACTGTGCCCATAACTGGCCTCCACATCATCCATTTTATGCCCACAACCTGAAAACAGAAAAATGGTGAGAAAATGAATATCGGCTGTGGTGACAGGGAGAAGTGTCATTACTAAAGTGTGTCGAACATATAACATGATGGTTTCATGCAATTGTCTGACAGTAAAATATCTGAAGGAAATATTGCTAAGATGCTGCTTTGAATATTTGGGCCTCTGAAGATCACCATACAGGGAAGACCTCAAACAAAATATGAAACAAACATGGCAAGACCCACATGGAACCGAAGCAGGATCGTCCACTCATTCTTCTAACAGTGTTCAACAGGGCTTGTCTGCTGGTGACATGGGCCTGCTGTGCAGAAGGTTGGTTACATCTTATTCCACGTAAAATTCAAGAAATGAGAAGCTTGTGTCGACGTCTAGTGAAGCACGTCTGTGCACCTCATAACACATATGCAGGTCAATATTTGAGAATACTGTAGAGAGAGCAGTTCAGAGGAACACGTGATGCAAAAAACGCAATAAGGTGAAGGTAGGCAGAAACCAGGAAGGCACAGATTAAAAGATAAGTCATGGAGTGTCAAGCATGGGAATGAAAAGGTAAAAATGATCTGCAGCCAGTGGCACCTCAAACTAAACATGTTGGACATGAACATGTTCCTGGTATGATCTAAACATCACCCTTATATCATACCTCCCCATAGTTACAACTCAGGAGGGCCAGGCAGCCCTTTAGATCATCCTACATGTTCACCTGTGAACAAACAGGGTTCTCTTTGCACCGTCTACTGTACAAGCACATAGAACGCAAATATTCTGAGTTTCGTTGAAAGACAACAGAGGTGAGAAGCCAGCACTGACCCAGAGCAAGACAGCATGCAATAGTATTCAGGTAACAGAATATTACAAACAATGGAAGGAGGTCTTACAAGACCCACCCATGGTTCATGCAAGTAAAGACCATAACCTGGCACAGTCAGTTACAAAGAGCCTGTAGCTGGAGGAATGGTGCAGAAGTGGGAGCCATGGATGTGGACATAGACACCCTCTCAGAGAGAGAGAGTGCAAGCTGGGCCCATTAAGCTGTTTGCAACAATCCTGACTCCCAGACACTTCCTGCACCAATTGAGGCAAAATGTGAGGGATACTCATGGAGAACTTTGCTCAGGTCTGTCCAAATTACTCAGCACTCTCATCCACAGCACATTTGACAGGACAATGGGAAAGAACTACAGCCCATGGTCTGGCTGTGAAAGCTACATCTGGAAAAGAAAGGAAGAGAGGACATCACCTGAGAACACTAGGAGAGATGTGAAGGTCTTACCTACAGATGAGACCAGTGCAAAAACTTCTACCATCATCTTGCAGTACAGAAGTCTCTGAGCCTCATCAAGGAGCCCCCATTCCTCCTCAGAGAAGGTGATGGCCACGTCCTCAAAGTTCATCTCCTGTCGTTATGGGGACAGTTCAGTCCATGCTGAGTTCCTCTCCTAGGATATTATGTTCATAATACTCCCCAACCTCCACATCCATCTGCTTCCTCGGCTCCCCACATCAGAAAAGATACCAGGCCTTGGTCCATTCAAAGTCATTCTCTCCTTCTGTTCCAGTTGAGGCTCTGTATTCCCCCAACAATAGGGGCAAATAATCTTGTAGATGATACCTCTGCTCTGGAACTCACATGTAGACCACACCCCTTTTCAATACAGTGAGTGTCATGAACATAGAGAAGGGAGAGATGGTGTCCATAAGGGGACTGTGAGTGATCTGACACTGTGCTTGACAGTCAATCACCTTGTTGTCCCCTGATTCGGGGTATCACAAGGTTATGGTATCATTGTTCAACCTTTAGAACCCAGTCCCACGGTGCTGAAGCCATCGCTTTGCACTAGCTGCTGCACATAATTCTTTGAACCACACTTCTCTCACACAGCTGCATTCCCAGAGGCACAACTTCAAAGATAACACAAATGTGCTCTGATGAGCAGTTTATTTCCTAACCATCTTCTTTTCCAAAATTCTAATCCATCACCTCAGTAATGTATTTCTCTCTTACCCTTCACCCCACTCCATGCCGGTGGACATTTTCAAGCCCAGAAGACACTGATGTATGCTGTCTCATTGATCACTGTAACAGCCCTCAACAACAAAAGACAGGTGTGCACATAAATTTCACTGAAGCTCTGGACCAGGAATGTACCACCAGAATACACACTTTTCAGGAATTAATCTGAAATTCACCACATTATATTTCCTGATATCACCAGAAATGGACTCAAACTTCATTTCCTCTTAAGTAAATGACAGGGTCCTTTAACTATGAAGGCATATGACTACTCTAATGGCACATTACTCTTTTTCCCACACCTATCTCACACCCACACTCCCACACCCACAGCCCCTAGGGTGATCTCCTTGACTTCCTACTCATTACTCAGCATGTGTAGATTAGTGTCTGCTTGGCAAATTCAAACAGGATTAAGTTCTACACCAACTCTGAGAGTCCACACTCATTGAAGCAGCCTTGAGTTCTGCTATGGAGGCCTCCCTGCCTGATTGTGTTTTCCTTCAACCTCAATTACTGAGAACCACATCAGGTCTCAGATACCCAGATACCACCTCCACTGGGGCTGCCTCTGACCTCCCTTCACCAGTCACAGCCTTCAGCACTAAAGTCCCAACACCTAAGGCCCTCTAGTCCATGCCCAGTGAGTCTCAAAGATGCCCACTCATGCCACTCAGCAAATAAACCAGACTGACGACAACTCCCCAGACCAGCCTTGGGCAAACTACGGCCCGCGGGCCGGATATGGCTGTTCTATCCGGTTCTCTTGCTCTCCCCTCCACTCCTTTACTTTGAATTTATATTAGTTCACACAAACACTCCATCCATGTTTTTGTTCCGGCCCTCTGGTCCAGATTAAGAACCCATTGTGGCCCTCAAGTCAAAAAGTTGGCCCACCCCTGCCCCAGACTAAGGCTCAATCAAAATCCTGGTTTGCATTTAACAAGTAAATATGCAACAGCTGTAGTCTCATCTGGTTTGACTCACTCTTTGGTCTCCAATTATAAAGAAAGAAAATGATCTACAAACCCAACCTGGTCCCTACATTCCCAAATACATTTTAGAGAAGTTTTTATTCTGAACTGCTCTTCAGAGTTCTAGACAATAATGAACTACTCCCTGAAATATCAGAATCCCTAACAAGTAAAATATATAAGTTTTGGTATCCCCAAATAACATTACACTTACTAATATGAATATCTGCATCTCAGCTGATGGTCCTTCCATACCTCCATTTGCCAAATGCAAACCTTCACATCATCCCTGAATTTTACCTCTCTCTCAACCTCCAAATTAGAAATCCAGGTGGCCACACCTAAAGCACCAATCCAAAATCCAAAGCTTATTTCACCACCACAGCCACCATCATGGGCCAGTTCCATCACACTCACCGAGACTATCTCAGCGGCTTCCATCCTAGTCCTTTACCACCTCCATCCCATCTATATTATTCATCATGCTGCAGCTATGGAGAGTCCAATGAGACCTCGGTCACATGACTGGCCCCTACTGCTCCAAACCTCCCATTGCTCCCATCACCTGCAGACCACACTTCCAAGATGTCACAGAGCTCCTCTAAACCTGATTGCTGTCCCATTGTTACCAGTTACTAATTTACAGAAAAGACTCCTGGTTCCTAAATGAGCTCAGTCTCCCATCAAAGCCTTTATATATACAGGACCCTATGCCTGCTAAAACCGCTCACATCCCATTCCATTGGTTGCCAAAAAAGGGAACCAGTCATATGAGACTATACCTGGACTTAGAATTCTGGGCTTGCTGTCTCATCAAGGTCCGCAGATCCAAGGTGCAGAGGAGTGGCTGCACAGTCCCAGGAAACCACTATCTCAGAGGCCACAAGACTGGCAGGCCCGGACATCAGCCCCACAACCCAGTCCCCTAAGCGGCTCTGCACCTGCAGAAACCTATGGGAACGAAAGGTCTGTGGAGGGCCTGGCACCCACCGCCAGGACCCAGGGGCTCAGGCTGCTCAGGGCCCTGGCCCAGCCCCAGGGCCGGGTGATGCCTGCATGACCTCGGGGCTTTCACAGGATTTCTCCTCCCCGTCCCTCATTGCTGTCCTCTCTCTTCTGGTGTGTTCTTCACCTGAGAAATTTTGAGAAAAGGTGAGAACCCAAACTCATACTTTGTTCCTCTTTGTTTCACAGCCATGGATGGCAGCAGCTTCCTGAAAATGAAGTAAAACTCCTCACACACAATTTTGCTTCATCTTCCTTGTTGCAAATAGGCATAACACAGGCCAAGGTCTCCCCAAACCTCCCTCCTTAGTCACACCACCACGGCCTTACACGGTGGTTTTTCAGCCTGTCACCCTCTCCCACCCAGTCACACCATGTGGCACCCTAAGCAACTCACTGTTCCGGCGCTGAGACCTGGGCTGCAGGACAGGACAGGAACCTACACTCAAGGCTGGAGGGTAAATGAGGTGAGGCCTGGTTGGACTCTGGAAGCAGAAAGTAGCTTGGAAGGCACGGAGGACTCAATTGCTGCCTGTTGTGACTCAACCAGCCTCAGACACACCCTGCACTGCGGGGACACTGACTCTGAGGCCTCGTCACCCAGCCCTGGAGCCTCTGATTCTGTGAACACACTGCAAAGGTCAAATTCACCACCAGGAGAAAGACCCTGGAAGTCAAGCTCCAATCAATGAGCACAGGGATAATGCTCTTCTCCTGGGCTTCCATTGGCTAAACCCAGCCAGCCTTAGCGCATGGCCCTTTGGGTAATGTAGCAATCTAGCCTCCCATGGGGCACTAGGATCCCAGTCACTCACTGACCATAGCGAATATTGTTCTGGGGCGTCCAAGTGGCACTGGGAACTGACAACTTTATGTTTTAGGGGCTGGTCACAGGTTTCTGGGGAGTGTTGTCTACAAAACTGAACTCTTTTTTTTTTAATATATTTTATTGATTTTTTACAGAGAGGAAGGGAGAGGGATAGAGAGTTAGAAACATCAATGAGAGAGAAACATTGATCAGCTGCCTCCTGCACACCTTCCACTGGGGATGTGCCCGCAACCAAGGTACATGCCCTTGACCGGAATCGAACCCGGGACCCTTCAGTCCGCAGGCCGACGCTCTATCCACTGAGCCAAACCTGTCAGGGCCAAAACTAAACTCTTGTTGGAAACATTATTTCAGAATCTCTGACACTTAGAATCCTGCCTTAGGTGAAAAGTATTATTTCAATTATTCCTGAAGACCACAAATCTAAATGGATAAATATATGTAGATATATTAATTGACTTTTGCAGAGAAAAGGAGAGAAACACAGAATGGCTGCCTCCTACATGACCCCCTAATGGGAAGCAGCCCATTACCAAAGCAGGTGCCCTCAAATAAGAACTGAACCGGAAATCTTTCTGTGCATGGGGCTATGCTCAACAAACTGAGCCACTCCAGCCTGGCTTTTTTTTTTTTTTTAACATCAAAATATGACATTATTAAGAGAAAAAGAAGACTATGAGGATATACGTAATCCCATCCTATTGGTTTAAAAAGAAAATTTGGAAGAATACATAGACCAACACAATGACAGTTCCTACAATGTCTGTATGTCTGTGGTCAGTACACATTGTGACGTTAAGGAGCTAACAGTTACTGAATGTTTACTACAGGTGCCAGGCCCTGGATTCAATGTTTTACCTGCATTATTGTTTCATTTAATCCTCTCTGCAACCTGAGATGGTTTAACCATCTATTTAATGGGGAGGAAATTCAGGCTCGGAGACTCAATATCAATTGCCTGATTATAGAGTTAATAAAGGCAGGGCTGGAAGTCAAACCCACGTGTCTCTAACAAAGCTCTGGCTTCTAATGTTTTGCTCTGCTGCCTCCTAGAGGGTAGAATAGGGGATGGGTTCCCATTAGGACAGGTAGATGTTATGGTGGGTAATGAACAGCCCCAAGCTTTAGTGGCTTAGAGTAAAGAAGGTGTCTTTCTTGTTCACAGCACATGAACACCCTGGTCCTCCTGGAATCAGGATAAAGGAGCAGCCAACATGTAGGTTCCTGCTGGGTGTTATCAGAGATGGACAGAGAGGGCGGCCCGTCTCACTGGTTCCAGACTCTTCTGTTAGAGGTGACAGGCTTCACTCCCACCACATTTCATTGGTCAAAGCATATCACTGGCTGCAGCCAACATCAGGGTCAGTAGCAGAGCCTGACCTACGTGATGGGCCCCAGTAAGGCGACCCCATGGTGTCAGCCTCTTTTGAGGGACTGTGCAGGGCCAATGGAGAGGAGTGGGGATTGGTAGGAAATGACAGTGGAAGTCTTTCAGGATGGTTTGCTTTCTCCTCCTCCACCGAGACTTTGTCCCTGAGCTGCCCAAAACCCAATGTTTATAGGAGTGAACTTCAAAAAAAGACTTCGGTCAGGTATCATTGCCAGAAAACTCAGAACCCACCTCTGAGTGTGAC
Organism: Plecotus auritus; assembly: GCF_963455305.1. Lineage (NCBI taxonomy): Eukaryota > Metazoa > Chordata > Mammalia > Chiroptera > Vespertilionidae > Plecotus > Plecotus auritus. The sequence goes on along the minus strand of NC_137785.1, from coordinate 825,500 downwards.
CCTGGGTAACTCCCTGCTCCGTGGGCTCCCGCACTGTGGTGGGCGTGAAGAGCACATGTTAAGAGAGTTGACTGGGAAGGTTACTGGACCGCAAGCATTCCAGTGTCCATGTTCTCTTATATTCACAGCAGTCACTACCCTGCCCCGAAGAGTCTTGGTCATTTGCATTGCCCAGGTGAGTGCTCCATCAGGTGGAGCTGATTGGAAAAATGCTGACATTAACGTTAACGGTGATCCTGTGGTTTCCATTCATTCAGTGCAGGAACCTGTGCTAAATGTGGTCCCTTCATGTTTTCCCCATCTCCACCGCAGAGAGCACTGAGCCTATTCTGCCTCCTGGGCCCAGTGTTACCAGGTGACCATGCACACTCAGTAGATTAGCAGAGATTGGAGGTCCAGGAGTGATGCTCTGAGCAGCTGAGGCACCTTCCTCTATTAGATGTCAGCCGAGATTTCCCATGGGCAAGGGGGTGCCTTGCTCTCCAGGGATTAGGAGTCTCAAAGGACCCCCAGCCCTCTCCAGGGCTATCTGGTTTCTCATTCACAAAGGGAAATTGGGGACTAGGAATCTCCCCCCTCAGCATTCCCTCATATGCACACACCCACTTATAAAAATTCCAGGAAACCAGGATCCTCCCAGTCCTCCTTGAAGGCTTAAGAGTCCTACCAAAACAGCACCTCCACACTCTGTAAGTCCTTTCTGACATCAGATTCTTCCCCAAGTCCCACGTTCCCCCAGCCTAGGGTTCTGTGAACTAACCCTTCACTTCATCCATCCTTGGGGCCTGAGATGAGACCTCCAGGGGGACACCAGAGGCTGGAAGAGCAGGAAAGAAGGGGCTTAGCCTGGAGGTCAGGGAAGAACTTATTATCCTTCCCATCACCCCTCGGGACATTGCCTATGCAGCTGCCTGTTGCCGGGGTGCACAGTCACACAGACTCACAGGGAAACATACAGACAACAGAAGCAGGGCCACACTCAGGTACACAGCACTCACTGAACGCTCAGGTGCAGAGATTATGGCCAGGCTCACAGGGACCCACGCTGTAGAAACCAGTAACACCTTGATGGGAACAAACACAAAGCGACACAAAGATGAGAAAACACAGGGTCACCCAGCATGTACCACACCACAGGCAATGGACACACACGCACACACCTGAGCAGACTTATAGGGACACAGAACACAGACACAAAGAGGACACACACAGATACAATTAGGAACACTCAGAGGGAAAGCAAATTCACACATACAAACATGCAACATACAAAACAATCACTCCCCCAAATGCTCAGTCACACTAATTCACTGTCTTGAAGGAATTAGTAAGAATTGAGGTGCTGCCCTGGCCATGTGGCTCAGTTGCTTGGAGCTTCATTCCATACGGTCATTCAAATGAACGTGCAGGTTTGATTCCTGGTGAGGGCACATGCCTAGGTTGGGGACTCCATCCCTGGTTGGGTCATTTATGGGAGGCAACCAACCCATGTTTCCTCTCACATCCATGTTCCTTTTGTTCTGTTGCTCCCTTTCTCTCTCAAATCAAGGAACCTATCCTCTGGTGAGAATTGAAAAAGAAAAAAAAAAACACAACTTAAGGTTTTGAGTTTTCAAGAACATACTGTTAACTCTAGAGCCATCTCTCTAGAGCAGTTATCAGAATATTCTGAACTCAGAAGTCTGTCTTCTTCCCCATAAGAGACTAAGAGAATCAGTAGCAGGGATCTCAGAAAACCCCACACTCTTAGTGTCACAGTCATGATCCCCACCTTGCATTTATTTAAGCACTAAAATCCGATGATTTATGAATAAAGTCACATTTCTTTTTTGCACGTAGGTTAGTCTTTGAGTGATGAACATACCTTTCCCATGGCAGCAGCTGTTTCTGAGGGATTCCATCACAGCTTGGGACACTGGAGTGGGCACAGCTCATGGGGAACTAGGAACTGAGCTTTCCCTAGAGAAACCGCATTTCTAATGTCTAAAAACAAGGCCAGGGAAGTGGGGAAGCGCAAGTCAGCCAACTCCCAGTAATTCCTAAAGCAGGGACTGCCTTCGAGCCCACGAAGAAACTGATGTAGGATTTGTAAGGATGGTTTTTGGAGACATCAACGGTGATGTCTAAAGCTCCTCATTATCTCAAATATTTCATCTATTGAATATTCTGCCCCATTATTGTGACCTTTGACAAGATTTAAAAAAATACAGTTTTGCCAAAACCGGTTTGGTTCAGTGGATAGAGAGTCGTCCTGCGGACTGAGGGGTCCCAGGTTCGATTCCGGTCAAGGGCACGTGACTTGGTTGCGGGCACTTCCCCAGTGGGAGGTGTGGAGGAGGCTGATCGATGTTTCTCTCTCATCGATGTTTCTAACTCTCTATCCCTCTTCCTTCCTCTCTGTAAAAAATCAATAAAATATTTATAAAAAATACAGTTTTATTGATTTCAGACAGGGAGAGGGAGAGATACAAACATCAATGATGAGAGAGAATCATTGATTGACTGACTCCTGCATAACGCCATGTGACCTTGACTGGAATCAAATACAGGACCCTTCAGTCTGCAGGCTGATGCTCTTATCCACTTCACCAAACCATATAGTGCTGGCAGACTTTTGAAGTGCTGTGCAAGGTTACCATCATTACTGTCTCCTTGTAAATTTTTGTATTTGTCATTTTCCCTGTGGTGAGTATACTAAAGTACCTTACAGAAACACTTTAATCATAAATAAGCCAAAATATTTAAATCACTGGGCTCTTTGTTTGCATTCAGTCCTGTCAATTTCCCTCTGGGAAGTGATTTAGCTGAAGGTTCCCCACATCAGCTCTTGCAAAGGCAGCCTGGGGCTCACGGCAAACTGTGAGGCCTCCTGAGGGGAAGGTCAAGTCCTCCCACAGAGCCCACCATCCAGCCACGACCCCACTTTATGATCCTGGTTTTTCAAACCAGACAAGGTGACTTCCCAAATGAACAGTGATGCTCCCCACAGGCTGCCCTCTGGAGTCTGTCACCCCTTCCCAGACTCCACAGGGAGGCCCCATGGACCACCCCTGGCCTCACTTTCCCCTTGAGCTCCTATCACCTGTCACAGCTACCTTGACCGCTTGTTTGTGGGCTGTCCTTCACTAGAACAGCCTTCCAGTCTGATTCAAGTTCTCATCACTAGAGCCACCCCTCAGCCCTCGCACTCAAGGACCCTGCCCCATGTGCTGACAGGAAACACCTTCACCAACCCTGTCCAAGGCCCCTATCCACCACACACACCGGCCCGACTCTGCACCCAGAGCCCAGGGTCCCTCCTCTCACTACAGGGAAAAGGTCTGCTCTGCACAAACCATGATTAGTGAGGTGGGTGAACCCACCAGAATGCACCCTGCACTGTCTTATCATGTTGAGACCAACCCTCTCCTGCTGGGAAGGCTTGTATTGCAGAATGTTCTCCCCATTGAAAATACACAGCACCCTTTCCTGAAAAACGCATGCAACCTCCAGGATGGCAGGGAAGTGAGGGTGGGAAGGGTGTGTGCTTTATTTTAAATAAAATCCAAGAAGAAAATCACCCGAATAATACAAAAATAAACTCAAAGAACATCAATGGGTCTCAGGGGTGTATGTGTTCTGCCATCAAGCTGTGCCTTCCATAGCACAGAAAGTTTGAGATCACACCATATTGTTCACCTCTCCATGCTGACAGAACACAACTTTCCTTTCAATCAACCTGGGAGAGAATAGAACCAACAAAATTAAAGGTACAAGAGAAAAAACTCCTTTACATAAAGATCATAAACCAGAGCAGAGGACAGCAAAAGGTTTGCAGGTTGATGAATTGGAACATGAAACACTTCATCACAGCATAATGTGAGACCCACAATGTCCCTGAAAGAGGTAGCACTTCTTGGTGGAGGAAGTGGGCTCTGGACCAACCTGGGCCAGGTCAATTCTCTGGTCAGAAATAAAGGAATAAAGATTCATCCAGGAGCTCATAATATTCATAATTTTCTCAAGCACAACCCCAGAGTATGCAGGGGTTGTGACTGATGCTCACTCTTCAGGTGAGCCAGTTGGTGGGGTGAAGTATCTTCCACAAAAATTCTTCCAGTGACATAAATACGTTTGTAGTACTGATGAGATTAACAAGTGGTATCCAATTTCTGAAAGTGTCACTTATTCCTGAAACTTAGGAGGCATCTAGCAGAGTGTATGTTTTGATAAAGGGGTTTGCATTCAGGTAAATAGGAGTAAAAGCTTCTCCTTTGGCGTTGTTATTCTGAGTGAGAAAGTAAAACATCCCCTGCACATTTAAAGCTTTTCTCCAGTGTGTACTCTCAAGTGTTTAATGAGGAAAGATTTGTAGCGAAAAGATTTTCCACAATCAATACACTCATGAGGCCCTTTTCCAGTGTGAACTTTGTGGTGTTGAATGAGAGTAGAGCTTCTGCTGAAGGAATTCCCACAGTCACTACACTCATAAGGTTTTTCTACAGTGTGAACTCTCTCATGGTTGAGGAGGTGACTTTTCTGCCTAAATGATTTCCCACATTCACTACACTCATAAGGTTTTCCTCCAGTGTGAACTCTCTCATGGTTAAGGAGGTCACTTTTCTGCCTAAATGATTTCCCACATTCGCTACACTCATAAGGTTTTTCTCCAGTGTGAACTCTGTGGTGTCTGGTGAGGGAAGACCTCACATGGAAGGACTTCCCACATTCACTACACTTGTAAGGTTTTTCTCCAGTGTGAACTCTGTAGTGTTTAATGAGGCTAGAGTTCTCATGGAAGCACTTATAACAATCACTACATTGATACGGCCTTTTTCCCGTGTGAACTCTCTGGTGGGTAAGGAGGTGAATTATCTGCCTAAAAGATTTGCCACATTCACTACATTTGTAAGGTTTTTCTCCAGTGTGAACTCTGTGGTGTTCAATGAGGTGAGACCTTTGACTGAAGCACTTCCCACAATCACTACATTGATGTGGCTTTTCTCCAGTGTGAACTCTCTTGTGGGTTAAGAGGTAATAATTGAGCCTAAATGATTTTCCACATTCACTACATTTGTAAGGTTTTTCTCCAGTGTGAACTCTGTGGTGTTCAATGAGGTGAGACCTTTGACTGAAGCACTTCCCACAATCACTACATTGATGTGGCTTTACTCCAGTGTGAAGTCTCTTGTGGGATAAGAGTTCATCATTGAGCCTAAATGATTTTCCACATTCACTACATTTGTAAGGTTTTTCGCCAGTGTGAACTCTGTGGTGTTCAATGAGGTGAGACCTTTGACTGAAGCACTTCCCACAATCACTACATTGATGTGGCTTTTCTCCAGTGTGAATTCTCTTGTGGGATAAGAGGTCATAATTGACCCTAAATGATTTTCCACATTCACTACATTTGTAAGGTTTTTCGCCAATGTGATCTCTGTGGTGTCGAATGAGAGTAGGGCTACCGCTGAAGGATTTCCCACATTCACTACACTCATACGATTTTTCTCCAGTGTAAACTCTCTGGTGGATAAAGAGGTGATTGTTGTGCCTAAAAGATTTCCCACATTCACGACACTTATATGGTTTTTCTTCATTGTGAACTCTGTTGTGTTTACTGAGGGAAGACCTTTGTTTGACAGACTTCCCACAGTCAGTACACCGATAGGACTGTTCTCCAGTGTGAACTTTCCTATGTCTCTTGAGGTTAAAGGTACATCTGAAAACTTTCCCACATGTATTACACTCATGTATCTTCTCTCCAGAGGAGACGCCCTGATGTTGAACAAGGTTGTGGTTGTGGCTGGCAGCTTTTTCACATTCATCCCACTGGTGATGCCTTTCTCTATTGTGAAATTCCTCTGAAATCTCATTACCACTGTGTGGGTCCTCAATGCTGAGATGAGACTGGTGCTGGAGAAGCTCTGAGATGGCTTGGAAGTCTTCCCCAACCTCCCTCCTGGTTGAAGGCAGCCCTGATAAGCAGAAGCTGAAGTTGGTCAAAAATTAGGCCCTGTCCACAGCTTCTTTCCAGGGCTTCTCTCCACTGGCTTCCCTCTGTTGATGGGGAGGGTTTGCACTGAAACAGAAGTCTCTAACACATGAATCGCTGAAGAAGCCTTTCTTCTCAAAGTCTGCTGCTTGTGACTCAGTCAGGTGCAAAATATCTTTGAGCACAGAGAAACACCTCCCACAGAGTGGGATTATCTCGGGTGCTGGATCTGTCTTAGAAGCACTAACCTGTGACTCCCCTTGTACAGATACACTCTGCTCAGAACACACCTCCGCATCTTCCATTGTATGCCAACAACCTGAAAACAAAAAAAATCGTGATGAAATGAATGTCAACAGTGCCCATAGGGAGAAGTCTCATTATAAAAGTGTGTCGCACATAACAAGTTGGTTACATGTAATTGTCTGACAGTAAAATATCTGAAGGAAATATTGATACGATGCTGCTGTGAAGATCAGGGCCTCTAAAGATCACCATACAGTGAAGATCTCATACAAAATATGAAACAAACATGGCAAGCACTCCATGGAATAGAAGCTGGTTCGTCTGCTCATGTGTCTGCCAACAGGGTTCAGCAGGGCTCGTCTGCTGGTGACATGGGCCACCTGTGCAGAAGGTTGCTTACATCTTATTCCAAGTCAAATTCAACAAACAAAAAGCTTGTGTCGAGGTCTAGTGAAGCATGTCTGTGCACCTCATAAGACATATGCAGGTCAATATTTTAGAATACTGCAGATAGAGCAGTTCAGAGGAACAGGTGATAGAAAAGGGAAAACGGTGAAGGTAGCCAGAAAGTAGGAAGGCACAGATTAAAAGATAAGTCAGGGAAGTGATCGAAATGAACCAGGTTCGATTCTGGTCAAGGGCATGTACCTTGGTTGCAGGTACATCCCCAGTAGAGGGTGTGCAGGAGGCAGCTGCTTGATGTTTCTCTCTCATCGATGTTTCTAATTCTCTATCCTTCTCCCTTCCTCTCTGTAAAAAAATCATTAAAATAAATTTAATAAAAAAGAGGGCCAGGCAACACTTTAGATTATTCGGCATGTTCACTCTGTAAATAAAGCAGTGTTCTCCTTGCACCTTCTACAGTACAAGCACATAAAACCCATATATTCTGAGTTTTGCTGAAAGAGAACAGAGGTGAATAGGCAGCACTGGTCCAGAGCAAGAAAGCATGCAATATTATTCAGGGAACAGAATATTACAAACAATGGAAGGAGGTCTTTCAAGAACTGACCATGGTTCATGCAAGTAGAGACCATAACCTGGCACAGTCAGTCACAAAGAGCCTTTATCTGGAGGAATGGTGCAGAAGTGGAAGCCATGGATGTGGACACAGACACCCTCCCAGAGAGAGAAAGTGCAAGCTTGGGCCCATTAAGTTGTTTGCAACAATCATGATGCCCAGACACTTCCTGTCCTATCTGAGGCTATGGGTGTGAGGGATATTCATGGAGTCCTTTGCTCTGGGCTCCCCACACACTCAGCACTCTCAGCCACGGCACATTTCACAGGATAATGTGATAAAATAGAAGATCCCATGGTCTGGCTCTGGGAGAGAGGAAGCTGTTTTGTGAATAAACGAAGAGAGGGCATCACCTCAGGACACTGCGACAATGTGAAGCTCTTACCTGCATATGAGACAATTGCAAACACTTCCAGCATCACATCGCAGTACAGAAGTCTCTGGACCTCATCAAGGAGCCCCCACTCCTCCCGAGAGAAGGCAATGGCCACGTCCTCAAGGTTCATATCCTGTCGTAATGGAGACAGTTCAGTCCATTCATCAGACTTCCACTCTCCATATCCATCTGCTCCCTCTACTCCTCAGATCAAGAAAATAGCAGGCCTTGCACCCAACAGTCACTCAATCCTTATATTCCTACCGATACTGTGTCTTCCCAGAGCAATAGAGCAGATGCCCAGATTGATGATACCTGACCTCAGGGCCTCACATTTAGGGTCAACGCAATGGGTGTCACCAACATAGGGGACAGATACATGTTGGCCATAAAGAGAGATGTGAGTGAATTGATACTGGTCTTGTGGAGCAATATCCTTGTTGTCACACAGATTCTCCCTCCAGACCCCGAAAAACAAGCATAACTTGTCACCGTTTCTATTCCAATCCTAGGCCCACACTTTGCACTGCCTGTTCCACATAATTCTTTGTATCACACTTCTCTGATACAGCTTCATTCCCAAGTCATAACTTCAAAGACAAGACATATACGCCATGAAGAATAAGGCATGTTTCTAATAACCTTCTTTCAACATTCTAACTCACTTCCTCTGTAATGTCTTTCTCTCTTACCCTTCTCCCCTCCACAGCCAGTAGAGATTTTCAAGCCTGGGTGACACTTATGTATTCTATTCCATTCCTATTGATCACTGCATTAGCCCAACAACAAGAGGCAGGTGTGCACCTACATGACACCTAAATTCTGGATTTGGCAAGTAGCGCCACAACACCCGCCTTTTCAGGAATTACCCTAAAATTCCCCATGTTGTATCACCCAGTTATCACCAGAAATGGACTCAATCTTCATTCCCTCTATGTTAACATCAGGGATCTGTGGCCATGAATTCACACTCCCTCTCCAAGAGCACATCACTCCTTCTCCCACACCTCTCTCACACCTGCACTCCCGTAGACTCCGCTCCCATAGACATCTCCTTGGTCTTAGTCAGAACTCAGCAAGTGTGTTCCAGAAAATGCATGGCAAGTTCAAACAGTATCACGGAATAATCTGACTCTGATTGCCCACACCCAAGACACAGCCCTCAGTTCTGCTATGAAGGCCTCCATCCCAACTTCTTTTTTCCTTCCACCTCACCTACTGAGAACCACATCAAATCTCAGTTATCCAGAGCCCACCTCTACTGCTGCTGCACTTGATGTCCCTTCTCCACTCACAGCCCTCAGTACTCAAGTCGCACTGCCTATGGCCCTCTACCCCATGCCCAGTGAGTCTCACAGATGCCCACTCAGGCCCATAAGAAAATGAACCAAACTGGACGCAATACACCAGGCCACACAAAAGTGTCACAAGAAATCCTGGAGAGTGTTTAAGAGATAAATATGCATCAGCCATAGTCCCACCTTTTTTAAATTACTCTTCTACCTGCAATTAATAAAAAAATGTGATCCACAACTCCTCCCTGCTCCATACTCTTTACTATTTTTTTAAGTAGTCTTCATCTTGAACTACTCCTCAGAGTTACAGATGGTCATGAATTGGTCTCTGAAATATCTTATATCCTAATAGGAAAAAATAAAAGATTTTATATTCCTCATGAACATGACTTTTCCCACTATGAATTTCTCCATGTCACTTGATGGAGCTTTCATACCTTCAGGTGCTAAATCCAAACTTTTACATCATCTCTGACTCTTAACCCTCATCAACCATCAAAATTAGAAAATCCAGGTGGCCACACCTAAATCACTGATCCATAATGCAACTGTTTCTTGCACATCCACAACCTCCACTGTGCTCCAGGTACCATCACACTCACCAAGACCATCAAAGCAGCTTCCATCCTAGTCTTCCTACCACCGTCCTCACACCCATATTGTGCATCATGCTGCAGTCACAGGAGTCTAATGAGACCTGGGACACATCACCTGCTCTACTGCTCCAATGACCCCAATGATCCCACCACCAGCAGAACAGAAACCCAAGTTGTCACAAAGCTGCTCTGGACTTGATTCCTGTCCCACTGTTTCCAGCTCCTATTTTTAAACAATGCACACCTGCTCGTCCCTCAGTCAGCTTAGTCTTCACTTCAACCCTTTGCTCATTCTAGAACCCATGCATGGAAGGGCCTATCACCCACAATTCCACTGGATGCCAAAATCAGGTGCCACTCATCTGACCCTTGACCTGGACTTAGCATTCTGGGCTTGGTATCCCTTCAAGGTACCCAGGTCCAAGGTCCCCCGAGAAGAGCAGCTGGAGAGTCCCAGGACCCCACAACCTCAGAGACCACGACAGTTTGAGGCCCTGACATCAGCCCCACAGCCCAGCCCCTCAGCGGCTCTGCACCTGCAGGAACCTGTGGGAACGGAAGGCCTGTGGAGGGCCTGGCACCCACCGCCAGGACCCAGGGGCTCAGGCTGCTCAGGGCCCTGGCCCAGCCCCGGGGCCGGTGACGCCCGCACCCCTCGGGGCTCAAGGTCCCTCTGTGGTTCCCACCGCCCACAGCCCCGTCCCCTGAGGAGGAAGGGACGCTCCTCCCGGAACCGCCTCTCCTCCCCTCTGTCGCCTTTAGACACAAACAGGCCTGGGCTCCCCACCTCCCGGCTCAGCCCCCCACGGCCTTCCCCGGGGCATCGCAGCCCGTCGCCCTCCTCCCCTCACCCCCTGCGTCCCCCACGGGCACTCACTGCTCTGGGCGCTGCGACCTGGGCTGCGGGGCCTGAGCGGCGCCGGCCCCGAGGCTGGAGGGCCGATGGGGTGACGCCGAGTGAACTCTGTCAGCGGAGAGGAGGCGGGAGGCACGGGGACCCCAGTCCCGCCGGTTGGGGGTCCCCCAGCCTCAGACTCACCCTGCCCAGCGGGACGCCGCCTCCCGCACCTCCTCCCACTCGCCACCAGAGCGCTGACGCTGTGAGTCTGTGAACCCGCAGAAGAGGCCCAATTGGCCGCCAGGAGGAGGCCGCAGGAAGTCCCGCCCTAACCGGATGTGCAGGCACCGAAATGGTCCTTCCATCCTCTGACTCCAGCGCAATGCTTTCTGGGTAATGTAGTTTTCCCAAATACCCAGCCAATGGCCCAGGTGAGTAGAGATGTTGAGGCAGCGCAAGTGGTGCCGGGAGAGAAAAAATGGGGCTGGAGGTCTGGGTGACCGGCACCCACTGACCCATCTCTGAGGGGAGGGGAGGGAGACCTGGAATAGATCCACCAAAGAATGGCTATACAGGGGGAATGGGGACATCTGTAATACTACCAACAAAAACACATACAGATATTAAAAACAAACCTTTTTTTAAATCCTATAGCCCAGCTGGTGGGGCTCAGTGGTGGACCATCGACCTATGAACCAGGAGGTCATGGTCAGGGCACATACATGGGTTACAGGCACAATTCCCAGAGAGAGGGGAGGGACAGGAAGCAGCCTATTAGTAACTCTCTCTCATCATTGATGTTTCTCTCTCTTCCTCTCCCTTCCTCCGTAAAACCAATTTAAAATATTTTTTAAATATGTGGTTTAAATCAATGGTACTTAAACCAAACTTTAAAATAGGTTTAAAACTTGAGGATCCCAGTCATTTTACTGTGTTGTTAGGAAATTTCTAGAGCAGCCGAAACCGGATTAGCTCAGTGGATGGAGCGTCGGCCTGGGGACTGAGGGGTCCCGGGTTCGATTCTGGTCAAGGGCATGTACCTTGGTTGCGGGCACATCCCCAGTGTGTGTGTGTGTGTGTGTTTGTGTGTGTGTGTGTGTGTGTGTGTGTGTGTGTTTAGGAGGCAGCTGATCGATGTTTCTCTCTCATCAATGTTTCTAGCTCTCTATCCCTCTCCCTTCCTCTCTGTAAAATATCAATAAAATATATTTTAAAAAAAAGAAAGTTCTAGAGCATATGTATTGCTACTGTATGAGTTTGTTAAAAATAAAATACAATGATGTGCTAGTGAAAGATCTCATCACATCCGTGTCCAATTCTATCATTCTGGAAGTTTAAAACTGACCATGCTGAGAATACTTATGCCAGGGAAATTCACAAATGCTACAATCCTAGACTTCACTTAATGTATTAATGAATGCTTAGACTTAAATAAGAGTGGCTCTGAATGCTACCAATGCAGATTAAATGTATAAATATCTACACTAATAAAAGACAAAGATGCAAATAGACTATACCAGCTGATGAGTACTGAGTATGCAAATTAACCCAACAAAATGGTGGGTTAATTTGCATACGCAGGCATGGAGCGAAGACTGAACACTGAAGACTGAAGGCTCTACTGCGGCGGGATCCAAGCCTGAAGGTTGAAGGCTTGGCTCCGCGGTGCCCCGGGTCCCGGGTGCCAGAGGGAAACCGGTGCCGGCAGACAGGGGAAGGTAGGCCTATTGCATAAATCTTCGTGCAACAGGCCTCTGGTATGGTATAAGTTGGCTTAATTTCTACATAGCAATTACAACTGAGTAAAAGGATTTTCCTTACAGGATTCAAAACCTATGGCTGAATATGGCAAAGGAGTCACTTGAGTCACTGAGGAATGAGGGAAATTTAAGCAGATGTTGTAGATGCTGCACAGTCCTCCTTCGGTTAAAATAATCCATTTATTTAGACAATTTTAAAAAGATTCTCAGCAGACGTTCTAATAAAGCAGATAAATACAGTGCAAATAAATGTATGAAAAAATATTCACCATAAACAATTCTTAGGAAGATGGAATTAAAATGAAAACGAGTTAACATTTTATGCATTTCCAGGGTTACTATCTGAAAAGAGTAAGCATTGTATGCCCTTTCAGAGTAGCAGAAAATTGGAATTTTTATATTCTGTGGGTTAGGGGGAAGCCAAAGGGAATTACCATTTTGGGTCACAGTTCTACATATCTTAAATATAAAACACTCACCTACACAACAGTTTGATAAGTAAAACATATGTCTATGTAGAGAACTGAATGCAAACATTCCCAGGAGATTTATGTATAAAGCCCCAAAACCTGGAAATAACAAAAACATAGATCAATAGAAAAAGTGATTATTCATGGAATACAGCACTACTCAGAAATAAGTAAATTATCTTTTCCTATAAGCATTTGTGTTGAACCTCAAAATGATTGTGTAGCATGGAGGAAACCAGTCTTTTTTAAAGAGTACACACCAAGTAGTGCCTATAAAATTATGAACAATATGAACTATTTTATTGTAAAAAAGGAAAATCCATGACTGCAAGGCCAAATATGTCGGAAAGAATGATTATAACAGCATATTAAGAAAATATAGGATGTGGCAAAAATAGGTTTAGAGTTCATGGTATGGAAAATAATATATTAACTAATAATAATGATGATAATAATAATAATAATGATACAGGAATAAACTCTGCCCAGACCAGTGTCCTCAGTTGGCTGGGTGAGATTTCACTGAGGGAACAGTCTCTAGTTTAATTCCAGGGCAGTCCACATTCCCAAATGGATCTCAGTAGGGGGCCTGCAGGAGGCAGCAGATCTATGTTTATCTCTGTCTTCCCCTCTCTTAATGTCTCTCTCCCCAATAAGAATAAAAGTATTTTGTAAAATTTCTTTAAAAGAATAATCTCTGTGTTCTCTCAATTTACAACTATAAGCCTATTGTTGCCCCACCCTGTGTAGGAGTTTCAGGTGGTTAATGTCACATGTGACAGTTTCACACTTTATCTCTAGTTCAGGGCTCACCAAATAGCACACATGAGAAAGGTGCACTTTGTTGGATGTCAGTTCTCATTTCCTGGGGGACCAGCCTTGCCTCAGTGGCAGAAAATGTTCTCAAGTAGGGAAGACTATTGCCATTGGAACCAACAGGAATGCTGACTGGTTACAAAAGACACATCCTGGGACTGATTACAGAATTATCCTTCCTCTAGCTTTGAGGTCTTGCCTGTTGAGCAACAACCTTGAGGTGAATATTCTAGATGGGCCCGGGGAATCCTGATGAGGTGAATTTTCTTCCTAAAAGATTTTCCACATTCTCTAGAAAAACATTACATTATTTTCTCTGCCATTGATTCCATCTAAAGGAAATAGTCATGGAGGTCCTCAGAATGTAATCAAAGATCATACAAGCCACAGGTCCCAGTGTAATTTTGGACTTATGTCCAGAAGAGGCACTTTTCATCTAGTTTAACTGCAGCGTCTGCTATGAATATGCAATCAGTGTCTCTGTCCCAATACTAATTCCACCTCAGGCTTACAACAAATGACACCAGCCAATGAAATCTCACAAATCATGATGCATGGCCTCTTTGGAGCATGTGAACAGTAGTTCCTCTAAACATTGCTGACACATATGTAATACATACTGCGAACAGAGAATATAATTCATATTGTTCACAGCAGCACAATATAAGGCCACCAGTTCAGGGCGACCATTGACCTCTACAATATAAGAGGCACCAGACAGCACATTAGAACCACAAAGTCATGCACACCCTCTCTCAAGGCTTTGGTCGGCAGCACAAAATCAGCCAATATTGAACAAAGCGTGACTTTCTGCCATCCAGCTCTACCATCCAAAGCACAGAAAGTTTGGGACCCCACCATATCTGTTCACCTGTACATACTGACAGATCACAACATTCCTTTCAATCATCCCAGACTCTCAAGTGTTGAACGAGGAAAGATTTGTAGCGAAATGATTTCCCACATTCAATACACTCACGAGGGCCTTTTTCAGTGTGAACTCTGTGGTGTTGAATGAGAGTAGAGATTCTACTGAAGGATTTCCACATTCACTGCACTCACCAGGATTCTCTCCAGTGTGAACTCTGTGGTGTTTAGTGAGGGAAGACCTTACATGGAAGGACTTCTGACATTCACTACACTCCCAGGGTTTTTCTCCAGTGTGAATTCTGTAGTGTTTAACGAGGTTAGAGTTCTCACAGAAGCACTTCCCACAATCACTACATTGATAAGGACCTGTTTCCAGTGTGAACTCTCTGGTGGATAATGAGGTGACTTTTGTGCCTAAAAGATTTCCAACATTTACTACACTCATAAGGTTTTTCTCCAGTGTGAACTCTATGGTGTCGAATGAGGTTAGAGATTTGACCGGAGCACTTCCCACAATCACTACATTGATGCAGCTTTTCTCCAGTGTGAACTCTCTTATGGGTAGAGAGCTCATAATTGCACCTAAATAATTTTTCACATTCACTACATTTCCAAGGTTTTCCTCCAGTGTGAACTCCGTGGTGTCGAATGAGAGTAGAGCTACTGATGAAGGACTTCCCACATTCACTACACTCATACGGTTTTCCCCCAGTGTGAACTCTCTGGTGAATAAGGAGGTGATTGTTGTGCCTAAAAGATTTTCCACATTCACTACACTTATATGGTTTTGTCTCCAGTGTGAACTCTTTTGTGCTTAGTGAGATGAGAACTTTAATGAAAGGACTTCTCACATACACTGCACTCCTAAGGTTTTTCTCTAGTGTGAATTCTGTAGTGATTAATGAGGCTAGATTTTTGACTGAAGCACTTTCCACAATCACTACATTGATATGGTTTTTCTCCAGTGTGAACTCGCTGGTGGCTAAGGAGGTGATTGTTGTGCCTAAAAGATTTTCCACATTCACTACACTTATATGGTCTTTCTCCAGTGTGAACTCTCTGGTGGATGACGAGGTGAATTTTCTGCCTAAAAGATTTTCCACATTCACTACATTTATAAGGTTTTTCTCCAGTGTGAACTCTGAGGTGTTTAGTGAGGGAATACATCACACGGAAGGACTTCCCACATTCACTACACTGATACGGTTTTTCTCCAGTGTGAATTCTGTAGTGTTTAATAAGGCTAGAGTTATCACGGAAGCATTTCCCACAATCAGTACATTGATATGGTTTTTCTCCAGTGTGAACTCTCTGGTGAATAAGGAGGTGACTTTTCTGCCTAAAAGATTTCCCACATTCACTACACTCATAAGGTTTGTCTCCGGTGTGAACTCTGTTGTGTTGAGTGAGGTGAGACCTTTGACTGAAGCACTTCCCACAATTACTACATTGATGCGGCTTTACTCCAGTGTGAACACACTTGTGGATAGAGAGGCCATAATTGCGCCTAAATGATTTTCCACATTCACTACATTTGTAAGGTTTTTCTCCAGTGTGAACTCTGTTGTGTTTAGTGAGGGAAGACCTTTGATTGAACAGCTTCCCACAGTCAGTACACTGATAGGACTTTTCTCCAGTGGGAACTCTCCTATGTCTATTGTGGTTAAAGGTATATCTGTAAACTTTCTCACATGTATTATACTCATATTTTACTTCTCCAGAACTGACACCCTGATGTTGAAGAAGGTTCTGGTTGTGGCTGGCAGCTTTTTCACCATCATCCCATTGGTGATGCCTTTTTCTATTGAGAAATTCCTCTGAAATCTCACTGCCACTGTGTGGCTCCTCAATGCTGAGAGGAGACTGGTGCTGGAGAAGGTCTGAGATGGCTGGGAAGTCGCCCCCAACCTCCCTACTGGTTGAAGGAAGCCCTGATAAGTAGAAGCTGCACCTGGTCACAAATGAGGCCCTGTCAACAGCTTCTTTCCAGGGCTTCTCTCCACTGGCTTCCCTCTGTTGATGGGGAGGGTTTGCACTGAAACAGAAGTCTCTCACACATGCATCACTGAAGAAGGATTTCTGCTCAAAATCTGCTGCCTGTGACTCAGTCAGGTGAAGAATATCTTTGAGCACAGAGAAACACCTCCTACAGAAATGCGTCCTCTGGGTTGCTGGAGCTGTCTTAGGAGCACTAACCTGTGACTCTTCTTCTACAGATACATTCTGCTGAGAACACGCCTCCGCACCATCCGTTCTAGGCCCACAACCTGAAAACAGAAAAATGGTGATGAAATGAATGTCGACTGTGGTGACAGGGAGAAGTCTCATTACAAAAGTACATTGCACATAACACATTGGTTCCATGCAATTGTCTGACAGTAAAATATCTGAAGGAAATATTGGTAAGATGCTGCTGTGAAAATCTGGGCCTCTGAAGATCACCATACAGGGAAGACCTCAAACAAAATATGAAACAAACATGGCAAGCACCACAAAAAACAGAAGCTGGATCGTCTGCTCATGCGTCTGATAACGGTGTTCAACAGGGCTTTTCTGTGACATGGGCCAGCTGTGCAGAAGGTTAGCTACATCTTATTCCACGTAAAATTCAAGAAATGAGAAGCTTGTGTCAGGGTCCAGCGAAACACTCTGTGCACCTCATAACACATATCCAAGTCAATATTTGAAAATACTGCAGCCCTAACAGGTTTGGCTCAGTGGATACAGCATGGCTTGCAGACTGAAGGACTCTGGGTTTGATTCCGGTCAAGGGCATGTACTTTGGTTGCTGGCACATCCCCAGTAGGGAGTGTGCCGGAGGCAGCTGATTGATGTTTTTAACTTTTCTATCCCTCTCCCTTTCTCTCTGTAAAAAATTCAATAAAATATATATTTTTTAAGAAAGAAAATACTGCAGATAGAATAGTTCCGAGGAACCAGTGTAGGAACAGGGCAAGAAGGTGAAGGTAGCCAGAAACCAGGAAGGCACAGATTAAAAGATAAGTCAGCAAAGTATCAAGCATGGGAATGAAAAGGTAAAATGAGATGCTGCCAGTGGCACCTCAACCTAAACTTGTAGGACATGAGCACGTTCCTGGTATGATCTAAACACCATCCTAATGTCATACCTACACCCAGTTGCAACTCAGGAGGGCCAGGCAACACTTTAGATCATCCTGCATGTTCACCCTGTGAAAAAACAGGATTCTCCTTGCACCTTCTACTGTACAAGCACATAGAACAACAATATTTTGAGTTGTATTAAAAGACAACAGAGGTGAGTAGGCAGCAGTGACTCAGAGCAAGACAGCATGCAATAGTATTTAGGGAACAGAACATTACAAAGAATGGGAGGAGGACTTTCAAGAACCACCCATGGTTCATACAAGTAAAGACCATAACCGGCACAATCATTCACAAAGAGCCTGTAGCTGGAGGAATGGTGCAGATGGAAGCCATAGAAGTGGACATAGACACCCTCCCAGAGAGAGAGAGTGCAAGCTGGGCCCATTAAGCTGTTTGCAACAATCCTGACTCCCAGACACTTCCTGCACCATTTGAGGCAATGGGTGTGAGGGATACTCGTGGAGTCCTTTGCTTAGGTCTCTCCAAATTACTCAGCACTCTCAGCCACAGCACATTTGACAGGACAATGGGGGGAAACAAGGACAGCGCATGGTCTGGCTGTGAGAGCCACATCTGGAGCAGAAAGGAAGAGAGGACATCACCGCCAGACACTAGGAGAGATGTGAATGTCTTACCTACAGATGAGACCAGTGCAAAAACTTCTACCATCATCTTGCAGTACAGAAGTCTCTGAGCCTCATCAAGGAGCCACCACTCCTCCTCAGAGAAGGTGATGGCCACGTCCTCAAAGTTCATATCCTGTTGTTATGGGGACAGTTCAGTCCATGATGAGTTCCTCTCCTAGGATTTTATGTTCATAATACTCCCCAACCTCCACATCCATCAGCTTCCTCGGCTCCCCACATCAGAAAAGTTACCAGGCATTGGTCCCATCAAGTCACTCTCTCGTTCTGTTCCAGTTGAGGCTGTGTATTCCCCCAACAATAAGGGCAAATAATCTTGTAGATGATACCTCTGCTCTGGAACTCACATGTAGACCACACCCCTTTTCCATACAGTGGGTGTCATGAACATAGAGTAGGGAGTAAGGGGACTGTGAGTGATCAGACAATGTGCTTGACAGGCAATCACCTTGTTGTCCCCTGATTCGGGGTATCACAAGGTTATGGTATCATTGTTCAACCTTTAGAACCCAGTCCCAGGGTGCTGAAGCCATTGCTTTGCACTAGCTGCTGCACATAATTCTTTGAACCACACTTCTCTCACACAGCTGCATTCCCAGAGGCACAAATTCAAAGATAACACAAATGTGCTCTGATGAGCAGTTTATTTCCTAACCATCTTCTTTTCCAAAATTCTAATCCATCACCTCAGTAATGTATTTCTCTCTTACCCTTCACCCCTGTCCATGCCAATGGATATTTTCAATCCCAGAAGACACTGATGTATGCTGTCTCATTGATCACTGTAACAGCCCTCAACAACAAAAGCCAGGTGTGCACATAAATTTCACTGAAGCTCTGGACCAGGAATGTACCACCAGAACACACACTCTTTTCAGGAATTAATCTGAAATTCACCATATCATATTTCCTGATATCACCAGAAATGGACTCAAATTTCATTTCCTCTTATGTAAATGACAGGGTCCTTTTACTATGAAGGCATATGACTACTCCAATGGCACATCACTCTTTTTCCCACACCTGTCTCACACCTACACTCCCATACCCACAGCCCCCAGGGTGATCTCCTTGACTTCCTACTCATTACTCAGCATGTGTAGATTAGTGTCTGCTTGGCAAATTCAAACAGGATTAAGTTCTACACCAACTCTGAGAGTCCACACTCATTGAAGGAGACTTGAGTCCTGCTATGGAGGCCTCCCTCCCTGATTGTGTTTTCCTTCAACCTCAATTACTGAGAACCACATCAGGTCTCAGATACCCAGATACCACCTCCACTGGGGCTGCTCCTGACCTCCCTTCACCAGTGAAAGCCTTCAGCACTCAAGTCCCAACATCTAAGGCCCTCTAGTCTATGCCCAGTGAGTCTCAAAGATGCCCACTCATGCCACTCAGCAAATCAACCAGACTGACGACAACTCGCCAGACCAGCCTTGGGCAAACTCCGGCCCGCGGGCCAGATCGGGCTGTTCTATCCGATTCTCTTGCTCTACGCTCCACTCCTTTACTTTGAATTTATATTAGTTCACACAAACACTCCATCCATGCTTTTGTTCTGGCCCTCTGGTCCAGTTTAAGAACCCATTGTGGCCCTCGAGTCAAGAAGTTTGCCCACCCCTGCCCCAGACTAAGGCTTAATCAAAATCCTGGTTTGCATTTAACAAGTAAATATGCAACAGCTGTAGTCTCATCTTGTTTGACTCAGTCTTTGGTCTCCAATTATAAAGAAAGAAAATGATCTACAAACCCAACCTGGTCCCTACATTCCCAACTACATTTTAGAGAAGTTTTTATTCTGAACTGCTCTTCAGAGTTCTAGACAATAATGAACTACTCCCTGAAATATCAGAATCCCTAACAAGTAAAATATATAAGTTTTGGTATCCCCAAATAACATTACACTTACTAATATGAATATCTGCATCTCAGCTGATGGTCCTTCCATACCTCCATTTGCCAAATGCAAACCTTCACATCATTCCTGACTTTTACCTCTCTCTCAACCTCCAAATTAGAAACCCAGGTGGCCACACCTAAAGCACAAATCCAGAATCCAAAGCTTATTTCGCCACCACAGCCACCATCATGGGCCAGTTCCATCACACTCACCGAGACTATCTCAGCGGCTCCCATCCTAGTCCTTTACCACCTCCATCCCATCTATATTATTCATCATGCTGCAGCCATGGAGAGTCTAATGAGACCTCGGTCACATGACTGGCCCCTACTGCTCCAAACCTCCCATTGCTCCCATCACCTGCACAACACACTTCCAAGATGTCACAGAGCTCCTCTAAACCTGATTGCTGTCCCATTGTTACCAGTTACTAACTTACAGAAAAGACTCCTGGCTCCTAAATGAGCTCAGTCTCCAATCAAAGCCTTTACATATACAGGACCCTATGCCTGCAAAAACCTCTCACATCCCATTCCACTGGTTGCCAAAAACAGGAACCACTCATATGAGACTAGACCTGGACTTAGAATTCTGGGCTTGCTGTCTCATCAAGGTCCCCAAGTCCAGGGTGCAGAAGAGTGGCTGGACAGTCCCAAGAAACCACTATCTCAGAAGCCACATGAGTGTAAGGCCTGGAAATCAGCCCCACAACTCAGTCCCCTAAGAGGCTCTGCACCTGCAGAAACCTATGGGAACAAAAGGTCTGTGGAGGGCCTGGCACCCACCGCCAGGACCCAGGGGCTCAGGCTGCTCAGGGCCCTGACCCAGCCCCAGGGCTGGGTGATGCCTGCATGACCTCGGGGCTTTCACAAGACTTCTCAATCCCATCCTTAACTACTGTCCTCTCTCTTCTAGCCTGTTCTTCACCTGAGATATTTTGAGAAAAGGTGAGAACCCAAACTCACACTTTGTCCCGCTTTTGTTCACAGCCATTGATGGCAGCAGCTTCCTGAAAATGAAGTAAAACTCCTCACACACAACTTTGCTTCATCTTCCTTGTTGCCTTTAGACATAAAACAGGCCAAGGTTTCCCCAATCCTCCCTCCTCAGTAACACCACCATGGCCTTACACGGTGGCCTTTCAGCCTGTCACCCTCTCCCACCCAGTCACACCATGTGGCCCCCTAAGCAACTCACTGTTCCGGCGCTGAGACCTGGGCTGCAGGACAGGACAGGCACCCACATCCGAGGCTGGAGGGAAAATGGGGTGAGGCCGGGTTGGACTCTGGAAGCAGAAAGTAGCTTGGAAGGCACGGAGGACTCAATTGCTGCCTGTTGTGACTCAACCAGCCTCACACACACAACTGCACTGTGGGGACGCTGCCTCTGAGGCCTCGTGACCCAGCACTGGAGCCTCTGATTCTGTGAACACACTGCAAAGGTCAAATTCACCACCAGGAGAAAGATGCTGGAAATCAAGCTCCAACCAATGAGCACAGGGATAATGCGCCTCTCCTGGGCTTTCATTGGCTAAACCCAGGCATCCTTAGCGCATGGGCCTTTGGGTAATATTGTAATCTAGTCTCCCATGGGGCACTAGGATCCCAGTCACTCACTGACCATTGCGAATATTGTTCTGGGGCTCCCAATTGGCACTGGGAACTGACAACTTTAGGTTTTAGGGGCTGGTCACAGGTTTCTGGGGAGTGTTGTCTACAAAACTAAACTCTTGTTCAGAAACATTATTTCAGAATCTCTGACGCTTAGAATCCGGCCTTAGGTGAAAAATATTATTTCAATTATTCCTGAAGACCACAAATCTAAATGGATAAATATATGTAGATATTTTAATTGACTTTTACAGAGAAAAGGAGAGAAACACAGAATGGCTGCCTCCTACATGACCCCCTAATGGGAATCAGCCCATTACCACAGCAGGTGCCCCCAAATAAGAACTGAACCGGCAATCTTTCTGTGCATAGGGCTACGCTCAACAAACTGAGCCACTCCAGCATGGCTTTGTTTTTGTTTTTTGTTTTTACATCAAAATATGACATTATTATGAGAAAAAGAAGACTATGAGGATATACGTAATCTCATCCTATTGGTTTAAAAAGAAAATTTGGAAGAATACATAGACCAACACAATGACAGTTCCTACAATGTCTGTATGTCTGTGGTCAGTACACATTGTGACATTAAGGAGCTAACAGTTACTGAATATATACTACAGGTGCCAGGCCCTGGATTCAATGTTTTACCTGCATTATTGTTTCATTTAATCCTCTCTGCAACCTGAGATGGTTTAACCATCTATTTAATAGGGAGGAAATCCAGGCTCGGAGACTCAATATAAATTGTCTGATTATAGAGTTAATAAAGGCAGGGCTAGAAGTCAAATCCACCTGTCTCTAACAACAGAGCTCTGGCTTCTAATGTTCGGCTCTGCTGCCTCCTAGAGGGCAGAATAGGGGATGCGTTCCCATTAGGACAGGCTAGAGATGTTATTGTGGGTAATGAACAGCCCCAAAGCGTTAGTGGCTTAGAGTAAAGAAGGTATCTTTCTTGTTCACAGCACATGAACACCCTGGTTCTCCTGGAATCAGGATAAAGGAGCAGCCAACATGTAGGTTCCTGCTGGGTGTTATCAGAGTTGGACAGAGAGGGCAGCCCGTCTCACTGGTCCCAGACTCTTCTGTTAGAGGTGACTGGCTTGACTCCCACCTCATTTCATTGGTCAAAGCATATCACTGGCTGCAGCCAACATCAGGGTCAGTAGCAGAGCCTGACCTACGTGATGGGCCCCAGTAAGGCGACCCCATGGTGTCAGCCTCTTTTGAGGGACTGTGCAGGGCCAATGGAGAGGAGTGGGGATTGGTAGGAAATGACAGTGGAAGTCTTTCAGGATGGTTTGCTTTCTCCTCCTCCACCGAGACTTTGTCCCTGAGCTGCCCAAAACCCAATGTTTATAGGAGTGAACTTCAAAAAAAGACTTTGGTCAGATATCATTGCCAGAAAACTCAGAACCCACTTCTGAGTGTGACCCTGGGTAACTCCCTGCTCCGTGGGCTCCCGCACTGTGGTGGGCGTGAAGAGCACATGTTAAGAGAGTTGACTGGGAAGGTTACTGGACCGCAAGCATTCCAGTGTCCATGTTCTCTTATATTCACAGCAGTCACTACCCTGCCCCGAAGAGTCTTGGTCATTTGCATTGCCCAGGTGAGTGCTCCATCAGGTGGAGCTGATTGGAAAAATGCTGACATTAACGTTAACGGTGATCCTGTGGTTTCCATTCATTCAGTGCAGGAACCTGTGCTAAATGTGGTCCCTTCATGTTTTCCCCATCTCCACCGCAGAGAGCACTGAGCCTATTCTGCCTCCTGGGCCCAGTGTTACCAGGTGACCATGCACACTCAGTAGATTAGCAGAGATTGGAGGTCCAGCAGTGATGCTCTGAGCAGCTGAGGCACCTTCCTCTATTAGATGTCAGCCGAGATTTCCCATGGGCAAGGGGGTGCCTTGCTCTCCAGGGATTAGGAGTCTCAAAGGACCCCAAGCCCTCTCCAGGGCTATCTGGTTTCTCATTCACAAAGGGAAATTGGGGACTAGGAATCTTCCCCCTCAGCATTCCCTCATATGCACACACCCACTTATAAAAATTCCAAGAAACCAGGATCCTCCCAGTCCTCCTCAAAGGCTTAGAGTCCTACCAAAACAGCAACTCCACACTCTATAAGTCCTTTCTGACATCAGAGTCTTCCCCAAGTCCCACGTTCCCCCAGCCTAGGGTTCTGTGAACTAACCCTTCACTTCATCCATCCTTGGGGCCTGAGATGAGACCTCCAGGGGGACACCAGAGGCTGGAAGAGCAGGAAAGAAGGGGTTTAGCCTGGAGGTCAGGGAAGAACTTATTATCCTTCCCATCACCCCTCGGGATTGCCTATGCAGCTGCCTGTTGCCGAGGTGCACAGTCACACAGAGTCACAGGGAAACATACAGACAACAGAAGAAGGGCCACACTCAGGTACACAGCACTCACTGAGCGCTCACGTTCAGAGATTATGGCCAGGCTCACAGGGACCCACGCTTTAGACACCAGTAACACCTTGATGGTAACAAACACACAGCGACAGACAGATGAGAAAACACAGGGTCACCCAGCATGTACCACACAACATGCAATGGACACACACACGCACACACCTGAGCAGACTTATAGGGACACAGAACACAGACACAAAGAGGACACCCACAGATACAATTAGGAACACTCAGAGGGAAAGCAAATTCACACATACAAACAACATGCAACATACAAAACAATCACTCCCCCAAATGCTGAGTCATACTAATTCACTGTCTTGAAGGAATTAGTAAGAAATGAGATGCTGCCCTGGCCATGTGGCTCAGTTGCTTGGAGCTTCATTTCTTTTTTTTTTTTTTTTTAAATAAATCTTTATTCAGATTATTACAATTATTTCTCCTTTTTTACCCCATAGCTCCCCTCCACCCCTTTCCCACCCCACCTTCTGCCCTTACCTCCCCCCCACTGTCCTCATCCATAGGTGTATGATTTTTGTCCATTCTCTTCATGAACCCCCCCATACCCCTTTCCCCCTGAGAATTATCAGCCCACTTCCTTACTATGCCCCTGATTCTATTATATTCACCAGTTTATTCTGTTCCTCAGGTTTTTAATTCACTTGATTTTTAGGTTCACTTGTTGATAGATATGTATTTGTTGTTCATAATTTTTTCTCTTTACTTTTTTCTTCTTCCTCTTCTTTAAGAATACCTTTCAGCATTTCATATAGTACTGGTTTGGTGGTGATGAACTCCTTCAGCTTTTTCTTATCTGTGAAGCTCTTTATCTGCCCTTCAATTCTGAATGATAGCTTTGCTGGGTAGAGTAATCTTGGTTGTAGGTTCTTGCTATTCATCACATTGAAAATTTCTTGCCACTCCCGTCTGGCCTGCATAGTTTCTGTTGAGAAGTCAGCTGACAGTCGTATGGGTGCTCCCTTGTAGGTAATTAACTGTTTTTCTCTTGCTGCTTTTAATATTCTCTCTTTGTCTTTTGCTCTTGGCATTTTAATTATGATGTGTCTCGGTGTGGTCCTCTTTGGATTCCTTTTGTTTGGGGTTCTGTGGGCTTCCTGGACTTGTAAGTCTATTTCTTTCACCAGGTGGGGGAAGTTTTCGGTCATTATTTCTTCAAATAGGTTTTCAGTATCTTGCTCTCTCTCTTCTTCTGGCACCCCCATAATTCTGATGTTGGTACGCTTGAAGTTGTCCCAGAGTCTTCTTACATTATCTTCAACTTTTTGGATTTTTTTTTTGCTTTTTGCTTTTTCGGTTGAGTGTTTTTTGCTTCTTTGTATTTCAATTCTTTGACTTGATTCTTGTGTTCCTCTATTCTGTTTCTGGGTCTCTGTATAATATTTTTTATTTCAGTCAGTGTATGTTTAATTTCTAGTTGGTCCTTTTTCATATCTTTGAGGGTCTCGTTATATTTATCGGCCTTTTCTAGGATATTCTTAAAAAGTCTTATAACCGTGGTTTTGAATTCTATATCCAGTCGTTTGTTTTCCTCCATTTCTTTCGTTTGTGATCTGATTCTTTGACCCCGCATTTTCACTGAATCCCTGAGTTGGTAAGGTAGATATTTGTGCTAGGTTTCCAATATGGCCCAGTGGGTCTGCTTCCCCAGTTAACCTGAGGTGGACACTCTTGGTGCACCCCTTTGTGGACTGTGTGTACAGCCTTGTTGTAATTAAGTCTTTATTGTTGTTGGTATCACTGGGAAGAATTGACCTCCGGGCCAGTTGGCTGTAAGGATCAGCTGTGTCTATGCTGGGAGAAGCCCGGTGCTGGAGACAGCCTTATAGGATTAGACTTGCCAAATTGCAATAGCCTCTGTGCTCAGCTTGGATGGGGTGGAGTCTCAGTCTTGGCTTCCTGTCAGCCCCGCCCCTGCGCGCATGTGTGCTTTCAGTCCTCCGCCTTCCCCAGCTCGAGTCTCCGCCTGAGAGTCCAGACTCCCCCCACAAGAGCGTGGGTCCCCAGGGGCTCGCCTGGAACTGGGGTTCACTGCAGTCAGAACTGGGGCTCGGTGCAGTCAGAATCCTCTGACTCCCCTCCACTAGGGAAAGCCTGTGGCAACCCCCGCAGCCTTTGTGCGCACTGGCCCATGTGCGCCTTCAGACTTCTGCCTTTCCCAGCTCGCGGTCCGAGGCTTCCTTCCCCCTTCCGCCAGAGGAAATCAGCCAAGCTCTCAGCCGCCCTTCCTCTCTGCGCGCACAAAGCCCCTTTGCCGTACCTCCAATTCTCTGTGAGCTTTTCTCCTTCCTTCTAGTTGTAGAATTTTCACTCAGCCTGCTTTCCTTTGGTTCTGGATGGTGTCCGTTCTGTCTTTTAGTTGTAGTTTTGAAATTGTTGTGCGAGGCAGCAGTTTAGGTGTTTACCTATGCCGCCATCTTGGTTTCTCTGGAGCTTCATTTCATACGCCCATTCAAATGAACGTGCAGGTTTGATTCCTGGTGAGGGCACACGCCTAGGTTGGGGATTCCATCCCTGGTCAGGTCATTTATGGGAGGCAACCAACCCATGTTTCCTCTCACATCCATGTTCCTTTTGTTCTGTTGCTCCCTTTCTCTCTCAAATCAAGGAACCTATCCTCTGGTGAGAATTGAAAAAGAAAAAAAAACACAACTTAAGGTTTTGAGTTTTCAAGAACATAGTGTTAACTCTAGAGCCATCTCTCTAGAACAGTTATCAGAATATTCTGAACTCAGAAGTCTGTCTTCTTCCCCATAAGAGACTAAGAGGATCAGTAGCAGGGATCTCAGAAAAGCCCACACTCTTAGTGTCACAGGCATGATCCCCACCTTGCATTTATTTAAGCACTAAAATCCGATGATTTCTGAATAAAGTCACAATTCTTTTTTGCACGTAGGTTAGTCTTTGAGTGATGAACATACCTTTCCCATGGCAGCAGCTGTTTCTGAGGGATTCCATCACAGCTTGGGACACTGGAGTGGGCACAGCTCATGGGGAAGTAGGAACTGAGCTTTCCCTAGAGAAACTGCATTTCTAATGTCTAAAAACATGGCCAGGGAAGCGGGAAGCGCGAGTCAGCCAACTCCCAGTAATTCCTAAAGCAGGGACTGCCTTCGAGCCCACGAGGAAACTGATGTAGGATTTGTAAGGATGGTTTTTGGAGAGAGATCTATTGCAAATGTCTAAAGCTCCTCATCTCAAATATTTCATCTATTGAATATTCTACCCCATTATTGTGACCTTTGATAGGATTTTAAAAAATACTGTTTTGCCAAAACCGGTTTGGCTCAGTGGATAGAGCATCGTCCTGCGGACTGAGGGGTCCCGGGTTCGATTCCAGTCAAGGGCATGTGACTTGCTTGCGGGCACTTCCCCAGTGGGAGGTGTGCAGGAGGCGGCTGATCGATGTTTCTCTCTCATCGATGTTTCTAACTCTCTATCCCTCTTCCTTCCTCTCTAAAAAATAAACAAAATTTTTATTAAAAAATATACAGTTTTATTGATTTCAGACAGGGAGAGGGAGAGATACAAACATCAATGATGAGAGAGCATCATTGATTGACTGACGCCTGCATACCGCCATGTGACCTTGACTGGAATCAAACCCAGGACCCTTCAGTCTGCAGGCTGATGCTCTATCCACTTCACCAAACCATATAGTGTTGCAAGATTTTTGAAGTTCTGTGCAAAGTTACCATCATTACTGTCTCTTTGTAAATTTTTGTATTTGTCATTTTCCTTGTGGTGAGTATACTAAAGTACCTTACAGAAACACTTTAATCATAAATAAGCCAAAATATTTAAACCACTGGGCTCTTTGCATTCAGTCCTGTCAATTTCCTGCTGGGCAGTGATTTTGCTGAAGGTTCCCCACATCAGCTCTTGCAAAGGCAGCCTGGGGCTCAAGGCAAACTGTGAGGCCTCCTGAGAGGAAGGTCAAGTCCTCCCACAGAGCCCACCGCCAAGCCACAACCCCACTTTCTGATCCTGGTTGTCCAAACCAGACAAGGTGACTTCCCAAATGAGCAGGGCATGCTCCCCACAGGCTGCCATCTGGAGCCTGTCACCGCTTCCCAGACTCCACAGGGAGACCCCACTGACCACCCCTGGCCTCACTTTCCCCCCGAGCTCCTATCACCTGTCACAGCTACCTTGACCGCTTGTTTGTGGGTTGTCCTTCACTAGAACCATCCAGTCTGATTTAAGTTCTCATCAGTAGAGCTACCCCTCAGCCCTCGCACTCAAGGACCCTGCCCCATGTGCTGACAGGAAACACCTTCACCAACCCTGTCCAAGGCCCCTATCCACCACACACACCGGCCCCACACTGCCCCCAGAGCCCAGGGTCCCTCCTCTCACTACAGGGAAGAGGTCTGCTCTGCACAAACCATGATTAGTGAGGTGGGTGCACCCACCAGAATGCACACTGCACTGTCTTATCATGTTGAGACCAACCCTCTCCTGCTGGGAAGGCTTGTATTGCAGAAGTTCTCCCCATTGAAAATACACAGCACCCTTTCCTGGAAAATGCATGCACCTCCAGGATGGCAGGGAAGTGAGGGTGGGGAGGGTGTGTGCTTTATTTTTAATAAAATCCAAGTAGAAAATTACCCGAAAAATACAAAAATAAACTCAAAGAACATCAATGGGTCTCAGGGGTGTATGTGTTCTGCCATCAAGCTGTGCCTTCCAAAGCACAGAAAGTTTGAGATCACACCATTTTGTTCACCTCTCCATGCTGACAGAACACAACTTTCCTTTCAATCAACCCAGGAGAGAATAGAACCAACAAAATTAAAGGTACAAGAGAAAATACTCCTTTACATAAAGATCATGAACCAGAGCAGAGGACAGCAAGAGGTTTGCAGGTTGATGAACTGGAACATGAAAGACTTCATCACAGCATAATGTGAGACCCACAATGTCCCTGAAAGAGGTAGCACTTCTTGGTGGAGGAAGTGGGCTCTGGACCAACCTGGGCCAGGTCAATTCTCTGGTCAGAAATAAAGGAAGAAAGATTCATCCAGGAGCTCGGAATATTCATAATCTTCTCAAGCACAACCCCAGAGTATGCAGGGGTTGTGACTGATGCTCACTCTTCAGGTGAGCCAGTTTGTGGGGTGAAATATCTTCCACAAAAATTCTTCCAGTGACATAAATCCGGTTGTAGTTCTGATTAGATTAAGAAGTGGTATGCAATTTCTGAAAGTGTCACTTATTCCTGAAACTTAGGAGGCATCTAGCAGAGTGTATGTTCTGATAAAGGGGTTTGCATTCAGGTAAGTGGAAGTAAAAGCTTCTCCTTTGTTGTTGTTATTCTGAGTGAGAAAGTAAAATATTCCCTGCACATTTAAAGCTATTCTCCAGTGTGTACTCTCAAGTGTTTAATGAGGAAAGATTTGTAGCGAAAAGATTTCCCACATTCAATACACTCATGAGGCCCTTTTCCAGTGTGAACTCTGTGGTGTCGAGTGAGAGTAGAGCTTGTGCTGAAGGACTTTCCACAGTCACTACACTCATACGGTTTTTCTCCAGTGTGAACTCTCTGGTGTACAGTGAGGACAGACCTATTACTGAAGGACTTCTCACAATCACTACACTCATAAGGTTTTTCTCCAGTGTGAACTCTCTGGTGTACAGTGAGGACAGACCTATTACTGAAGGACTTCTCACAATCACTACACTCATATGGCTTTTCTCCAGTGTGAACTCTCTTATGGGTAAAGAGGTCATAATTGCGCCTAAACGATTTTCCACATTCACTACATTTGTAAGGTTTTTCTCCAGTGTGAACTCTGTGGTGTTGAATGAGAGTAGAGTTACTGCTAAAGGACTTCCCACAATCACTACACTCATATGGCTTTTCTCCAGTGTGAACTCTCTGGTGGATAAGGAGGTGATTGCTGTGCTTAAAAGATTTCCCACATTCACTACAGTTGTAAGGTTTTTCTCCAGTGTGAACTCTGTGGTGTTTAGTGAGGGAAGACCTTACATGGAAGGACTTCCCACATTCACTACACTCATAACGTTTTTCTCCAGTGTGGACTCTGTAGTGTTCAATAAGGCTAGATTTTTGACTGAAGCACTTCCCACATTCACTACACTCATAAGGTTTTTCTCCAGTGTGAACTCTGTGGTGTTGAATGAGGTTAGAGATTTGACTGAAGCACTTACCACAATTACTACACTGATGCGGCTTTTCTCCAGTGTGAACTCTCTGGTGGATAAAGAGGTCATAATTGCGCGTAAATGATTTTCCACATTCACTACATTTGTAATGTTTTTCTACAGTGTGAACTCTGTGGTGTTTAGTTAGGGAATACCTTTGATTGAAAAGCTTCTCACAGTCAGTACACCGAAAGGACTTTTCTCCAATGTGAACTTTCCTATGTCTATTGACGTTAAAGGTACATCTGATAACTTCCTCATATGCATTGTACTCATATTTCTCTTCTTCATATGAGACACCCTGATGTTGAACAAGGTTCTGGTTGTGGCTGTCAGCTTTTTCACATTCATCCCAGTGGTGATGCCTTTTTCTATTGAGAAATTCCTGTGAAATCTCACTGCCACTGTGTGGCTCCTCAATTCTGAGAGAAGACTGGTGCCGGAGAAGCTCTGAGATGGCTGGGAAGTCTTCCCCAACCTCCCTACTGGTTGAAGGCAGCCCTGATAAGTAGAAGATGAAGTTGGTCACAAATGAGGCCCTGTCCACAGCTTCATTCCAGGGTTTCTCTCCACTGGCATCCATCTGTTCATGGGGAGAGTTTGCAATGAAACAAAAGTCTCTCACACATGCATTAGTGAAGAAGGCTTTCTGCTCAAAGTCTGCTGCTTCTGACTCAGTCAGGTGCAGAATATCTTTGAACACAGAGAAACACCTCCCACAAAGATGGCTCTTCTGAGTTGCTGGAGCTGTCTTAGAAGCACTGTCCTGTGACTCCCCTTGTACAGATACACTCTGCTCAGAACAGGCCTCTGCATCATGCGTTTTATGCCAACAACCTGAAAACAGAAAAGTGGTGATAAAATGAATGGCGACTGTGGTTACAGGGAGAAGTGTCATTACAAAAGTGTGTCGCACATATAACACGTTGGTTCCATGCAATTGTCTGACAGTAAAATATCTGAAGGAAATATTGATAAGATGCTGCTGGGAAATCTGGGACACTGAGGATCACCATACAGGGAAGACCTCAAACAAAATATGAAACAAACATGGCAAGACCCACATGGAACAGAAGCAGGATCGTCCACTCATTCTTCTAACAGTGTTCAACAGGGCTTGTCTGCTGGTGACATGGGCCAGCTGTGCAGAAGGTCACTTACATCTTCTTCCAAGTAAAATTCAAGAAATGACAAGCTTGTGTTGAGGTCTAGTAAAGCACGTCTGTGCACCTCATAACACATATGCATGTCAATATTTGAGAATACTGCAGAGAGAGCAGTTCAGAGGAACAGGTGATAGAAAAGGGCAAAAAGGTGAAGGTAGCCAGAAACCAGGAAGGCAGAGATTAAAAGATAAGTCAGGGAGTGTCAAGCATGGGAATGAAAAGGTAGAAATGAGCTGCTGCCAGTGGAACCTCAACCTAAACTTGTTGGACATGAGCATGTTCCTGGTATGATTTAAACACCACCCTTATGTCATACCTCCCTCTCCCCCCGCTGCAACTCAGGAGGGCCAGGAAACCCTTTAGATCATCATGCATGTTCACCCTGTGAATAAAGGGTTCTCCTTGCACCTTCTACACTACCAGCACATAAAACACAAATATTCTGAGTTTTATTGAAAGACAACAGATGTGAGTAGGCAGTAATGGCCCAGAGCAAGACAGCATGCAATAGTATTCAGGGAACATAATATTATAAATAATGGATGGAAGTATTTGAAGAACAGCCCATGGTTCATGCAAGTAGAGAGCATAACCTGGCACAGTCAGTCACAAAGAGCCTGTAGCTGGGGGAATGGTGCAGAAGTGGAAGCCATGGATGTGGACACAGACACCCTCTCAGAGAGAGAAAGTGCATGCTGGGCCCATTAAGCTGTTTTCAGAAATCCTGACCCCCAGACACTTCCTGCCCTATGTGAGGCTACGGATATGAGGGATACTCATGGAGTCCTTTGCTCAGGTCTCTCCAAATTACTCAGCACTCTCAGCCACAGCACATTTGACAGGACAATGGGGAAAACAACTACAGCCCATGGTCTGGCTGTGAGAGCTATATCCAGAGAAGAAAGGAAGAGAGGATGTCACCGCAGGACACTAGGAGAGATGTGAAGGTCTTACCTACAGATGAGACCAGTGCAAAAACTTCTACCATCATCTTGCAGTACAGAAGTCTCTGAGCCTCATCAAGGAGCCCCCACTCCTCCTCAGAGAAGGCGATGGCCACGTCCTCAAAGTTCATATCCTGTCACAATTAGCACAGTTCAGTCCATGCTGAGTTCCTCTCCTAGGATCTTATGTTCATAATATTCCCCAACATCCACATCCCACTGCTCCTTCGACTCCTCTCATCAAAAAAGACACCAGGCCTTGGTCTCATCAAAGTCTCTCTCTCCTTCTGTTCCTACTGATGCTGTGTATTCACCCCTCAATAAGGGCAAATGAGGTTGTAGATGATACCTGTGCTCTGGAGCTCACATGACGGCCACATCCCTTTTCAATACAGTGGACTTCATGATCATAGGGTAGGGAGAGATGTTGTCCATAAGGAGACTCTGAGTGATTTGACACTGTTATTGACCTGCAGTAACCTTGTTGTCCCCTGATTCAGGGTATCACAAGGTTATGATATCATTGTTCAACCTTTTGAATCCAATCCCAGGGTGCTGAGGCCATCACTTTGCACTACCTCCTGCACATATTCTTTGAACCACACTTCTCTCACACAGCTGTATTCCCAGAGGCACAACGTCAAAGGGAACACAAATGTGCCGTGATGAGCAGTTTATTTCCTAATCATCTTCTTTTCCAAAATTCTAATCCACCACCTCTGTGATGTATTTCTCTCTCACCCTCCTACCTTCTCCAAGCTAGTGGAGATTTTCAAGCCCAGAGGACACTGATGCATGCTATCTCATATCTATTGATACTGTAACAGCCTCAACTACAAAAGGCAGGTGTGCACATAAATTTCTCCTAAAATCTGAACCAGGAATGTACCACCAGAACATACCCTCTTTTCAGGAATTAATCTGAAATTCATCATATCATATTATCCAGATATCACCAGAAATGGACTAAAATTTCATTCCCTCTTATATCAATGTTAGGGCCCTGCATGCATGAATGCACACGCCCTCGCCAAGGGCACATCACTCTTCCTCCCACACCTGCACTCCCACACACACGGCCCCATAGTCATCTCCTTGAGCTCCTACTCATTACTCAGCACGTGTGGTATAGTGAATGCTTGGCAAATCCAAACACGATTAAATTCTATACCAACTCTGAGCATCCACACTCATTGAGGCACCCTTGAGTCCTGCTATGAAGGCTTCCCTCCTTGATTGTGTTTTCCTTCAACCTCAATTACTGAGAACCACGTAAGATCTCAGATATCCAGAGTCCACCTCCACTGGAGCTGCACCTGATCTCCCTTCTCCAGGTACAGCCTTCAGCACTCAAGTCCCATCACCTAAGGCCCTAGCCCATGCCCAGTGAGTCTCATAGATGCCCACCTATGCCCCTAAGCGAGTGGTCGGAAAACCAGGGCTCACCAGCCACATGAGGCTCTTTGGCCCTTTCAGTGTGGCTCTTCCACAAAATACCACGTGTGGGCGCGCACATACAGTGCCATTGAAACTTTGTGGCCCATGTGCAGAAGTCGGTTTTCGGCTCTCCGAAGAAATTTCAATCGTTGTACTGTTGATATTTGGCTCTGTTGACTAATGAGTTTGCTGACCACTGCCCTTAGCAAATCAACCAGACTGAGGACAACACCCCACGCTAAAGCTCAATAAGAATCCTGGTGTGTGTTTAACAAGTAAATAGGCAACAGCTGCAGTCTCATCTTGTTTGAATTGCTCTTTGGTCTCCAATTAAAAAAAAATAAGATGACCTACATCTGCACCCTCTTACCTACACTCCTGATACCTTTTTTTCATATATTTTATTGATTTTTTACAGAGAGGAAGGGAGAGGAATAGATATTGAGAAACATCGATGAGAGAGAAACGATGAGAGAGAAACATAGATCAGCCGCCTCCTGCACACCCCCTACTAGGGAGTGCCCACAACCACGGTACATGCCCTAGACCGGAATTGAACCTGGGACCCTTCAGTCCGCAGGCTGATGCTATATCCACTGAGCCAAACCGGTTAGGGCACTCCCAACACCTTTTAAAGAAGTTTTCATCCTGAACTGCTTCTCAGAGTTGCACACCCTCATGAACTACTCTCTGAAATATCACAAACCCTAAAAGGTAAAAAATAAAAGTTTTGCCAATCACAATGAACATCACACTTCCTACTATGAATAGCTGCATCTCAGTTGATGCTTCCATACTTCAAGCTGCCAAATGCAAACCTCCATGTCGTCCCCGACTCTTACCCCTCTCTGTCTCATCCTCAAAATTAGAAAATCCAGGTGGCCACACCTAAAACACTGATCCAGAATCCAACTGCTTATTTCCCCTCCATGGCCACCATCATGGGCCAGATACCAACACACTCACCCAGATGATCACAGCAGCTTCCATCGTAGTCTTTCCACCACCTCCCTCTCACCCTACAGCTCATTATGCTTCAACCAAGGGAGTCTACTGAGACCTGGGTCAGTCACCTGCCTCCACTGCTCCGAATCTCCCATTGCTCCCATCACCTGCAGAACGGACACCCACGTTGTCACAAAGCTGCTCAGGACATGACTCCTATCCATTCTTACCACTCCCTTTTTTGTTTTTGAAAAAAATGGGTACCTGCAAGTCCCTCCACGAACCCTTCTTCACTCCAAGCCTTGGCATATTCTGGACATATGCCTGGGAGGACCTCCCATATCCCATTCCACTGGTTGCCAAAACAGGAGCTACTCACATGACCAAATACAAGAACTTAGAATTCCAGGCTTGGTGTCTCTTCAAGGTCTCCACCTCCCAAGAGCTGGAAGAGGGGCTGGACAGACCCAGGACCTCACTATCTCAGAGGCCATAAGAGTGTGAGGCCCTGAGATCAGCTCCACAAACCAGTCCCCCTAAGCGGCTCTGCATCTGCAGGAACCTGTGGGAACTAAAGGTCTATAGAGCGCATGGCACCCACCGCCAGGACCCATGGTCTCGGGCTGCCCAGCCCCAGGGTCAGGTGACTTGAGATGCCTGCATTATCTCAGGGCTCCGTCCTCAGTGCACACCCTTTCCAGGTACCTGATCATTTACAGGACCTCTCCATCCTGTCCCTCACTGCTGTCCTCTCTCCTCTAGTCGATTCTTCCTCTGAGCAGTTTTGGGAAAAGGTTAGAACCCGGCCTCACACTATGTCCCTCTTTTGTTCACACCCATCGATGGCAGCAGCTTCCTGAAAATGAAAGGAAAACTCCTCCCGCAAAACTTTGCTGCACCTTCTTTGTTGTTTTCGTCACAAGACAGACCTGGGTTGGTGGAATCCTCCCAGGTCAGCCACACCACCATGTCCTTCCTGGCTGGCATGGCAGTCTGTCACCCTCTTTCACCGTGTCCCACCTTGTGTCACCCACTTGAGACTCACTCTTCTGGAAGCTGTGACCTGGGCTGCAGCACCTGACAGGCTCCCTCACCAAAGCCTGGCGCGTACATGGGAGGAGCTGAGTGGAACTCTGCAAGCAGAGGGGAGTCTGGGAAGCAAGGAGGCTCCAATCACACCAGTTGCTGCTCAACAAGCTTCAGACACGCCCTGCAGAGCGGGGACACTGCCTCTGAGGCCTCGATGTAGTCTAAACCCAGAGCGCTGGAGCCTCTGGCTGTGGTAAGGCAATAAATGGGTCAAAATGACCACCAGGAGGAAGATGCCGGAAGTCACATCCAAGCAATGAACGCTGCCTAATCCGTCTCTCCTGGGCTTTCATTGGCTAAACCCAGCCATCATTAGGCGCATTGCCTGCTGGGTAATGTACTTTTCCAGGCCCAACAGGTGGCATTAGGATGCCAATGACTCGCTGTCCATTGCAGCATTGGCCCTGGGGCACACGAGTGGTGCTGGGAAATGACAACCTTCGGCTTTGGTGGCCGGTTGCAGGTTTCTGGGGAGTGTTGTCTGCAACTGATCTCTTGTTCGGAGACATTATTTCAGGTTCCATGAAGCTCAGAATGCTCGCTGAGGTGAAAAGTATTATTTCACTGATTCCTGAAGACTGCAGGCCTAAATGCGTATACATAGTATATATTTATATATTTGCGATTTTTTATTTGAATTTTAGAGAGAGAGAGGAAATGAGATGGAGAGAGAGAAGCAACCATCAGCTGCCTTCTGCAAGCCCCCACCGAGCCCACACACACCCCCCCACTGAGTGCCCTCACCAGGAATCCAACTGGCAACCTTTCTGTGCATGAGAGGGTGCTCAACCAATTGTGTCACTTCAGTCTTCAGATTTTTATTTTTTATATAAAAATATGACATTACTAAGAGAAAATGCAGGCTATGAGAGACCGTATATGATCCTATCCTATTTCTTTAAAAGTCTTATTTGAAAGGATACAGAGGCCAACAGGTTGACATTTCCTACATTGTCTGCATGTCTGCAGTCAGTACACATTGTGAAGAGATGGAGCTAACAGTTACAGAATGTTCACTAAATGTGCCATGCCCAGGATTCAATGCTTTTCCTGCATTATTATTTCACTTAATCCTCTTCACACCTGAGATGATTTAACCGACTATTTAATGGGGAAGAAATCCAGGCTCAGAGACTCAATGTAAATAGCCTGATTGTAGAGTTAGTAAGGGCAGGCCTGAAATTCAAACCCAGGTGTCTCCAACAACAGATCTCTGGCTTCTAATGTTAGGCTCTTCTGCCTCCTACAGGGTAGAATTGCTAATGCATACCCACTAGAATGGGCTACATGTTATGGTGGTTAACAATCAGCCCCAAAGCTTTAGTGGCTTAGAGTAAAGAAGGTATCTTTCTTGTTCATAGCACATGAACACCCTGGATCTTCAGGGTTGGGGAGTAGCCACAATGTAGGTTCTGTTAGGTGTTATCAGTGATGGAGAGAGATCATGGCCAGTCTCAGCTCTTCCAGACTCTTCTGTTAGAGGTGACAGGCTTCACTCCCACCCCATTTCATTGGTCAAAGAACATCACAGGCTTCAGCCAACATCAGGGTCAGCAGCAGAACCTGACCTACTGGATGGGCCCCAGTGATGTCACCACATGGTGCCAGACCCTTTTGGGGATGTGCACGTGCAAAGGAGAGGGGTGGGCATTGGTAGGAAAGACAGTGGGAGTCATTCAGGATGGCTTGCTTGCTGCTCATCCACATACACTTTTTCCCTGAGCTGTCCAAAACCATCACTGGCAAGATTCAAAGGAGTGAACTGCAAAAAGAGAAGTTTGGTCAGATGTCATTGGTAGCGAACTCAGAACCCAGTTCTGAGTGTGACTTTGGGTAAATCTCTGCTCTCTCACATCCCCCACTGTGGAACTCACATGTTAAAAGAGTTGATTGGGAAGAGGACAGGACTGAACGCATTCCAGCACCTATATTAAATTCACATCACTCACGACACTGCCTCCAAGCCTCTTTGTCATTTGCATTGCCAGGAGAGTGCTCCATCAGGTGGGGTGATTGGAAAAAGGCTGACATTAACATCCATGGTGATCCTGTGGTTTCCATTCATCCTGTGCAGGAACCTGTGCTAAATGTGGTCCCTTCATGTTTTCCCCATCCCCACTTCAGAGAGCACTGAGCCTATTCTGCCTCCTGGCCCCAGTGTTACCGGGTGGCCGTGCACACTCAGTAGATGACCAGAGATCGGAGGTCCGGGAGTGATGGTCCTAGCAGCCCAGGCACCTTCCTCTATTAGATGTCAGCCGAGATTTCCCAAGAGCAAGGGGTGACCTGCTCTCCAGGGATTAGGAACCCAAAGGACCCACAGCCCTGTCCAGGGGTATCCAGCTCCTCATTCGCAAAGGGGACTCATGAACCCAGGAACCTTCCTTTTCTGCTTTCCTTCATATGCACACACCCATTTATTCATTTCCAGGAAACCAGGATCCTCTCAGTCATTCTCAAAGGCCTAGAGTCCTCCAAAAACAGCACCTCCACACACTATAAAATAATTTTCCTTCAGGATTCAAAACCAATGGCTGCATTCGGCAAAGGAGTCACTTGAGTCACTGAGGAATGAGGGAAATTTAACCAGATGTCTTTAATCGTGCACAGTCCTCTTTCAGTTAAAATAATAAATTTATTTAAACAATTTTAAAAAGATTCTCAACAGACATTTTAACAAAGCAGATAAATACAGTGCAAAGAAATGTATAAAAAATGTTCACCATAAAATATTCCTCGGTAGATGGAATTAAAACAAAAACAAGTTAACATTATATGCATTTCTGGGGTTACTATTTGAAATGTTTAACCATTGTATGCCATTGTAGGGTAGCAAAAAAATTGGAATTTTCATAGACTGTGAGTTAGTGGCAAGCCAAAGGGAATGACTATTTTGGGTCACCATTCCGCATATCTTAAATGTAAAACATTCACCTACATAACAGTGTGATAAGTGAAACATATGTCTACACAGAAAACTGAATGCAAACATTCCCAGAAGAGTTATGTATAATATCCCAAACCTGGAAATAACAAAAAACATAGATCAATTAATAACGTGGTTATTCACAGAACCCAGTACTACTCAGCTATAAAAAAAAAAAATTAACCCTTCACAAGCATTTGTATTGAATCTCAAAATGATACTGTGGCATGGAAGAAACCAGTATTTGTTAAAATGTACACATCAAATAGTGCCTATAAAGTTATGAACAATATGAACTATTCTATTGTAAATAATGGAAAATCCCTGAGTGCATAGAGGGCCGAGAAAGTCAGGAAGAGAGATTATAACAGCGTAGTAGGAAAATAGTGGGTGTGGCAAAGGAAAGTATAGAGTTGTTGGTATGGAAAATAATACAATAATTAATAATAATAATAAATGGAGATAAACGCTGCCCCGGCCAGTGTCCTCAGCTGGTTGGGTGTCATCCCATTCACTGACAGGTCTCTGGTTTGATTCCAGGTCAGTGAACATCCCCAAATGGATTTCCAGGTGTGGCGTGCAGGAGGCACCAGATCTATGTTTACCTCTCTCTTCCAGGCTCTCTCTCTCCCAAAAAAGGAATAAAATTACTTCCTAAAATATTTTTTCAAAAAGAATAATCTCTGAGTTTTCCAAACATACAACTGTAAGCACATTATTGCCCCACCCTGTGTATGAGTTACAGGTGGTTTATGTCACATGTGCTGTCAGATGCCTCATGAAAGTTTCACAGCTTTCTCTATAGGTCAGGGCTCACCAAATAGCACACATGAGAAAGGTGCACTTTGTTGCATGTGAGTTCTCATTTCCTGGGGGAACAGCCTTGCTTCAGTGGCAACAAATGTTGTCAAACAGGGAAGACTATTGCCATTGGAATCAACAGGAATTCTGACTGGTTACAACAGACACATTCTGGGACTGATTACAGGGTTATACTTCCTCTAGCTTTGAGTTCTTGCATGTTGAGCAACAACCTTGAGATGAACACCCTAAGGGGCCAGGAAAATGCACAAAACCATAAGATTACTTTATCTGCTAGTGATGCCAGCTACAGGAAATAGTGATGGAGGTCCTCAGAAAGGTCTCAAAGATCATACAAGCCACAGGACATGAAATAATTTGGATTTAAGTCCAATAGAGGCACTTTTTTTATCCAGTTTAACTGCAGTGTCTGCCATGAATATGAAAACAGTGTTTATGTCCCAAGCTAATTCCACCTCAGTGTCTTACAACAAATGACAACAGCCTATGAAATCTCATACAGCCTGTCGCATGGCGTCTTTGGAGCGTGTAGAGTGTAGTTCCCCTAAACATTGCTGACACTTATGTAATACATAGTGTGAACAGAGAATATAATTCATATTGTTCACAGGATCACAATAAAGCAATCCTATTGAGGGTGACCATTGACCTCTACAATAAAAGAGGCACCTGACAGCACATTAGAACCACAAAGTCATGCACACTTTCTCTAAAGGCCTTGGTCGGCAATACAAAATCAGCCAATAATGAACAAAGAGTGATTGTCTGCCATCAAGCTGTGCCTTCCTAAGCACATTAAGTATGAGATCACACCATATTGTTCACCTGTCCATGCGGACAGAACACAACTTTCCTTTCAATCATTCCAGGGAGAGAATAGAACCAACAAAATTAAAGGTACAAAAGAAAATACTCCTTTACATAAATCATAAACCCGAGCAAAGGACAGCAAGAGGTTTGCAGGTTGATGAATTGGAACCTGAAACACTTCATCACAGCATAATGTGAGACCCACAATGTCCCTGAAAGAGGTAGCCCTTTTGGTGGAGAAAGTGCGCTCTGGACAAAACCTGGTTCAGGTCAATTCTCTGGTCAGAAATAAAGGAATGAGGATTCATCCAGGAGCTCGGAATAATCATAATTTTCTCAAGCACAACCTCATAGTATGCAGGGGTTGTGACGGATGCACACTCTTCAGGTCAGCCAGGTGGTGGGGTGAAATATCTTCCAGACAAATTCTTCCAGTGACATAAATCCGGTTGTAGTCCTAAGTAGATTAACAAGTGTGCTCCAGTTTCTGAAAGTGTCACTTATACCTGAAACTTAGGAGGCATCTAGCAGAGTGTATGTTCTGATAAAGGGGTTTGAATTCAGGTAAATGGGTGTAAAGCTTCTCCTCTGGTGTTGTTATTCTGAGTGAGAAAGTAAAACATTCCCTGCACATTTAAAGCTTTTCTCCAGTGTGTACTCTCAAGTGTTGAACGAGGAAAGATTTGTAGAGAAAAGATTTCCCACATTCAATACACTCATGAGGCCCTTTTCCAGTGTGAACTCTGTGGTGTCGAATGAGAGTAGAGCTTGTGCTGAAGGACTTCCCACAGTCACTACACTCATACGGCTTTTCTCCAGTGTGAACTCTGTTGTGTTAAGTGAGGGTAGACCTTTGATGAAAGGACTTCCCACATTCACTGCACTCACACTATTTTTCTCGAGTGTGGATTCTGTAGTGTTTAATGAGGCTAGATTTTTGACTAAAGAACTTTCCACAATCACTACATTGATATGGTTTTTCTCCAGTGTGAACTCTCTGGTGGATAAGGAGGTGAATGTTCTGCCTAAAAGATTTCCCACATTCACTACATTTGTAAGGTTTTTCTCCAGTGTGAACTCTGTAGTGTTTAATGAGGTTAGTGTTTTCATGGAAGCACTTCCCACAAACACTACATTGATATGGCTTTTCTCCAGTGTGAACTCTGTTGTGTTTAGTGAGGGTAGATCTTTGATGAAAGGACTTCCCACATTCACTACATTTGAAAGGTTTTTCTCCAGTGTGAACTCTGTAGTGTGTAATGAGGCTAGATTTTTGACTGAAGAACTTTCCACAATCACTACATTGATATGGTTTTTCTCCCGTGTGAACTCTCTGGTGGATAAGGAGGTGATTGTTCTGCCTAAAAGATTTCCCACATTCACTACATTTGTAAGGTTTATCTCCAGTGTGAACTCTGTAGTGTTTAATGAGGTTAGAGTTCTCATGGAAGCACTTCCCACAATCACTACATTGATGCGGCTTTTCTCCATTGTGAACTCTGTAGTGTGTAATGAAGCTAGATTTTTGACCGAAGAACTTTCCACAATCACTACATTGATATGGTTTTTCTCCAGTGTGAACTCTCTGGTGGATAAGGAGGTTATTGTTCTGCCTAAAACATTTCCCACAATCACTACATTTGTAAGGTTTTTCTCCAGTGTGAACTCTGTAGTGTTTAATGAGGTTAGAGGTCTCATGGAAGCACTTCCCACAATCACTACATTGATATGGCTTTTCTCCACTGTGAATTCTCTGGTGCAAAAGGAGGTGACCTTTCTGCCTAAAAGATTTCCCACATTCACTACACTCATAAGGTTTTTCTCCAGTGTGAACTCTGTGGTGGCAAAGGAGGTTAGACCTTTGACTGAAGCATTTCCCACAATCACTACACTGATGCGGCTTTTCTCCAGTGTGAACTCTCTTGTGGGAGAAGAGCTCATAATTGCGCCTAAATGATTTTCCACATTCACTACATTTGTAAGGTTTTTCTCCAGTGTGAACTCTGTTGTGTTTAGTGAGGGAGGACCTTTGATTGAACAGCTTCCCACAGTCAGGACACCGATAGGACTTTTCTCCAGTGTGAACTCTCCTATGTCTATTGAGGTTAAAGATAAATGAAGACACTTTCCCACATGTATTACACTTATCATTGACTTCTCCAGAGCAGATGCCCTGATGTTGCACAAGGTTCTGGATGTGGCAGGCAGCTTTTTCACATTCATCCCACTGGTGATGCCTTTTTCTATTGAGAAATTCCTGTGAAATCTCACTATGACTGTGTGGGTCCTCAGTGTCAAGAGGGGCCTGGTGCTGGAGAAGCTGAGAGATGGCTGGGAAGTCTTCCCCAACCTCCCTACTAGTTGAAGGCAGCCCTGATAAGGAGAAGATAAAGTTGGTCACAAATGAGGCCCTGTCCACAGCTTCTTTCCAGGGCTTCTCTCCACTGGCTTCCCTCTGTTGATGGGGAGGGTTTGCACTGAAACAGAAGTCTCTCACACATGCGTCACTGAAGAACGCTTTCTGCTCAAAGTCTGCTGCTTGTGACTCAGTCAGGTGCAGAATATCTTTGAACACAGAGAAACACCTCCCACAGAGAAGGGTCCTCTGAGTTACTGCAGCTGTCTGAGAAGCACTGACCTGTGACTCTCCTTGTACAGATACACTCTGCTCAGAACAGGCCTCCGCATCATGCGTTTTATGCCAACAACCTGAAACCGTAAAATGGTGATGAAATGAATATCGACTGTGGTGATTGGGAGAAGTGTCATTACAAAAGTGTGTTGCCCATAATACATGGGTTCCATGCAATTGTCTGACAGTAAAATATCTGAAGGAAATATTGATAAGATGCTGCTGTGAATATCTGGGCCTCTGAAGATCACCATACAGGGAAGACCTCAAACAAAATATGAAACAGCATGGCAAGCACCACAAGGAACAGAAGCTGGATCGTCTGCTCATGGGTCTGCTAACAGTGCTCAACAGGGCTTGTCTGCTGGTGACATGGGCCAGCTGTGCAGAAGGTTGCTTGCATCTAATTCCACGTAAAATTCAAGAAACAAGAAGCTTGTGTCAGGGTCTAGTGAAGCATGTGTGTGAACCTCATAACACATATGCAGGTCAATATTTGACAATACTGCAGAGCGAGCAGTTCAGAGGAACAGGTGATGTAAAAGGGAAAAAGGGGAAGGAAACCAGAAACCAGGAAGGCACAGATTAAAAGACAAGTCAGGGAACTCTCAGGCATGGGAATGAAATGGTAGAAATGAGCTGTTGCCAGCGGCACTTCAACCTAAAGTCTGTTGGCCATGAGCAGTTACCTGGTATGATCTAAAACCACCCTTATTTCATACCTCCCCCAATTTCCAACTCAAGAGGACCAGGAAACTCTTTATATCATCC
The DNA here is from genome assembly GCF_963455305.1 of Plecotus auritus. NCBI lineage: Eukaryota > Metazoa > Chordata > Mammalia > Chiroptera > Vespertilionidae > Plecotus > Plecotus auritus. Next base: position 781,802 of record NC_137785.1, on the reverse strand, counting down.
TACATGTCCACCCTGTGAAAAATCAGGGTTCTCCTTGCACCTTCTACTGTACAAGCACACAAAACACAAACATTCTGAGTATTAGTGAAGGAAAACAGAGATGAGTAGCCAGCACTGACCCAGAGTAAGACAGCATGCAATAGTATTCAGGAAACAGAATATTACAAACCATGAAAGGAGGTCTTTCAAGAACCGCCCATGGTTCATGCAAGTAAAGACCATAACGTGGCACACTTAGTCACAAAGAGCCTATAGCTGGAGGAATGGTGCAAATGGAAGCCATGGATGTGGACACAGACACCCTCCCAGACAGAGAAAGTGCAAGCTGGGCCCATTGAGTTGTTTGTAACAATCCTGACTCCCAGACACTTCCTGCACCATTTGAGGCTATGGACGTGAGGGATATTCATGGAGTCCTTTGCTCAGGTCTCTCCAAATTACTCAGCACTCTCAGCCACAGCACATTAGACAGGACAATGGGGAAAACAAGTACAGCCCATGGTCTGGCTGTGAGAGCTATATCCAGAGAAGAAAGGAAGAGAGGATGTCACCGCCAGACACTAGGAGAGATGTGAAGGTCTTACCTACAGATGAGGCCAGTGCAAAAACTTCTACCATCATCTTGCAATACAGACGTCTCTGAGCCTCATCAAGGAGCCCCCACTCCTCCTCAGAGAAGGTGATGGCCACATCCTCAAAGTTCATCTCCTGTCACAATTGGCACAGTTCAGTCCATGATGAGCTTCTCTCCTAGGATCTTATGTTCATAATACTCCCCAACATCCACATCTACCTGCTCCCTTGACTACTATCATCAGAAAAGATACAGGCCTTGGTCCCATCAAAGTCTCTCTCTCCTTCTGTTCCTACTGATGCTGTGTCTTCCTCCCTCAATAAGGGCAAATGAGCTTGTAGATGATACCGTGCTCTGCAGCACACATGAAGGCCACACCCCTTTTCCATACAGTGGGTGTCATGAACATAGGGTGGGGAGCCATGGTATCCATAATAAGAGTGTGAGTGATTTGACACTGTTCTTGACTGGCAGTAACCTTGTTGTGTCCCGATTCAGGGTATCACAAGGTTATGGTATCACGCTTCAACCTTTTGAATCCAATCCCAGGGTGCTGAGGCCATCACTTTGCACTACCTGCTACACATAGTTCTTTGAACCACACTGCACACACAGTTGCATTCCTAGAGGCACAACATCAAAGGTAACACAAATGTGCTATGATGAGCAGTTTATTTCCTAATCATCTTCTTTTCCAAAATTCTAATCCACCACCTCAGTAATGTATTTCTCTCTCACCCTTCTCCCCTCTCCATGTCAGTGGATATTTTCAAGACAAGAGGACACTGATGTATGCTATCTCATTCCTATTGATCACTGTAACAGCCCTCAACAACAAAAGGCAGGTGTGCACATAAATTTCACTGAAGCTCTGGGCCAGGAATGTACCACCACATCATGCCCTCTTTTCAGGAATTAATCTGACATTCACCATATCATATTTCCAGACATCACCAGAAATGGACTCAAACTTCATTCCCTCTTATGTCAATGTCAGGGCCATTTAACTATGAAAGCACATGAGTACACCAAGGGCACATCACGCTTTCTCCCACACCTATCTCACACCTGCACTCCCACACCCACAGCACTCAGGGTGATTTCCTTGACTTCCTACTCATTATTCAGCATGTGTAAATTAGTGTCTGCTTGACAAATTCAAACAGGATTAAGTTCTACACCAAATCTGAGAGTCTACACTCAGCCTTGAGTTCTGCTACGAAGGCCTCCCTCCCTGATTGTGTTTTCCTTCAACCTCAATTACTGAGAACCACATCAGGTCTCAGATATCCAGAGGCCACCTCCGCTGGAGCTGCACCTGACCTCCCTTCTCCAGTCACAGCCTTTAGCACTCAAGTCCCATCACCTAAGGCCTAGCCCATACCCAGTGAATCTCACAGATGCCTGCTCATGCCACTCAGCAAATCAACCTGATTGAGGACAACAGCTCAGATTAAAGCTCAATCAAAATCCTGGTGTGTGTTTAACACGTGAATATGCAACAGCTGCAGTCTCATCTTGTTTGACTCACTCTTTGGTCTCCAATTTAAAAAGAAACAAAATGATCCACAACCACACCCTTGTCCCTACATTCCCAACTACATTTTAGAGAAGTTTTTATTCTGAACTGCTCCTCAGAGTTCCAGATGCTCATGAACTACTCCCTGAAATATCGGTAACCCTAACAGGTAAAATATAAAAGTTTTGGTATCCCCAATGAACATTACAGTGCCCACTATGACTATCTGCATCTCAGCTGACACGGTCCTTCCATACCTCCCGTTGCCAAATGCAAACCTTCACATCATCCCTGACTCTTACCTCTCTCTCTACATCCAAATTAGGTAATCCAGGTGGCCACATATAATACACCAATCCAGATATCAACTGCTTATTTCACCTCCACAGCCACCATCATGGGCCAGTTACCAGAAAATTCATCAAGACTATCACAGCAGCTTCCATCCTAGTCTTTCTATCGCCTCCATCCCATCTATAGTTCATCATGCTGCAGCCACAGGAGGTCCCACCTGCCTCCATTGCTCCAAATATCCCAACACCTATAGAATAGATTTCTAAATTGTCACAAAGCTGCTAAAGACCTGACTCCTGTCCCATTGTTACCATTTGCTAATTAAAAGAAAAAAAGGGGGACACCATAGGGTTTCTGAATGAGCTCCGTCTTCACTCAGAGCCTTTGCACACATAGGACCCTATGCCTGGAAAATCCTCTCATATCCCATTCCACTGGTTGCCAATAACAGGAACCATTCATAGGACCCTAGACCTGGACTTAGAATTCTGGGCATGCTGTCTCATCAAGGTCCCGAGGTCCCAGGGCTGGAAGAGTGGGTGTAAGATCCCTGGACCCCACTACCTCACAGGCCACAAGTGTGTGAGGCCCTGAAATCAGCTGCACAACCCAGTCCCCTAAGCGGCTCTGCACCTGCAGAACCTGTGGGAACGAAAGGCCTGTGGAGGGCTTGGCATCCACCGCCAGGACCCGGTGGCTCGGGCTGCCCAGCCCCAGGGTCAGGTGACTTGAGATGCCTGCATTACCTCAGGGCTCCATCCTCAGTGCACACCCTTTCCAGGTACCTGATCATTTACAGGACCTCTCCATCCTGTCCCTCACTGCTGTCCTCTCTCCTCTAGTCCATTCTTCCTCTGAGCATTTTTGGGAAAAGGTTAGAACCCGGCCTCACACTATGTCCCTCTTTTGTTCACACCCATCGATGGCAGCAGCTTCCTGAAAATGAAAGGAAAACTCCTCCCCCAAATCTTTGCTGCACCTTCTTTGTTGCCTTTTGACATAAGACAGACCTGGGTTGGTGGAATCCTCCCAGGTCAGCCACAGCACCATGACCTTCCTGGCTGGCATGGCAGTCTGCCACCCTCTTTCACCGTGTCCCACCGTGTGTCACCCACCTGAGACTCACTCTTCTGGAAGCTGAGACCTGGGCTGCAGCACCGGACAGGCTCCCTCACCAGAGCCTGGCGCGTAAATGGGAGGAGCTGAGTGGAACTCTGTAAGCAGAGGGGAGTCTGGGAAGCAAGGAGGCTCCAATCACACCAGTTGCTGCTAAACAAGCTTCAGACATGCCCTGCAGAGCGGGGACACTGCCTCTGAGGCCTCGATGGAGTCTAAACCCAGAGCGCTGGAGCCTCTGGCTGTGGTAAGAGAATAAAAGGGTCAAAATGACCACCAGGAGGAAGATGCAGGAAGTCAAAGCCAAGCAATGAACGCTGCATAACCCGACTCTCCTGGGCTTTCATTGGCTAAACCCAGCCATCATTAGGCGCATTGCCTGTTGGGTAATGCACTTTTCCAGGCCCAACAGGTGGCATTAGGATGCCAATGACTCGCTGTCCATTGCGGCATTGGCCCTGGGGCACCCGAGTGGTGCTGGGAAATGACAACCTTCGGCTTTGGTGGCCGGTTGCAGGTTTCTGGGGAGTGTTGTCTGCAACTGATCTCTTGTTCGGAGACATTATTTCAGGTTCCATGAAGCTCAGCATGCTTGCTGAGGTGAAAAGTATTATTTCACTGATTCCTGAAAACTACAGGCCTAAATGCGTATACATAGTATATATTTATATATTTGTGATTTTTTATTTGAATTTGAGAGAGAGAGAGGAAATGAGACGGAGAGAGAGATACAACCATCAGCTGCCTTCTGCAAACCCCCACCGAGCCCACACGCCCCCCCCCTCCCTCACTGAGTGCCCTCACCAGGAATCCAACTGGCGACCTTTCTGTGCATGCATGAGAGGGTGCTCAACCAATTGTGTCACTTCAGTCTTCTGATTTTTACTTTTTATATAAAAATATGACATTACTAAGAGAAAATGCAGGCTGTGAGAGACTATATATGATCCTATCCGATTCCTTTAAAAGTAGTATTTGAAAGGATACAGAGGCCAATAGGTTGACATTTCCTACATTGTCTGCATGTCTGCAGTCAGTACACATTGTGAAGAGATGGAGCTAACAGTCACTGAATGTTCACTACATGTGCCAGGCCCTGGATTCAATGCTTTACCTGCATTATTATTTCATTTAATCGTCTCCACACCTGAGATGATTTAACCGACTATTTAATCGGGAAGAAATCCAGGCTCAGAGACTCAACGTAAGTAGCCTGATTGTAGAGTTAATAAGGGCAGGCCTGGAAGTCAAACCCAGGTGTCTCCAACAACAGAGATGTCGCTTCTAATGTTAGGCTCTGCTGCCTCCTAGAGGGTAGAATAGGGGATGGGTTCCCATTAGGACAGGCTATGTTATGGTGGGTAACAATCAGCCCCAAAGCTTTAGTGGCTTAGAGTAAAGAAGGTGTCTTTCTTGTTCATAGCACATGAACACCCTGGATCTTCAGGGTTAAGAAGTAGCCACCATGTAAGTTCTGTTAGGTGTTATCCAAGATGGAAAGAGATCATGGCCAGTCTCAGCTCTTCCAGTCTTTTCTATTAGAGGTGACAGGCTTCTCTCCCATGTCATTTCATTGGTCAAAGAACATCACAGGCTTCAGCCAACATCTGGATTCAGCAGCAGAACCGGACCTACTGGATGGGCCCCAGTAACCTCACCACGTGGTGCCAGACCGTTTTGGGGATGTGCAGGGGCAAAGGAGAAAGGTGGGCATTGGAAGGGAGTGACAGTGGAAGTCATTCAGGATGGCTTGCTTGCTCCTCATCCACATACACTTTTTCCCTGAGCTGTCCAAAACCATCACTGGCAAGATTCAAAGGCGTGAACTCCAAAAAGAGAAGTTTGGTCAGATGTCATTGGTAGCGAACTCAGAACCCAGTTCTGTGTGTGACCTTGGGTAAATCCCCGCATCCTCGCTTGCCCCACTGTGGAACTCACATGTTAAAAGAGTTGATTGGGAAGAGGACAGGACTGAACGCATTCCAGCACCTATATTAAATTCACATCAGTCACGACACTGCCTCCAAGTCTCTTTGTCATTTGCATTGCCAGGTCAGTGCTCCATCAGGTGGGGCTGATTGGAAAAAGGCTGACATTAACATCCATGGTGATCCTGTGGTTTCCATTCCTTCTGTGCAGGAACCTGTGCTAAATGTGGTCCCTTCATGTTTTCCCCATCCCTACTGCAGAGAGCACTGAGCCTATTCTTCCTCCTGGCCCCGGTGTTACCAGGTGGCCATGCACACTCAGTAGATGACCAGAGATTGGAGGTCCAGGAGTGATGGTCCGAGCGGCCCAGGCACCTTACTCTATTAGGTGTCAGCCAAGATTTTCCACGGTAAGTGGGGTGACCTGCTCTCCAGGGATTAGGAACCCAAAGGACCCCCAGCCCTCTCCAGGGGTATCCAGCTCCTCATTCGCAAAGGGGATTCATGAGCCCAGGAAAGTTCCCCTTCTCCTTTCCCTCATATACACACACCATTTATTCATTTCCAGGAAACCAGGATCCTCCCAGTCATTCTCAGAGGCCTAGAGTCCTCCCAAAACAGCACCTGCACACTCTATAAAACAATTTTCCTTCAGGATTCAAAACCAATGGCTGCATTTGGCAAAGGAGTCACTTGAGTCACTGAGGAATGAGATAAATTTAAGCAGATGTCTTAAATCCTGCACAGTCCTCTTTCAGTTAAAATAATAAATTTATTTAAACAATTTTAAAAAGATTCTCAACAGACATTTTAACAAAGCAGATAAATACAGTGCAAAGAAATGTATAAAAAATGTTCACCATAAAATATTCCTCGGTAGATGGAATTAAAACAAAAACAAGTTAACATTATATGCATTTCTGGGATTACTATTTGAAATGTTTAACCATTGTATGCCTTTGCAGGGTAGCAAAAAGTTTGGAATTTTCATAGACTGTGGGTTAGTGGCAAGTGAAAGGGAATAACCATTTTGGGTCACCATTCTGCATATCTTAAATGTAAAACATTCACCTACAGAACAGTGTGATAAGTAAAACATATGTCTACACAGAAAACTGAATGCAAATATTCCCCGAATAGTTATGTATAATACCCAAACCTGGAAATAATAAAAACATAGATCAATCAATAACGTGGTTATTCACAGAACCCAGTACTACTCAGCTATAAAAAAAAAAAAATTAACCCTTCACAAGCATTTGTATTGAATCTCAAAATGATACTGTGGCATGGAAGAAACCAGTATTTGTTAAAATGTACACATCAAATAGTGCCTATAAAGTTAAGAACAGTATGAAATATTCTATTGTAAATAATGGTAAATCCCTGAGTGCATAGAGGGCCGAGAAAGTCAGGAAGAGAGATTATAACAGCGTAGTAGGAAAATAGTGGGTGTGGCAAAGGAAGGTATAGAGTTGTTGGTATGGAAAATAATACAATAATTAATAATAATAATAAATGGAGATAAACACTGCCCCAGCCAGTGTCCTCAGCTGGTTGGGTGTCATCCCATTCACTGACAGGTCTCTGGTTTGATTCCAGGTCAGTGAACATCCCCAAATGGATTTCCAGCTGTGGCGTGCAGGAGGCACCAGATATATGTTTACCTCTCACTTCCAGGCTCTCTCTCTCCCAAAAAAGGAATAAAATTACTTTCTAAAATATTTTTTCAAAAAGAATAATCTCTGAGTTTTCCAAACATACAACTGTAAGCACATTATTGCCCCACCCTGTGTATGAGTTACAGGTGGTTTATGTCACATGTGCTGTCAGGTGCCTCATGAAAGTTTCACAGCTTTCTCTATAGGTCAGGGCTCACCAAATAGCACACATGAGAAAGGTGCACTTTGTTGCATGTGAGTTCTCATTTCCTGGGGGAACAGCCTTGCTTCAGTGGCAGCAAATGTTGTCAAGCAGGGAATACTATTGCCATTGGAATCAACAGGAATGCTGACTGGTTAAAACAGACACATCCTGGGACTGATTACAGGGTTATACTTCCTCTAGCTTTGAGTTCTTGCATGTTGAGCAACAACCTTGAGATGAACACCCTAAGGGGCCAGGAAAATGCACAAAACCATAAGATTACTTTATCTGCTAGTGATGCCAGCTACAGGAAATAGTGATGGAGGTCCTCAGAAAGGTCTCAAAGATCATACAAGCCACAGGACATGAAATAATTTGGATTTAAGTCCAATAGAGGCACTTTTTTATCCAGTTTAACTGCAGTGTCTGCCATGAATATGAAAACAGTGTTTATGTCCCAAGCTAATTCCACCTCAGTGTCTTACAACAAATGACAACAGCCTATGAAATCTCATACATCCTGTCGCATGGCATCTTTGGAGCGTGTGGAGTGTAGTTCCCCTAAACATTGCTGACACTTATGTAATACATAGTGTGAACAGAGAATATAATTCATATTGTTCACAGGATCACAATAAAGCAATCCTATTGAGGGTGACCATTGGCCTCTACAATAAAAAAGGCACCTGACAGCACATTAGAACCACAAAGTCATGCACACTTTCTCTAAAGGCCTTGGTCGGCAATACAAAATCAGCCAATACTGAACAAAGAGTGATTGTCTGCCATCAAGCTGTGCCTTCCTAAGCACATTAAGTATGAGATCACACCATATTGTTCACCTGTCCATGCGGACAGAACACAACTTTCCTTTCAATTATCCCAGGGAGAGAATAGAACCAACGAAATTAAAGGTACAAAAGAAAATACTCCTTTACATAAATCATAAACCCGAGCAAAGGACAGCAAGAGGTTTGCAGGTTGATGAATTGGAACCTGAAACACTTCATCACAGCATAATGTGAGACCCACAATGTCCCTGAAAGAGGTAGCCCTTTTGGTGGAGGAAGTGCGCTCTGGACAAAACCTGATTCAGGTCAATTCTCTGTTCAGAAATAAAGGAATGAGGATTCATCCAGGAGCTCGGAATATTCCTAATTTTCTCAAGCACAACCTCATAGTATGCAGGGGTTGTGACGGATGCACACTCTTCAGGTCAGCCAGGTGGTGGGGTGAAATATCTTCCAGACAAATTCTTCCAGTGACATAAATCCGGTTGTAGTCCTAAGTAGATTAACAAGTGTGCTCCAGTTTCTGAAAGTGTCACTTATAGCTCAAACTTAGGAGGCATCTAGCAGAGTATATGTTCTGATAAAGGGGTTTGAATTCAGGTAAATGGGGGTAAAGCTTCTCCTCTGGTGTTGTTATTCTGAGTGAGAAAGTAAAACATTCCCTGCACATTTAAAGCTTTTCTCCAGTGTGTACTCTCAAGTGTTGAACGAGGAAAGATTTGTAGCGAAAAGATTTCCCACATTCAATACACTCATGAGGCCCTTTTCCAGTGTGAACTCTGTGGTGTCGAATGAGAGTAGAGCTTGTGCTGAAGGACTTCCCACAGTCACTACACTCATACGGCTTTTCTCCAGTGTGAACTCTGTTGTGTTAAGTGAGGATAGACCTTTGATGAAAGGACTTCCCACATTCACTGCACTCATACTATTTTTCTCGAGTGTGGATTCTGTAGTGTGTAATGAGGCTAGATTTTTGACTAAAGAACTTTCCACAATCACTACATTGATATGGTTTTTCTCCAGTGTGAACTCTCTGGTGGATGAGGAGGTGATTGTTCTGCCTAAAAGATTTCCCACATTCACTACATTTGTAAGGTTTTTCTCCAGTGTGAACTCTGTAGTGTTTAATGAGGTTAGTGTTTTCATGGAAGCACTTCCCACAAACACTGCATTGATATGGCTTTTCTCCAGTGTGAACTCTCTTGTGTTTAGTGAGGGTAGATCTTTGATGAAAGGACTTCCCACATTCACTACATTTGAAAGGTTTTTCTCCAGTGTGAACTCTGTAGTGTGTAATGAGGCTAGATTTTTGACTGAAGAACTTTCCACAATCACTACATTGATATGGTTTTTCTCCCGTGTGAACTCTCTGGTGGATAAGGAGGTGATTGTTCTGCCTAAAACATTTCCCACATTCACTACATTTGTAAGGTTTTTCTCCAGTGTGGACTCTGTAGTGTTTAATGAGGTTAGAGTTCTCATGGAAGCACTTCCCACAATCACTACATTGATGCGGCTTTTCTCCAGTGTGAACTCTGTAGTGTGTAATGAAGCTAGATTTTTGACCGAAGAACTTTCCACAATCACTACATTGATATGGTTTTTCTCCACTGTGAACTCTCTGGTGGATAAGGAGGTGATTGTTCTGCCTAAAACATTTCCCACAATCACTACATTTGTAAGGTTTTTCTCCAGTGTGAACTCTGTAGTGTTTAATGAGGTTAGAGGTCTCATGGAAGCACGTCCCACAAAAACTACATTGATATGGCTTTTCTCCACTGTGAATTCTCTGGTGCAAAAGGAGGTGACCTTTCTGCCTAAAAGATTTCCCACATTCACTACACTCATAAGGTTTTTCTCCAGTGTGAACTCTGTGGTGGCAAAGGAGGTTAGACCTTTGACTGAAGCATTTCCCACAATCACTACACTGATGCGGCTTTTCTCCAGTGTGAACTCTCTTGTGGGAGAAGAGCTCATAATTGCGCCTAAATGATTTTCCACATTCACTACATTTGTAAGGTTTTTCTCCAGTGTGAACTCTGTTGTGTTTAGTGAGGGAGGACCTTTGATTGAACAGCTTCCCACAGTCAGGACACCGATAGGACTTTTCTCCAGTGTGAACTCTCCTATGTCTATTGAGGTTAAAGATAAATGAAGACACTTTCCCACATGTATTACACTTATCATTGACTTCTCCAGAGCAGATGCCCTGATGTTGCACAAGGTTCTGGATGTGGCAGGCAGCTTTTTCACATTCATCCCACTGGTGATGCCTTTTTCTATTGAGAAATTCCTGTGAAATCTTACTATGACTGTGTGGGTCCTCAGTGTCAAGAGGGGCCTGGTGCTGGAGAAGCTGAGAGATGGCTGGGAAGTCTTCCCCAACCTCCCTACTAGTTGAAGGCAGCCCTGATAAGGAGAAGATAAAGTTGGTCACAAATGAGGCCCTGTCCACAGCTTCTTTCCAGGGCTTCTCTCCACTGGCTTCCCTCTGTTGATGGGGAGGGTTTGCACTGAAAGAGAAGTCTCTGACACATGCGTCACTGAAGAACGCTTTCTGCTCAAAGTCTGCTGCTTGTGACTCAGTCAGGTGCAGAATATCTTTGAACACAGAGAAACACCTCCCACAGAGAAGGGTCCTCTGAGTTACTGCAGCTGTCTGAGAAGCACTGACCTGTGACTCTCCTTGTACAGATACACTCTGCTCAGAACAGGCCTCCGCATCATGCGTTTTATGCCAACAACCTGAAACCGTAAAATGGTGATGAAATGAATATCGACTGTGGTGATTGGGAGAAGTGTCATTACAAAAGTGTGTTGCCCATAATACATGGGTTCCATGCAATTGTCTGACAGTAAAATATCTGAAGGAAATATTGATAAGATGCTGCTGTGAATATCTGGGCCTCTGAAGATCACCATACAGGGAAGACCTCAAACAAAATATGAAACAGCATGGCAAGCACCACAAGGAACAGAAGCTGGATCGTCTGCTCATGGGTCTGCTAACAGTGCTCAACAGGGCTTGTCTGCTGGTGACATGGGCCAGCTGTGCAGAAGGTTGCTTGCATCTAATTCCACGTAAAATTCAAGAAACAAGAAGCTTGTGTCAGGGTCTAGTGAAGCATGTGTGTGAACCTCATAACACATATGCAGGTCAATATTTGACAATACTGCAGAGCGAGCAGTTCAGAGGAACAGGTGATGTAAAAGGGAAAAAGGGGAAGGAAACCAGAAACCAGGAAGGCACAGATTAAAAGACAAGTCAGGGAACTCTCAGGCATGGGAATGAAATGGTAGAAATGAGCTGTTGCCAGCGGCACTTCAACCTAAAGTCTGTTGGCCATGAGCAGTTACCCGGTATGATCTAAAACCACCCTTATTTCATACCTCCCCCAAATTCCAACTCAAGAGGACCAGGCAACTCTTTATATCATCCTACATGTCCACCCTGTGAAAAATCAGGGTTCTCCTTGCACCTTCTACTGTACAAGCACACAAAACACAAACATTCTGAGTATTAGTGAAGGAAAACAGAGATGAGTAGCCAGCACTGACCCAGAGTAAGACAGCATGCAATAGTATTCAGGAAACAGAATATTACAAACCATGAAAGGAGGTCTTTCAAGAACCGCCCATGGTTCATGCAAGTAAAGACCATAACGTGGCACACTTAGTCACAAAGAGCCTATAGCTGGAGGAATGGTGCAAATGGAAGCCATGGATGTGGACACAGACACCCTCCCAGACAGAGAAAGTGCAAGCTGGGCCCATTGAGTTGTTTGTAACAATCCTGACTCCCAGACACTTCCTGCACCATTTGAGGCTATGGACGTGAGGGATATTCATGGAGACCTTTGCTCAGGTCTCTCCAAATTACTCAGCACTCTCAGCCACAGCACATTAGACAGGACAATGGGGAAAACAAGTACAGCCCATGGTCTGGCTGTGAGAGCTATATCCAGAGAAGAAAGGAAGAGAGGATGTCACCGCTGGACACTAGGAGAGATGTGAAGGTCTTACCTACAGATGAGGCCAGTGCAAAAACTTCTACCATCATCTTGCAGTAGAGAAGTCTCTGAGCCTCATCAAGGAGCCCCCACTCCTCCTCAGAGAAGGTGATGGCCACATCCTCAAAGTTCATCTCCTGTCACAATTGGCACAGTTCAGTCCATGATGAGCTTCTCTCCTAGGATCTTATGTTCATAATACTCCCCAACATCCACATCTACCTGCTCCCTTGACTACTATCATCAGAAAAGATACAGGCCTTGGTCCCATCAAAGTCTCTCTCTCCTTCTGTTCCTACTGATGCTGTGTCTTCCTCCCTCAATAAGGGCAAATGAGCTTGTAGATGATACCGTGCTCTGGAGCACACATGAAGGCCACACCCCTTTTCCATACAGTGGGTGTCATGAACATAGGGTGGGGAGCCATGGTATCCATAATAAGAGTGTGAGTGATTTGACACTGTTCTTGACTGGCAGTAACCTTGTTGTATCCCGATTCAGGGTATCACAAGGTTATGGTATCACGCTTCAACCTTTTGAATCCAATCCCAGGGTGCTGAGGCCATCACTTTGCACTACCTGCTACACATAGTTCTTTGAACCACACTGCACACACAGCTGCATTCCCAGAGGCACAACATCAAAGGTAACACAAATGTGCTGTGATGAGCAGTTTATTTCCTAATCATCTTCTTTCCAAAATTCTAATGCACCACCTCTGTGATGTATTTCTCTCTCACCCTTCTCCCCTCTCCATGCCAGTGCATATTTTCAAGACAAGAGGACACTGATGTATGCCATCTCATTCCTATTGATCACTATAACAGCCCTCAACAACAAAAGGCAGGTGTGCACATAAATTTCACTGAAGCTCTGGGCCAGGAATGCACCACCACAACATGCTCTCTTTTCAGGAATTAATCTGACATTCACCATATCATATTTCCAGACATCACCAGAAATGGACTCAAACTTCATTCCCTCTATGTCAATGTCAGGGCCATTTAACTATGAAAGCACATGAGTACACCAAGGGCACATCACGCTTTCTCCCACACCTATCTCACACCTACACACCCACACCCACAGCACTCAGGGTGATTTCCTTGACTTCCTACTCATTACTCAGCATGTGTAAATTAGTGTCTGCTTGACAAATCCAAACAGGATTAAGTTCTACACCAACTCTGAGAGTCCACACTCAGCCTTGAGTTCTGCTACGAAGGCCTCCCTCCCTGATTGTGTTTTCCTTCAACCTCAAATACTGAGAACCACATCAGATCTCAGATATCCAGAGGCCACCTCCACTGGTGCTGCACCTGATCTCCCTTCTCCAGTCACAGCCTTTAGCATTCAAGTCCCATCACCTAAGGCCCTATACCCCATGCCCAGTCAGTCTCACAGATGCCCACTCATGCCCCTAAGCAAATCAACCTGATTGAGGACAACAGCTCAGATTAAAGCTCAATCAAAATCCTGGTGTGTGTTTAACCCGTGAATATGCAACAGCTGCAGTCTCATCTTGTTTGACTCACTCTTTGGTCTCCAATTTAAAAAGAAAGAAAATGATCCACAACCACACCCTGGTCCCTACATTCCCAACTACATTAGAGAAGTTTTTATTCTGAACTGCTCCTCAGAGTTCCAGATGCTCATGAACTACTCCCTGAAATATCGGTAACCCTAACAGGTAAAATATAAAAGTTTTGGTATCCCCAATGAAATTACAGTTCCCACTATGAATATCTGCATCTCAGCCGACCTGGTCCTTCCATACCTCCCGTTGCCAAATGCAAACCTTCACATCATCCCTGACTCTTACCTCTCTCTCTACATTTAAATTAGGTAATCCAGGTGGCCACATATAAAACACCAATCCAAATATCAACTGCTTATTTCACCTCCACAGCCACCATCATGGGCCAGTTACCAAAAAATTCATCAAGACTATCACAGCAACTTCCATCCTAGTCTTTCTACTGCCTCCATCCCATCTATAGTTCATCATGCTGCAGCCACAGGAGGTCCCACCTGCCTCCATTGCTCCAAATATCCCAACACCTATAGAATAGATTTCCAAATTGTCACAAAGCTGCTCAAGACCTGACTCCTGTCCCATTGTTACCATTTCCTAATTAACAGGAAAAAACGGGGGACACCATAGGGTTTCTGAATGAGCTCCGTCTTCACTCTGAGTCTTTGCACACATAGGACCCTATGCCTGGAAAATCCTCTCACATCCCATTCCACTGGTTGCCAATAACAGGGACCATACATAGTACCCTAGACCTGGACTTAGAATTCTGGGCTTGGTGTCTCATCAAGGTCTCGAGGTCCCAGGGCTGGAAGAGTGGGTGTACGATCCCAGGACCCCACTACCTCAGAGGCCACAAGAGTGTGAGGCCCTGAGATCAGTCCCACAACCCAGTCCCCTAAGCGGCTCTGCACCTGCAGGAACCTGTAGGAACAGAAGGCCTGTGGAGGGCCTGGTACCCACCGCCAGGACCCAGGGGCTCAGGCTGCTCAGGGCCCTGGCCCAGCTCCGGGTGATGCCCGCATCCCTCAGGGCTCAGGCCTCAGGCCTCAGTGCCCACCCAACCAGTTACCTTATCATTTACAAGACTTCTCCTTCCCATCCCTCACTGCTGTCCTCTCTCTTCTAGTATGCCCTTCCTCTGAGAAGTTTTGAGAAAAGGTTAGAACCCTAACTCACACTATGTCCCTCTTTGGTTCACAGCCATGGATGGCTGCAGCTTCCTGAAAATGGAGTAAAACTCCTCACACAGAACTTTGCTTCATCTTCTTTGTTGCTTTTACGCATAAAACAGGCCAAGGTTTCCCCAATCCTCCCTCCTCAGTCACACCACCACGGCCTTACAAGGTGACTTCTCAGCCTGTCACCCTCTCCCACCCAGTCACACCACGTGGCACCCTCAAGCAACTCACTGTTCCGGCGGCGCTGAGACCTGGGCTGCAGGACGGCACAGGCACCCACACCCGAGGCTGGAGGGTAAATGAGGTGAGGCCGGGTTGGACTCTGGAAGGAGAAAGTAGTTTGGGAGGCACGGAGGACTCAATCGTGGCCTGTTGTGACTCAACCAGCCTCAGACACACCCTGCACTGCGGGGACACTGCCTCTGAGTCCTCGGGACCCAGCACTGGAGCCTCTGATTCTGTGGACACACTGCAAAGGTCAAATTCACCACCAGGAGAACGACCCTGGAACTCAAGCTCCAACCAATGAGCACAGGGATAATGCGCCTCTCCTGGGCTTCCATTGGCTAAACCCAGCCATCCTTAGCGCATGGCCCTTTGGGTAATGTAGCAATCTAGTCTCCCATGGGGCACTAGGATCCCAGTCACTCACTGCCCGTTGAGAATATTGTTCTGGGGCGTCCAAGTGGCACTGGGAACTGACAACTTTATGTTTTAGGGGCTGGTCACAGGTTTCTGGGGAGTGTTGTCTACAAAACTGAACTTTTGTTCGGAAACATTATTTCAGATTCCGTGACGCTTAGAATACTCCCTCAGGTGAAAAGTATATTTTAATTATTCCTGAAGAATACAAATCTAAATGGATAAATATATATAAAGGTATTTTAATTGACTTTTACAGACAGAAGAAGGAGAGAAACACAGAATGGCTGCCTCCTACATGACCCTCTAATGGGAAGCAGCCCATTACCACAGCAGGTGCCCCCAAATAAGAACTGAACTGGCAATCTTTCTGTGCATGGAGCTATGCTCAACAAACTGAGCCGCTCCAGCATGGCTTTTTTTTAAACATCAAAATATGACATTATTAAAAGAAAAAGCAGGCTATGAGAGAATATATGTAATCCTATCCTATTCGTTTAAAAAGAAAATTTGAAGGAATACATAGGCCAACACATTGACAGCTCCTACATTGTCTGTGGTCAGTGCACATTGTGATGTTAAGGAGCTAACAGTTACTGAATATTTACTACAGGTGCCAGGCCCTGGATTCAATGCTTTACCTGCATTATTATTTCCTTTAATCCTCTTTGCAACCTGAGGTGGTTTAACCATCTATTTTATGGGGAGGAAATACAGGCTCAGAGACTCAATGTAAATGGAATGATTATAGGGTTAATAAAAGGCAGGGCTGGAAGTCAAACCCATGTGTCTCTAACAAAGCTCTGGCTTCTAATGTTCGGCTCTGCTGCCTCCTAGAGGGTAGAATGGGGGATGGGTTCCCATTAGGACAGGCTAGATGTTATGGTGGGTAATGAACAGCCCCAAAGCTTTAGTGGCTTAGAGCCGTGGTTGGCAAACTGTGGCTCACGAGCCACATGGGGCTCTTTGGCCCCTTGAGTGTGGCTCTTCCACAAAATACCATGGCCCAGGCGAGTGTATTTTGAAGAAGTGGCGTTAGAAGAAGTTTAAGTTTAAAAAATTTGGCTCTCCAAAGAAATTTTAATCATTGTACTGCTGATATTTGGCTCTGTGGACTAATGAGTTTGTCGACCGCTGGCTTAGAGTAAAGAAGGTGTCTTTCTTGTTCACAGCACATGAACACCCTGGTTCTCCTGGAATCAGGATAAAGGAGCAGCCAACATGTAGGTTCCTGCTGGGTGTTATCAGAGATGGACAGAGAGGGCGGCCCGTCTCACTGGTCCCAGACTCTTCTGTTAGAGGTGACAGGCTGGACTTCCACCACATTTCCTTGGTCAAAGCATATCACTGGCTGTAGCCTTCATCAGGGTTTTAGTAGCAAACCTGACCTACTTGATGGGCCCCAGTAAGGCGACCCCATGGTGCCAGCCTCTTTGGGGGGACTGTGCAAGGGCAACAGAGAGGAGTGGGGATTGGTAGGAAGTGACAGTGGAAGTCAGTCAGGATGCTTTGCTTTCTCCTCATCCACCTAGACTTTGTCTCCGAGCTGCCCAAAACCCAACATTCATAGAAGTGAACTTCACAAAAAAGGAGTCTGGCCCTAACTGTTTTGGCTCAGTGGATAGAGCGTTGGCCTGTGGACTGAAATGTTCCAGGTTTGATTCCGGTCAAGGGCATGTACCTGGGTTGCAGGCATATCCAGAGTAGGAGGTGTGTAGGAAGCAGCTGATCAATGTTTCTCTCTTATCCATGTTTCTAACTCTCTATCCTTCTCCCTTCCTCTCTGTAAAATATCAATAAAATATATATTTTTTTAAAAAGAGGAATGATGGAAAGTTATAAAAAAAAAAGGAGTTTGGTCAGATGTCATTGCCAGAAAACTCAGAACCCACTTCTGAGTATGACCCTGGGTAACTCCCTGCTGCCTGGGTCCTCACACTGTGGTGGACGTGAAGATCATATGTGAAGAGAGTTAACTGGGAAGGTTACTGGACCGCAAGCATTCCAGCGTCCGTGTTCTCTTATATTCACAGCAGTCACTACCCTGCCTCCAAGCCTCTTTGTCATTTGCATTGCCCAGATGAGTGCGCCATCAGGTGGGGCTGATTGGAAAACGCTGACATTAACATCCATGGTGATCCCGTTGTTTCCGTTCTTTCAGTGCAGGAACCTGTGCTAAATGCGGTCCCTTCATGTTTTCCCCATCCCCACTGCAGGGAGCACTGAGCCTATTCTGCCTCCTGGCCCCGGTGTTACCGGGTGACCTTGCACACTCAGTAGATGACCAGAGATGGTAGGTCCAGGAGTGATGCTCAGAGCAGCCCAGGCACCTTCCTCTATTAGATGTCAGCCGAGATTTCCCATGGGCAAGGGGTGACCTGCTCTCCATGGATTAGGAACGCAAAGGACCCCAAGGCCTCTCCAGGGGTATCCAGTTCCTGGTTCACAAAGGGGACTCAGGAGCCCAGTAAGCTTCCCCTTCAGCTCTCCCCCTTATGCACCCACCCATTTATTCATTTCCAGGAAACCAGGATCCTGCCATTCCTCCTCGAAGGCTTAGTGTCCTCTCAAAACAGCACCTCCACACTCTGTAAGTCCTTACTGACATTAGAGTCTTCCCCAAGTCCCCACCTTCCCCATGCCTAGGGTTCTGTGAACTGACCCTTCACTTCATCCATCCTTGGGGCCTGAGGGGGACACCAGAGGCAGGAAGAGCAGCACAGAAGGGGCTCAGCCTGGAAGTCAGGGAAGAGTATTATCCTTCCCATCACCCCTCGGGACATTGCCTTTGCAGCTGCCTGTTGCCGGGGTGCACAGCCACACAGACTCACAGGGAAACATACAGACAACAGAAGCAGTGTCACACTCAGGTACAGAGCACTCACAGCCTATGGTGGGCGCTCAGGTGCAGAGCTTATGGCCAGGCTCACAGGGACCCACACTGTAGACACCAGTAACACCTTGATGGAAACATACACAGCAACACAGAGATGAGAAAACACAGGGTCACCCAGCATGTACCACAGGGCATATCCACATGCAATGGACACACACACGCACACACCTGAGCAGACTTATAGGGACACAGAACACAGACACAAAGAGGACACACACAGACACAGATACAATTAGGAACACTCAAAGGGAAAGCGAATTCACACATACAACCAACACGCAACATACAAAACAATCACTCCCCCAAATGCTGAGTCACACTAATTCACTGTCTTGAAGGAATTAGTAAGAATTGAGGTGCTGCCCTGGCCATGTGGCTCAGTTGCTTGGAGCTTCATTGCATACGCTCATTCAAATGAACGTGCAGGTTTGATTCCTGGTGAGGGCACTTAACCTAAGTTGCAGATACCATCCCTGGTCGGGTCTTTTATGGGAGGCAACCAATCCATGTTTGCTCTCACATCCATGTTGCTTTTGTTCTGTTGCTCCCTTTCTCTCTCAAATCAAGGAACCTATCCTCCAGTGAGAATTGAAAAAGAAAAAACACACACAACTTAAGGCTTTGAGTTTTCAAGAACATACTGTTAACTCTTGAGCCATCTCTCTAGAACAGTTATCAGAATACTCTGAACTTAGAAGTCTGTCTTCTTTCCCATAAGAGACTAAGAGAATCAGTAGCAGGGATCTCAGAAAACCCCACACTCTTAGTGTCACAGTCATGATCCCCACCTTGCATTTATTTAAACACTAAAATCCGATGATTTCTGAATAAAGTCACATTTCCTTTTTGCACGTAGGTTAGTCTTTGAGTGATGAACATACCTTTCCCATGGCAGCAGCTGTTTCTGAGGGATCCATCACAGCTTGGGACACTGGAGTGGGCACAGCTCATGGGGAACTAGGAACTGAGCTTTCCCTAGAGAAACCGCATTTCTAATGTCTAAAAACACGGCCAGGGAAGTGGGAAGCGCAAGTCAGCCAACTCCCAGTAATTCCTAAAGCAGAGACTGCCTTCGAGCCCACGAGGAAACTGATGTAGGATTTGTAAGGATGGTTTTTGGAGACAGATGTACTGCAAATGTCTAAGGCTACTCATTATCTCAAATATTTCATCTATTCAATATTCTGCCCCGTTATTGTGACCTTTGACAAGATTTAAGAAAATACAGTTTTGCCAAAACCGGTTTGGCTCACTGGATAGAGCGTCGTCCTGCGGACTGAGGGATCCTGGGTTCGATTTCATTCAAGGGCATGTGACCCGGTTGCGGGCACATCCCCAGTGGGAGGTGTGCAGAAGGCGGCTGATCAATGTTTCTCTCTCATCGATGTTTCTGACTCTCTAGCCCTCTTCCTTCCTCTCTGTGAAAAATCAATAAAATATTTATAAAAAAATACAGTTTTATTGATTTCAGACAGGGAGAGGGAGAGATACAAACATCAATGATGAGAGAGAATCATTGATTGACTGACACCTGCATACCCCCATGTGACCTTGAGTGGAATCAAACCCAGGACCCTTCAGTCTGCAGGCTGATGGTCTATCCACTTCACCAAACCATATAAGGCTGGCAAGATTCTTGAGGTTCTGTGCAAGGTTACCATCATTACTGACTCCTTGTAAATTTTTGTATTTGTCATTTTCCTTGTGGTGAGTATACTAAAGTACCTCACAGAAACACTTTAATCATAAATAAGCCAAAATATTTAAACCACTGGGCTCTTTGTTTGCATTCATTCCTGTCAATTTCCCGCTGGGCAGTGATTTTGCTGAAGGTTCCCCACATCAGCTCTTGCAAAGGCAGCCTGGGGCTCCAGGCAAACTGTGAGGCCTCCTGAGGGGAAGGTCAAGTCCTCCCACAGAGCCACCGCCCCACCACGACCCCACTTTCTGATCCTAGTTATCCAAACCAGCCAAGGTGACCTCCCAAATGAGAAGGGCATGCTCCCCACAGGCTGCCATCTGGAGCCTGTCACCCCTTCCCAGACTCCACAGGGAGAACCAACTGACCACCCCTGGCCTCACTTTCCTCTGAGCTCCTATCACCTGTCACAGCTACCCTGACCGCTTGTTTGTGGGCTGTCCTTCACTAGAACAGCCTTCCAGTCTGATTTAAGTTCTCATCACTAGAGCCTCCCCTCAGCCCTCGCACTCAAGGACCCTGCCCCATGTGCTGACAGGAAACACCTTCACCAACCCTGTCCAAGGCCCCTATCCACCACACACACAGCCCCACACTGCCCCTGAGCCCAGGGTCCCTCATCTCACTACAGGGAAGGGGTCTGCTCTGCACAAACCATGATTAGTGAGGTGGGTGCACCTACCAGAATGCACCCTGCACTGTGTTATCATGTTGAGACCAGCCCTCTCCTGCTGGGAAGGCTTGTATTGCAGAATGTTCTCCCCATTGAAAATACACAGCACCCTTTCCGGGAAAACGCATGCAACCTCCAGGATGGCAGGGAAGTGAGGGTGGGGAGGGTGTGTGCTTTATTTTTAATAAAATCCAAGAAGAAAATTACCCGAAAAATACAAAAATAAACTCAAAGAACATCAATGGGTCTCAGGGGTGTATGTGTTCTGCCATCAAGCGGTGCCTTCCAAAGCACAGAAAGTTTGAGATCACACCATTTTGTTCACCTCTCCATGCTGAGAAAACACAACTTTCCTTTCAATCAACCCGGGAGAGAATAGAACCAACAAAATTAAAGGTACAAGAGAAAAAACTCCTTTACATAAAGATCATAAACCAGAGCAGAGGACAGTAAGAGGTTTGCAGGTTGATGAAATGGAACATGAAACACTTCATCACAGCATAAGGTGAGACCCACAATGTCCCTGAAAGAGGTAGCACTTCTTGGTGGAGGAAGTGGGCTCTGGACCAACCTGGGCCAGGTCAATTCTCTGGTCAGAAATAAAGGAATAAAGATTCATCCAGGAGCTCAGAATATTCATAATATTCTCAAGCACAACCCCAGAGTATGCAGGGGTTGTGACTGATGCTCACTCTTCAGGTGAGCTAGGTGGTGGGGTGAAATATCTTCCACAAAAATTCTTCCAGTGACATAAATCCGTTTGTAGTTCTGATGAGATTAACAAGTGGTATCCAATTTCTGAAAGTGTCACTTATTCCTGAAACTTAGGAGGCATCTAGCACAGTGTATGTTCTGATAAAGGGGTTTGCATTCAGGTAAATAGGGGTAAAATCTTCTCCTCTGGTGTTGTTATTCTGAGTGAGAAAGTAAAACATTCCCTGCACATTTAAAGCTTTTCTCCAGTGTGTACTCTCAAGTGTTGAACGAGGAAAGATTTGTAGCGAAAAGATTTCCCACATTCAATACACTCATGAGGCCCTTTTCCAGTGTGAACTCTGTGGTGTTGAGTGAGAGTAGAGCTTGTGCTGAAGGACTTCCCACAGTCACTACACTCATATGGTTTTTCTCCAGTGTGAACTCTCTGGTGTACAGTGAGGACAGACCTATTACTGAAGGACTTCTCACAATCACTACACTCATAAGGTTTTTCTCCAGTGTGAACTCTCTGGTGTACAGTGAGGATAGACCTATTACTGAAGGACTTCCTGCAATCACTACACTCATATGGCTTTTCTCCAGTGTGAACTCTCTTATGGGTAAAGAGGTCATAATTGCGCCTAAACGATTTTCCACATTCACTACATTTGTAAGGTTTTTCTCCAGTGTGAACTCTGTGGTGTTGAATGAGAGTAGAGCTACTGCTAAAGGACTTCCCACAATCACTACACTCATATGGCTTTTCTCCAGTGTGAACTCTCTGGTGGATAAGGAGGTGATTGTTGTGCTTAAAAGATTTCCCACATTCACTACAGTTGTAAGGTTTTTCTCCAGTGTGAACTCTGTGGTGTTTAGTGAGGGAAGACCTTACATGGAAGGACTTCCCACATTCTCTACACTCATAAGGTTTTTCTCCAGTGTGGACTCTGTAGTGTTCAATAAGGCTAGATTTTTGACTGAAGCACTTCCCACATTCACTACACTCATAAGGTTTTTCTCCAGTGTGAACTATGTGGTGTTGAATGAGGTTAGAGATTTGACTGAAGCACTTACCACAATTACTACACTGATGCGGCTTTTCTCCAGTGTGAACTCTCTGGTGGATAAAGAGGTCATAATTGCGTGTAAATGATTTTCCACATTCACTACATTTGTAATGTTTTTCTCCAGTGTGAACTCTGTGGTGTTTAGTTAGGGAATACCTTTGATTGAAAAGCTTCCCACAGTCAGTACACCGAAAGGACTTTTCTCCAATGTGAACTTTCCTATGTCTATTGACGTTAAAGGTACATCTGATAACTTCCTCACATCCATTGTACTCATATTTCTCTTCTTCATCTGAGACACCCTGATGTTGAACAAGGTTCTGGTTGTGGCTGTCAGCTTTTTCACATTCATCCCAGTGGTGATGCCTTTTTCTGTTGAGAAATTCCAGTGAAATCTCACTGCCACTGTGTGGCTCCTCAATTCTGAGAGAAGACTGGTGCTGGAGAAGCTCTGAGATGGCTGGGAAGTCTTCCCCAACCTCCCTACTGGTTGAAGGCAGCCCTGATAAGTAGAAGCTGCACTTGGACACAAATGAGGCCCTGTCCACAGCTTCATTCCAGGGTTTCTCTCCACTGGCATCCGTCTGTTCATGGGGAGAGTTTGCAATGAAACAAAAGTCTCTCACACATGCATTAGTGAAGAAGGCTTTCTGCTCAAAGTCTGCTGCTTCTGACTCAGTCAGGTGCAGAATATCTTTGAACACAGAGAAACACCTCCCACAGAGATGGCTCTTCTGAGTTGCTGGAGCTGTCTTAGAAGCACTGTCCTGTGACTCCCCTTGTACAGATACACTCTGCTCAGAACAGGCCTCCGCATCATGCGTTTTATGCCAACAACCTGAAAACAGAAAAATGGTGATGAAATGAATGGCGACTGTGGTTACAGGGAGAAGTGTCATTACAAAAGTGTGTCGCACATATAACACGTTGGTTCCATGCAATTGTCTGACAGTAAAATATCTGAAGGAAATATTGATAAGATGCTGCTGTGAAGATCTGGGACATTGAGGATCATCATACAGGGAAGACCTCAAACAAAATATGAAACAAACATGGCAAGACCCACATGGAACAGAAGCAGGATCGTCCACTCATTCTTCTAACAGTGTTCAACAGGGCTTGTCTGCTGATGACATGGGCCAGCTGTGCAGAAGGTCACTTACATCTTCTTCCAAGTAAAATTCAAGAAATGACAAGCTTGTGTTGAGGTCTAGTAAAGCACGTCTGTGCACCTCATAACACATATGCATGTCAATATTTGAGAATACTGCAGAGAGAGCAGTTCAGAGGAACAGGTGATAGAAAAGGGCAAAAAGGTGAAGGTAGCCAGAAACCAGGAAGGCAGAGATTAAAAGATAAGTCAGGGAAGTGTCAAGCATGGGAATGAAAAGGTAGAAATGAGCTGCTGCCAGTGGAACCTCAACCTAAACTTGTTGGACATGAGCATGTTCCTGGTATGATTTAAACACCACCTTTATGTCATACCTCCCCCCAGCTGCAACTCAGGAGGGCCAGGAAACACTTTAGATCATCCTGCATGTTCACCCTGTGAAGAAAAGGGTTCTGCTCACACATTCTACTGTACAAGCACATAGAACAACAATATTCAGAGTTTTATTGAAAGACAACAGATGTGAATAGGCAGTACTGGCCCAGAGCAAGACAGCATGCAATAGTATTCAGGGGACATAATATTATAAATAATGGATGAAAGTATTTGAAGAACAGCCCATGGTTCGTGCAAGTAGAGACCATAACCTGGCACAGTCAGTCACAAAGAGCCTGTAGCTGGAGGAATGGTGCAGAAGTGGAAGCCATGGATGTGGACACACACACCCTCTCAGAGAGAGAAAGTGCAAGCTGGGCCCATTAAGCTGTTTGCAGAAATCCTGACCCCCAGACACTTCCTGCCCTGTGTGAGGCTACGGATATGAGGGATACTCATGGAGTCCTTTGCTCTGGTCTCTCCAAATTACTCAGCACTCTCAGCCACAGCACATTTGACAGGACAATGGGGAAAACCACTACAGCCCATGGTCTGGCTGTGAGAGCTATATCCAGAGAAGAAAGGAAGAGACTGGGGGGAGGTCAATGGGGGAAAAAAAAAGAGACATATGTACTACTGTTTTTAATACTTTAAACAATTAAAAAAATGTAAAAAAAAAATAAATAATAAAAAATAAAAATACACCATAAAAAAAAAAATAAATAAATAAAAAAAAAAAAAAAAAAAAGAAAGGAAGAGAGGATGTCACCGCCGGACACTAGGAGAGATGTGAAGGTCTTACCTACAGATGAGACCAGTGCAAAAACTTCTACCATCATCTTGCAGTACAGAAGTCTCTGAGCCTCATCAGGGAGCCCCCACTCCTCCTTAGAGAGGGCGATGGCCACGTCCTCAAAGTTCATCTCCTGTCACAATTAGCACAGTTCAGTCCATGATCAGCTTCTCTCCTATGATCTTATGTTCATAATACTTCCCAACATACACATCCATCTGCTCCCCTCGTCTACTCTCATCAGAAAAGATACCTGTCCTTGGTCCCATCAAAGTCTCTCTCTCCTTCTGTTCCTACTGATGTTGTGTCTTTCCCCCTCAATAAGAGCAAATGATCTTGTAGATGATACCTGTGCTCTGGAGCTCACATGAAGGCCACATCCCTTTTCAATACAGTGGGTGTCATGAACATAGGGTAGAAAAAGATGTTGTCCATAAGGAGACTCTGAGTGATTTGACACTGTTATTGACCGGCAGTAACCTTGTTGTCCCCTGATTCAGGGTATCACAAGGTTATGGTATCATTGTTCAACCTTTTGAACCCATTCCCAGGGTGCTGAGGCCATCACTTTGCACTACCTCCTGCACATAATTCTTTGAACCACACTTCTCTCACACAGCTGCATTCCCAGAGGCACAACATCAAAGGGAACACAAATGTGCCGTGATGAGCAGTTTATTTCCTAATCATCTTCTTTTCCAAAATTCTAATCCACCACCTCTGTGATGTATTTCTCTCTCACCCTCCCCCCTTCTCCAAGCTAGTGGAGATTTTCAAGCACAGAGGACACTGATGTATGCTATCTCATATCTATTGATACTGTAACAGCCCTCAACAACAAAAGGCAGGTGTGCACATAAATTTCTCCTAAAATCTGAACCAGTAATGTACCACCAGAACACACCCTCTTTTCAGGAATCAATCTGAAATTCATCATATCATATTATCCAGATATTACCAGAAATGGACTAAAATTTCATTCCCTCTTATGTCAATGTTAGGGCCCTGCATGCATGAATGCACACGCCCTCTCCAAGGGCACATCACTCTTCCTCCCACACCTGCACTCCCACACACACGGCCCCATAGTCATCTCCTTAGCTCCTACTCATTACTCAGCATGTGAGGTATAGTGAATGCTTGGCAAATCCAAACAGGATTAAATTCTATACCAACGCTGAGCATCCACACTCATTGAGGCACCCTTGAGTCCTGCTATAAAGGTCTCCCTCCCTGATTGTGTTTTCCTTCAACCAAATTACTGAGAAGCACATCAGATCTCAGATATCCAGACTCTACCTCAACTGGTGCTGCACCTGATCTCCCTTCTCCAGTCACAGCCTTCAGCACTCAAGTCCCATCACCTAAGGCCCTAGCCCATTCCCAGTGAGTCTCACAGATGCCCACTCATGCCCCTAAGCCAGTGGTCGGAAACCCGTGGCTCACCAGCAACATGAGGCTCTTTGGCCCCTTCAGTGTGGCTCTTCCACAAAATACCATGTGCGGGCGCGCACATACAGTGCGATTGAAACTTTGTGGCTCATGCGCAGAAGTCGGTTTTCGACTCTCTGAAGAAATTTCAATCGTTGTACTGTTGATATTTGGCTCTATTGACTAATGAGTTTGCCGACCACTGCCCTTAGCAAATCAACCAGACTGAGGACAACACCCCACGCTAAAGCTCAATAAGAATCCTGGTGTGTGTTTAACAAGTAAATAGGCAACAGCTGCAGTCTCATCTTGTTTGCATTGCTCTTTGGTCTCCAATTAAAAAAAAAATAAGATGACCTACATCTGCACCCTGTTACCTACACTCCTGATACCTTTTTTTCATATATTTTATTGATTTTTTACAGAGAGGAAGGGAGAGGGATAGATATTGAGAAACATCGATGAGAAAGAAACGATGAGAGAGAAACAGATCAGCCGCCTCCTGCACACCCCCTACTGGGGATGTGCCCACAACCAAGGTACATGCCCTTGACCGGAATCGAACCTGGACCCTTCAGTCCGCAGGCCAATGCTCTATCCACTGAGCCAAACTGTTTAGGGAACTCCCAAGACCTTTTAAAGAAGTTTTCATCCTGAACTGCTTCCCAGAGTTACAGACCCTGCTGAACTGCTCTCTGAAATATCACAAACCCTAAAAGGCAAAAAATAAAAGTTTTGTCAATCACAATGAACATCACACTTCCTACTATGAATATCTGCATCTCAGTTGATGCTTCCATACTTCCAGCTGCCAAGTGCAAACCTCCACGTCATCCCAACTCTTACCCCTCTCTGTCTCATCCTCAAAATTAGAAAATCCAGGTGGCCACACCTAAAACACTGATCCAGAATCCAACTGCTTATTTCCCTTCCATGGCCACCATCATGGGCCAGGTACCAACACACTCACCCAGATGATCACAGCAGCTTCCATCCTAGTCTTTCCACCACCTCCCTCTCACCCTACAGCTTATTATGCTTCAACCAAGGGCGTCTACTGAGACCTGGGTCAGTCACTTGCCTCCACTGCTCCGACTCTCCCATTGCTCCCATCACCTGCAGAACGGACACCCACATTGTCACAAAACTGCTCAGGACCTGACTCCTATCCATTCTTACCACTTCCTTTTTTGTTTTTGAAAAAAATGGGTACCTGCAAGTCCCTCCACGAACCCAGTCTTCACTCCAAGCCTTGGCATATTCTGGACATATGCCTGGGAGGACCTCCCATATCCCATTCCACTGGTTGCCAAAACAGGAGCTACTCACATGACCAAATACAAGGACTTAGAATTCCAGGCTTGGTGTCTCATCCCGGTCTCCATTTCCAAAGGCTGGTAGAGGGGCTGGACAGACCCAAGACACCACTATCTCAGAGGCCATAAGAGTGTGAGGCCCTGAGATCAGCTCCACAAACCAGTCCCCCTAAGCGGCTCTGCATCAGCAGGAACCTGTGGGAACTAAAGGTCTACAGAGCGCCTGGCACCCACCTCCAGGACTCATGGGCTCGGGCTGCCCAGCCCAGGGTCAGGTGACTTGAGATGCCTGCATTACCTCAGGGCTCCGTCCTCAGTGCACACCCTTTCCAGGTACCTGATCATTTACAGGACCTCTCCATCCTGTCCCTCACTGCTGTCCTCTCTGCTCTTGTCGATTCTTCCTCTGAGCAGTTTTGGGAAAAGGTTAGAACCCGGCCTCACACTATGTCCCTCTTTTGTTCACACCCATCGATGGCAGCAGCTTCCTGAAAATGAAAGGAAAACTCCTCCCACAAAATTTGCTGCACCTTCTTTGTTGTTTTTAGGCACAAGACAGACCTGGGTTGGTGGAATCCTCCCAGGTCAGCCACACCACCATGTCCTTCCTGGCTGGCATGGCAGTCTGTCACCCTCTTTCACCATGTCCCACCGTGTGTCACCCACCTGAGACTCACTCTTCTGGAAGCTGTGACCTGGGCTGCAGCACCTGACAGGCTCCCTCACCAGAGCCTGGCGCGTCAATGGGAGGAGCTGAGTGGAACTCTGTAAGCAGAGGGGAGTCTGGGAAGCAAGGAGGCTCCAATCACACCAGTTGCTGCTCAACAAGCTTCAGACACGCCCTGCAGAGCGGGGACACTGCCTCTGAGGCCTTGATGGAGTTTAAACCCAGAGCGCTGGAGCCTCTGGCTGTGGTAAGAGAATAAAGGGGTCAAAATGACCACCAGGCAGAAGATGCCGGAAGTCACAGCCAAGCAATGAACGCTACCTAATCCGTCTCTCCTGGGCTCTCATTGGCTAAACCCAGCCATCATTAGGCGCATTGCCTGCTGGGTAATGTACTTTTCCAGGCCCAACAGGTGGCATTAGGATGCCAATGACTCGCTGTCCATTGCAGTATTGGCCCTGGGGCACCCGAGTGGTGCTGGGAAATGAAAACCTTCGGCTTTGGTGGCCGGTTGCAGGTTTCTGGGGAGTGTTGTCTGCAACTGATCTCTTGTTCGGAGACATTATTTTAGGTTCCATGGAGCTCAGAATGCTCGCTGAGGTGAAAAGTATTATTTCACTGATTCCTGAAGACTACAGGCCTAAATGCGTATACATAGTATATGTTTATATATTTGTGATTTTTTATTTGAATTTTAGAGAGAGAGAGGAAATGAGATGGAGAGAGAGATACAACCATCAGCTGCCTTCTGCAAGCCCCCATCGAGCCCACACGCTCCCCTCCCACTCCTGCCCCCCACTGAGTGCCCTCACCAGGAATCCAACTGGAAACCTTTCTGTGCATGAGAGGGTGCTCAACCAATTGTGTCACTTCAGTCTTCAGATTTTTACTTTTTATAGAAAAATATGACATTACTAAGAGAAAATGCAGGCTATGAGAGACCGTATATGATCCTATCCTATTCCTTTAAAAGTAGTATTTGAAAGGATACAGAGGCCAAGAGGTTGACATTTCCTACATTGTCTGCATGTCTGCAGTCAGTACACATTGTGAAGAGATGGAGCTAACAGTTACTGAATGTTCACTAAATGTGCCAAGCCCTGGATTCAATGCTTTACCTGCATTATTATTTCACTTAATCCTCTCCACACCTGAGATGATTTAACCAACTATTTAATGGGGAAGAAATCCAGGCTCAGAGACTCAAGGTAAATAGCCTGATTGTGGAGTTAGTAAGGGCAGGCCTCGAAGTCAAACCCAGGTGTCTCCAACAACAGATCTCTGGCTCCTAATTTTAGGCTCTTCTGCCTCCTACAGGGTAGAATTTCAAATGCATACCATCTAGAATGGGCGAGACGTTATGGTGGGTAACAATCAGCCCCAAAGCTTTAGTGGCATAGAGTAAAGAAGGTATCTTTCTTGTTCATAGCACATGAACACCCTGGTTCTTCAGGGTTGGGAAGTAGCCACAATGTAGGTTCTGTTAGGTGTTATCAGTGATGGAGAGAGATCATGGCCAGTCTCAGCTGTTCCAGACTCTTCTGTTAGAGGTGACGGGCTTCACTCCCACCTCATTTCATTGGTTAAAGAACATTACAGGCTTCAGCCAACATCAGGGTCAGCAGCAGAACCTGACCTACTGGTTGGGCCCCAGTGATGTCACCACATGGTGCCAGACCCTTTTGGGGATGTGCAGGGGCAAAGGAGAGGGGTGGGGATTGCTAGGAAAGACAGTGGGAGTCATTCAGGATGGCTTGCTTGCTGCTCATCCTGAGCTGTCCAAAACCATCACTGGCAAGATTCAAAAAAGTGAGCTGCAAAAAGAGAAGTTTGGTCAGATGTCATTGGTAGCGAACTCAGAACCCAGTTCTGAGTGTGACCCTGGGTAAAACCCCGCTGTCTCGCTTCCCCCACTGTGGAAACCACATGTTAAAAGAGCTGATTGGGAAGATTACCGGACTGAAAGCCTTCCAGCACCTATATTAAATTCACATCAGTCAGGACCCTGCCTCCAAGTCTCTTTGTCCTTTGCATTGCCAGGTGAGTGCTCCATCAGGTGGGGCTGATTGGAAAAAGGCTGACATTAACATCCATGGTGATCCTGTGGTTTCCATTCATCCTGTGCAGAAACCTGTGCTAAATGTGGTCCCTTCATGTTTTCCCCATCCCCACAGCAGAGAGCAATGAGCCTATTCTACCTCCTGGCCCCAGTGTTACCGGGTGGCCATGTACACTCAGTAGATGACCAGAGATTGGAGGTCCGGGAGTGATGGTCCGAGCAGCACAGGCACCTTCCTCTATTAGGCGTCAGCCAAGATTTCCCACAGGCATGGGGTGACCTGCTCTCCAGGGATTAGGAGCCCAAAGGACCCACAGCCCTTTCGAGGGGTATCCAGCTCCTGATTCACAAAGGGGACTCATGAACCCAGGAACCTTCCCCTTCTGCTTTCCCTTATATGCACACACGCATTTATTCATTTCCAGGAAACCAGGATCCTCCCAGTCATCCTCAAAGGCCTAGAGACCACCCAAAAAAGCACCTCCACACTCTATAAAACAATTTTCCTTCAGGATTTAAAACCAATGGTTCCATATCGCAAAGGTGTCACTTGAGTCACTGAGGAATGAGGGAAATTTAACCAGATGTCTTAATGCTGCAGTCTTCCTTCAGTTAAAATAATAAATTTATTTAAACGATTTGAAAAATATTCTCAGCAGACATTTTAACAAAACAGATAAATACAGTGCAAAGAAATGTATAAAAAATGTTCACCATAAAATATTCCTCGGTAGATGGAATTAAAACAAAATCAAGGTAACATTATATGCATTTCTGGGGTTACTATTTGAAATGTTTAACCATTGTATGCCCTTGCAGGGTAGCAAAAAATTTGGAATTTTCATAGACTGTGGGTTAGTGGCAAGCCAAAGGGAATGACCATTTTGGGTCACAGTTCTGCATATCTTAAATGTAAAACATTCACCTACATAACAGTGTGATAAGTAAAACATATGTCTACACAGAAAACTGAATGCAAATATTCCCAGAAGAGTTATGTATAATACCCAACCCTGGAAATAACAAAAAACATAGATTAATTAATAAGGTGGTTATTCACAGAACCCAGTACTACTCAGCAATAAAAAAAAAATTAACTCTTCACAAGCATTTGTATTGAAGCTCAAAATGATACTGTGGCATGGAAGAAACCAGTATTTGTTAAAATG
Organism: Plecotus auritus; assembly: GCF_963455305.1. Classification (NCBI taxonomy): domain Eukaryota; kingdom Metazoa; phylum Chordata; class Mammalia; order Chiroptera; family Vespertilionidae; genus Plecotus; species Plecotus auritus. Next base: position 750,395 of record NC_137785.1, on the reverse strand, counting down.
TACACATCAAATAGTGCCTATAAAGTTATGAACAGTATGAACTATTCTATTGCAAATAATGGAAAATCCCTGAGTGCATAGTGGGCCGAGAAAGGCAGAAAGAGAGATTATAACAGCGTAGTAGGAAAATAGTGGGTGTGGCAAAGGAAGGTATAGAGTTGTTGGAATTGAAAATAATAAAAAAATAATAATAATAATAAACGGAGATAAACGCTGCTCCGGCCAGTGTCCTCAGTTGGTTTGATGTCATCCCATTCACTGACAGGTCTCTGGTTTGATTCCAGGTCAGTGAACATTCCCAAATGGATTTCCAGTTGTGGCGTGCAGGAGGCAGCAGATGTATGTTTACCTCTCTTTTCCAGGCTCTCTCTCTCCCAAAAAAGGAATAAAATTCTTTTCTAAAATATTTTTTCAAAAAGAATAATCTCTGTGTTTTCCAAACATACAAATGTAAGCACATTATTGCCCCACCCTGTGTATGAGTTACAGGTGGTTTATGTAACATGTGACAGTTTCACAGCTTTCTCTCTAGGTCAGGGCTCACCAAATAGCACACATGAGAAAGGTGCACTTTGTTGCATGTGAGTTCTCATTTCCTGGGGGAACAGCCTTGCTTCAGTGGCAGCAAATGTTGTCAAGCAGGGAAGACTATTGCCATTGGAACCAACAGGAATGCTGACTGGTTACGAAAGACACATCCTGGGACTGATTACAGGGTTATACTTCCTCTAGCTTTGAGTTCTTGCATGTTGAGCAACAACCTTGAGATGAACACCCTAAGGGGCCAGGGAAATGCACAAAACCATGAGATTACTTTATCTGCTAGTGATGCCAGCTACAGGAAATAGTGATGGAGGCCCTCAGAAAGTTCTCAAAGATCATACAAGCCACAGGACATGAAATAATTTGGATTTAAGTCCAATAGAGGCACTTTTTTAATACAGTTTAACTGCAGTGTCTGCCATGAATATGAAAACAGTGTTTATGTCCCAAACTAATTCCACCTCTGAGTCTTACAACAAATGAAACCAGACTATGAAATCTCATACATCATGTCGCATGGCCTCTTTGGAGCGTGTGGAGTGTAGTTCCCCTAAACATTGCTGACACTTATTTAATACATAGTGTGAACAGAGAATATTATTCATATTGTTCACAGGATCACAATAAAGCAATCCTATTGAGGGTGAGCATTGACCTCTACAATAAAAGAGGCACCTGACAGCACATTAGAAACACAAAGTCATGCACACTTTCTCTCAAGGCCTTGGTCGGCAATACAAAATCAGCCAATACTGAATAAAGAGTGATTTTCTGCCATCATGCTGTGCCTTCCTTAGCACATTAAGTATGAGATCACACCATATTGTTCACCTGTCCATGCGGACAGAACACAACTTTCCTTTCAATCATCCCAAGGAGAGAATAGAACCAACGAAATTAAAGGTACAAAAGAAAATACTCCTTTACATAAAGATCATAAACCCGAGCAAAGGACAGCAAGAGGTTTGCAGGTTGATGAATTGGAACCTGAAACACTTCATCACAGCATAATGTGAGACCCACAATGTCCCTGAAAGAGGTAGCCCTTTTGGTGGAGGAAGTGGGCTCTGGACAAAACCTGGTTCAGGTCAATTCTCTGGTCAGAAATAAAGGAATGAAGATTCATCCAGGAGTTCAGAATATTCATAATTTTCTCAAGCACAACCCCATAGTATGCAGGGGTTATAACGGATGCACACTCTTCATGTGAGCCAGGTGGTGGGGTGAAATATCTTCCTGACAAATTCTTCCAGTGACATAAATCCAGTTTTAGTCCTAAGTAGATTAACAAGTGTGCTCCAGTTTCTGAAAGTGTCACTTATACCTGAAACTTAGGAGGCATCTAGCAGAGTGTATGTTCTGATAAAGGGGTTTGAATTCAGGTAAATGGGTGTAAAGCTTCTCCTCTAGTGTTGTTATTCTGAGTGAGAAAGTAAAACATTCCCTGCACATTTAAAGCTTTTCTCCAGTGTGTACTCTCAAGTGTTGAACGAGGAAAGATTTGTAGCGAAAAGATTTCCCACATTCAATACACTCATGAGGCCCTTTTCCAGTGTGAACTCTGTGGTGTCGAATGAGAGTAGAGCTTGTGCTGAAGGACTTCCCACAGTCACTACACTCATACGGCTTTTCTCCAGTGTGAACTCTGTTGTGTTAAGTGAGGGTAGACCTTTGATGAAAGGACTTCCCACATTCACTGCACTCATACTATTTTTCCTAAGTGTGGATTCTGTAGTGTTTAATGAGGCTAGATTTTTGACTAAAGAACTTTCCACAATCACTACATTGATATGGTTTTTCTCCAGTGTGAACTCTCTGGTGGATAAGGAGGTGATTGTTCTGCCTAAAAGATTTCCCACATTCACTACATTTGTAAGGTTTTTCTCCAGTGTGAACTCTGTAGTGTTTAATGAGGTTAGTGTTTTCATAAAAGCACTTCCCACAATCACTACATTGATATGGCTTTTCTCCAGTGTGAACTCTGTTGTGTTTAGTGAGGGTAGATCTTTGATGAAAGGACTTCCCACATTCACTACATTTGAAAGGTTTTTCTCCAGTGTGAACTCTGTAGTGTGTAATGAGGCTAGATTTTTGACTGAAGAACTTTTCACAATCACTACATTGATATGGCTTTTCTCCAGTGTGAACTCTGTTGTGTTTAGTTAGGGTAGACCTTTGAAGAAAGGACTTCCCACATTCACTACATTTGTAAGGTTTTTCTCCAGTGTGAACTCTGTAGTGTGTAATGAGGCTAGATTTTTGACTGAAGAACATTCCACAATCCCTACATTGATATGGTTTTTCTCCAGTGTGAACTCTCTGGTGGATAAGGAGGTGAATGTTCTGCCTAAAAGGTTTCCCACATTCACTACATTTGTAAGGTTTTTCTCCAGTGTGAACTCTGTAGTGTTTAATGAGGTTAGAGTTCTCATGGAAGCACTTTCCACAATCACTACATTGATATGGCTTTTCTCCAGTGTGAATTCTCTGGTGGAAAAGGAGGTGACGTTTCTCCCTAAAATATTTCCCACATTCACTGCACTCATAAGGTTTTTCTCCAGTGTGAACTCTGTGGTGGCGAAGGAGGTTAGAGATTTGATTGAAGCATTTCCCACAATCACTACACTGATGCGGCTTTTCTCCAGTGTGAACTCTCCTATGTCTATTGAGGTTAAAGATACATGAAAACACTTTCCCACATGTATTACACTTATCATTGACTTCTCCAGAGCAGACGCCCTGATGTTGCACAAGGTTCTGGATGTGGCAGGCAGCTTTTTCACATTCATCCCACTGGTGATGCCTTTTTTTATTGAGAAATTCCTGTGAAATCTCACTACGACTGTGTGAGTCCTCAGTGTCAAGAGGGGCCTGGTGCTGGGTAAGCTGTGAGATGGCTGGGAAGTCTTCCCCAACCTCCCTACTAGTTGAAGGCAGCCCTGATAAGGAGAAGATGAAGTTGCTCACAAATGAGGCCTTGTCCACAGCTTCTTTCCAGGGCTTTTCTCCACTGGCATCCCTCTGTTGATGGGGAGGGTTTGCACTGAAAGAGAAGTCTCTCACACATGCATCACTGAAGAAGGCTTTCTGCTCAAAATCTGCTGCTTGTGACTCAGTCAGGTGCAGAATATCTTTGAACACAGAGAAACACCTCCCACAGAGATGGGTCCTCTGAGTTACTGCAGCTGTCTGAGAAGCACTGACCTGTGACTCTCCTTGTACAGATACACTCTGCTCAGAACAGGCCTCCGCATCATGCGTTTTATGCCAACAACCTGAAAACAGAAAAATGGTGATGAAATGAATATCGACTGTGTTGACTGGATGAAGTGTCATTACAAAAGTGTGTTGCCCATAATACATTGGTTCCATGCAATTGTCTGACAGTAAAATATCTGAAGGAAATATTGATAAGATGCTGCTGTGAAGATCTGGGACACTGAGGATCACCATACAGGGAAGACCTCAAACAAAATATGAAACAAACATGGCAAGCACCACAAGGAACAGAAGCTGGATCATCTGCTCATGGGTCTGCTAACAGTGCTCAACAGGGCTTGTCTGCTGGTGACATGGGCCAGCTGTGCAGAAGGTTGCTTGCATCTAATTCCACGTAAAATTCAAGAAATGAGAAGCTTGTGTCAGGGTCTAGTGAAGCATGTGTGTGAACCTCATAACACATATGCAGGTCAATATTTGAGAATACTGCAGAGCGAGCAGTTCAGAGGAACAGGTGATGTAAAAGGGAAAAAAGGGGAAGGAAACCAGAAACCAGGAAGGCACAGATTAAAAGACAAGTCAGGGAACTCACAGGCATGGGAATGAAATGGTAGAAATGAGCTGTTGCCAACGGCACTTCAACCTAAAGTCTGTTGAACATGAGCAGTTACCTGGTATGATCTAAAACCACCCTTATTTCATACCTCCCCAAAATTCCAACTCAAGAGGACCAGGCAACTCTTTATATCATCCTACGTGTCCACCCTATGAAAAATCAGGGTTCTCCTTGCACCTTCTCCTGTACAAGCACACAAAACACAAATATTCTGAGTATTAGTGAAGGAAAACAGAGATGAGTAGCCAGCACTGACCCAGAGCAAGACAGCATGCAATAGTATTCAGGGAACAGAATATTACAAACCATGAAAGGAGGTCTTTCAAGAACCGCCCATGGTTCATGCAAGTAAAGACCATAACCTGGCACACTCAGTCACAAAGAGCCTGTAATTGGAGGAATGGTGCAGATGGAAGCCATGGATGTGGACATAGACACCCTCCCAGAGAGAGAGAGTGCAAGCTGGGCCCATTGAGTTGTTTGTAACAATCCTGACCTCCAGACACTTCCTGCACCATTTGAGGCTATGGAAGTGAGGGATATTCGTGGAGTCCTTTGCTCAGGTCTCTCCGAATTATTCAGCACTCTCAGCCACAGCACATTAGACAGGACAAGGGGAAAACAACTACAGCCCATGGTCTGGCTGTGAGAGCTATATCCAGAGATGAAAGGAAGAGAGGACATCACCTCTGGACACTAGGAGAGATGTGAAGGTCTTACCTACAGATGAGACCAGTGCAAAAACTTCTACCATCATCTTGAAGTACAGAAGTCTCTGAGCCTCATCAAGGAGCCCCCACTCCTCCTCAGAGAAGGCGATGGCCACGTCCTCAAAGTTCATATCCTGTCGTAATGGAGACCATTCAGTCTATGATCAGCTTCTTTCCTAGGATCTTATGTTCATAATACTCCCCAACATCCACATCCATCTGCTCCCTCCACTCCTCTCATCAGAAAAGATACCAAGCCTTGGTCCCATCAAAGTCACTCTCTCTTTCTGTTCCTACTGATGCTGTGTCTTCCCCCCTCAATAAGGGCAAATGAGCTTGTAGATGATACCCGTGCTCTGGAGCTCACATGAAGGCCACACAAATTTTCCATACAGTGGGTGTCATGAACTTAAGGTGGGGAGACATGGTATCCATAATAAGAGTGTGAGTGATTTGACACTGTTCTTGACTGCCAGTAACCTTGTTGCCTCCCGATTCAGGGTATCACACGGTTATGGTATCACACTTCAACCTTTTGAACCCAGTCCCAGGGTGCTGAGGCCATCACTTTGCACTACCTGCTGCACATAGTTGTTGAACCACACTTCACACACAGTTGCATTCCTACAGGCACAACATCAAAGGTAACACAAATGTGCTATGATGAGCAGTTTATTTCCTAATCATCTTCTTTTCCAAAATTCTAATCCACCACCTCAGTAATGTATTTCTCTCTCACCCTTCTCCCCTCTCCATGTCAGTGGATATTTTCAAGACAAGAGGACACTGATGTATGCTATCTCATTCCTACTGATCACTGTAACAGCCCTCGACAACAAAAGGCAGGTATGCACATGAATTTCACTGAAGCTCTGGGCCAGGAATGTACCACCACAACATGCCCTCTTTTCAGGAATTAATCTGACATTCACCATATCATATTTCCAGACATCACCAGAAATGGACTCAAACTTCATTCCCTCTTATATCAATGTCAGGGCCATTTAACTCTGAAAGCACATGAGTACACCAAGGGCACATCACGCTTTCTCCCACACCTATCTCACACCTGCACTCCCACACCCACAGCACTCAGGGTGATTTCCTTGACTTCCTACACATTACTCAGCATGTGTGGTATAGTGAATGCTTGACAAATTCAAACAGGATTAAGTTCTACACCAACTCTGAGAGTCCACACTCAGCCTTGAGTTCTGCTATGAAGGCCTCCCTCCCTGATTGTGTTTTCCTTCAACCTCAATTACTGAGAACCACATCAGAACTGAGATATCCAGAGGCCACCTCCACTGGAGCTGCACCTGATCTCCCTTCTCCACTCACAGCCTTTAGCACTCAAGTTCCATCACCTAAGGCCTATCCCATAACCAGTGAATCTCACAGATGCCCGCTCATGCCACTCAGCAAATTAACCTGATTGAGGACACCAGCTCAGATTAAAGCTCAATCAAAATCCTGGTGCCGAAACCGGTTTGGCTCAGTGGATAGAGCATCGGCCTGCGGACTGAAGGGTCCCGGGTTCGATTCCGGTCAAGGGCATGTACCTTGGTTGCGGGCACATCCCCAGTGGGAGGTGTGCAGGAGGCACCTGATCGATGTTTCTCTCTCATCGATGTTTCTAGCTCTCTATCCATCTCCCTTCCTCTCTGTAAAAATCAATAAAATATATTTTAAAAAAAAAATCCTGGTGTGTTTAACACGTGAATATGCAACAGCTGCAGTCTCATCTTGTTTGATTCACTCTTTGGTCTCCAATTTAAAAAGAAAGAAAAAGATCCACAACTACACCCTGATCCCTACATTCCCAACTACATTTTAGAGAAGTTTTTATTCTGAACTGCTCCTCAGAGTTCCAGATGCTCATGAACTACTCCCTGAAATATCGGTAACCCTAACGGGTAAAATATAAAAGTTTTGGTATCCCCAATGAACATTACAATTCCCACTATGAACATCTGCATCTCAGCCGACATGGTCCTTCCATACCTCCCATTGCCAAATGCAAACCTTCACATCATCCCTGACTCTTACCTCTCTCTCTACATCCAAATTAGGTAATCCAGGTGGCCACATATAAAACACCAATCCAGATATCAACTGCTTATTTCACCTCCACAGCCACCATCATGGGCCAGTTACCAAAAAATTCATCAAGACTATCACAGCAACTTCCATCCTAGTCTTTCTACCGCCTACATCCCATCTATAGTTCATCATGCTGCAGCCACAGGAGGTCCCACCTGCCTCCATTGCTCCAAATATCCCAACACCTACAGAACAGATTTTCAAATTGTCACAAAGCTGCTCAAGACCTGACTCCTGTCCCATTGTTACCATTTCCTAATTAAAAGGAAAAAACGGGGGACACCATAGGGTTTCTGAATGAGCTCTGTCTTCACTCTGAGTCTTTGCACACATAGGACCATATGCCTGGAAAATCCTCTAACATCCCATTCCACTAGTTGCCAATAACAGGGACCATTCATAGGACCCTAGACCTGGACTTAGAATTCTGGGCTTGGTGTCTCATCAAGGTCTCCAGGTCCCAGGGCAGGAAGAGTGGGTGTACGATCCCAGGACCCCACTACCTCAGAGGCCACAAGAGTGTGAGGCCCTGAGATCAGCCCCACAACCCAGTTCCCTAAGCGGCTCTGCACCTGCAGGAACCTGTGGGAACGGAAGGCCTGTGGAGGGCCTGGCACCCACCGCCAGGACCCAGGGGTTCAGGCTGCTCAGGGCCCTGGCCCAACTCCGGGTGATGCCCGCATCCCTCAGGGCTCAGGCCTCAGGCCTCAGTGCCCACCCGACCAGTTACCTTATCATCTACAAGACTTCTTCTTCCCGTCCCTCACTGCTGTCCTCTCTCTTCTAGTATGCCCTTCCTCTGAGAAGTTTTGAGAAAAGGTTAGAACCTTAACTCATACTATGTCCCTCTTTGGTTCACAGCCATGGATGGCAGCAGCTTCCTGAAAATGGAGTAAAACTCCTCACACAAAACTTTGCTTCATCTTCCTTGTTGCCTTTAGACATAAAACAGGCCAAGGTTTCCCCAACCCTCCCTCCTCAGTCACACCACCACAGCCTTACACGGTGGCTTCTCAGCCTGTCACCCTCTCCCACCCAGTCACACCACGTGGCACCCTAAGCAACTCACTGTTCCGGCGCTGAGACCTGGGCTGCAGGACGGGACAGGCACCCACACCCGAGGCTGGAGGGTAAATGAGGTGAGACCAGGTTGGACTCTGGAAGCAGAAAGTAGTTTGGAAGGCACGGAGGACTCAATCGCGGCCTGTTCTGACTCAACCAGCCTCAGACACACCCTGCACTGTGGGGACACTGCCTCTGAGGCCCCGGGACCCAGCACTGGAGCCTCTGATTCTGTGAACACACTGCAAAGGTCAAATTCACCACCAGGAGAAATACCCTGGAAGTCAAGCTCCAACCAATGAGCACAGGGATAATGTGCCTCTCCTGGGCTTTCATTGGCTAAACCCAGCCATCCTTAGCGCATGGCCCTTTGGGTAATGTAGCAATCTGGTATCCCATGGGGCACTAGGATCCCAGTCACTCACTGACCATTGAGAATATTGTTCTGGGGCGTCCAAGTGGCACTGGGAACTGACAACTTTATGTTTTAGGGGCTGGTCACAGGTTTCTGGGGAGTGTTGTCTACAAAACTGAACTTTTGTTCGGAAACATTATTTCAGATTCCGTGACGCTTAGAATACTCCCTCAGGTGAAAAGTATATTTCAATTATTCCTGAAGAATACAAATCTAAATGGATAAATATATATAAAGGTATTTTAATTGACTTTTACAGACAGAAGAAGGAGAGAAACACAGAATGGCTGCCTCCTACATGACCCCCTAATGGGAAGCAGCCCATTACCACAGCAGGTGCCCCCAAATAAGAACTGAACTGGCAATCTTTCTGTGCATGGGGCTATGCTCAACAAACTGAGCCGCTCCAGCATGGCTTTTTTTTAAACATCAAAATATGACATTATTAAAAGAAAAAGCAGGCTATGAGAGAATATATGTAATCCTATCCTATTCGTTTAAAAAGAAAATTTGAAGGAATACATATGGCAACACATTGGCAGCTTCTACATTGTCTGTGGTCAGTACACACGGTGATGTTAAGGAGCTAACAGTTACTGAATATTTACTACAGGTGCAGGCCCTGGATTCAATGCTTTACCTGCATTATTATTTCCTTTAATCCTCTTTGCAACCTGAGATGGTTTAACCATCTATTTTATGGGGAGGAAATACAGGCTCAGAGACTCAATGTAAATGGAATGATTATAGGGTTAATAAAAGGCAGGGCTGGAAGTCAAACCCAGGTGTCTCTAACAACAGAGCTCTGGCTTCTAATGTTTGGCTCTGCTGCCTCCTAGAGGGTAGAATAGGGGATGGGTTCCCATTAGGACAGGCTAGATGTTATGGTGGGTAATGAACAGCCCCAAGCTTTAGTGGCTTAGAGCCGTGATTGGCAAACTCTGGCTCGCGAGCCACATGGGGCTCTTTGGCCCCTTGAGTGTGGCTCTTCCACAAAATACCATGGCCCGGGCGAGTCTATTTTGAAGAAGCGGCGTTAGAAGAAGTTTAAGTTTAAAAAATTTGGCTCTCAAAGAAATTTCAATCGTTGTCCTGTTGATATTTGGCTCTTTTGACTAATGAGTTTGTCGACACCTGGCTTAGAGTAAAGGTGTCTTTCTTGTTCACAGCACATGAACACCCTGGTTCTCCTGGAATCAGGATAAAGGAGCAGCCAACATGTAGGTTCCTGCTGGGTGTTATCAGAGATGGACAGAGAGGGCGGCCCGTCTCACTGGTCCCAGACTCTTCTGTTAGAGGTGACAGGCTGGACTCCCACCTCATTTCATTGGTCAAAGCCTATCACTGGCTGCAGCCAACATCAGGGTTTTAGTAGCAGAACCTGACCTACTTGATGGGCCCCTGTAAGGCCACCCCATGGTGCCAGCCACTTTGGGGGGACTGTGCAGGGTCAACGGAAAGGAGTGGGGATTGGTAGGAAGTGACGGTGGAAGTCACTCAGGATGCTTTGCTTTCTCCTCCTCCACCTAGACTTTGTCTCCGAGCTGCCCAAAACCCAACATTCATAGAAGTGAACTTCAAAAAAAGGAGTTTGGCCCTGACCGGTTTGGATCAGTGGATAGAGCGTCGGCCTGTTCACTGAAAGTTTTCAGGTTTGATTCTGGTCAAGGGCATGTATCTTGGTTGTGGGCACATCCCCAGTAGGAGGTGTGTAGGAGGCAGCTGATCGATGTTTCTCTCTCATCGATGTTTCTAACTCTCTATCCCTCTCCCTTCCTCTCTGTAAAAAATCAAAAATATATATTTTTTTAAAAAGAGGAATGATGGATATTTATTTTTAAAAAAAGGAGTTTGGTCAGATGTCATTGGCAGAAAACTCAGAACCCACTTCTGAGTGTGACCCTGGGTAACTCCCTGCTGCCTGGGTTCCAACACTGTGGTGGGCGTGAAGATCATATGTGAAGAGAGTTGACTGGGAAGGTTACTGGACCGCAAGCATTCCAGCGTCCATATTCATAGCAGTCACTACCCTGCCCCCAAGCCTCTTTGTCATTTGCATTGCCCAGGTGAGTGTGCCATCAGGTGGGGCTGATTGGAAAAACATTGACATTAACATCAATGGTGGCTGAAACCGGGTTGGCTCAGTGGATAGTCAGCCTGCGGACTGAAAGGTCTCGGGTTGGATTCCGGTCAAGGGCACATACCTTGATTGCAGGCACATCCCCAGTAGGAGGTGTGCAGGAGGCAGCTGATCGATGTTTCTCTCTCATCGATGTTTCTAACTCTCTATCCCTCTCCTTTCCTCTCTGTAAAAAAATCAATAAAATATATTTTAAAAAATCAATGGTGATCCTGTGGTTTCCGTTCATTCAGTGCAGGAACCTGTGCTAAATGTGGTCCCTTCTTGTGGTCCCCATCCCCACTGCATAGAGCACTGAGCCTATTCTGCCTCCTGGCCCCAGTGTTACCAGGTGACCATGCACACTCAGTAGATGACCAGAGATGGGAGGTCCAGGAGTGATGCTCCGAGCAGCCCAGGCACCTTCCTCTATTAGATGTCAGCCGAGATTTCCCATGGGCAAGGGGTGACCCTCTGTCCAGGGAGAAGGAACCCAAAGAACCCCCTCTCCTCTCCAGGGGTATCCTTCCCATCACCCCTCGGGAGATTGCCTATGCAGCCGCCTGTTGCCGGGGTGCAAAGCCACACAGACTCACAGGGAAACATACAGACAACAGAAGCAGGGACACACTCAGGTACAGAGCACTCACAGCCTATGGTGGGTGCTCAGGTGCAGAGCTTATGGCCAGGCTCACAGAGACCCACGCTGTAGACACCAGTAACACCTTGATGGGAATGTACACAGCAACACACAGATGAGGAAACACAGGGTCACCCAGCATGTACCACACCACACGCAATGGACACACACACGCACACACACCTGAGCAGACTTATAGGGACACAGGACACAGACACAAAGAGGACACACACACACAGATACAATTAGGAACACTCAAAGGGGAAGCACATTCACACATACAACCAACACGCAACATGCAAAACAAACACTCCCCCAAATGCTGAGTCATACTAATTCACTGTCTTGAAGGAATTAGTAAGAATTGAGGTGCTGCCCTGGCCATGTGGCTCAGTTGATCAGAGCTTCATTTCACATGCCTTTTCAAATAGAAGTACAGGTTTGATTCCTGGTGAGGGTACTTACGTAGGTTGTGGATACCATCCTGGTCGGGTCATTTATGAAAGGCAACCAATCCATGTTTCTCCTCACATCCATGTTCCTTTTCTTCCTTCTTTTGCTCCCTTCCTCTCTCTCTCTCTCTCTCTCTCTCTCTCTCTCTCTCTCTCTCAAATCCATAAAACTATCATCTGGTGAGAATTTAAAAAGGGGAAGAAAAAGACTTAAGGTTTTGAGTTTTCAAGAACATAGTGTTAACTCTCGAGCCATCTCTCTAGAACAGTTCTCAGAATACTCTGAACTCAGAAATCTGTCTTCTTCCCCATAAGAGACTAAGAGAATCAGTAGCACAGATCTCAGAAAACCCCACACTCTTAGTGTCACAGTCATGATCCCCACCTTGCATTTATTGAAGCACTAAAATTAGATTTCTGAATAAAGGCATCTGTTTCCTTTTTGCACGTAGGTTAGTCTTTGAGTGATGAACACACCTTCCCCATGGCAACAGCTGTTTCTGAGGGATTCCATCACAGCTTGGGACACTGGAGTGGGCACAGCTCATGGGGAACTAGGAACTGAGCTTTCCGTAGAGAAACCGCATTTCTAATGTCTAAAAACATGGCCAGGGAAGCGGGAAGCATGAGTCAGACAACATGGAGTCCTTCCTAAAGCAGAGACTCCCTTCGAGCTCACGTGGAACTGATGGAGGATTTGTAAAGATGGTTTTTGGAGACAGATGTATTGCAAATGTCTAAGGCTCCACATTATCTCAAATATTTCATCTATTGCATAGTCTGCCCCGTTATTGTCATATTTGGCAAGATTTTTTAAAAATATATTTTTATTCCATTCAGACAGGAAGGGAGAGGGAGAGATACAAACATCAATGATGAGAGAGAATCATTGATTGGCTGCCTCCTGCATGCCCCCAATGGGGGATTGAGCCACAACCTGGGAATGTGCTATTGACTGGAATCAAACACGGGACCCTTCAGTCTCCAGGCTGACGACTGTATCCACTGAGCATACCAGCTAGTGCTGGCAGATTTTTGAAGTTCTGTGGAAGGTTACCATCATTACTTTCTTGTAAATGTCTGTATTTGTCATTTTCCTTGTGGTGAGTATACTAAAGTACCTTACAGAAACACTTTAATCATAACTAAGCCAAAATATTTAAACCACTGGGCTCTTTGTTTGCATTCAGTCCTGTCAATTTCCCGCTGGGCAGTGATTTTGCTAAAGGTTCCCCACATCAGCTCTTGCAAAGGCAGCCTGGGGCTCACGGCAAACTGTGAGGCCTCCTGAGGGGAAGGTCAAGTCACCCACAGAGCTCACCGCCCAGCCACGACCCCACTTACTGATCCCGGTTGTCCAAACCAGCCAAGGTGACTTCCCAAATGCCCAGGGCATGCTCCCCACAGGCTACCATCTGGAGCCTGTCACCCCTTCCCAGACTCCACAAGGAGACCCCACTGACCACCCCTGGCCTCACTTTCCCCCTGAGCTCCTATCAGAGCTACCCTGCCCCCTTGTGTGTGGGCTGTCCTTCACTAGAACAACCTTCCAGTCTGATTCAAGCTCTCATCACTGGAACCTCCCCTCCGCCCTCCCACTCAACATCCTGCCCCATGTGCTGACAGGAAACACCCTCACCAACCCTGTCCAAGGCCCCTATCCACCACACACACCGGCCCCACACTGCCCCCAGAGCCCAGGGTCCCTCCTCTCACTACAGGGAAGAGGTCTGCTCTGCACAAACCATGATTAGTGAGGTGGGTGCACCCACCAGAATGCACCCTGCACTGTGTTATCATGTTGAGACCAGCCCTCTCCTGCTGGGAAGGCTTGTATTGCAGAATGTTCT